>NW_027518679.1:26302500-26944500 GCF_043159265.1 Tasmannia lanceolata
TCGTTTTAACAGTTGTCATGGATTTATTTTTTGCTGATGTCAGAGGAGGCTGAACGTATAACACAATGCAAGGGACGTGTCTTCTGCTTACGTGATGAGCCAGGCGTGCAAAGGGTATGGCTGCCCGATGGTGAAACACCAGGGCTAGCAATGTCGAGAGCATTCGGAGACTATTGCGTTAAAGACTATGGTCTCATTTCTGTACCTGAAGTGACACACAGAAATATTACTAACAGAGACCAATTTCTTGTTCTTGCAACAGATGGGGTATGTATTGTTGATAGTGACTTTTGCTTAGAATCCATCTCTTTGTCTAAAAATATGTTTAAGATGATTAAACGTTTGAAATAATAAAATGGGAAAGCACTACGAATTTATATGCAGGATATCAAACATTCTAGCTTTTTAACTGATAGAAAGAACAAAAAATATCTCAAAAGGTACTCAGTTACGAAATGTGATCACTACATACGATGAGTTGCGCACATGAGTCATGTGCACTATCTTCTAGTTAGAGCTTGTCAACTGAATAACTTTGTAATTTCTATACCATCATTCATTTGAAATTCAATTCCCATCTCACCATTAGTCAGATGAATCGTATGACTATTTTCAATTAATTTTTTTCCTCATTTTTAACAGGTGTGGGATGTTATCTCAAACCAAGAGGCAGTGCAAATCGTTTCTTCAGCTCCACAAAGAGAAACATCGGCTAAACTGCTCGTGGAGTGCGCAGTCCGTGAATGGAAGCGTAAGAGACGGGGGATAGCTGTGGATGACTGCTCTGCTATATGCCTCTTCTTTCACACTGTGCCGGCCTCTTAGCTTGTTTATCTCTTTTAGCAGCCAAAACCAAACATAAGAAAGAGCAAGGTTAGTATATAGGCCACATTGTCATTCTGCCCCTTATTGCTCCATACTTTCTTTTTTATGGCCCAGAGTCTTATTATTGCTACTGGCACTACTGTGTTTTGACAATTGCACTAATTCATCTTGTCTTTTCTTGTTATACTGATAGCTTTTTTGAGAATTGTAATAACCTTTGACGGCTGGTTACATAATAAAAGACAGAGTGAGTTAGTGCACTTATCAAAACACGGTAGTGCCAATATCAATAGCCCTTATTTAATGCATATGACTTTGTTGAGAAGTCCATTTCAGCCATCATTTGAATCTCAGGTCATCCCTGATGCAAAATTAGGCCACTGAAGCCCATCATTCAACCTCATGAAGCTTTTTCCCCTACTTAGTACAGAGTAGGAATTTCAAGTTTTGTTTAAGTTGTTGAAGAAAGTTACCATTCTAGTCACTACATTACTATCAACAATTTCTCTTATGCGCAAGTGAGAAGAGTTCTCCAAGTAAAAGGTCCAAAACCCTTCTTGTTCTTGTTGCTTTATGCTGCTTGGATCAGAGCAAGTGAGACTAGAGCATGGTTATTTCACACTGGACACAGACATGCTTTGAATGGAACTGGGTTTTCTCTTGACTAGTTCAAATGTCATTAAAGATGAAACAACAGAACTGAAATGGTCCCAACATTTTTTTTTGAGTCAATTGAAAACATACATGGGAGAGCAAATTTGTGGGAGATGGTGAATGGTAGAATCATTGAGCTTTGGCCAAACAAAACTGGCAAACTCAGATGCTTTGGAGAAGTGAAATTCTGAATTAAAAAGGTTTTTTGTTTTGACAAAGGCATCAATTCAAAAGCAGTTGTTGGGTCACCTCAAGACACCAAGTTTGACAGAAAAATGTTCAGTTGCCGTTTGTGGAATATGAGAATGGATTGCTGAATCAATGGTTTTCCCCTTTTAGAAACTCTGCAACCATAATTTAAACAATGTGCTGACATAACAACAACTCAGTGATTTGCCATTATATTCTACTTATTTTATTATAATATTGAGTACCAATTGGGTTTTGCATTTGTTTACTGGTTTATTGAACTCAATGATGATTGATGAACAAATAACTTAACACTTATTTGTTATAGTTAAATAACTAAAACTAACCCAAAAAAAAGAACTGTACTTTTTTAGATAATAATCTTGATTAACCCAAAAAAGAAATATAATTAGTATTGTAATCTTGATTAACCCAAAAAATAAATTAAAAAACATGATGAATTATTTCATGGAATAAAAAACCACCTGATGAATTATTTCATAGAAAGTTACAAAGTATGGATTGAAACAATTGTTCAAAAAATGTTACATGTATATTATTTCTTCAAATAAGATGATGAAGCCATGCACTTCAACCTTAAATGGATAATAATGGCTTGTGTTGCCTCTGCCTCAATCTTTATTTTCATCGACAGCAGCCCTTCTTAGTACAATACACGTGGTAAACAATGAATCATTAAAATAAACGAAGTGCTAAAATCAATGTAAACTCTATTTCTGATTAGGGGAATGATAGATGCAAGGGCTCCCTTGCATCTATCATTGCTCTTCTGATTATTTTGTATTTATATCATTTATAACCCAGCTGGGAACCAAGGGAAAAGCTCCACCTCACTGAAGATGAAATATGTTCCTACACGGACGCAATGTCGACGGGGGCGTCGACATTATTGGGTGGGGAGTGTCATGTGGCCATTTCGTCCAGCGCTGTCCGCATGGTCTATGGCCTGTGACTAGGGCTGCAACTCGAGCCGGGTTTTACCCGACCCGACCCGAAAATAACCTGGGTCGGGTTCAGGTTTCATGGGTTTCGGGTCGAGCCGGGTTGAGCATTCAAAAGCCCGCATGAATCTCAGGTCGAGCCGGGTTTGAAGGGGCCCGACCCGACCCGAGTTACATAAGTTATAGTATGTACATTTTTTTCTATTGTTAGTTACAAGTTAAAAGTGAAAACCCACGCACCCACTCTTATTGTATGTGAGTGTAATTTCTGCTTCTATAAGTTTAGTTGATTCAAGCGTTTGATTCAGCATTGTTTGATTGTAATTACAACATTGTTTGATTACGGCATTGTTTGATTCAAGTGTAATGTGAGTGTAATTACATCATTGTTTGATTCAAGTGTAATGTGAGTGTAATTTCTACTTCTATGAGTTGAGTTGCCTTGCCAAACAAGAATTTTCCTTAAAAAATTACGTCAATGTGAAAAAACCCAACCCGACCCGAGATTTATCATGGGTAGGGCCAAGTTTGGGAATCGTGGGTTTTCAGAAAAAAAACCCGACCCGAGATATTTCTCGGGTAGGGTTGGGTTCTCCAAAACCCGACCTGCCAGACCCGAGTTGCAGCCCTACCTGTGACTTGGTCTATCAATGTATTATGTATAGAGAACGGATTAAATCCAGATTCTACTTCGGGTACCCAATTTGACCCTAATATCATAATAATAGGTAGAAAATGGATCAATTTTCTGTTCTATTGAAAACTCTACAAGTTGAAGTGTCATAATTCCGTTTATAAGAATTTTTTTATCAACCCATGTCAGGGACTCACTCTCGATTTTCCTCTTTATCATGGGCGCAAAAGAGCCCTCTCGAGGCATTTACATTAAGAATGTTACACATTCCTTTTTTAATCCCACAAAATGAAATAGATAAATAATGTTCATAAACAGATGCTGGCTTTTCGGGCATGCATGCTACCATGAGGTGTCTACACATTTCACCCCTCCCTCCCACAACAATTGCTTTTGTAGATGGCCTAATCCTCTTTGCCAAAGAAACCATTTCTAATTGTCGCACAATCAACCATCTCTTAAACGTAGTTATGACAGGAAAGCTTCACCATAAACCACCTCAAGTCATTGTTAACTTTATCTACCATTGTGGCAGCCATACACAACCTCCTAATACACAATTGCTTCTCAGGCCTTTAGACTTTAGCCTACTCCTACTCCTGACTTTTCAATGTGTACAAGGTAGAATACCTCACTGTCTGTGTCCACAAATCGAAGGGTTAGGATGATCCTATGGAGTTCATTTGTTGGGCACACTCTGTCTATATCAGGGGCCATCAAATGATTACTTTGGATCATCTAAACAATGTGGGCCCACTGTGTTTTTGGTCGGCAGACTAGAGAAGGTTCTCTAGTCGACTGACTAGAGACGAGATCTTAATTAGCATTGATAGTGTTTCAAAAGAGGGGTTCTACCTTATACACATTGAAAAGTCAGTGGATGTAGTTGATGAGTTTGAAACTACAGTGTTATCGCTTCTCTTGTTATGCCGAATAGCCAATGCCTCGGTGGAGTCCAATAAATAGACAGTCTAGATCAATTGTGAATCCACAGTCCACTGATGTGATGGGACTCTCCAAAAATGAACGGTCCAGATTGTGCAAAACATTTTCCACGTATTAAGAGGAGATAAAGACGTGTTAAATTGAAGTAAATTAGGGGTGCTTTTTGTAATTTACTCCCAAGGCATACCAAAACCCTAAATCCTTCCCTAACCTATAAAAAACCTTACAAAGAAGACTAATCTCTGTCTTTCCTCTCATCTCTGAACCTTCTCTATAGTTTCTATGTTTCTTAGTTTTTATCTATGATTGTTTCTTATTTTTAGCAAAAGGGGAAAAAGGGGGTTTCTCAGTGATGTTAAAATTGATGACGAGTCTGATATTTCCATTCTCAAAACCTTGATGTAAAATGAGGCATTTGTCTGAGAGAAACCCCTCATTCCACCAATCTCTCAATACTTTTTTGGGTTTTTTTTTTTTCCTTTCTAAAGTTCAATCACAACAACACATGTTAGGGTTTGATTCAAATGTTCTGAAATCTGAACTGTGCTACTTTTTTTAGGCTTCTTAATCTGGTCGACAGGATTTTTAAGTTCTTGATTGACTCGTTCCCTTGAAGCAATATTAGAATTTTATTTTCTCTCGAGAATCCATTCTTGTTTTCCGTGGTGGGAATTATTCACACCCCACCATTGGAGATTGGAGGTCGAGTACATTTCTATAAGAATCCTCTTGAAAAGAAATTTTCTGGAGAAGTTCTGAAAGGAAAGAAGGGAAGAGTTTTAAGAGGAGATTAGAGGAGAAATGGGAATTTTTTTAGTATCAAGGTCTAATTATCTAAGTTTGCAATATTATATTCAAATCGAACCCATTGTGAGTCCAAAACCCACAATGAGATCTTACTTTATAATGCCCTGTTTGCTTTGGATTTTGAGAATCTATGGAGATTTCCAAAACTGATTAGTCCTACTCCATTGGATTCATAAATCATAACTATGTCTATCTCACAAAAAATACTAGTTACTCGAATTTAGGATTCCAAGATTGCCTTATTTTTGGGCTGTAATAGATCCAAATCGATCATTCAGAACTTGAACCAGAACTTTCAATTTGTGGGTCTGCTCGACTCGCAAAAAAATATAGGATCCCCCATGGTTTGAAATTTCGGTTTCGGCATATATTTCAGACCTAGCCGAAATCCTGAAATTCGGTAAAGAGGCGCGAAATGTCAGTTTTTTGGGCCGAAATTTGGGCAGAAATGCTGAAATTTTGTAAAGCAATAAAAAATTAATATTTCTTTTGAAATTTCACCGAAATTACTGAAATTTTGCCCTAAATTTCGGGCATTTCGGATTTCGGCCATTTTGGTGTCGGTCTCCACCGAAACAGTCGAAATTTAAAACCATGGGATCCCCACCTTTAATTCCAAAAATATAGGATCATCCCTCATTTGGGTCTGCAAAGCAAGGGATACTAGGAATTTTTTTTTTTTTTTGGCACCAGAACTTGGGCCATGTTTGGATACCCACAAGACTTAGATTTGGATTTCTCACATGTGCCGTTGAGATTTGGAACTTGATCATATCCTGAGATTTCCAAATCAGCTACAACAGTGAAATTCTGTTGTGCAAGACATTATTTGGAAATCAATATTTGTGGTAATTACCTTATCTCTAGCTGCTTCTCGACGTTGCTGCTGCTGGATGCCCCCCCCCCAGTACAACATGAGTGTGAGTATGATTGATGTATTTTGTATCCAAATCCAAATCCAAATCCAAATCCAAAAAAAGCATGAGGGGAGAACATGGCCTGCCTTGCCTCGAAACACAAGATAAGATATTGTATATAGGAATGAACTATAATCATGTTCTAAACGAAAACAAAAACCCCAGTCCACAATCGCACTAAAATATAAACTAACACCATCTGTCCTAAATGGTGTAATGATCAATTGAATCGAGCATTTTACAAAACCTCTAGTTAGAATAATTCCAATAACGATAATTAGACTGTCTGTTGTAAGCTTCGTTAGCTAAAGAATCAGCTACATTGTTCCCTTCGTAGTATTGATGAGGGAGAAGGGGGTGCATAGACCAAGGCAAAGATTTGTTATTGTTAATGATACTTACAGGGACCTTACTATCACATTCAATCCATAGATTTGTCTATATAAACACTTTACAAACCCTAAGGCCGTCCATAGGAGCCCTAAACACAACATGAGAATTTATATGATGGCCGACCGTGAAAATCACAAGGGCAGTGTGTCAAAACTTTGCCCCTTGATTTTTTTATCCTGGTCAAAGCTTATTTTTTGACTTTCCACTTAGATAAAAAATCAAGGGGCAGAGTTTTGATACTCTGCCCTTGTGATTTTCATGGTCGGCCACCATATAAAAACTCACAGAATAGATCCATTCTAGTTTCTAAAACCTTCCCTCACCCTCGAGCATCCCGAATTACCTTTTTTTTAATCCATCAAAATTGAGCTTCAACATGTACTCTTTCGGACTTCTCCACAAAACCCAGCTAACTTTCTTGGTCTTCTACTTGTTTGCTAATATATCTATTTGATTTAGGGAAATGATTTCTGCGCTCAAGTGTTTTGATAAACACACGCTCCACTTGTTTGTCGTGTAGTATTTAAAGGGATGTCAGAGGATATTACGGTTCTAAAAAGGCTCTTTAAATACTACATGACAAACAAGTGGAGCGCGTGCTTATCAAAACACTTGATCATTTCCCTTGATTTATAGATAGATTTTCAACAAAACTTGCATCCTCACGTGCATTGTGAAATATAGGCAATTCTCTTATCAGTTACGAATGACGCGTATAATCCCCATAACTGGATTAGAGGTCCTTCCATCCTCCTCAATCATCTCTCCTTCCATAGCTCCCATGAACATATGAAGAGACGATAAATAGAATTATAACAATAAAATCATAAACTAAACTCAACTCAACTTAACTAAGCCTTTGCCCCAGACTAGATGGGGTTGGCAACAATATTATCATAGCAATACATTTTTATTTGCAGCCTCCAACCACTGCAACAATTGGCAATGGAGAGAAATAGGAATTTCAAAAAATATAGCCATAACTTTTTTACAACTTCCCCATCAAATGAAGAGATGATCTAGAAATTCATATTTCCTTTCTTGACAACAATTGCACATTGAAGCAAGTTGAATTTGTTTCTCCTAAACATTTTCATCAACACGCATGGCATAATTGAATACTACAACTTACCTTAGCTGGAATGTATTTCCAAATTGTCTTATCCTAAACCCTGAACTTTATTATCAGCATGATCTCTCACCATATTTCATGCTGATTTGACTGTCAACATTTCGGAGTTATTCAGGCACCAAATCAGTTTATCCTTACCAGTATCTTGATGTTGGAATTTTTGATATTTTAGGGACATGTTTGGCAACCATGAAACAAAAACTACATGAAATCCATGTTAACATCCATCTCAATTAAAGTTTTATCTTCATACCACTTATCAGTCCAAAATTTAATTTTACATTTACCAACAAGCCATTTACTTCTTCTCCAAAATTTAATTTTACATTTACCAACAACCCATTTACTTCTTCTCCAAAATTTAATTTTACATTTACCAACAAACCATTTACTTCTTTCCATCCTTCTATTTCTGACATCCCCAACTCTCTTTCCACTGTCTAGAATAGATAGGCCTTCTAACTATTCTATTTGTCCCTCTTTTTGCCATATCCAGTTTGCAAGAAAGAGTTCAATAGAGAAGATTTTTCTTCAATTTTGTGCATGGCTTTCAATTCAAAATCAGTATAGTAGTCTTCCATAGATTTCATGTTCAATCCACCTTCCACTTTGAGTTTGCATATCTTATTTCTTGCCACCCAATGACATTTATTTCCATGGTCAGTATTACCCCACCAGAAATTAGCAAGAAGCTTTTCTATTCTTTTCAGGATAAACTTACAAGGGCTAAGAACTGATGATATCTACATCGGCATGCTCAAGAGAACATGGTTAATCAAAGTCATCTTCCCTCCTTACGATAACAGGTTTCCTTTCTATTCGTCTATTTTTGCTCAAGCTTTTTCAACAAGAGATACAGAGTATTCAACTTGGAGCCTTCAAGGTAAGTAATTAGTTTCTTATATGAGAAACTTGTAGCTTTCATGTAAAATCCACATCCATTGGAACTTAAAAGATCGTTTTAACCCTTTCTTCTGTATTAGACAGAGAGAAAAGGGCAATGATATTAGATAATCCCACAATGCTTTCCTTTCAGAAATATTACAGCTTGCATACACTACAGTTATAAAAAAGGACTAGCCAAGTATCATCAGACCTCATCTTAAGTGAAAGAGTTTGCAAGGTTGAAGATATCAATGATGTATCAAAACATTCTTTCCAGAGCAGCCAAAAATTACCATTGTCGTCATTGTTTTTTTAGTAAGTTGTCTTTCACCATAATGCAAATCAGAAAACTTGTATTCAGTCACTTCACTTGTCATAACTGACTAAAACAAGGGAAAAGAGTTCTAATATCTAGAATCAGAAATAATGAAAGAAAACATGGCTTCTTTCTTTCTGGGTGTAGCTAGGATTTCTTCACCCTGGATATTTTAGGCAAACTTCAATTTAAAGAGTTATGATAGTTTTCAAGCTATGTTCTTTGTGAAATTAAAAAAAGAAAATCTTGAAATATTCATGAAATTCACATGGTTTTACATAAATTTGCTATTTTCCATGAAAAATCTGCAGGTTTTTTCAAAATATTTTCCATTTTTGTACCTAAACCCTTTTGAAAAGGTAAGCCTCATTGTCATCTGTTTCCACAACTCAATGGGGTCGGCTTACCATTGAGTGGGTGTGGTATTCAATAGATTAGATGTCTTAGTTTTTTCTTTCTGTTTTTGTGTGTGTGTGTGTGTGTGTGTGTGTGTGTGTGTGTGTGTGTGTGTTTACCTGAGGTCGATTGTTTGCAAAACCTTCCGATTATCCTCTAGCAAAACCTGCAATACAAATGTCGCAATACCCCATATAGATTAAACAGATTATCTCATTCATCGCTATTTTCTTGCAGAATTTCTTATGATTTTAATAATTGCAGATCAAAGGATCCATTCATTAGATTGCCAGTTTACATACAAATTCCGCTAAGAATACAAGTGGGCCGCATACTATTCTTTACACACAAATTCCACCCAGAATGCTATTGGGTTCATACCATTCAAGAGTGCCATGAGTCTAAACATAACTCAAATTTATGCACTAAATCACATCAATTTTATAGCGTGGTTCAAGATTTCAATTATTTCGTGAATGAGATTTCAAAAGTACATTTCCCGTGGCATTTAAACACTTCTTTGGTATCGGGGTTGAGAATAGATTACCCCTTTCTCATCTTTAGAAAGCGCTTTCGGTTCATAGAGGTCTGCAACACCATAATTTGTTCGAGCCATCGGGACTACTTGTTGCATGGATTGATTTGAACCGTCACTGAATCCAAGTTTCACGACGAATGTAGCAGTGCAACCTTTGCCCGGGCCCTCACTTTCAAGCCAAATATGACCTTCCATGAGATTTACAAACCTGATTACATAATTTCACAGATGATTAACATTAGCACATGAAAAGAATCCTAAACAAGCCCAGTAGTTTTACAGCAGGCATGCTATCAATGAATGGCAAAATTAGCTTTCACATGTTTCTGTAGATCTAAATGCAACAACCAGGAAGAGTTACAAGAAACAAAGGTTTATGCTCACCTTTTACAAATGGCAAGTCCAAGTCCGGTACCACCTTGATTTCTGTTTGTTCCAGTTCGAGATTGTGCAAATTTGGTAAAAAGATGTGTATCTTGGGGACTAATTCCGCAACCAGAATCCTTAACCTGCAAATACAGAGGCGGTAGAATTTCAGACGATCATTAATAATTATCTGAAATACTCATATCTCATTTTCTGTATGACTATGATGCTGAGACACAGGCAAGGTTTTAAATTTCAGTTTTGGTTTCGGTCGTCACAGAAATGGAAACTTTTCGGTTTCAGTGGAAACCCAGTAAAATGAAGGAGACGTATGAAAACATATGCACATGATAGAATTTAAAGATGAAACTTCAGGAAAGCCTACAATAAGCACAAATACACACTTCCATAATGGTTTAAATACATCAAACACCTAACGACCTGTACTGTCGTGCATGTCAAACAATTCAGTACTACACAAATTTCACTTGTAATTCATATAAATATATATAAATAATTAATAATGCATGCACCACATTTTGCATTCACTTCGTATAAATATAATTATATAATGCATACTAATATAGTATGTGACTATTACACTTACCATTTTGGTTTCTGCATTTCGGTCATTTCGGTTTTGGTTTCGGTGGGGATGGAAACGGAAACATTTCAGTCATTTCGTGTGTTGGCTTCGGTGGAAAATAAACCCGTGGACACAGGACATAGAAAGGACATGGATTCGACTGGGCATCTGCTTGCATGGTTCTTCAAATATGTTGACACCAAGATATTTGAAGAAACCATGCATGAAACAAAGAGCATAGATGGATACATGCATCAAAATGAGGCTAAAATATAGTGAAGTCATATCCTCTTTTTTTTTTAATGATAGTAAAGTCATATCCTTTATTCATGTCAGTACTGAATTTCAGAGCCATATAACAGTAGCAGTGAAGGCATGGTTTAATATTTCGGTTTCGGCCAGGACTGAAACGAAATCCACAATGAACTGGTTTTCTACTAAATTTTGCCGAAATTTCAAGTTTTCATGCCTGTTTACAAGATTTCAACCGAAATCTCCACTGAAACCGAAATATTTTGATTTCGGTGGTGACCAAAATGTAAAGCCTTGAGTGAAGGTAGACTGCCAACTTATATAATCCGAAGCTTCGGAAGGCAATAGCAACAATTAATCAACCTGCACTCGTAAGTAAAAATGACCATCACTTGACACCGGATAGAATTCAGGGGCTCGTGGGTCCCTCAACGACTCTGGCTTTGCAACTGTAGCTGTAACTGAAACGTAGCCTTCCTTTGTAAACTTCACAGCATTACCCGCAACATTTAGAATAATCTGCATAAGTCGCTTCTCATCACCGACAGTGAACACTGGTAACTCCGGTGCCAAAATTAATGACATTGATAACTTCTTAACTGCGGCAACGGGCTTTACCAAATTAATCACCTGTGATGTAAAATTGAGGACATTTCGATCAGATAAAAAAGAACAATAGAAGGATAGTGCCTTTGTGATGTAGAAATTTTTTTATTTTTTTTAATGGTTTTGTGATGTAGAAAATTGACAAGAACAGATTGAGGCCTCATGTCACAAATATCTCCGATATTTTCAAAATATCGCCTTTTTATCACAACATTTTGATAAAACAACAAAATCCTGAAATAATACCGAGATTTTAAAAATAAAGTGATATTTCCATTTTTATCATAAAATATTGCGATAATATCATGATTATCCTGATATTTTTATTTTATTTTTTCCTTAAATTTTATATATTTATACATTTTTTAAATAATTTTTTTTTTCTTTTTTCCCGATATAAACCCGGAGAAAAAAATTAACATATCCAGAGATTTTCCCATGCCGAGAAATTCCCTAGAACGATATTTGTGAGATAGCTCTTGATCAATAATCAAGTAGAGAAGTAAGCCAAGAAATACCTCTCGGAAACTTGAATGGAGATTGAAATTTCCAATATCTAGCTCAAGGCTTCCATCCTCGAGCCTTGAAAGATCTAAAACATCGTTAATGAGTGTAGCTAGAAGATTGCTGCTCTTTAGCACTGTCTCTACCATCACACGCTGCTCCGGAGATAGTTCAGTTTCTAGAAGTAGGGAGGACAAAACAATAATTGCATGCATTGGAGTTCGCATTTCATGGTTCATGACAGCTAGAAAATCATTACGAGCACAGATTGCCATTTCTGCCTCTCGTCGAGCTAAATCAAGAGCAACATTCTGCTCCATAAGTAGATCTTGGGCCCGCATAGACTCTTCTAAAATTGAAGCATGTGAAAGAGCAACAGCTACCTGGATCAAGGGAAAACTATAAGGAAGAAAAACATTCTGATCACAATTCACATTGGGGAAATAATATCAGCACAACCATATTTTGATATTTTTACAAACCATCTTGTCTTTTAGGATTTAAAGAGTTGTCAAAAGGTTATTATATTTCCCAAAATGCTATCAGGAGCCAATTAAAGAAGAAAGACAGCCGGGCTTGTGCAAATATCAAAATAATTTTAACAACCAGCAGCTTCAATGATCTGTTGTGGTAACGCAAGGTTCAAAATTTTAACAATGTAAGCCATCTTAAAATTCACAATGTGTTGCATTCACTGTGCTCATCTTCCGTGATTTGTAATATTGAAACTAACACTATGCCACAAAAGCAATCTCCAAAATGAATGAGTGCAAGTTTAAGGTAAAACCACTCTGTTATTTTTTGAAAAGAAAAAAAAAAAGATGAAAGAGAAGAAAAGTACGGTGATGCATGAAAAGCAGCATACTTCTATGTTCTCACAACCTAAGCTAAACCTAGCAAACTTAAAACGCTATTGTATTGTTCACCCATATGCACCAAAGCAGGCTTTTGGGTGAAATAACAAACTAAATGAGATGGGTAAGGTAAAACGAAAATCTTGAGCATCTCTAATGGTACAGTTTTCATGAATTAAAAACTATATGCAACTTAAATATTGATACTGTAAACTTGAAATTTTCCTAGGGAAATGATACCCCCCCCCCCAAAAAAAAAAAAAGAAGGATAAAATCCCCCCTTTAACAGTTTCTGTGAGAATGGTTCACTGCTTGAGGATAAATTCACCCTCTTTAACGTTTTTCTTTTCCTTTAAAACTTAGCAGATAATGTTAAGGGGGGGGGGGGGGGAGATATCAGTCCCCTTTTCCTATATAAATATCTATTTATATTTGCATATTCTCTCAGGTCCTGTGGGTTATTCCTCCCTCTTCCTCCCCCCCCGCGGCTGCCGTTCCTTAGGGGTGGATCTCTTTATTTGATCAATAAGAGAAGGTCTAATCTGAATAAAGAACAGATGCATAGTTACATACTTTAATTACTTTTCAAAAGCACATGGCATTAAAAATTACTAGTCAGGTAGCAGATGAGTATGGCAAGAGTACATGCAAAGGCAGTCAAGGAACAAAAAATACAGAGATCATAAGTTCATAACAACCTGGTCTGCAACAACTTCAACCAGTTCCAATTCATGGACGTGCCACTTTCTTGCACTGTCTGAGGGGAGCATCAAAACCATCACAGCATAGCCTTTTGCAGAAAGCTCAGGCCAATCGTGAACTTGGAAATTTGAAAGATGTAAAAGTGGTACTCGCACAGCAACAACCTCCGGTGGCACATATCTTCCCGAAAGAGGTCGAATCCTAGCCAGCGGACATGAGTGTGGAATTCTCATTGCACGGTTACTACTAAAGACTTGATTAACCACAGGAAGTTGAATAGAGACCGTTGATCCAACGGGTATCTGGTGACGTAGAGTGTGAGAGAGTTGAAGGTTTAAACCTGTCCGTGTTGGCATCCATAAAGCACACTCCTCTAAACCTAAAGTCCGACCCAGCTCAACAAGAGTAGTTTTTAATATAGTATGCCTGTCAAGTGTGCTTCTAATTTCATGGGTCAGCATTCTAACATGTCTACCCGTCTCTTCCTGTGTACGTATAAGCCCCATCTCCCTATCAAGTTCTTCGGCCTTATTTTTCAAGAAAAGCTCTCGGGTTTTCACACTTAATAAATCCGGTATAATGTGAACAAGCATTAGAGCTGTTGCACATGATACAATAGCTGTTGAGATTTTTGCAATAGCCATTACCAAAGCGACGGTTCTTGAATGCACGTTGTAAGTCCATAAATTGATGAGGTGGGTGGCCCCACAAAGAACAATAAATGCCCCAAATTGCATTAGCACCCATCGGTATGGGAAAAATGCAGATTTCTTGACAAAATAAACTAGCTCAAGAGGAATGGAGAAATAAGCAAGGGCGATAAAGAAGTCTGACAGATACTGATATTTCACCAAAAGCTCATCATGAGGCCATTGTGGCTCAATGCAGCCGCAGGCCTCCATATTCCTACAACCACATCAACCAAATCCTTGCTCCTACATTCCTGAAAATACGAGATAATAACAGTAAATTATAATAAAATATTGGCCACATTGATAAAGTCTCAACACAATCAGAAACTCTATCAAGTAATATACCATAGCATCCTCCAATTATCATGAAGAGGAAATTCAACTTGAAACACACATAAAGATAAGTAACTTTCTAATTGTTGGATTCTGTAAAAAATGAAATATGTGGCATACAAGAGTTGGAAGTGCAAATTTGAGAGCAACACCAGGAACACCCACACAACGTGAGAGATGTGAATTTGATATTCAGTAATACACGAATATTGAGGGACTGGTTATTATGTCGAGTTATTCAGTTTGCTCAAACTGGTTGGACCAGCTGATCTGAAATGGCTCTAGGGTACAAAGCCCCAAGCAAACAGGACTGGAAGAAGATTTGACCTAAATCCAGAATCTTATGATTTAACTAGACACTCTTCTGCGCAAGTTTTCCAGCATTCGTTTTCCTTTTTTTTTCTTTTTTTAATCTATAATGACATTTGTCACTTCACCTCACCCAGCTATTCACTTTTATAAATAAAATAGAATTAACCAACTTCGCAGAGTAGGGTGTGCTGCAGGACAATTTAGTATCAGAGCCAGGTTTAGAGCATCGTAGGGGTGAAGCTTACCCTCTCTTCCCAGTGTGATCCCTTAAAGGTGTAATGCGTTATAGATTTATGGTGTTATGACATTGAAGATCTAAAGAGTGATTTTTTAGAAAGAAACTCCATACTACATCCCTTTACAACTTCTTTTCATCCTAACTTTCCTTTTTATTATCTTTCCAACTTTCATGAGGTTTTTACTTTTGACCCATAGATCTAGACCCTTTTCGGTTTTTGAAATCCAAGTGTCAATGCAGTGATTCCTAGATATTCAGTATTTCAAATACTATCCCTAGATCCTTGGAAAAATCACACTAGACCACTAAAAACTAAATTTTCTGGAAATTTCAAAACGTGCAGAAATAAAGTTTTCCTTTATCATCCTCCATCCCATTACCAATTTTGATTCTCATCCAGCAGTTGGATCTCTCACAAATACCTGGATCAGTTACTATTTTAGCATTTTTTCCTTAATCCCAAATTAATGTTTATGTCATTTGATTATCAGGGTTACCTTAATCTTATTCCTGATTCTTGAGCCCTAGAAATTTCATTTAAAGAACCTAAATCAAACTTAAACCCTTAGAACAGCAACATTCCCTTCCGTCATCAATCAAGTCCCCCAAGTTGCCATGCATCAATTTGGAATCAAAGCCAGGTTTATAGCATTGTGGGCGTGAAGCTTACACTCTCTTCCCAGTGCGATGCTTGAAACCCTTCAAAAGGTGTGATGCCATTGAAGATCTAAAGAGTGATTCTTTAGAAAGAAGCTCCATATCCACTCCCAATTTTAAGTAAGAAATAAAAAAAATAGTCTTTCTGCTATCCATACTCCATCACTCTAAAACTTCCTCCCCTCCTAATTTTCTTTTTTATTATTTTTCCAATTTTAGTGAGGTTTTGAACCATAGATCTAGACCCTTTTGGTTTTCAAAATCCAAGTGTCAGTGGAGTAATTTCTAGATAACTTGAATTTCAAATGCTATCTCTAGATCCTTGAAAAAATCACCCAAGAGATTGATCTCACCAAAAACTCCATTTCTTGGAAATTTCAATTTCAGTGACTGCATAAAACTTTGATTGAAACATGTCTTTGATCAATGATACGATCTGACCAATTTTCATTTAACCTTTCTTTCGTCATCCTTTATCAGATAACCAATTTTGAGACAGATCCAGTGGTTGAAGCTCCCTCAAATAACTGGCTCAGTCGCAATTTTAGCAATTTTTTTTCTAAATGTAGGTATTAATTTTTAGATTCTTTAATTATCAGTCCTTAATCATATTCTTGATTCTTGACCCCTCAAAATCCCATTTAAAGAACCTAAATCAAACTTAAACCCATAGAACAGTCCCATTCCCTTTGTTCTTGAATCATGCCCCCCAAAATGTCCTGAGTGTCTACAAAAGAGTGATTATTTTATAAGAAGTCCTTTTTAAGGTAGTAATGTTTTTTTTTTGAAGTCCTTTTTTAAGGTAGTAATGTTAAAAATGAGATAATTAAAGGAGAATAGGAAGAATAAAAATTAGTAGGAAGGAGTCTCAACTCAATTTCATTCAACTATTCAATATTTAAACCATATTACAAGTGATATAAATGGGTCTGACTATAATACCCTTAAACTTAAACATGTATTTATAACCTCTCAAGCTGAATTCGTTCCTTGAAACATAGTCAGCATGTAGACAAGTCTCAAGTGATGGCCTGAACCAGTGTTTCAAAAATCAGACTCTGGTGAGAACTCAGCCACGGTAAAAGGGAATCGACTTAGGCGAGCCGATGAATAAAGCGGTAGATTTTTAATTAGCTCAAGTGAGTTAGGATTTTTTTTATTGGCATAGTAGGTCAAAACTCAAACCCAGACAGGAACTTGTCCAATGTAAGAGGGAGTTGAGTCATGAGAGTCAACGTGTAATGCAGGGAGTTTTTAAATTAGGTATGAAGTAAGCACCTTTGTGAGGATGTTTGAAAGTGATCCTGGATAGTGTGATAGGCCTTCAATTTTTCCACGGTGACAGCCCGTCCGATGCCCTAACATAGCATATGCTAAGGCCAGTCTTCTTCAATGCAAGGACATGAAGGCCCTACACGGCGACACGCCTGACACCCCTTGTTGCTTCGCATATGCTCATGAACAACAACTCCTGAGTCGGAGTTATTTCAAAATATGTTGATTTGAAAGAACTAGAAGACTGTGGTCTTGAAATAACTCTGACTTGGCGCTCAGGTTGCATGGCCGCATCAGGGGACAGTTCGCAAGACTATGGCACAAGTCCAAACATCATGCCCAGATAGCTGAAGCCAACAAGGAATGAGGTAATAACTTGACCACGTCCCAATCAAGGTTTTAAATTTGGACTGAAACCGAAATCATGAATACATGAAATGTTACAAAATTTCGTCCGAAATTGAAATTCAAGGAATTTCAAACCAAATGTCTCTATTCTGTGGATTTTCCATTGAAATCAGGCGGGTTACTTTCTTTCCCGCTTACTTTTCACACAAAAAGTGTGGCTTATCCTTGCTAAACTGCTGTATGAGGTATATAGATAGGGGGGAGAGAGAGAGAGAGAGAGAGAGAGAGAGAGAGAGAGAGAGAGAGAGAGAGAGAGAGAGAGAGATGGGGGGGGGGGGGGGTTGTTGATGAGAGAGAGAGAGAGAGAGACGTGGGGGTTGTTGATAGATATTAAATTTGGCAAACAGCTTAAAGGGACACGTGGCCCATGGTACCCAGCTTGATTCCACTTTTCACACGTTACCTCATTTTTTAATAGTTTCCCGAAATTTCGACCGAAATTTTGTAGGAGTTAAAATATTATTTTATTCTATTTCATAAATTTTGTCTGAAATTTCGAAATTTCGGTTCCGGTGAGGACCGAAATGCATTCCGAAACCGAAATTTGAAACCTTGGTCCCAATCCACCAAACCTGAAGGTTTGGTCATCCAAGGCACAAGCATGCATCATGGACCTTTCTGCAAGACTTCCGTCTCATGAGGGTGGCCGAAATCACCCCCAGCAAGAACTCATGGAAAGCCTGACGATTGGCCTACCCACAAGCCATACTGTAATGATAAGGCGACAACACAGTATAGCCTCAGCCCAGTCCTCGACCAAAGAATTGGAGCATCCCTCTGGATAACTCGTCGTTCACACCCAAAGCCCCCATAGGGTACACCTACGAGCTGTAAGACGATTTCCCGTTGTGCCTTGAGCACATGCCAGGTCCTCGCACGGCTCTTCAACTATCACCAAGGTTCCAGCCCACAACCTGCTGGGCCGAAGGGGATGACTTTGAAGTGTGTCACGGGAAGCCAGCCGCTTAAGGTGTGGGGGCATCCCCCTAACTTGGATAGGAGTGACCTCCAAAGGTGATGCAACTTCATACTTTTGAAGAAGCAATGAGACAAGACACCTTTTTAATACCTACCGTGTCACTGTGATACTCTGTCTGTTAACGTCAACATCCTTGTCCACATTGACCAATTGTCGTAACTCAACTCCACATTAGCAAATGAGTTTGCCTTATTGATAACATACCCCCTTACATTGGCACTTCGACAACCTGGCACTTTCCGACCTTGTCCCTTTTCATACCACGCTGCCCCCAAATTCTGCAAACGGCTTCCTTCGCCTCAATTCTCCTGGAGTGATCATCCGCATAACTGGCTTGATGCCATCCATCCCTTTGCTTTTACATCGAAGGCCAGCTGCTTCATTGGGCTCATTTATGTGCAACCATTTGCAATGATGGTTTACAGAACTCCACCAAATTTTGAGGGTAGAACGACCCGACATGATCTCCTTCAAGCAATCCTCTGATTCCTCCTCAGCTTCTCCCAGGCTTTAGAGAGAGCTTCCAAAACAGCACTCAAGCTAAACTTTGGCTCTAATCTACACAAGTTTACCACATTCTCATGTGGAACCTTAAAAGCAGGAATCTTCCCTCAGGGTGCAGCTCCCGACTCGGAACCTCGATTCGGCGCTCCTTAGGAAGGAGCTTCCAAGGAGCGCAATCCGAAGAGATGAAAACTGCTCCAATGGCGCTCCTAACCCGCTTCTATTGCTCCATTAGTAACCCCCTCACCAACTTACTAGCATCAAACTCCTCCAATTGTTCAAAGTACTTCATTAGAACAAGCACAGAGGCAAATATTCATAAGGCATGACAAAAGTGGGCATGAAATGAAAACGGTTAGAAATTACTACTTTTGATATACTTAAATTTTGAAAGATTTATATGAAAATAGTTAAAAATTACTATTTTTATGTCCTTGAATTTTGAAAGACATGTGATGAAAATATTATATTAACGCTCCCACGACGCTCCCAACCTTAGACTCTTTTAAACCCCCACACTTCCTGTCCCCACACCCACTTCATGCTTCTCTGTGTGGAACTGAAACTGCCTCACAGGACAAGTCCAAAGAAACCATCTCAATGGCCTCACCTCTTCCGAGGCCATGAGTCTCCCCACCGGGGTCTTCAATTCACACACTTTGTCTTGCGTCCTTCACACTGTGCCGACCTATTTCTTTCGTACATACCAACAATCACTAAGGGCGCGTTCGGCAACCATTCTGCACCCCATTTGTTAGGTGCGTGGAATGAAGAAAATAAAAAATCCCAAAGATGCCGTTCGTTATCCATTAACTAACCCTATTTTAATGGGATCTCACCATTCTAAATACAAATTTTATGGAGCGACTATTTGTCGCTTACGAAAATAGATGGAATGAGTTTATCGTGAAGCCTCTCATAACTACCCACTCGCGTTCCTCTCCATATATCTCTCCTCAACTTTCTTCTTCCACCTCCTCAAACGCGACCGACTAGCTGAAGCCTCCTCAACTCAATCGATCTCCAAATCGCCGAGCAAAAAATCTGGTTAGATCTTTCTCTTTCCTTGGATGCTAGTTAGAGATGGGTATATCTAATTCATTTTGTTTACGGATGATCTGGATCATTGAAATGGCAGCCTCAAGTTTCTCTTTGGATAAATAGGGCCTGTAAGCAGATAATTCCTCATTTCTATGGAGTGAACGACAGTAACATCCCTAAAGCAGATAATTCCACCCTCAAAAGAGAACATAAAGTACTCTTTTTTTCAGGATCCACCATCGTTCTTCCATTTGTGTGCAGGATAAATAGGTCCACTTCACGGTAACCTTTTGTTTTCGATGAAAAGCTTTCATAAGCTATCTAAATAACGAAAAATAATATTCTGAAATCTAAAAAGGCGAAAATTCCATCGAATGTATATTTTGAATATGGATGGTACTGTTCAAAGACAATCTTGTAAATGTTGCAGAAGTATGTAAATGCCCAAGACGAATGCATGTAAGACATTCTTTTAGCATACATGTAGGATGTCCAATTTAAACTAGAATCATATAATTGCCTGCCATAGCACTCTATTCCAAAATTTAAGCCAATTGATTGTGTTCACAACTACTCCTACATTTCAATTGCAGTTTAACTCACTGCTTAGCCTACAATTAGTTGAAATACGGATGCTAATTAGAGATTTTAAGCTGGGCATTATATGCTTGCTCTTATTCAATTACAGAGCTGACCATGAAACTAGCCCATGATAAAATGTGTATTTGTATAATGGCTTAGATACATTCCTTTCTTTCTACAACAAATCTGAACGTTTGTATCATTTCGCAAATTTTATATTTGTATTCCTTCTGTTGATTTTTTATATCATAGGAAATTACACAACTTTAGATACTATTTTGAAGCAACCATTTTTAAATATTTCCTGTTTTAGATAACTTAAAAATTTAGACAATATGCCCAATTTTAGTTTTAATGACATAACAATTTTTATTCTTAATTATATTTTAGATGGCAGGAAATCATTTCATTGCTGTTGGAAGGGATGATAGCCAAAATTTGCAAGAACAAGAGTCTGCAAGATGGAGTGTAAGGGATACTCATAGACCTAATGGTGGAAGAGGTGAAGAAGGGAAGTAGGTGCACGGCGACATTTACGACACGGGCTTGGAATGACATAAGGAGAAAGTTTTACGATAAGACTGGTCATAACTATACTTCTATGCAGTTTAAGAATAAATTTCAGAAGTTGAGGAAAGATTATTGGGAATTTAAGAAACTTCTTGAGGTTACAGGATTTGGTTGGAACCCAATCACTAAGACTGACTGCAGAGGCCTCGGTGTGGGACACATATATTCAGGTAAATATTACTATTTAATTATAGAATGTTAATTTGATTTAGTTAATTTTTTTGTAGGTAACAATATTAATTACTCAAATGATATTTCAGGAACACCCAACTGCTTCAAGATTTAAGAAGTTTGGATGTCCTCGTTGGATGGACTTGCAAATCATATACGGTGATACTACCGCCAATGGGGAGTTTGCTATTGGGAATGCCGAGGATCCACCAGAATCAGATGATGACGTTGATGCTCATGTATTTACCCACATTAGAGCAGATGAGGAACTAAATGTGGATGAAATCCCAAATGCCGATGCCAATCCAACTGCAAATGAAAATGATTCTCATGGAGGGACTCGCCTTCGTAGACATGGTAGAACACCCAACACACTTCGTCGAGGAAGGAATAAGAGTGTAGAATTTGGTGAAAGTCTAAAGAACTGGGATGATGTGAATAAAGCGAGGACCCGCAAAATTTTTAGCCACATCTGGAACCACAAAGCCAGATGATGATCCTAACTCCATTGGAAAGTGTGTAGATATTTTGAATGATATGGAAGTAAGTGATGAAGAGTGGATGAATGGGGTGAAGTTGTTCCGAGATGCAGATTGGAGGCAAGTATTCATGAGGGCAACTCAATAGAAGAGGTTGCTCTTGCTTAAACAACTCCTATGATGCACAAGTGGCCATCATTAGTTTATATTAGTTAGGAACTTTCTTTTGATTATATTATGTCTTGTTTTATTCTAGAGTTGTATGACCCTATGAACTTATTAGTTATTTGGATATTATGTTATGGATGACAGTGTGCTTAGTCATAATTTATTTTCTCTAGTTTCTATTGGATGATGATATTTTTTTGTTTAATGCATAACGTGAATGCTTTTAATTCTTCATGTTATAGCTGAATCATTATATTGATGAATGTTGTTTCTTCTTTTGGTAATTATTTTACATTGTTTGCATGATTTATTTTCTAACTTTGGTAACATACTTACTTTTGGTGCAGCATTTAAAATCGATTCCCATAATATTATGGAAGCTTATGATGATGATGATGATTATGATTATGATGATGATGATGATGATGATGATGATATAGATATTCATTTTGTCACTGTAATAAATGAATATTGTCATTCATACATCAGTCGACAACCATGTAGGGATGGAAAATTGACTGGTGCAGAGTGGGTAAGGGAGATGCTTAATGGACATCCTGATAGATGTTACGATTGTTTGCAAATGGAAAAACATGTTTTTCAAAACTTGTGCAACAATCTAAAGATAAAAGGTTTCCTACACGATTCGCGGTACGTAGCAGTAGAAGAGCAAGTTGCAACGTTCTTAACAGTGTTAGGGCACCGCCAAAGTAATAGGATTGTAGCTTAGCAGTTTCAGCGTTCCGGAGATACTGTATGTCGTCATTTCAAACGAGTTTTGAGGGCGACTCTAAAGTTAGGAAAAGAAATTACCGGCAGAAATTCTAACGAATCCTAAGTACTATCCATGGTTTAAGGTATGGAGTTTTTTTCCAATTAGATCATCCTTTAATCTCATATTATTAGTTGATGTTAAATGTTTTACTTTATAGAATTGTGTCAGTGCGATTGATGGCACACATATTAGTGCTTTGTGCCTGCTAAGAAGCAGATTCCTTATCGAAGAAGAAAAACTAGTACAACTCAGAATGTAATGTGCTTATGCTCATTCGATATGAAATTCACATTTGTTTACGCTGGGTGGGAAGGCACGACCAATGATAGTAGGATTTGTTTTTAAGCAATAACCAACGAAAAATTGAAATTTCCACATCCCCCCCCAAGGTATTTATTTATTTTAATATTGTATGATTAAATTATTTCATATATAATTTGCTTTCTTACGTTTCCTTTATTCAATCATATTAGGTAAATATTATGTCGTGGACACTGGATATGCAAGTACGCCAGGTTATTTGACACCTTACCGTGGTGAGACTTACCATTTACCAGAATTTAGACGTAGAGGTCGAAATCTTACCGGAGCGAAGGAGTTATTCAATTATAGGCATTCGTCATTGCGTAACGTGATTGAGCGGTGTTTTGGTACTTTGAAGACTCGTTTTCCGATTCTAAAGTTAATGCCACCCTTCAAGCTTCATACGCAAAGGCTTATAGTCCTGGCAGCATGTACACTCCACAACTTTATTAGAAACGAAATGCAGTTGGATAGAGAGTTCGTACATTTTGGTCATGAAGATGTCGTTTTGGATGTTCAAGATGCAGACGATGAAGATGAGCCGGAGTGACCTACAGAGATGACGCGACTTAGAGATTTTATAGCAAATGCAATGGCTAGAGAGCGTGGGTTGCCTTAGTTGCCAATAAGATGATAAGAATGTGTGAATTTTTATTGTTCATTGTTTTAGAATTTATGAACTTTTGTTACTCTTATTATTATTAGTATTTGGATTTTATGAACTTATGGTAAGAAGATTTTTAGGAGTGCTTAAGGGTGTTTTGAGTGAGGTAGGCACCCCAAGTTTCTTGAACCTCAATCATAATAGCAGGCACTGCTCATCTGAAGGCATGCATTTTTGGGCAATCTTGTTTCACCCTTTGGCTTAAGGGTGTTTTGGGTAAGGTAGTCACCCCAAGCTTGATCTCATTATGTTGGACATGGAACGTTTAGCATGAATAATTACGAATTCATCCAACTTTGTTAGAGTTCAGTTCCATTTATTAGTTTAGTTGAGATGTTACAAACTTGAAGATGATGATTTCATAGGTTTTAACTCCATGTTTTCCCTTACGCATCTTTATAGGCATCCAAATATTAGTAGTCAAAATGGTGCAACTCGGGTCGAGTCGGGTTCGGGTTCAGTCAATGGTTCCTCGGGCCGGGTTCAGGTAAGCCTCAACCTAACCCAAACCGACTCGAGTTGCAGCCTCCATTAACAGAGTAAGAACCATGGTATTGACTATTTTAGAGGGGTCAAAATTTTATTGATTTGATCCATGTAAATCTGTTAAAGAATCAAAATACATTTATTTTTGTCACAACCGAACACCATTCTGCTCTAAACAACAAAAAATTCATTCTTGGACATGAGTTTGCCGAACGCAATTCTATCGCCAGAAGCAAACAAAAAAATCCATTCTCATTCTTCATTCTAAAATGAGAATGAAGAGAATGGTTGCCGAACGCACCCTAATGGTCTCCTTGGTTACCCGCTGACCACTCAAGTCTTTAAGGCCCTTCACCCCATGTCTAGATCCATCGGAGCTTTCATACTACCAACCACCAAGTCTTCCATCACTCGGATTGAACAGTCCAGTCAGTCTTCTCCCACACTAGTACCTCAAATTAGCAAGAAACAACCCACCATGCTGTCCCGTTACCCGTACCAGCATTTCACCCTAAGTATGCATCTTCAATTCCTCAAGATAATGAACACCTTCATCCTTCATGGCGCCAAGCCTCATTCCCTCAATATTCCTCTTCACGCAAGATCATCACTCCAGCCCTTCAGAGTATGCACCCACAGTACCTAGAGATAATGAACACCAACACCTTCACCCCTCATGGCTCAGTGCATCAGTCCCTCAGCATTCCTCTACACCACAAGAGCATCACTCTAGTCCTTCAAAGTATGCATCTTCAGTACCTTAAGATAATGAACACCTTCACCACACCTTAAGATAATGAACACCTTCACCTCGGTCCTTTAGTATCCTTCTTCAGACCAAGAGCATCTTTAGTCCCTCAAACTGGTTATGCCTTCACTTCAAGTAAGCAATACACACCTTTATGTTATCATTCAAAACAAACAAAAAAATCAAATCTTAATGTTCAGTCAAATATGATTTCCCCCAATCACCTACTTGATCAAAGGTAATGCAATTCATATTTGACTGACACTTGTTTTCAAGAAATCTAACTAAGAGCTGGCAGCTCTTAATCCTTAGAGATGGGGGGAGGGGGAGTTTTATAGGGGGTTCCGAGTGGTATAGGAGTCGTCCTTAGAGATGAGTGGGGGTTTCAGTGAAGTGGGCCTTTGTGGGCACCATTGGAGTGGCAAACTCAAGCGTTGCGGAGGTGTGTGAGGTCCGTCAAGGCATCAAGTTTTTGAGGGGAGAAGACTTCGATAGTGTGATGGTGGAGGAGTCCGTTAATGTAATCCGTGGCTAAACGGATCTCAAGTATTCTCGTCACACAGGAATAACATAGCTATTTGAGGATATTAAAGACATAGTGGGGAGCTCGAGCATTTCCTATGATCACATCAGAAAATATGCCAATGGGTGAGGGTTTAGGGTTGCTGAGGAGGGGGTACACCGCCGGTCTCTTGAACAGTTAGATTTCTTACCACCTTGAGTCGTTTTGGCTCTTTAGAGCCCTGAAATTGTATCTTTTCCTCTTTCTTATCTCGTTGTTTTATTCGACCATCTCGGTCTTTTTCTTTGAATGAAATTTTTTCCATTCAAAAAAAAAAAGGAAGAAGAAGAAGAAATCTAACTAAGAGACACCAATTAAAGGAATACCCACGCAAATGCCTCACAATTAGCACATTTTAGCCAGTAATATTCCGCAAAAAAGTCAATCATTGGTCTCATAAATTGTCATCACATAGTATCATTCCCATTTTTCAGTTATATCCTACTTGATTAGTCTTTTGATTATTTTCCTTGGGGCTCTATTATGATAGTTTCTGTTATAATTCTGTGCTAGACAAGCTCATATGCACCCTTTCTTATATCAAACATGGATATTAGTGATTCTTAAGATATGCTAACAAAGAAAGAGAGAATTCCATCAAAGTGGTACTAAAGCAAGTGCCTCAGCTCAAGAACAGTAAAATTTATCAGCGTTAAACCCACAATATGATTAATGAGAACTTCTATCTTCAGTCTATGTGAAAACAAAATGGTGGGGTTGAGCCTCTAGCTCAATTGGTAAAGACAATACTCTTCAACCATGAGGTCAAAGGTTCAGTCCCAGCTTACCCACCAAAAAAAAAAAAAAATGGTTATAAAATAGTCAAAATAGTCGTCAGAATAGTTAATCTGAAATCCCAAAACCCCCAGCTGGATACTAATAAACAGAAAAAATAAAAAAAAAGTCTTGCCAGCAGAAATTTCAGATGCATTAAAAAACAAAGGGTTTTGCTACACTTGTTAAGAGCACTGGAAACATAATTTACACATGTTTTTCAAAAAAAAAAAAAAAAAAACAAGTCTCAAAATATTTGTAAATGTGTAAAATTACGTTTCCAATGCTCATTAGCGAGTGCCCTAACAAAACAACCCACAACAAAACCCTAATCACAAATAACAATATGGGGAATTCTAGTAAGAAATCACATAACATAACATGTCAGAGAACTTGAGAAGGTATAAATTAGAGAAAGTTTATTCCTTAGACAAGATATTTCTGAAAAAGGAAAAGAAAATCATACAACATAACAGAAAAAAAAAAAAATTAAAATGAAAAGAAGAGAGAGAGAGAGAGAGAGAGAGAGAGAGAGATAGAAATTACTTGAATTGTAAGAGTAGCATAGAAGGAAGGAGGATTTTGGAAGAGGAATTTCAGTAGCTGATGGGAAATATTGAAGAAATCCGTCCATGGCTTCACTCATCTAAAGAATCTCAGTATTAAAAAAGACTCTCTCTCTCTCTCTCTCTCAACTTCACGGACCAAAAAGGTCTGCGAAAGTCGCCTTGAACACGTGCGTTCTAGAGTGATCCAATACATTCTAACAAGGTTCGACCGTTCGAGTTAGATGGGGTTGCCCAGGGCCTCAACCCTAACCAAGGTTTTAAATTTCGGTTTCGGTACCTATTTCGGACCCCACCGAAATCCGAAATTTCGGTCCGAAATTTGGTATTAAGCTTCGAAATTTGGGACTGAAATTTCGAGTCCGAAATTCCGAATTTTGTAACAATTAATTTTATTTTTTTAAATGCCATTTTCTCGAAATTTTGAACTGAAATTCCGAAATTTCAGCCAAATTTTGGTATTTCGCGAAATATCAAATTTCGGGAAACTTCGGATTTCAGTCCGAAATTTAAAACCATGACCCTAACACAACCTAGAATAAAATTAGGTTGGCTTTTCCCAAGCCTAACCCAAAGGAAGGCCGACCCAACCTGAGATGAAATCAGGTTAAACCCTCGCGTTCTAGTTGAGCCCAACCCAAGTTGCACTCCTAATTCTGGCGTGGTTGGCCAAAGCAAGAGTGTTAGTTTAATTGCTCTTATGTCTGTCGTTTATGTGGAAATGATATAGCAAAAAAATGCAAAGTCAGAGGTTGATCCTACTTGTTAGAAAAGTGGGTTGAAAAGGGCAATTTAAGAAATCAGAAACAATTTGCATTCAAATTGGAGAGTTAGAATCTCTCAATAAATGGTGGATTTTGACCCTCATTCATGAATTCCTCTTCTAATTGCAAACTTCAAATCATCATGGAATTAATCGAAGGAAAGAAAAGTTTAAATACTACATATAATGGCGAAATTGGGCGGCCTATAAGGTTATTTAAAACCTTATAGGAAAATTGGTTTTAACCATCAAATCCATACAATATATTGGGAAAGCTTGAGCAACCCCAAGATTATTTAAACCCTTACAAACATTTAAGCACTAAATAATACCTTATAAATATGTAAATTCCTCTGTTTGTGTGTGAAATTTCTCTGTTTTTTTTTTTTTTTTTGGCAATCCAAACAGGGCCTTATAGGACATGGCTGTTTATTGGGATATTTGAAAGATCTTGAAAAATTAGGAATAGTGCAAGAAATTGTTAGAATAGGAACTTGGGAGCTAATATTTCCGCTCCACTTTTAGACCAATCCACTCCAACTTGGAGTGGATTGGTCTAAAAGTGGAGTGGAAATATCCAAAGCATAGGGGAGTTGATATTTCCGCTCCCCTTTTAGACCAATCCACTCCAACTACCTTTTAGACCAATCAACTCCAAGTTAGAGTGGATTGGTCTAAAAGGGGAGCGGAAATATCAATTTCCTAAGAACTTTAGGTGTTGGTTTTTTGGTTAAATGAATTGATAGGGATGGGCCTAAACCCCACCTTGCCCACTAAAAAATAACTATTTGGCTTTTGGGAGATAGGCAAACAATAAATGCTTGTTCTGTCCCATCAAAAAAGGAAACCATGTACTGAATATGGGTAAATGCATTGCATTGTTTTTATGTATCTCCTTTTCAGTGATTATAGATTTGATATTTTGATCCTTTGATAATGATATACAACCACATTATACATCAACAAGGTCATTAAAGGTGACCCTACTACTTTTATTCCTAAGTGTAAAATTATAAGAAGATTTTCGCTAATATTGAATGAATTACAATGATGCTAAAGAGTGTTTATATAGAACACTCAGAAGGTAAACATGGAAAGATGAAAAGTAATTATGAAAAGAAATAAAGAAATAAACCCTAGCCAAGGAAAGAGATGAAGATAGAAATGCTACCTATACTAAATCTAGCTCGGTTGCCAATCTAGCACCTTAATCAAATCTAATATCCCAAATCTAACAAGGTTACCCCTTTAACCACCTTGCCTAATCTACCACCATGATGATCCAATGGTGTGATTTCAATCCAATCCAACGGTAAGATTCTCATATTCTAACACTAAGTACATGATATAAGGAGATTTTATATGAGATAAAAAGGGATCTGCGATGAAATTTCTCGCCAAGCCGCTTCGCGACTCACCTTTTCATAAGAGAACAACCACCTAGTAGCTGATTTTGTCTTATTCATGTGACGTGGCTGTTCTCTCCTGAAAAAGTGAGCTAAAATTGTCTATCTGCGATCTTCTCTAGCAAATGGGGCTCATCTACTTAGATAATTTAACTCAATTCATTTGTTGATCTCGCCGTGGATAGGTCGTGACCTAAAACTCTTGTTAATAAGATCCTAACCCTATGTTTTATTGAGGTTTTTATAGTGTCATATTTTGAAATTTCGGAGCAGTCTATTTTACACCAAATATATCAGAGAGTTAGGATCATCCTATGGAGAATATTTTTTGGGCACGGCCTATCAAACAACGAACACCAACAAATGAACAGGCTACATCTTGTAAATAGGTGGGCCTCTCTTTTCGGATTAGATTGAGATCTCACCGTCGGATTAGATTAAGCTTGGTGATATAGTGCCACTGGGGCAGATGGTATGGCTCATTGTTCTGGTTGTTTGTTTTATGTGTTCCATATACTAAGAACTGAAATTAACTTTGGCTTGTGACCAAGAATTAGCCACAAAATCCGATGGACTGTCCTCCATCCGAAAGGAAGACGCCAATGTACACAAATAGCAATCATATTTTATCTCATTTATGTGTACTCACGACGAACAATATTTCATTTTCCTTCGTTTTAAAAACCCTACTCAAAACCAGGAACAATGTTAGGGAATTGATATCGGCGCTCCAACGGTTTGATCTTCACGCTCAAGTTTCATGTTTTTTAGTATTCAAAAGGTTATTACAGTTCATAAAAAGCTCTCACAAGTAGGGGTGCAACTCGGGCGGGCTCAACCCAAACCTGGCGGGTTCAACCCGGAAAAAACTCAGGTTGGGTTGAGTTCAAGTCAGGTTCGGGTTCGGTTTTCTCAACCCAGGTTGAGTTCAGGTCGGGTTCAGCTTGAGGGCTTGGACAACCCGACCCGAGTTAAACCTGAAATTTTTAATAATTTTTTTAGTTTTTAAGCTTAAAATCTCGGTTTGGGTCAGGTTCGGGTTGGCAAAAAGGGCTGCTCGGGTCAGGTCGGGTTGGAACTCGGATCTGGTCGGGGTCGGGTTCAGTAAATGGTTGCTCGGGTTGGGTTCGGGTTGGCCTCAACCCGAACCCGACCCGCTCGAGTTGCACCCCTACTCACAAGCCCTTTAAATACTTAAAGACAAGAAACTTGAGCGTCAATCAAAGGGCTGGAGCGCTGACACCATTTCCCTATTTCATTTTCCTTCGTTTTATTTTGATAACTTTCTCACTAAACACTAACCGTTTGGATACACGGATTTTAGAATCTTGGATTTCATCAAAATCGCAATTGGGAGACGAGAGAAGGAGGAGACCGACTGCTGCACTTCTCTTTAGAATCTTGGTTTTTAAGAAAGAAATCCAGGTTTTAGAAACCTCTCCCACAACTTGAGATTGTTTAAACCTTTTTTATTTTTTAAATGGCTGAGAGATAACATTAAGAGGGACCGAGATGGACCATACCCAAATGTACAGGGGAGAAACAGGAAAGAAAAATACATAATACACAAAATACAAAATAAACTACGGAGGGAGAAAATCAAACAACTCCAACTCCGCACACTTCTAGCCAACGCTTCCGCCTCCCCATTAGCACTCCTCCGCACACTTCTAGCCAACGCTTCCGCCTCCCCATTAGCACTCCTCCGCACATGTTCGAAAAAATACCCGATCCCGAAATTAGATCCTCAATTTCATCAAAAAATGATAGAAATCTCCAAGGAGGCAACTCCACTCTTTTCAGCCAACGAATCACATTGAGTGATCGCCCTCCACAATGGTGTTATCCAAGCACTCTCTATCTAATCTCTTGATACCATGATATACAGCCTTCACTTCTACATCTGAAGCATCACATCTCCCCAAAGCATCACATCTCCCCAACTACACCACGGTCATCATGGAACAACCCGCCAACCCCAGCCGGACACGGATTTCCAAAACTCGAGCCATCAAAATTCAATTTTCACTTCCCATAAGGTGGAGCCTCCCAACGCTGAGTAATCCGAGGCCTATTTTCCCTGCTGAAGCAAACTACCCTCGACCCCTCCCATAGATCAAATGCCAATCCTTCCATAGCTCAAATGCCGATACAAAGCGGAAGGACGAAAGACATTTCACCCAAGATATCGATAGTGCAATAATTTTCATGTAAAGCCAATGAGACGATTTGGCAATCCCCTCAAAAAGTCTAGAATTTCTTTCTTTCCAAATCACCCACCATGTCGCAAACAAACATATATTCCACAAAGTTTTTCCTTTCTTGCTCCATGGCACAAATTCCCATTGTAGCAGTAAACTTGGAATAAATAATGGAAACACCCAAGCAATACCAAACCTCAGAAAAATGAAAGCCCATATCTGTCGGGTGAATGTGCAATGCATGAAAAGATGATGAACAGATTCCCCATCATCCAAGCATAGAGGGCAATGGTCAATAAGCAACATACCACGCTGTCGAAGAAAGTTAACCATTTGAATCCGATCATGACATACTGCCCACCCGAAGACACAAACTCTAAGAGTCTCGGCCACCAAAAGGAACAAAAAAGGGGATAATGGATCCCCCTGCCTAAGACCACGGGATGATTTAAAGAATCCTTTTGGGGAACCATTAATCAGAACTAAGAACCAAGCCAACAAGACACAACCCCTCACCCAGCCTCTCCATCTGCTACCAAACCCCATTCTGCCAAGCAAGTAATCCAAACAATCCCATTCCACTCTATCATAAGCCTTTTTCATATCAAGCTTGCACAATATTCCTCCCATGCCAAGCTTAACATATGAATCAATAGCCTCATTGGCTATTAGTGAACAATCTAAACTCTGTCTCTTGGCAACAAAAGCACTCTGGCAATCCGATATAATAAATGGAAGCACCAACTTTATACGATCCGCTAACACTTTTGCCAATACTTTGTACAAGCATCCAACTAGGCTTATAAGACAATATTCTAATATTTTAGATGCACCAGCAATTTTCAGGATAAGGGCAATAAAAGTTGCCCCCGTCCCTTTGTCCAACACCAATCCATCATAGAATTCTTCAAAAAATCTAATAATATCCCCTTTCACATACTCCCAACAAGACTGAAAGAATGCAAGACAGAAACCATCAGGACCAGGAGCTTTGTCTCCACTCAAGGAAAAAACCCCTTTTCTAATCTCCTCCTCCTCGAATGGGTTCCCCAGAGCTATTCGCTGGCTCAAACTCAACTCACTAAACGCCAGATCCTCCGGAAGCGGTCTAGAAATAACCTCAAACGAGTACAGAGATATATAAAAGTTTAGGATCACATTAGTAACATCTTCCTTCCTCGACACACTGACTCCATTATTTGTCAATGACTCAATCCTATCTCCCCTTCTTCTGGCGCTGGCCATCACATGGAAATAAACCGTTTTTTTATCCCCCTCCTTTAACCATTTCACTCTCGATTTCTGTCTCCATGTAATTTTCTCATGGAGCACCACCCCTTTATGTTCTTCTTTAACTCTCCCCAATTCCTCCCTCGAGTTAACATCTCCTAAACCAGATTCCTCCAACATTGTTAGCTCTTCAATTCTATTCTCCAGCATACCTTTCTATTCGAGTCAGCTAATCTCCTCTCCGCCACCCATTCCTTCATCTTCTTCTTAACAAATCTAAGTTTATGCCCAATAACCACATCCGTTGAACCCTCAACTAGATGAGATTCCCACCAATCTCCCAATATGTTCTCCATATGGGGGATCTGAAGCCACGCAATCTCAAACCTAAAAGGAGGGGGTCCCCAGTCTGGGATCCAAGAGAAGGGGACAATGATCAGAAACCGACTGAATAAGAGCCTTTTGGTAGACTTCAAGAGCCAAGTTCATCCATCCAGGACAAATGAGAAACGATCAATTCTACTATGACTATCTCCTCTATTCCAAGAAAACCTAGCACCAGACTAAGGCAAATCAATTAAATTATGATTTTGAAATGAAGTCTGCAAAGGCAATCATGTTCTGGTTAGATCTCTGACATCCAATTCTCTCACAGACATACCTAATTTCATTGAAGTCTCCCCCAATACACCATGGGTAGGCCCATATACCCCTAGCTCTATTAAGTTCCTCCCATAACAATCTCTTGTCAGCCCACAAAGAAGGACCATAAACACCAGAGAATAACAACAAAGATGTGTCATCCACCCTCCGAGGAATAATAGAAATTGAAAATCTACGCTTCCATTCCTCCTCCATAACCCACCTAGATTCATCCCAAGCTATTAAGATACCCCCCCGAGGCACCAATAGCTCCAACAAATGAGAATCCCCAATCCGATCTAACCCCGAGACTTTTCATAGTATTCCTATCGATCACCTCTAACTTTGTCTCATGAATGCAAATTAGCTCTGGCTTGATGTTTTTAATTAGCTCTTTTACATGAACCCTCTTATCCAAAGATCCCAATCCATTTATATTCCAAGATAGAATCTTCATAAGGAAACAAATTTGACAGATTTCCTCCCCTTCCTCGCACACTTCTTCCCTTCTAGAAAGATGACTCAATGACTCCTTTCCGACCGGAAGCACCCCATAGTTCACTTCAGATTTTAACCTAGCCAACTCCCTCAACTTCTTCTTAGATGAGTTTGGAGAAAATTTCGATTTATCATCCCCTGCAGAATCTCTGATCTCAGAAGATCTAATCATATCCCAAAACTTCTCCATAGGATCATAATATATCACTCCAAGTTTTTGCCTTACCCCAACTGTATGACTCACTGACCTTTCTAAATCATCCTTCCTACCCTCCACCCCCTTTAAACTGGAATTCTCTATCTGCAAGAAAGGGACGACCTCCGGATTCAATTGCTCCAAATCAGATGATCCACCTTGGGGAAACCATGTCTGAATAATAGAATATGGACCAGGAACTTCGACAATCTGATTGCCAAATGAACTATCATAATCTTTTTTAAACCCGGAAACATGGAATGATCTCCTACTCTCTTGCTGACGGCAAGAAGGGCGAGAAAACAGAAAACGAAGGTTGATGTCGTCCTCCTCTCAGTCTCCCAACTACGATTTGGAGGAAATCCAAGATTCTAAAATCAACGTATCCAAACAGCCCCTAACAGTATACAACATAAGTAGGACCTAGGACACTTCCATTATGGTCCAATTCAAAAAGGATTGTGATGCAGGCTTAGAGGTTAGGATCTGGAAAACACTGCGAAAAGGATCGTACTGATACGGGATCTCTGAACGGATTGTGGTAAAGGGATAAGTGGACCCGATCCAAAGAGGATCCATTGACACCTTTACCTAAAATATTCGAAATCAACACAGTTTTTTCATGAAAATTCACAAGAATCTTTTAAAACATAAAAAAAATGCAAATTTATGAAACATCTCACAAGTACAATACAGATCTCACAGGAAATCCACAAATCCTTAAAGAAATGAACAAAGTAGAATCTGAACACTGTAAAATCAACTGAATCTCTAATAATGTACCCCGCATCTCAATTACATTAACTTCTAGGAAGCATACATATACCAACAAAAAATATATGTAATAGAGTTTTCCACCCAAGCAAATAGCCCATGTGACAAGGGCCTTGTAAACTGGTTCACATAATACTTGGAGAGCATATATCAAGGAATTTCCAGCTGAAAATTGGGCAAACGTGTACCTTCTGCTCCTCAGAAGGTAAAAAAAAGAAGATGAAACACTTTCAATTGGAGTCAAATTGGCATTTCAACAACTAGTTGAACATAAGAAATCAAATGGAATATGCAATCACATGATTTATTATTATTGTTCTTATTTTATTTTTCACACTACATATTAGTACAGATATCAACATCTTTTTCAAGTTGACTGATTAATAGTTCCATCATCTTTTTATACATAGGCATATAATGATCTTTTATCATAGTTCGGGAAAGTCGAAGCTTACTGTACAAATCTCTCGTCGTCTCATAGATACCGACGCTCTCCTCAGCCGTACCATCTTCCCCTGAACTACTCTCAGATGGCGGTACTGAAACTATATGCATGATTCTACCTGGAGGATAGAATCGCTGAGTCTCAATAGAATCTGTTAATGTAGGGCTATTGTTTTCTATAGAATCTGCCAACACTTCATGTTCCTCTTCAGTGATTTCTTTCGCGGCAGCTTCTTCTTCCTCCAGGGCTTGAATGTCTGGTTCTCCCTGAGAAAAACAGAAGAAATTTTCTATTAACAGTAAAAAATGCTTCTATAAGCATTTAAAGATGAACTTGGAAAGATAAAGATAAAGACGGAAAGAAATTATTCAAATATAAAGTTACTAAAACTAAGTAGGTTGTCTAATCTACCATCAAGATAAAAGATCGGATCTAATCATATCATCTGATATATCTTACCTGCCTGTGGAGCTCCTTCTCGAGCTCGAACCATAGTTCACCTTCAGTCATCTCTTCACATGTAGATGTACTGATGACATGATCCACTGGGATAAGTTGCTCTTCCTCCTCAGCCTCATCGTGCCCTGATCCATGGGAGCAACTGAAATCCACCTCAGCCATCTCTGGGTGTCCATTAGATTGAATCATGAGAGAAGTGGAGTTGTCTGTAGACATTATAAAAGGATCAGGGGTATTCTCCTCTTTAGAGTCTGGAAGTGTGATGCGTCGACGTGCACCCATGCAAGACCATGAAGAGAGAGATGAGCGGGTCCTAACAACTGCCTGAGCAACATTCTGTGCACGCTTCATCACGACCTGGATTTCAAACAGAAATTTTCAAGTGAAAAAAAGAAGAAGAAATCTTTAAGTGAAAAAGAGGGTAACACTCGGAACAAAGTCTAAAGATTTGGATGTTCTTAAATGCAAGCCAACCAGTGTATGAAGGTTCACAGACTATTTTGCTAAACTCTTACTTTTCGGCCTTCTATTGTGATCACATAGGAATAGAATCAATTTGAAGATTTGTCTAAAACAAGGTTAAAAAACTGAGTTTTGAGTTGATTTAGAGTTTTATTCAGCAGCATTATCAGATGGACGAAAGTAACAAAAATATGAATATACACAAACTAATGAATTAAAAAAGAAAGAAAACAACAGGGATGCATCAAAAGAGCTATTATGCAGGCCTATTCTTTGCCTTTGACGGAGCAAAAAGTCCAACCAGCCTATGGGGGTAGTTTACCAACATAGGGAAAGCATTTCGGAAAAATAAGAATAGCTTAAGAATAGGAATATAGACAAAAGTAAACAAACAAACAATTGTATGGTTATCTCCCATAAGACTGGCGACTACACTGTTACCCAAGGTTTCTTTCGGAAAAAATCTACGCAACTGTGCAACATGTGCGATGCAACAGGCACTAAATAATAGTCCCATCCTAAAATGGGGTGGGATACCCTATGTCATAAAAAAAAGACAAAAGAAAAAGCAAACACCAAACAAAGATCAAAGAATGATTAAATAGCATCCTAGTACCTGGAAGCATAAATGCAGAGTACACCTTACGCAATTAGGGGGAAATGTGCTTGCTTACAATAGATAAGTGAGGATTCAACTCACACAACCTCTCTCTATGGTGCAGCCCAGCAAAGAAGAGAAAAGTTTCCCAGAAAGAAATAAGCAAAGGGTGAAATACATAAAAACTACGCACTTATCTGCTCAACAGCAAGAAATAAACTCAAATAAGCCGAACTAGCTCTGAAATTTTGTCAAGGAAACATATGTAGAAGTCCAAATTCGTCCAGTGTATATCAGACATATAGAACCTTTCATTCTAGTCCCACCTAGACTGCTATTCTAACTCAAATTTAAACTATAAATTAAAAATAATTCTTGAAAAAAAAACCAAATTTCATCTTCAATCCAACCACAGCTAGAACTCCTTTAAGAATCACATAAAGTCATGATAAATGGATGTGACAGAACCCTGCTGTCTTTCTGGAAGTTGACCCATGGTAGGCCCCTCTGCTGATGTCATGACTTAACTGCCTTTCCTCCTCTTTTTTCTTCTATAAACTATAAAGGGTGTTTAATTCGTGGAAACTGGTGGCGCCTGTGGGACCACTTGAATTGCATCATTGCCCATTGTCGACAACCCTCCCTCCCTCGAGTTCATGTCCTCATGCACTTACAGCCACCTACATCAATCAAAGTATGCTCGAGTGACTTGTTCTTCCAATGGACAGGATATGGAACAAGTGGTTGTCCATTTCTTTTGATCTTGTATCACCCTAGGGTGCTTTCAGTTTATTGCAATTCTTCTTCAACTTGGGTCCTCGTCATCAGAGATCGGGAACACTGAATAGTATCACCCTAGGGTGCTTTCAGTTTATTGCAATTCTTCAACTTGGGTCCTCGCCATCAGAGATCGGGAACACTGAATATAAGTGAGATATCCAAGGCAGTAGAATGTCAACCTCTTGCATCATTTCCCATTTTCAATATCTTACACTGTCCAGTCTTCTAGTTTATTGTATGTACCCGCTTTAAACCTCCAATAACCTAAGAAAACCATGGCTAAAACTCCTAGTTGGAACCTAGTTCGAAGTGCTTCTCCCTCGAGCTTATCGGCTTCAATTTGTACTTAGCATAAGTATCCTCAAGTTTCTTCTTGACATCACCACAGAGATCATGCAAGTGCTACGCCAAAGTCTCGGCCACATAAATAATTTTGGCAGTTACAAATCAAGAGGGTGCCTTGCATGTTTTCACTTCATGATTTATAAGAACGCTCTTCCAGTTGACTGCTTCTTTGAACACTTAAATGTGAACTTGCATCATGGTAGCACCAAGTCCCATGCATTGGCTAATCTCCTGCTAAACTTCATATAAGATTGTCATTCAATAAAAAAAACACTTTGTATAAGGTCGATCACCCAAACTATGGTTAACCATCTCTATTTGACTGTGAGTCTAATGATGAGTTTACTAAGGAGCGAGGTTTCAAATTTTGGTTTCGGTTTTTATTTCAGTCGTCACGGAAATAGAAACGTTTAGGTTTCAATTGGAAATTTCGTTGGAAATCTTGAAAAATCATGGAAACGTATGGGAATGTGTAATTCCCACTCAGAAAAGGTTGGAAACCATCACATAAGCAAGACAGTCATCATAATGGTATAATAATAGCGAACACCTTGTGACATGCATTGTCACGTATGTCTGATAATTCAGTAGATACCAAATTTTACATGTAATTCATACGAAAATTTGCATATAATACATACACAACATTTCACATGCAATTCATATAATATAATTATGTAATACAAATACATACTAATATAGAATACCATTTATGCACTGATGATTTTGGTTTAGATGTGTTTCAGTGTCAGTATCATTTCGTTGGGGATGGAAATTTAACATTTGGTCATGTAATGTCATTTTTGGTGGAAATTTTAAATCATGAACTCTCTCGGAATGACTAAAGAACTTTATGTTACAACCTAAAGTAATCGTCTCCCATAGATTTTACGCAGAAACAAAGGAAATTAATCAAGATCACAAGGCAAACATTCACTCGAATCGATCAAGTCACAGGGCAAACATTCACTCGTCTTAACTTTCTCCTTTGTAGATTCTCTACACCAAACCCTAAGTCTCTTCTCATATCTCATCCATTCCATTCTTCATTATTTTCAAGCCTTAGGCCACAAGGCTGTAAATCTATGCTATTTAGGCAAGCAATCTCAACAGGTCTATGTTGATTAAGGTCATAAGTCGCTTGACCAAGCAAAACCTTTGAAAGTGGTAAAAAGCTAGTGGACAAAGGTTATGGGTGTTCACATGAACATGAAACAATACAAACCCCATAATGGCCAATACACCTAGCACGTTGGCTGATACGGCCGACATGGGGCCAACACACTCGTGACTGTTGCGAACCTCGATATGAATGTTGTTATCGTATAAGGCCCAATGATTACGAATAGGGAGTAGCCAATGTGGATAAATTTTGAACCATGCACTTTCATGGACCATGCGACAACTGATCAAGGTGTTTTCCCAAATTATCTTTCCAAGTGTTCAGTTCCTGAGGAATTGACTTGGATTTATTGGTAGATAATTAGGGTATTTCAACACCCAAACGATTGGATGGTGCGGAATTTGAATTGGAAAAAAGGTTGAGTGATTGGAAATGAATTGGATTTTGGGATGGAAGGGGGCGACCACTGACCATTGCATCATCTCTTCTAATTCTGATGGCATGTTCCACAATCATTGTAGATCTTGGAATCCTGATTCAGTTCCATAATTAAACGAACTCCGCCCCATATATGTCCTTGTAGGTTTAAAACCTTCTGTCATCATGGAAGATTCACTTGGTCTGATTGCATTCTTTTTGTGAGCCACCCATATTATGCACAAAATTCACAGATTTCAAAGTTCTATTACTGCTTGATGCAGCATAACGGAGAAAATAATTTCTTTTCTAGTAATTAATAAGCAAAGTGAGAAACAAGAAAAGGAAGAACAAGTGCTTACAGATTTTAACAACAAAGAATGAACACAACCACAGTTGTAAATTTCGTTTCGTTTCGTCCGAAATGGACGAAACGTTTCGGTTTCGTCCGAAAACCGGAACGAAATGACGAAAATTTTGTTTCGTTCGGGATTTCGGCCGAAATTGACCGAAATCGACCGGAATTGACTGAAATTTACAGAAATTTGACGAAATTTACAGAAAAGTTTCGAACGAAATTGTCCGAAATTTTCCGAAATTTTGTTTCAGTGGCCAAAACGAAATGGCCACCGAAACGAAATTTACAACTATGAACACAACTAAACAAAAGTATCGTTGAAATTTCATTAAAAAACCATATAACATTTTAAGCTTACACTGCATACATCAGGTATATATAAAACCATAGTTACCAGTTTGGGAATTAAATTCAGGAAGTGAAACGTGAAATAGAAGCGACATAGGGAAGAGAATAAAGAAATAGAAAAGCGATAGGAAATCATATGAGAAACATCTTAGGAAATGCATTAGAAACATTTAAAGATGATCAAGCACTAATTTTACAGATGATCAAACACGAAGTTAACCAATGCATGTAACATAGATTAATGAATAAAAAAGAGATAAATGATTGAATGAATATTCTTACTAATACTTGATATGATAAAGCATAAGAAATTTAAACATGGATAACGAAGTAAAATAAACAAATATGAAGGAACATGTAAAAGAAAGGTCGGATCTTCCCCAATCCTTGTGATTCCGCCGTTCTATCGTTGATCACGAATCCGACACAAATGGAGGAGAAGCGGGTGAGGGTAGGCCGTGTGAGCCCTGTATGATGTATGAAGTCGATGAAAAAACATTAAAATTGAGAGCTTGGTCTCCCTTTGTCTTTTTGCAAAAGGGGTGAGGTGAGAGAGAAGAAGATGCTTATCTTTTGAAAAGTTGGCGTATGAGAGATTAGAGCTTTTGTGAATAGTGATAGCCGTGTAGAAAGTGAGAGAAATGTGAGAGAATCATGATAAAAGAGATTTTTTTATCTCTTTTTGTAGAAAATGGGTGAGAGAAACGTTTGAGTGCTAAAGTTTCCTATCTTTTTGAATTTTGTGTCTTGTACTTCTAGGCATGAAAGAAAGATATTTTGGGTGCGCATCAATCAAGGGAAACATTCCCTTTTTAGCAACAAAATCATCTTTGTGTTGAACATCTCGGTGTTGGAAGTTCTTCACTGCACCCTCCCTCACAGAGAGAGCAGTTATCTTCTCTGCCTCGCATGACTGCACTAGGGTCTTCAACTCTCAAACCCTCACGTTCTTTGCCTTTTCTATGGCCTTAGGGCAGATGGTAGAAACCAAGATTCGTGTTACAAAAACCAAAATCAGAATGAGGAATAAAAAGAAATCGTATAGAGAGAGGTGAGATGATTTTGTTGATAAAAGGGAATATTTCCCTTGATTGATTTAATCTCAGAATATCTTTCTCTTACCCCCAAAAGGAAGAGAACACAAAATTCAAAAAAATACGAAACTTTAGCCTAAATATTAGCACTCCTCAAACGTCTCTCTTCTTCATTCTCTATAAAAAGAGAAAAAAATCTCTTTTCTGAAGATTCTCTCTCATATTTCTCTCACTTTCTACAAGGCTACCACTATTCACAAAAGCTCTCCTCTCTCATACAACCACTTTGCAAAAGATAAGAATCTTCTCTCTCACCTCACCCCTTTGCAAAAAGAAAAAGGGAGACCAAGCTCTCCATTTTTATACTTTTTCGTCTTCTTTACAATCTCATTGAGGCAACACATCAACCGCCGGCATCCGTTCCGATCTTCACACAAGGCTACGTGGCCCACCCTCACTCGCTTCTCCTCCATTTGCGTTGGATTCGTGATCAACAATCGAACAACGGAATCACAAGGATTAACGAATATCTAAACTTTCTTTTACCTATTCTTTCATATTTATTTATTTTACTTTATTATCCATGTTTAATTTTTTTTTAATGGTTCCATGTATAAATTTCATATGCTTTATCATATCAAGTATTAGTAAGAATATTCGTTCAAGCATTTATCTCTCGTTTATGCGTACTATATTACATCTACAATTCATGCTTGATCATCTTTAATTTTTGTTGCGCCTTTGGGTGGATCGCATTTCAGGACAAGATCCTAACGGTAGACCATCTTCGTAAGTGTAAAATGTGGATAGTGGATCATTGCACTTATGCTTGAAGAATGGCAAAACAGTAGACCATTTGTTCCTTCATTGCCCTTACGCTAGGGATGTTTGGCGACGCATTTTAAAAATGTTTGGGGTATCATGTGTTTTTCCTTATCAGTCGGACTTGTGACTCTTGAAGAATCCTTTCCAATTCTGTAAAATGAAATTTCAATAAAATAAGGAGTCTCTGTCTCGTTACCGAGGGTTTCGTTTCAAAAAAATACGTGATTTCTTGGGAAGCTGGTTCGCTATGCGTTGGCCTTCAAAAGGTTGTTTCTTACGGAGAGAATCTATGCTACCAACAATCTGGATCCTATGGAAGGAGAGAAATGCCAGGCTTTTAAGAAGTTGCACAAGAGGCCCTCTATTTTCATTCACTAATATCATTTCCCACGTCATATCTTGGGTGAGAATTATCCCTTTCTTCAAGTTTTATTCCAGCTCTATCTCAATATATGCTGGAAGGAGATCTGTTACAGTTCAGAGAGGGTTCTCCTATTTGATCACCTCCTGATTGTAGGTGGCTCAAGTTAAATTTTGATGGGTCTACCTTTGGCAATTCGAGCCCGACCGGGGTAGGAGGCCTTCTGAGGGACGAGGGAGGTGTGCCTATATGGGCTTAAAATGGTAACCAATTATATTAAAGATGATCTAACTTCTCGAGACAGATAAAGTCTATCCTCAATCCAACTCTACTAAATTCAGCTAAGTTTTTTTTTAACTTGAGATGAAATTTAACTTGAGCCACCTAAAGTGAGATAAATCATAGCTGAAATCAAATCTAACTTCTGAAGACAGATAAAGTCTATATCCTCAACCCAACTCTATTAAACTCCAATAGACTTTTCTAAAAATCATATGACAATCATGATACATGCCTTGGCAGACGTAAAAGTAAGTTAAATCATCAAATTATGAAATAAATATCAACCCACAAAAGAATTTGATGTAAATTTTTAACACATTATCACTCTCATATTCTACGTGTCTAAAACACATTATCACTCTCCCTCCCTCCCTCCCTCTCTCTCTCTCTCTCTCTCTCTCTCTCTCTCTCTCTCTCCTACGAAGATGGTTTTAAATTTCGACCGAAATCCAAAATTTCGGGTTTCGTTCGAGACCGAAATCGGGTATAACTGAAACGGTCGTTTATTTCGACCAAAATCTCAGAATTTCGATCGAAATTTCGGAATTTCTATGGAAATTCGTTTTTCCTGTCCGAAATTTATGGGATTTCATGCTTTAGACATCAAGATCCTTCTCATTCGTGAGCTATTCCTATCTTTTTCTCACCCACACGTAGCTAGATAACTTAACTATCCTATTTTTCCTCACTACTAACAATTAAATAAACCTCAATCTTTTTAACCAAATATGTACTGTTTTTATTTAACCGATAATAAACAGATGAACAATGCTAGATAAGCAATGCATAACAGTATAATCCGAATTTTTAGGTGAAATTTCGGTAATCTCACCCAAAAATCTGATCGTTAATTTTTGTTTTTTGAAATGGAAAGCTGATCGCTAATTATTTAATAGTTTCCTGGAATTTAGGCCGAATTTACCGAAATTTCAGTAATTTCGACCAAAACTATGTACGATATAAAATATTCTATTATTTGATTTTGTTGTATTTCGACTGCAAATCCGGCCAAAATTTTGGTTTCGGAGAGGACCGAAATGCATTCCGAAACTGAAATTTGAAACCATGCCTATGAAGCAATGTGTGAAGCAGACGCCTCAAAATTTCTTATAGGGGTGCAAGTTTGGCCCAGTCAGCCCTGACCCGCCCTGAGCCCGAACAGGGTCAGGGTTGGATTTTCCAACCCTGAGGGCGGGTCAGGGTTCATATTTTTAGACCCTGACTCGGGTCGGGTCGGGTTCTGGGTTAATGCCTCGGGTACCGTGACCCGGCCCGACCCTAAGTTTTCTATTATAGAATTGAACCATCTATGCATGTTTCTTTTGCTAATGTTTTCTATTATCTTGGATTGGTGTTTCTTTAGATTATTTTTATTAATTGTCTCTGTTGCCCGTCATGTTGTTGAATTCATATTGTCTTATTTTGTTCCCTTTCTTTGTTTATTGATCATTTTGTTCCATATGATAAGTGGTTGCTTTATTTTTGGCACTCTTAACAGGTGCACTAGGGTCAATTAGTGCCGGCCCGGCCCTGCCCAATCAGGGCGGGCCAGGGCCAGCACTGAGCCCTGTAGGGCGGGCCATGGGTTGAGGTTTTTCGGCCCTGACTCAGGGTCAGGGCCGAGATAATGGGATCCAGGATTGGGCTAGGGTTTTGAAAAACTCGAACCAACCCGACCCTGTTGCAGCCCTAATTTCTTATTTAATAGAACTAAATAGAAAATATAATAAATTACACAAAAAGAAAATAAAATGGAAAATATGCATACAGAAGTGTATAAACGAAAAGATAGCACCCACTAATACCATTTAAAAAAAATCAGCCATTAAGAGAAGTCTCGTCGACACTAGCACATGGGGCAATGATGGTCGGTCATACCATAGAATGCTACAGTTTACAGACAATCAAAACCATACTTGGTAAGGAGATGATATTTCCACTCCCCCTGCATTACTTGCATGCTCCCCTTATAACGTGATTTGACGTCAAAAAGCGTTAAAGTTGCCCACTTTTCAAGTCAAATCATGCTATAGGGGAGCGTGCGCGTAATGCAGGAGGAGTGAAAATATCATCGCCCTACTTGGTATTCCTTATATCCTTTTTTTTTTTTTAATAGTTGTATCCCTTAGATCCTAAACAATTTGTTTCTTCGTTAAAAAAAGATCTTCCGTAACACCAACTAGGATTTTATTAGCTAAATAAAGACAAATAGTAAACTAGAAAGAGATGTTGAATAATGTGGAAGAGTAGTTTAGGCATTACCTGTATGTTAAGAGGGTAATAGAGTCTTTGTACACATGTTGCCCTAGCTGAGCCTATCTATACATCATGTATATGAGAGAGCCCTTAGTGGAGACACTCCATATCTCCATTCCTCTTCTTCTTCCTCCCTAATTCTAGCCTCATTTCTAACATGATATCAGAGAAAAGGTCCTAGGGAAAGAAGGAAAGAAGGAAAGAAAGAAGAGTTCCACATCTCCATCTCTGCAAAACTTCCTCTATTTCGAATCTCACTTTGACGCCAATGCCAACCCATACGGCTTTGCCGTAATATCTTGTTGTAATCCCCATGATTTCTTTCATTCCCCACAAATCCCTCAAATATCTCTCCGTTAATCTCTATGTGTTGCCGTAATCACCCTCTCTTCCTCCTTATCCACTTTGCGCAATCTTGCACAATCTTGTGCATTGCGCACTACGTCAAACAGAGAAAAAACCTTCCATCGCCCTTTTCGAAATCTCTCTTTCATTCTTACTCTCTCGTATCTCTCTATTTTGTGCAAAAACCCTTCTCATCCCACAGCTGCGCCGTAAACCCAAAATGAAACAAAAACACACAAAAAAAATCTCATATTCCCTTCTGGGTAGCCGAAATCTCCCAAAAACCATTTTGGGTTACTGTAAATCCCTTGTTGGCGTGTCTTCCTCCCTTTATTCCCTCCCCAAAACCCTTTCCATCCCTAAATCTCCACCCCAAATCCCTTATTTTCTATTTTCTATATTTATATGGCCTTTGTCTTAATCTCCAAGGTACACCCCAAGTATTTGATAAAATGTCTGAGTGGGATTTTGTGCCTTGCGGTCTTCTCTTTTGGTTGCAAATTGAAGGCCTTTGGCCTCAACTTGAGGGGGAGTGTTGTCATGTAGTTCTTCGTGCTGTCTTTTTTCCTTAGTGTTGTCTTGTTGTCATCTCCGGTCTCATGTAGTCTCGCCCAAGGGGGAGTGTTGTTGGTGATTCCTTTATGTTCTTCATCCTCCTTGGTGTGGTTGGTTGGTGCTTGTATTCTTGTTGTGGTTGGTTGGTGGTTGTTCTTCCTCGTCTGTCGTGTTGTCTTCTCTAGCTGATGTATTTCATCATTGTTTGGTCGTTCAGTTTCTTCTTTGTATTGTAAATTCTTCGCATTATTCGTTGGTTTCTTCTTCCTGTTCTTGGCGTAGTTTTTACTCATTCATCGTGGTTTGCGTTGCAATACACTGCTTATTGTCCGGCTATATGCCCAGTCGTTCGCGTGGCTATAGACATTATCTCTTCATGCGACAAGCTGTCGTCGGCCTTGTCTTCAGACGACGGTGCCCCCCTGTCATTAGGGGTGTTCATTATTCGGTTATAACCAAATTGGTTTGGTTGATTCGGTTCGGTTTTTTTACTTTTCGGTTCGGTTTCGGGTTTTTTTTTTGGAAATTTGGTTATTCGGTTTCGGTTATCTCAAAAAAAAAATCGGTTAACTGAATAACCGAAATTATGATAAAAACCATTATTTTTTCAAAAGAAAGTGCTATATGGGCACTCTGTAGGATGATCAAAACCGTCCATTTGATTGATCACAACTTAATTAGGTTGTGCTCAAAAATCATTTCGATAGGATGATCCTAGCCCTCCGATCCAAACCGAGATTTTGCTTTTCCCCTCTTTTTCACCCACTATTCGGTTATAACCGAATTTTTAATCGGTTCGGTTTCGGTTCAGTTTTTAGAAATTTTGGTTCGGTTATCAAATTTCGGTCTATTCGGTTCGGTTATAACCAAATGAACACCCCTACCTGTCGTTGGTTGGTTATCTCTTCAGGCGACCTGCTGCCGTCGGACTTGTCTCAAGACGACGATGTACCCCGTCAATCATGTCTCTCCGGATGACGTTGTCCCCCATCTTTGGTCGGTTATATCTCCAGGCGACGATGTCCCCTGTCAACCATGTCTCTCCGGACGACGTGATGTCTACCATCTTCGGTCGGTTGTCTCTCCAGGCGATGGTGTCCCCCCAATCGTTGGCTGGTTATCTCTCTCCAGACGATGGTGTCCCCCAACGTTGGTTGGTTATCTTTCTCCATACGATCAAAAGCATTATGTTTGGTTTATGATATTCAAAATAATGGTGAGATATTCAGATTAACCACAATTTTTTCAATAAAAAAACAAATTGGGGCGACCAAAGATGAGTAAGTAACCTAACATTGGTTTTAGGTCCAGTATGTAAGATTGTAAGTCAAACCAGATGTTTTATCTTCCTATGTCATAAATTATGCTTCTGGAATATTACGTGGTATGCCATGGATATGACCCGAGTATGGATTTTACACCTAATTTTGAAGTTCCGGACACTGATTTGTTATGGATATTTTATACAAGAGCGGAAATTTTGCTTCCATAGTCACCAAATTTGGCTAGAATTTGAAAAAATCATGAATGATGAGCTATTTTTCACTGTCTTTATTGAAGAGCCCTCAAGAGTACTGAAAAATTCATAAAAATCTTCAATAAATAATGATTTTTTTATTGAAGCATGAGGTTTTCAAACAAATTGCAATTTATTCAAATGTCTAGTACAACTGACAACAATAAGCATGCAATTAAAATGAATTTCAATTGTAAACAGCATCGAATTCAGCCATAAATGGTATTATGATGTATTTTCATTTTAAGTTAACACCATCTTAAATAACTGTTGTAGGAACCAGTGGCAAGACAACAGTTAGTGGCACCAGGTCAAACAAGTTGTTCCACAGGTAAGGGATGTTCAACTAGCAGATTTCTAACAAATGGTATGAATCCCTAAAGTGAGGAAACTTTCAATTCAACAAAGAATTTAGATGATGGAACTCACATGGTCACCTAAAATAGCTCCCCACTACATGGTCATTCACCATACAATAAGACGGTCAGTTATCCGAATTGAAATACATTATGGAACTTTCATGGTAACTTCCATAGCATAAAAATGTTTTATCAGAAAAAATAACAATCCTAGTTTTTGCACATAGCATTACAGTCACATCAATGGTTTACTGGATTTTACCTGAGTACTGCTTGAGACAGGTCGAAGAAGTGCACCTGCACCTGCAACTCTTGCTCTAGCATTAGCTATGGATGGAAGACGAGATCCTAAAGCAGATGCAGAGCGGTAAACAACATTTAAGATTCTTGTGTGCTCAACTTGATCTCTTAGATCATTCAACCACGATGATGCTATCACCTGCATAGAATACTAGTAAGAATTTATAAGTTTCTCAAAGTAAAAGAAGGGGATAATTTTATTTCTATGTTTCCTCATCATTTTCCTTCCCACCACCAATTTCTGCAACAAAATTTGATTTTTTTTCCATATCTTTTGTGTTTGTTTGAGTTGTTTTGAAGTTGAGCTGTTTTGGTATTTGGAGTGTATCACAGTTATGGTGCACTGTACTATTGTCATTGATAAATGGCAGAAAGAAGGAATTTCACACGAACATATGCAATATATGGGTTATATTCGCTAATCTTAGTTGGCTGATGGTTGGAAAATGAAGCCCGTATAAATTCTGAAAATTTTGATAATTATCTTTATTTTTTAAAAACTACTAATTTTAGAATTCAGGAAACTTGAGAGGCTTACACCTCACATAACAAGAGGGGTGAATGCCTCGCCTCGCGCTTCCACTTTCATAAACACTGAAATAACGAATGCAATGCAGACATGTAGGTACCATTGATATTGGTACCTGCATCTCTTTACAATTATTGTAATGTTTAACAGGAAACATGAGGGTTTATACAAGTTTGTCAAAGTTTTGCTGTAAGCATATTAATATCTCCAAATTGTGACAAGTACATGGCAAGGGTGAGTTGTCTTCCGCAATTCCACTTAGGATGCGTTTGGGATGCCGGAATCGGAATTGTGACCGTGTTCCATTCCAATTCCTATCCCCCTGTCAATCGGAATCGTGATTCTGATTCTATGTTTGGGTAAATATTAAGAACAGGAATCCCGGAAACCAGATTAGGGATTAAGGTTCCAAACCCAGCCAATGGAAGAAAAAGCCCTGCATTTTTATTTTCAAAGGTAGGTTAGCAGAAATGAATGAAAAAAGCTTCAAATGGATGAAAAAAGCTTCAGCCAGTCTTCTATTTAATGTGCAATTGATTATGCAACCGAACATTCTCAACCCTATAGCCATTAACCCCATAAATGGATGAAAAAAACTTTAGCAAGTCTCCTCTAAGATGAACCCAACCGAGCATTCTCAACCCCATAGACATTAACCCCAAAAATCAATCTAAAAAATGAGTAGCCAATAACCTCCCCTCCCCCAAAAAAAATAAATCTCTCTAAAATCCGTAGCCATTAACATCTAAAATAAACCCAACCTAAGATTCTCAACCCTTCTTATGGTAGATGGCTACGCGAGGTCGTTTTGCGAAAATCTGCATTCAAATCGTCAATGACATCGAGGATGAGGTTGAAGGTCCTATAAAAAAAAAGGAATTCCAAGATCAACTTTTCAGCTCTCAAATCGGACTAACTGGAAGCGGCACAGAGGAGGAGTTTGTCAAAGATATGGAAAGGTCTCCTAATAGGGAGGAAGGTCCTTCAAGTGCTTACACCTCTCACCTATCGAAGTTCTGTTCAAAAACCTCATATCGGAACTTGTATAGAGAAGGATTTCCCGTGGCGAAGCAGTTCTTCCATACCTTTAGAGTCTGATAGGTCGCCAAAGGAAGCAGTGAAGCAAAGGGACCTGACAACCCATTCTCAACCCTTTCTCCAAATCATCTAAAACAATCATAGGAAGACCCAAATGCAGTGCTATTACGAAGGAAAATCTCAAAAATGGATAGCCATTAACCAGGTGAAAAAAAAAACCCTGACCATGGTTTGTGAGAATGGCCAGAAGTCTTATTGTTAAATGCTGGTGAAGGATTTGGGCGAGAGAGAGAGAGAGAGAGAGAGAGAGAGAGAGAGAGAGAGAGAGAGAGAGAGAGAGAGAGAAGAGAGAGGGAGAGATTTTCAGAACAAGGGCATTGATGAAAGAGGGAGAGGCATCTCAATTGGAAATATTGAGAGATTTTTGGGACAAGGGCGTGGAGAGAGAGAGAGAGAGAGAGAGAGAGAGAGAGAGAGAGAAGGGGGGAACCAAGAACACCATCTCCAAAGGGTAACAGTGGCCTTCTAGTACCCCTCTATTCGAGTTTCCGTTCAACCCCTAATCCCCTATGATGCAAAGTCTACACCTCGCAAGTGAGTTGTTCAATTATTCTTCACATCTTCAGCAGCTCACCTTGGGGGGCATGGTTTTGCCTTTCAACTCACAGGCACAGGTGATCATCACAAATCTAATAACTACTTCGGCTCAGATTGGCTCAGAGACCAACTCGACATAGCAGAAGTGAAGAACCATATTCAAGCTGATCTGATCTAGCATATTAAGGGGGGAAATTCAAAGAAAAATAGCGAGAGAGAGAGAGACCAAAATGGCGCTTGCTGTCTATACGACTAGCATGGGATGCAGAACCTCATTTTTCCTTGTTTTCTTCAATCTCCAATAATGATGCCTATTACAGCCATAAACTCCTTTTATACTAAAGTAACCCTAAAAGCAATCACAAACTTGAAACAATATATCTCAACCCGACAAAGCCCTCTTACATGAATAACTTAAAAGACTACAAAGTAATAACTTAAGTTGATGGTCCCCACCCCTTTAAGTTATTAAAAGACTGACTTATTACTTAAGTCAATTTAAAATATGGCCTAAGCTGATGGTCCCCACGATTATAACAGTACTCCTACATCATTATGATTTATGACTCGGATATACACAATAGAGAGTCTTAGTAGGAGGAAACCTAATACTGCAATCAAAAGGCAAATGTTACATGTAACTCTACCTAATCAGTTAAAGTAGATCAAGTAATCAGTCGAGAAAATTTTCAATGGCAACGTAAAGTGAAAGAAAAGAATTGCAGCACCTCGGAACGAAGATCATCAATAGAAGCAGTTGAGAATGTGGGGACCAGATCCGAACTATTGATGATAGTGGTAATGAAGTGTTTGCCTGATTCTGCTAAATCCCATGTCATACAGGCAGCTGCAGAAAGCCAACATCATTAGCATTTAATAAAGAACACACTGTCTACCAAAATAAAAAAATAAAGCACAGATAGTATTAGCATTGTGGCGGAAGGTTGCCATTCCAAATATCACTAGTAAATAGACAAGATTGTAGAAATGCCATTTGATCTGAGCCGAAAATATATATATATATATATATATATAAAAATATGCATTCTAAAACAAGAAAAGACTGCTTCCCGTTATAGCATCAGCGCAGGCCATGAACTGAAATGATGCAATGCAAAATTCAAGTCAAGCCTAGTTCAGACATACCTACGTTCCAGAGGGCATAACTTTGTGCTCAAGTATCCACTTTAAGCAAATTATCATTTTTATTTTTTTTGAATGGTAACAGATTTCATTAAAGAAAAGGATAAGACTGAGAATATCCACCCACAAATTACAAAGACAAGATTAAAGAAGCGAGGAAATACAATCCAACCACCAAGACCCTAATGGCCCATCAAGGTGGTAAAAATCAACTTTAAGCAAATTATCCTTTTTCAAATATCACTTTTAGGCCTCAAATCTCTACTTCCACATAATTTTCAAGATTCCACCATTCATACTGACCTTCCAGAGGGAAAAACTTTTTGCCCAAGTATCCACTGGAAGTAACTTATCCTTTTCCATATCACTTTGAGGCCTAAAATCTCTATGTCCACATAATTTTCAAGATTTCACCATTTCAAACTTTAAAATAATAAACAGATCCAAAATCCTTGTTTTTTAATTAGAGTTGTAGAAGTTAAGTAAAGGGTAATTCGAGTTAACATGAAGGGCTAGAATTAGACCATAGTGAAGGACTGAGATTAAAAGTGGCTTTAGGAGTTGTTTTGAAAGTACCTACATTATGTTTTGAGGGATTCTTAGTTATCCTATTATTATGTTTTCTGAATTAAAGTATTGAGAGGTTTGCTCCCTATTTGTGAACATTAATCATTACTTTTGTTGTTTTCTTTAATTTCATTACATGAAATTTAGCACAAATACACACTTACAAAGTATAAACCATCATATAAGAAGACGACCAACAATAATGGTTTAAGAACATCGAACACCAAGTGACATTATTTGTCACGAATGTCTAATAAATACATACACTACATTTAATATGTATGCATGGTACATAAACATCATATTTCCCATGTAATTCTTATAAATATAATTTTTTAACATATATCAGTATAGTACCACGTAATACAATAAATAGTAAAAAATGTCTTTATTATTTTTAAAAATTTTGCTAAAATTTGAAAGAAAAAAACAAATACTGAAAAAATATATTATTAATTTTATGTATAACTATAGCTAAATCTGCACATACCTTTTGTTTACTCTATTGAAAGTTCATATTCTTTATTTTTTAATAAAAATATGTTTTTGAATGGTGATAAATCTTATTAAAAAGAAACCAGGGAAGAACCCCGATGTCCGAGATGATCAGTACAGGAAACGGAAAAGATAGGAAGAGGATACATAAAATCACACTAAGATGTTCCCAAGTTTCTGCAAAAACTTCAATTTGCAAGGCTGAAATAAAACCGAAATGCACCAAAACTGCCAAAATTTAAACCAAAATTTTATACTTTGTAGAATACAAAGTAATTTTGTTTTGGGAAGTGATATTTACGCCCCTTTTGATCACCAGGGACACCCAGCGCCAGTGTACGGGGCAATCAAACCCACTGGATTTTTCTGACGTCAAGTACATTAGCCCCCCTTTACTCATTGATACACTAGCGCTGGGTGTCCCTAGTGATCAAAAGGGGCATAAATATCACTTCCCTTTTGTTTCATGACTCAGGGAAACCGAAATTTGGTACATGACTTATACAGGCTCCTATAGTTGATCATTTGAGTACAGTACGTCGTGTCCTGAGACATCTAAAGGCAGCACCAAGCCGAGGAATTATATTTAAGAAAAATAATATGAGTGAAAAGTTTTTCTTACGCCAATTGAGTAGGATCTCCCTTTGGCATACACTCGACTATACATTTGTTGGAAGGAATCATGCTTGGAAAGCAAGAAACAAGAGTAGTCGCACGCTCAAGTGTAAAGGCTAAGCAACGTGAGATGTTGCAAACTGCATGTGAGATGATGTGGTTGAAAACTCTTGAAGAAGAGATGGTTTGTAAGATCAATTTGCTAATGACAATATTTGTGGTAATCAAGCTGCCAGCTAAATAGCTAGTAATTCAATGTTCCATGAGAGAACCAGAAATATTGAAGTTGTCGCTGTCACTTAGAAAATGAGAAGCTTACTAGCAAGCTAATATTTATTTCATGAGTGAGGTCTAAAGATCAGTTGCAGTTGCAGACATACTTACGGAGGAGCCTCATGGTTGAAGCCAGTTTAGTATAATTGACTCCAAGTTGTGCATGAGAGGGCGAGCCTTGGCGCAACGGTAAGGTTGCTCCATTGTGACCTGGTGCTCAGGGGTTCGAATCACGGAAACAGCATCTCTGCAAAGCAGGGGTAAGGCTGCGTACATCTAGCCCTCCCTAGACCCCGCGCAATGGCGGTAGCCTCGTGCACTGGGCCGCCCTACTCCAAGTTGTGCATGGATGATATACATGCTCAAGCTTGAGGGGCTGTTAAGAATTAGGATATCTTTTCCGTTATATTTATGATGTATTATAATAGGGCCCATCGCAAAATGAAATTTTTGTAGGTAGCGAAGATTGAATAATGTAGAGACAGACTACAAAAGTACGGGGTTTACTTTAAACCACCCAACTTCTTATTTCCCCGTATTCTCTTCTTGTCAGTTTACTGTTTTCTTCTCCTCTTCTTCATATACATATCTGAGCTGATTACATCAAGATATTTTTCCACTTTTAGATTAACAAATATAAGAAATCCTTTTAGTGTTTCACAAGAAAATTTTCCGATGACCATGAGAATTTTATGGAGTAGAAACTTTCTAAGAAACTAAAATTTGATGAAGGTTTTCTCAGCATTGGAAATGTGATGATGTTGTTATTAACTCGGAATGATGAGAAAATAATGCGTAAGAACTAGAAACGAAATCACGTTAAAATTAGATTGGATCTCCATTTCAAGAATACAAATTGGTGCAAAAGATATTTTGCAACGTTTGTGCTCAAAATTAGTTTAAAAGAATATGAAAATCTCGGGTCTTTGAACTCAAAAATGACTTTCCAATCAAGAGGGAATGATGCAATGTAAAATCAAAGTCGATCGAATGCCAAACATTCTAACCTTCCAGAGGAAAAAACTTTGTGCTTGAGTATCTGTTATATGTGACCCCTATCTAGTTTCAAGGATCACTTTGAGCTATCCCTCTTCCCCCTCGTGGAGAACACCTGCAGCAAGACCATGTTTGAGGCCTAGTAAGCCATCCATGTGCGAATCTATTATTTCTTTTCTTTTCAGCCACAACCCATATCACCCTTTACTTTTCCCCTCAACCTTAACTCATTAGCCCTATATCATATTAGACTCCTTTTTGGTTATAGTTAGACCTTAATTAGTAGATTTGATTTGTTTGATAGATTGCTATTGAGATATGATTGCCATGATTAATTAGTTAATTTCATTTTTATTATAACATATTGTTGAACTTTTATTTGGATGAGTTGAATTCTACTAATGAATTAATTTTGAAGCTTTGGATCTTTAAAAATTCTAGCTGCATTGATTATATACGGATTTGTTTTAATTTTATTTTAACTTTAAAAAAAATTATATACGTGGATTTCTTTTTTGAATGATTGTGTATCATGTTTATTTTGATTTGGGAATGTAAGTTTTTTTTTGGTAGGTAAGCCGGGATTGAACCATAGTTCCCAAGACTAGGAAGCGAGTGCGAGAAGTGAAGCGGGAAGCGAAAGCAGGAAGCGAGGGGTTTAGAAAGAGAAAATGCGGGAAGTGAAAAGCTCTAAAGAAAGTCAAGAAAAAAATATGTACAAAGCGTCATTGAAAGTCAATATGAGGCTTGTAAGAAGCCTCATTGAAAGTACATACAAAATGTAGGATTGTCGTATGTTAGGGATGAAGGGTTCATAGAGGTAAGGATTACAAGTAGAAAAGAAGACTTCAAAACTAATTAGAATTACAAGTTTTAAGAATTTACAGTTTCACATGTTTTGTTCATGTATATTTAATGTTAAGTTTTTGGACAACGATCGACATAATTTGATTTGAAACTTAAGGTGAGTTTTCAAGTTTTAATGCATTCTTTTTTTAAGTACATTCCTTAGCATTATTATCAAAGGGGGAAATATTCTTTGAGGAAGATACAATCACCACAATAGGAAGCATACGCTTAATAAAGAGGAAACACGTAGGAAGCGTCTGGGAAGCGCACTTCCCCTAAATTAGGGATGAGAGAAGAACTTAGCTTTTGAAACCAGTTTCGGGAAAGCGAGCTTCCCATCCAACTAGGAAGTTTACGGTAACTAAGGATTGGACTTCAATTTGGGAAAGCAAGTTGCCATACAATCCCAACATGTGAACTTTATAGAAGACAATACATTATAAGTTGTTTTCATAAACAATAGGCCAGCCACATTTTAAACATAAATCTAGAAATATAAATATAAGCTCCCTAGTAACCCATGAGCATACCATCACCAAATTAGTGATTAAAACGGATAACCACTGTTCACCAAAACTTGAAGACATAGATGTCTCTTAACAAGAGTTAAAGTTTTCATCAATTAACTTCCTATTCCAGTTTTTTTTTTTTGAACGGCAACTTCCTATAAACAATATTCCACGTCATTGATGTAATAATGTAAAAGCTAACACCCTTTTTTTAAATGGGAAAAGCTAACACCCTATAGCATGCATATAAAAAGTTTGAATCCTATTTGGCTATTTTAATGCTTAAATACAGGCATAGATACTTTTCCACATAAACATCAAGACCTACATTACAAGTTCTTAAAAGTTCGAATGGCATCTATTCTAAAAGCTCATTTAAGAAATTAACAAGATCAAAGATATTGCTCTGTTTCAAATGGTTTGATAGAAGAAAATTCAGGAATAAGTTCTTCACACCCAGATTTGATACATAAAAGAAAGAGGAGTGCTAAGAGGACGGTGGGGAGGGCGGTATCCAAGGGACTGCCACCCCCTCCAGGCCCTGATGTGGCAGTCCATAGGGTGCCGCCCTCCCTAGGCATCCTCGAATCATTTTCCTAAAGAAAAGTACATGAAGTGCCGCTTTGTAAGCAAAACTTCCAAATTCCAGCTAGATTGGCAATGAAAGGTTAGAACAAAGAATATTTTAAGAGACATCACTTAAGATCAGCATTTTAACAGCATTTAAACCAAAATAAAAGCGCAACTCAAAGTGCACGTGCCTGGAGCAAATGCAACACAAGTGCTTGAAGAGAACTCTTTACGTTCTCGAAGAATATATGTCAGGAGTGCAGCAGTACCACCACCCAATGAATGCCCGACAATCTGAAAGTGAGAAAGCACATCATGAGTTACCTTATCCTATGCACAGAAACAAAATAAAATCATATTCTTTGAAAACTGTATGCAGAAATTATTGATTCAAATCAAAAATGCATAATTAGGATACAAAATTAATGAGAAAATGATAAGCATTAAGGCTGAGTTCATTTGAATCAATAACTTCATATTTCACCATCTTGAATTGTTTTGAACAAACTGATTCTACTAAGTTTACATATATAAAATAGACATTCATCTTCAGGATCTGAACGGCCTTCAAAGGAGTCGTCAAGGCCTAAATCGTGGCTACCGACCTCACCTGGCACACGTGGATGTGGTAGGAGTGTAGGACTAGGTGTCACAGTGCATCTGGGAGGTACCAGCCCTACATGCTCACTGATCTGGGTCAGTGCAGCTCTAATATCACCCAGCATGTTGGAGTGCAAATCCAATGTGGCGTCGTGGCCTCCGTGTTCTACTACTAGGCCTATCCGGGCTGGGCTCAATCTGGACCTTGATGTGTAGCATTGGCCCCATTAGTCATGGATGAAATGGTGTGACCCGACGTTCTAGAAACAACTGACTCCTAAATAGAGATTAAGACGATCCTAGACAATCAAGATAAATGGATGGAAATGGAAGGAGGGCAGCAAGGGCACTAGCTGTAACAGCAAGGTGGTTTGGAAGCGGGTGAACTGCTGTAGCAGCAGTTGCACACTTGCACTAGCTAGTGCAGGGTGCAGTGGCAGAAATTACAGGGATAGCAGCATGGAAAATGTGAGACGGAGGGGAAGAAAGGGAATAGGACCTGATGTTTTGCTGGTATACAGCAGAGATGGAAGACAGCAGCTACAACCGCCAGCTGTCACAAAAAAAGGGAGGTCAGATCAGCAAAGTTGCTGATCATAGAGTGCAGGGAGAAGAAAATAATGGTTGTCAGGTGCAGCTAGAGAGAAGTGCTAGCCGACAGCAGCTGGGTAGACCAAGGGAAAGGGAAAAGAGGTAAGCAAGGAGAAAAGATGAGAATGGTAACTGAGGATGTTGGCTGAAAATTAATGGGGGGACTGCCTGCCGACAGCAGGGCTGATGAAGAAAAAAGCACAGGACGGAAAGTGGAGGAAAGAAAGGAGAAAGAAGGGCAAAGAAAGAGAGGAAAGAGAAGAGAGGAAGGTCTAGGGAAGAAGAGGAGAGGGGGAAAAAAGAAAATGCTAGTGGGAGAGAGACAGATAGGAGAGCACCTTGCAGCTGGGTGGTGGTGGTGTGTGTGTGTGTGTGCGCATGTGGCTGCTCCATGATTCCAATAATTGGGTTTTTAGTGTCTGGGTTGGGGTTTTATAAGGGATGGTTGGATTTTAAGTGGTTGACCTTAAAGTCCATCAATGAGATAAAAGAACATTTTCAAAAAAAATGAGAAAAAAGAACTCACTTAATTGATTTAAGTGAGGGTATGTGTGGGCCATAATGAGTGACTTAAGAAAATGAATAAGGGGTGTGGGTAGGCCGCTGTGTGAGCTAGGGGATCAAACGGAAATAAGAGGGGAATGTGATGTGGGCCCTGGGTGATGTAAACAGCCCGACAGATAGAAATCCCAAAAATAGAAATAAACCAAAACTAATCAAGTTTCATATGATAAAATTTGTTGAGAGAAGGAGATGAAGAAGTGAATGAGTTGAGGGACTCTCCCCCTCACTCAAGTATTCAAAAAACATTACAAAATCTTACCTTGGTCTTGGAATTTCTTGGATCTTCAAAAAGAAGACTTTGTAAGTCCGTTTTAGGGATTGGCGACTTCCCCATTCAATGACTTTGGCACTGGACATTCCCAAAATGGGTACTATCGGGTCGGGTGAATTAGATAAAAGGCGAGCCCTACTAATACAATAGTCTACGGAACTAAACGAACTACTTACTCAGCTATTGAGAGACAAAAAAGATTCGGCTCGTAGGCCTAAGGGCATATCGGTTGAAGTATATTCTTCTTTTTTATCAATAAAAACTAGGGTTGCAACTCGGGTCGAGCGGGTCGGGTGAACCGTACCCTACGCATGAACTGATTCGGGTCGGGTCGGGTTTATTTTTTTTTAAACCTGAGATTCCTAAACCCGACCCTACCCGAGATAGTTTTTCGGGTCGGGCTGGGCCGGTTTTTTCTACAGTCAATACATGCATCCTAGAAATTTAGAAATAAAAAAAAAGGCATTCTTGAAGCCAAGAATCAATGTCCATGAAAGCATAATGTAAAGAAGAAATGATACCCCATACACTAAGGTAGTCCGATTATCTTGCTGCTGTAGATTGGATCGCTGGTAAAAGTTGCAACAGCAACACAACAAAGGCAAGGAGTAATACCTGCAAAGTTCAGAGACAAGGACTGATTCATGAAAGACTGATTAATGTCTAGCAAGAGGCAATATCAACCCTTTGTTTTTTTGAAGAGGAATATCAACCCTTTGTGTTATATCAATGATCTTTCTTTTTTTTTGTACAAATACCATTAACTCAAAGGGTGGGGAGATTTATAGAATTTCAGCCAGTGGGCATAGAGGTCAAAAGAACTACAAGTATTGGAGTCCATCCTGCATATTGTCCACGGTGATAAGCACCTTTCAGGGCTGCTAGATAGCCTTCGATAACATGCCAGATACCAGTGATAAAACTGTTGGAAACAGCTTCCACATCTCCACTCATAGATTGTGCCTTTGCTTGATGATCTTCAAAACAGAGTCTTCAGGCCAGTCAATTTTCAGACCATCTTTGTTCATCTTCATTCTATGAATTGTTTGCACTATAGAAGCAGATTTTCTAAATTATCAGAAGTTGAGAATATAAACCAAAATAGCTCTGAGAATCTATAGACCTCCTTCTAGCCCGAGTGAATGGCCACATTTGTGGCGCCAGTATGCATTGACCTAATCTACGCTGGGCTTGAACTAGGAGAAAAAACGAACTGAAGATTGAGAGAGAGAGATAGAGAGAGATGTTTCTAAGGCTTTCTGTGCATAATAGTGAGTTTTGGAGAGGAGACTAAATCGAAACGATGGGAGTCTTGTTCATGCATGTGGACCCCACTTGTCTATGGGAAATTGGGAAAGGCGAGAAAATGGTAATTTTGACACGTGAACAAGGAACTTTCCAATTTTCTAGGCTATATTTTGTAGTATTTTATAATAAAAAGACGGTAAAAAAGTAACATTGGATTCTCGGTTTTTCTGCCATTAAACCGGTACTCACGAATGCGGGATAAAAAATATAACTAATAACAAGATTTTCTCGGGTTTTCAGGTTTTTCCTTACTAAACCCGACCCAAACCGAAAAAACCTCTGGTTTTGAAATCTTATACCCGACCCAAGACCCACGCTCTTTAAACCCGGCCCATGCATTCTTTGGGTCGGGTTGATGCGGGTCGGGTAAAACCCGACCCAAGTTGCAACCCTAATAAAAACCCCTTCCCAAAATATTTTGAGTGGAGAACTCTAAATTTTTATCTTAGAAAAAATATCAATATACCTGGACCGATATGGATACTTGGGACCAATACCAATAAAAATACTAAGAATGGAATTAATGATTATGAAATAATTAGAGAAACATACAATGACCACTATGCACTTATGGCATTACACGCACAAAAACATACTTCTAACACTCCCCCTCAAGCTAGAATGTAGATATTATGCATTCTTAACTTGTTACAAATGCCATTGAACTTAGCTTTGCTCAAGGGTTTGGTGAAGGTATCAGCTAGCTGATCTGCTGATAGAGTGAAGATAGTGCATAATTCAACCTGATGGATCCTGTGACGAATGAAATGATAGGCCGCCTCGATGTGCTTGGTACGCTCATGAAACACCAGATTGTTTGCAATGTGGATAGCCGCTTTCTTGTCACATTACAACTGGGCTGGAGAAGGTGAAGGGAATCCAATCTCAGATAGGAGAGAGCGCAGCCAGATAAGCTCACTACAGGTATGTGACATAGCTTTGTATTCTGCTTTACCACTATACTTAGAAACATCATTTTGTTTCTTACTGCGTCGGGACACTAAGTTACCCCTAACAAAAGTGCAATAGCCAATAGTAGATCTCCTTTCAGTTGGTGACCAAGCCCAGTCAGCATCACAAAAGGCTTCCAACTTCATATTGCTATGTTTCTTGAAAAGTAGCCCTTTTCCTCAAGCATTTTTCAAGTATCGAAGAATCTGAATCACGGCTGCCCAGTGTGAAGTACGAGGGTGACTCATGAACTGACTAACAACCGTTACTACATATGAAGTAATAGGGCGAGTAACAATGAGAGATATGAGCTTCCCAGCAATTCTTCTAGATCTACCAGGGTCCCCTAATAAATCACTCACTTTAGAAAGAAGTTTTGTATTTGAATCCATTGAAGCATAAGCTGGTTTTATTCCTAAGGATCTAGTCTTATCTAGGAGATCCAACACATATTTCCTCTGTGATAGGGAGAGAGAAATACCCGAGTAGGACACATCAATCCTTCAAAAGTTTCGGAGGCGACCAAGTCCTTTGTATAGAATTCTTTTTGGAGAAAATTATTCAACTTTGTATGCCACATGAGTCACTCATTGTAATGATAATATCATCCACATACACTATGAGGAGAACATGGCCAGCATCTGACTTGTGACCAAGGTTCGGTTTCGAACCCTGCCGAAATCGATTTTTTTCTTTTACATTTCGGTCATTTAGGCAAAAATGACCAAATTTCAGCCGAAATTAAACCCGAAATCTGAAATTTAAAATTTTCGATCCAAACTGAAATCCGAAATTTCAGTCCGAAATTTTGGATTAAAGCCAAAATTTAAAACCATGCTTGTGACTAAACATTGAGTAATCAACCGCACATTGCTTCATGCCATATCTCATGAGGGCATCAATAAATTTCCCAAGCCAAGCTTGGGGGGATTGTTTTAGGCCACACAATGACTTGCGAAGGCGATAAACTGAGGTGGTCAACTTCCCATGAGAAACAGAACTAGGAGGTTGCTCCCTAAACACCTCCTCAACAAAATCACCATGGAGGAAAGCATACATTAGGTCAAGCTGGTATAATGGCCACCCACAGTTAATTGCCAAAGAGAAAAGGACACGCACAGATGGAATTTTGGCAACATGAGAAAATGTCTCAGTATAATCAATCCCATAAGTCTGAGTGTAGCTTTTTGCAACCAACCTCGCTTTAAGATGCTCAACCGTCCCATCAGGAAGGTATTTGAAGGCATAAATCCACCTGGAACCAAAACGATGGGTACCCAGCGGAGGAGTCCCTATATCCCAAGTGTGATTCGCCTAAAAGGCGGTCATCTCATCATCCATAGCAGCACGCCACCTAGGGTGAGCAAGAGCTTCCTGCAAGGACTTAGGCAAGAAAAAAGAAGACAATGATGACAAAAAGCTGTGAAATGTAGGTGCAAGATGGGTCATAAGAGACATAGAGGAGATCGGATGAGCCGTAGTACGCGAGCGTGTACGGGATACAATAGGGGAATCTAAATGGCTATGACATGAAGGAGGCAATACCTGAGAAGTGGACGCCGGGACCTCAGGTGGGACCAAGGTTTTAAATTTCGGTTTCGATGTCTGTTTCGGTCACCACCGAAACCGAAACGTTTCAGTTTGGGGCAGAAATTTCGACCGAAATCATGTAAAAATATAATTATGATTTCGTTTTTTTTTAATTTCGAAGTAAATTTAGGCTATTTTGACTGGAAATTTTGGCTATTTCGGTGAATATTTAATAAATTTCTGTCGGAATTATAACATTTGGGTGGACTTTTTTTAAATTTAGATGGAAATTGTGTAAAAAAGGCTAAAAACAAAATTTCAACCGATGACATTTCAGTGAAATTTCGGTGACATTTCAATGAAATTTCGTCTAAATCTTGTAAAGAAATGAATTCATGTACATTTTGTTTCGGTCGACCGAAATATTTCAGCCAAAACGTTTAATTTATAACCATAGGTGGGACGATATGGGCTCAGGAGTAGCTTGAGGAGTAGCTTGAGGAGCTGTAGGTCGAGATCGGCGCTGATATACCTGCAAGGGAGCAAAGACCTGAAGAGGAGCAGGAGAGGAAACCAAGGAAGCACGATTCGTTCCCTGGACTGGGGAATCGCGATACCGTGGAATGCGGATCCGATTCGGGAATCGGTTCGAATCCCCGAAAATTGGGAATCGGGGTTCGAATTCGTCGGAACCTCAATTCCCAATTTTGGGAACCCAAATTCCCAATTTATGTGAACCCCGATTCCCACTTTATGGGAACCCCGATTCCCAATTTTTAGAACCGTGATTCCCAGGCAATTCCCCGCGAATCCCCGACGAATCCCAACTCCCCAGCGACTCCCGACGAATCTCCGGCGAATCCACGATTCCCGCTCCCAACCATCCCCAGAGCCTTCGATTCCCGCTTTCGACTCCCGCCCTGGCAACCTTGGGGGAAACTGACTGATCCTGCAATGGGAGGGACAGAGGAGCGATCTGGTCAGGGAGGACAGGAAGAGGAAGCAGAACCGGTGACTTAGTAGTGGGAGGAACAGAACTAGTAAACTATGAGGCAGATTCGAAGAAGGTGACATCGACGGAGACAAAGATCCGACTAAGTTTATGACTGCAACGCTTGCAGCCATTCTGGGCACGAGAGTACCCCACGAAAACAAACATTGATGCACGTCAGTCTAATTTGTCCACACCTGGACCCGGGTTATGGACAAAGCAAACACACTCAAATAGCCGAGGAGTAATAGGAAAGGGTTCTCCCTGAGGTTGTAAGACCAAGAAGGAAGATTGGTTTCCTAGTACGGAAGAGGGAAGACGGTTAGCAAGGAACCAGGAGGTGAGAATGGCATCGGTCCGATACACTTTAGGAACATGCATCTGAAAGAGTAATCTGCGAGCCATGTCAGGAAGACATCTCAACTTCCTCTCGGCTACACCATTTTGTTAAGAGGTGTATGCACAAGAGGATTGATGAATGATGTCATCAGTGGCTAGGAAATCCTGAAACCCATTTGTCGTGGAAAAATACTCTCACAATATCAGTTCGCAAACACTTGAGAAGGAAGTCATATTGATTAGTAATTTCAGCATAAAAGGTGTGAAAGGCAGTAAAGACTTCAGATTGATTTTGAAGTAAATACACCCATGTCATTCGAGAAAAGTCATCCACAAAGATAATGAAATATGTATATCCAAAAAATGACTTGGTCCTCGAAGGACCCCATACATCAAAATGGACCAACTCAAATGGTCTCAAAGCTCTACTAACAAGCCTAGGAGGGAACGACACACGATGGTGTTTCCCAAGTTCACAGGACTCGCACTGAAATGGATGTAGGGTAGAGGAGACAATGGAGGTCTGCTGGAGTCGCTGGAGAGAAGGATGACCAAGACGACAATGCCACTTATAGGCATCGACGGAGCTACGCAAAATGGTGGGAGATGGATGGCACTGAAGGTGATAGAGGCCGTCCAACTCACGACCCAATCCAATCGTCGCCCCAGTCGAGAGATCCTGAAACAGACAGTAAGAAAGGAAAAATGAGACAGAGCAATTCAGGGCTTTAGTAGGCTGACTCACAGATAACAAGTTAAATGAAGATGTAGGAACACACAAGACCGAATATAAGGTAAGACCAGAGAAGCAGGATTCGTACCTGGAGTTGGGGATTCACGAATCCCCGAATCGCGAATCTGAATCGTGATTCGATTCGAATCCCCGATTCTGGGGAACCCCGATTCCCAATTTATGAAAACCCCGATTCCAAGGCGAATCCATGCGAATCCCAACTCCCCACGACTCTCAGCGATTCCCCGACAAATCCCCGTCGAATCTCTGGCAAACCCACGATTCCCGCTTCCAACCATCCCAGGAGCCTTCGATTCCCGCTTTCGATTCCCGCCTTGGCAACCTTGGGTAAGACCCTCATGGGGTGAAAGAGTACCAATACCAGAGATGTGGGCTTTAGTCCCATGGGCAAGAGTAACAGAACGAGAATGACAAGGGAATGACTGAAAAGGGGTACGGGGATGAAGAGTTACCAGTCACATGGTTGGATGCTCTAGAATCAATGAACCAGGTGATGGAGCTAGTGAGGAAGGAAGCAGGCGAACTACCTGACTAGGCAACACCCGCAGTGGGTGGGCAGCTGTTAAGGCAAAGGCGCTAGAGCTCCTCATAATCTGTTCTGGTGAAGTGAAAAGGATCATCTGGAAGGCCATGAGCAGAAGTGGCTGATGTGAAGTGAAAAGGATCATCTGTAAGGCCATGAGCAGAGGTGGCTGATGTGCCCTCAGGAGGGTCAGTAACAGAGAGATGCGCGGCCCAGGATGAACGGAGCTCAGGGTGATGGCCCTACCTCTGACAATGAGTGCAAAATGGGCGTCCACGGCCACCAGTACCACGACCACCGCAAAAAATACGGCCACGGCCTCGACAGCCGCGACCACGACCAAAGGAACCAGAGCCACGGATGGAGGTATCCCCATCATCATATGTAGCAAGGGTCAAGCCGTCACTAGGAAGAGTAGTAGACAAACAGGCAGGAAGACACTGCTGGACATACGAGTAAATCTCTGTGAGAGAGGGGAGGGAGCCCAAGCCGATCAGTTGCTGCCGAAAAGGTAAAAACTCCAGGCCCAAGGACTCGAGATAATGGACCGCTCTAAGCCGGTCCCTCTGACGAGCAGGTATGGCCAAATCAGAACTGAGGGGCATAAAGGCGTCCAACTGCTAGCAGAGAGGGAGACAAACCGGCAGTAGTGGGTGGAGAGAGATAAATCCCAGGCTCAAATTGAATCCACTCTCAATATGTGAGGCAAATACGAGTGAGGATATCAACCCCAGAGAAAAGAATAGGAATGTTGTCCCAAATATCCTTGGCCGTCGCCAAGTACATCATCGGTCAAGCTGGCGCCACCGGTCATAAGTCGGGTCAATGGAGAGGGGAGGACCACGCTAAATCAAAGAAACCCTACCCCGAACAAGGAGACATGTCTCAACAGCCCGACACCGGCCAAGATAATTGGAGCCGTCGAGGTGCTCTGAAGTTATCTGAGTAAACGACTACTAGAGAGAGTAAACAGTCGAAGTATAGCTCGAAGAAGGAGCCGATGGTGGAGCAGCAACACTGTCAGCCGCCGAGGGGCTGGCAGGAAGGTTCGAAATAACCGGAGGATCCATCTGACGAAGAGAGACTCACACCACACCGGAAAGGGAAAGAAAAAAATAAAAGATAAGGAAGTCACAGAGTGGACCTCAACATGATGCCACGGCTCCGATGAGAAAAGATAATGGCAAAGGCCATAAGAGGACCATCTAAAGGAAGGTGAAGAGAATGAGGCTGGGTCAAAAACACAATTCACACATCGGAGAAAAGGAACATAAACCGTGGAGGGAGCTTGAGGTGGAGGACGTGGTGGTAGGTTTAGAAGGTGAAGGAGGTGGAGAGAGAGAGAGAGAGAGAGAGAGAGAGAGAGGCGAACGATAGGGGAGAGGTGAGAGAGAGTGGGGCCAAGAAGAGAAAGAGAGAGCCGAGAGGGAGAGAGTGAGGGCAGAGAGAGAGAGAGAGAGTGAGGCGAGAGAGAGTGCTGAGAGAGAGGGTGAGGGCCGAGAGAGGGGGTGAGGGCCAAGAGTGCGAGAGGCGGGAGAGAGTGAGACGCGAGAGAGAGGGGGAGAGAGATAGGAAGGGGCTGCCGAGGGAGAGAGGGAGGGAGGGAGGAGAAGGAAGGGGACGGTGAGGTCTAGGGCATGGTTGGGGAAGATAGAAGGTGGAGGGGATGGGTCTTCAATGGAGGTCCCTAGGGCACACTAACCCTAGGGCTCTAATACCATGCTGATAGAATGAGATGAAGATGTGAATGAGTTGAGGGACTCTCCCCCTCACTCAAGTATTTATATTAAGAGAGAAAACATGCAATGACCACAATGCCATTATGGCATTACATACACTAAAACATACTTCTAACAAAAGTAATATGAGCTCCTCAAGTCTAGGTGAAAAAATATATCGATCAATCTTCGTGTGGTCATGTTCATTGTTCTCAAAGTAATTAATATGAATTATGAATTGATCCCATGGACCCCTGAATAGGATCCTTCACTAAAACGTGCAGTATGGAGAACCACAAAGAGAAGTCCTCCTCCATGAACTCATTGCAAGTTCTAACAATGAATTTCCCTATGGGAGAAATTGCAAAGAAATTCAACAAAGAGTCATCCTACAGGCGAAATCTTTCCAAAGAAGTTGAACAAATACTCTCCCAGGTGGATGCATTCCAAAGAAGGTCAATAAGAATCCTTCAAGTTGACTCTTTTTCAGAGAAGTTCAGATACCTCCTAAATTAGTATTAACATGCAACTGCAAAATCATCTTTAACATTCACAAAACCTAGAGCAAATACATACTAGAAAATGAATGAGAACTGCTACAGAAACTAAAGTGTGAAACAACCAATTACTCCAAAAGCTTAAGCTGATGGAGATGGAGTTATTTAATCTCACTCCCCCTCACGTGTAGCCCCTCTTTCTAGGGTTGGCCTACACATGGCACATGTAACCCCTCTTTTGGGTTTGGCCATTGCATTTGGATTTTTGCTATCCGTGAGTTTTGAACTCAGGACCTTTGGCTCTGATACCATGTGAAACAACAAGTTACTCCAAAAGCTTAAGCTGATGGAGATGGCATTATTCAATCTTTTATACTTGAACATAAAGTTAATCAATTTAAAGTGGCTTACAATTCCTAATGAACCTTTAACTAACATAAGACATATAAATCAAACTAACAAGTCTTCAACTGTATTTGATACCTAAAAGAGAAGCATAATTTCGTGAAACTAGGTCAACCGTCCAAAAGGGGGATCTTCGAAAGGGGTTCTTTCTCATAGAAGCTCATCGTTTAGTGCTAGTATATCGTTCGGCAACCAAAAACTCCTCTGAGCCACTTCTCCCGTATCTGCACCTAGCTAAAAGACTTTGGAATATGCCCCAAGTATCAAAACCTTTCCACAACTAGTCCTTTTCAACTTTGAGTCGGAACTCCAAGCAAATCGGATTCTTGATAGAGGAAGCAGCGCCCTCGGTGACTCCCTCTCTTCGTTGAAACCCTGGAACGCAATGCTCACCTCGACCATGGAGGCCAGATGGATTAAATTCTATGATATCCCGCTAAATGCATGGACCCCATCAACAATTGAGGCTCTAGGGAAGCAATTTGGGCAGGTAATCGAAGTTCAATTGACGAGTAACCATGACCATTTTTATTCTTAAAAAAAAAAAAAAAAAACCATGAAAATTGCATGAATTATGCTTCTGCAAATGTATTGTCCTCGGAATGGAAGTATCAAATTCCCTTCATCCACCTTAAGATAGGCTCAAGAAGCTTCTTAATAAGTACTGAGGACGTAGAAGAATGAATGATAGCCAATGATAACCAGTGCTCAGTAATCAACGAAGACATTTCCAGTTTCTCTAAAGTAGAGGAAGATAAACTCAGTTAAGGCAGACAACAGCCAGAGAAAAACCATTCCGCGAGAGCAAAGGAAAAGCTTTTCCGTAAATGGAGGAAGGGAGGAAAAAGAGCCGTTGGTGCAATCAAGGATCAAATCGCAGAAAACAGGGACTAGTACATCGAGTCAAAAAAGAAAAACAGTTAAATCTAAACGAATGGATTTTCATAACGTACTAATACCTCGAATAAATGTCTTACACTCGAAGGCTATCAGTATCGTACCTTGGAAAGAAAAGAACACGCAATCAAGACCTTTGATGGGCTCAAGGAAACCCACTGAGAGCCCCATAAAGATAATAAAGAAAATTAATAGGGCCAGGAAGGATATGCGTCAATACTGAAGGAAACATGTCTCCTAGCTGCAGAATTTGAATAGCTGCCGTAAAGGGGAAGTCTCAGTTTTGAGAAGTGGCGTTCAATCCCAAAAATATAATCATTGCCTCAAGCCTCCGACGCTTCGGGCCATTAATGGAGGTCTTTCAATCTTTAAAAGGATGCTCCTGGGTCGCAAGAAAACAAGAAAGAAAAAGAAGAAGAAATTTCCTTTTGAAGTTCTAAGTCACATGGAAAACCCAAACTCATCACGTAAAGGCAATGAAGATGACAAAATAAGGGAAGAGGAAGATTGAGTAGGACGAACTTACAGATGACTAAAAAATCACCCAAAGTTAAAGAGAGAAGACTTTATGAAGGGCCCCCAACTCCAAGGGAGCTTGAGATGGAAATCTTAAAGAAGGATTGGAAGCAATTCAAGGCCGACGCCAGAAAAAACATAGAATAGTTCTTTCTTCCAACTGGATCGAGACACGTAAAAGGAACCTGTATCCTAAAATACAAGCTACTGTTTTTTAAGCAGGAGAGAGAGAGAGAGGAAAGGAGATTGCAGTGGGAAGCCCGGCAAAGGGCGAGAGAGAGAGGGTTGACGTAATTCCTTCTGGGAAATTGTCGACATGTCAAGCTGAGGAGGAGGTCAGTTCATGGGATGAATCAGCCGACTTCCTGGCTTTAGGGGATGTGTTTGGGACTCGGCAGGAAGACCAACCAATAACGGAAAAAGACAAGGAAGAGGACGAGGACAAAAGTTGGGTCCAGGAAAAGGATGGGTTCCCTAATCCCAGTCCTGAGAGAATTTCTCCCCTCCTTTTGCTCTTGTAGATATCTTTTTGGTTTATTCTTTTGTGTTTCCTTTTTCTGCTTTCTGGTTTTTATGTCTTCTGGTGTGAAATCCTGGATAGGATCTTGACGAGTTTTTTTTATGGTTTCTGGATTTGGACGGCTTAGCTTTATGGTCTTAAGAGGCGTAGGAGTTTCAAGGGATTAGAGAGGAGTTTTATTATCTTGAAAGAATAGTTGTTTAGTTGGTTCATTATACTCTCCAGAAGAAGGTATTTTCTCAGGCTGTTAGGTGTTGTTGGGGCTTACTTTGTTGGGTCGCTACATTTTATTTGATAAACAGAATTTGTTAAGGGCAGGGTCCCGGCAGTTTTTCTTGAGCAATAGTTTTAATTGGAAGATAGTAAAGGGACATCAAAGTGGGCTTGAGGAACCTTGTTCTTCGTTGCTTGGGAAAGCTTTTCCTGGATGTATATTCTTCCATGTTCTGAGTTACTAGATGAGCAAGGTGTGTGTACGAAACAATGCAGACGCTCGACTAATTTCGAACCACTTATTAACTTGCCATTGCTGAAGGAGCCCTTTTGATATAGTATGCATTGTCTCATCTAATTGGAAGAAGTTGATGGAGATTGGGATGGGTAAAGTGGATTGATTGGGTTGGCACTATGATGGAGATGTATTCAAGATCCCTATTGGAGATTGCAAAGGAGTTAAGTGTTGGCTGTTAAGGAATGACCAGGAATTTGGACAGATAACATCTTTTGACTTTGTTTAAGGTTTTCTTTTCTGGACATTGGAGCTTGTTCCAATGTTTTTCATGCTTGTAATCATGGGGGACTCCTGATCCCTTTCTCATGTAATTATAAGTATGATTTATAAATATTAATGTCAATTTAAAAAGAAAGAAAAAGAAAAGAGAAGCATAATTTCCAGCGGGTGAGATGGTGATCTAAAGAACTGCAAAAAGTAGCAAGTTACAGGAAATTTATGGCCCTCATATTGATCAATAACATGACATTCACCTTGATTTTGTAGTCAGGATAATCACCAACAGCTTTAAGAAGGCAAGGAGTAGTAAGCTTTGCAATCCAACGAGCTGCAGCAACCATCCCACAATGTGCATAGCCCAAAATCAAATTGCTGACACCACCTTCATGTAAAAGTAAATGGTGGAAGGGAACAACTGCACCGGTTGCTGCCGTCAGTGTGTCCTTAATGCTGTGTGTGCCCCGAATCAATAAAAGAATACATTTTGAATGTCGATCACATAATATCGCGAAAGCAGGCTTCAGAAGCTGCACAAATGAGGACAATGATTTTCACAGCAGTACTGTAATTTTTATTTTTATTTTTGAACTGGTAAAAATCGACTTTTCATGGCAGTACTGTAGATGTAAGCACCAAATGATGCAACAAAGTGGTTTTATTACTAAATAAATCATGGATACTACCCCTATTTCAAGAGGAAGAATAAATCTAGACAAAGAGTGTTTCTAACAATACGTACCCCTGCCTTTGGTTCTTGAAGAAGAACATCTTCTTGGGAAAATCCAGCAGACTCCAAAAACACAGGAAATGGCTTCTTGGAGAACAGAATGCAAAGGGTCAACAACCTTACATGATGATTCAACTCGACAATAATTTCAGCGCCTTGAAGTTGTACACAACCACTTCCAGCATATACACTTGCAACTCTAAGGTTACCCTGCAACAGTGTGTAACTCAATCTTCAACATGGGCTCAATATAAAATTTAAGCAAATATCATTCCCCTAAAAAATATTGTAGCATTATAAATAAAAGATTTGGGCTACTTATTTTTTATTTTTTCCTAACCTCTTCATCATAGCAATCAGATTTGGGCTACTGATTGGCACTATGTTTTGATAATTGCACAAACTCAGCTTGTCTGTAACAAACTTTGACAGACGCTTAAACAATAAAGACAATATGGGTAAGTGAAATTATCAATTTTTAATTACTCTAAGTCTGTAACAAACTTTCGCAACTGCTTAAACCATAAAAGACAATATGGGTAAGTGAAATTATCAAAATATGGTATTGCCAACATCAGTAGTCAAGATTTATCTCCACTTTCTCGAGGAGGATTACAGACAAATAATACATGTAACTATCAAATCATTTATCTACCCATCATAAGCTATCCGCCAAGAAGAAACCTAACAAATTAAGCAGAAAAAGAGAACCAATGAATAAAAAAAAAGGAAATTTAACAATCAGAAAACACCCACATCAAAGACCATAACAAAATTCTATTACCTGCCTCCGCATGAGATAATTGATACCGAAAGCCAAGTCACCAATCGGCCATTTACCTAGGGTTTCAGAATAAGTAAACCGGAGAGTCTCCGACAACGTAGCCATAGATTCCAACCACGTTGCCGGAGCCTGTGCCGGTCTCCGGCCGATCTTCCTCCTCCCTGACCGACTCAATTTCGAAAAATCCCCTTCCCTCTCATCCTCTCCATCTTTCATCGATAATTTCTTATTCAAAACATAATACAGAAGCATCGCGGCACCAGCAGCAGTAGCCATGGTAGCTGTTGCCATCGAGAAACCCAAAATCCCCGATCTATCTCGATATCTCATGAAAAAACCCTAGAAAAAGCCCTAGAATCGGAGATCTTGAGAGGGAGAAGCATATGCGTAAGATAGGAGGCAGGAATAAGATCCATTTCCTGTAAAATTGACGGGAAATGGAATGGGAAATGGGAAATTTTCTGAGATTTGGGGATTCGGAAAACCTGAAATTGAGAATCGGAAAATCCACTATCGGTCATGAAAAAACCCTAGAAAAAACCCTAGAATCGACGATATTGAGAAGGAAAGGTATTTTTGTATGAGAATGGGGGGAAGAAGAACCATTTCCTGTAAAATTTTACTGTAAATGAAGATGAATCTTGGAAATTTTTTCCGAGATTTGGGGATTTGGAAAATCTGAAATTGGGATTTGAAGAGTCTGTGTTAAAATCGAAAGCGTTTTGGCTTATTTTCTTCTCTATTGAGATTCTGTTGCTTCTCCTTTTTACTATACGCGCTTATTCGATTGAGCAAGAAAGGTCAAATTACTAAAATATCCCTGACTTATAACTTATTGACGAAAGGATCCAATGATAACAAAGATGACTTTGGAATAAGAATGGGCCCGGATTAGTTAAGAATGCAGACCAGCCCAAGACCACTCTTGCTCCGTAATTTTATTTAAGAAAAAGTATTTTATTTTTTCTAGGGGAATTGCTAGAGTCCATAGCAAAAGGCATTTTGTGGCCGGTTTGTCGCATGTCAGACCAGCTACCTCGTGAATGGAGACAAAAGCACTTGTCTTTATTCACGAGGTGGCTGGTCTAACATGCGACAGACCAACTTCGAAATTTTGTGATGGACCCTAGCAAAACCCTTTTTTCTAGAGGCTGTTTCACTTCCACCACTAAGTGTGTCACTCAAAAATGAGTCTCCGGCTACTTTTCAAAGGGCTGAGATGAATCTTCATCTCACTGAACATTCTTTTAATCCCAATCATTCAAAAAATAGTGGAAGGCTCATTTTTGGACTGTGCTCTTTAGTTGCAACGGATTTCTCTAGGGCATGAGATATGCTTTAGTGGGGAGCATAGGGATCTTTCCTTGCCCTAGGTGGATTCCCCCTAATCTGGACTTGTTCAAGTTGGAACTTCAATGGATCGAACTTGGGTAATCCATGGTCATCGGGAGTTGGAGGCCTTTTCTTAGAGATGAGAGTGGTGCCAAAAAATGGGTTTTATTTGGTCTAATTGGTAGAGCTGATTCTAATGGAACGGAGCTTAAAGCAGTCCTCCAAGGTATAAGATTTGCCGATGAGAGTACCTCGTCTTCGTTTGGTTGCTCAAAAGCTCGGCGGCCGTCGGAATTTGGTTTGGATTTGGCATGTCATTCCACATTTGGTTGCCAAAATGCATTGGACTCCCATTGATTCCCTTGGATTTCTCTCATGTAATAATTGCTTGCCTCTTTCTTGTCCCCTTCTTCCAAAAGCAAAAAATTATGATTGAAGTTTCTAGGGAATAATGCTCTCTCTATCTCTCTCTACCCTCTCTCTCCTCTCTCCCTATTTTGATAATGACACCCCCTACTTTTTCTCCTACTCTCTTACTATTTGCCGTAAAACCAAACACTACTACACAATTTTCCGAGGTAATTCTAGGCAAATCCAAATGCTTGTCTCCTACCTTTGACTTCCTATTCCATTACTCTCTGGGCCACTCCAAGCAACCACACATGTTATTCAATGATTGATCAGAAGTCATCCCCTTCCTTGGAGGTTTTTTGCATCCGATGGATGAGATCCATTACATAGTTGGATCTCGTTCTATTACATATCGCCATGTTAGAAGAGCGGCAAATAGTGAGGCTAATTCTCTTGCTTGCTTGGGGGTGCATAGGCCCAGTTTGGAGATATTTGATTTCCTGTCCCAATGGTGCTAAAAGGTTTATTTTGATATATTTGTTTCCTTCCTTTCTATTCTAATTAAAAAAAACAGTTACAAGAAAGAAGTGGTATATTGAGCCCTTTTTCCCGTGGGTCAGCCCCCTCTAGTGTATTTATGACTCCTGTTTACACTACAAGCGGGTGGCCCAAGGAAGAAAATGGAGTGAATATATCATTTCACTTACAAAAGTTCACAATAAGTAGATAATAAGAAAGAGGAAAGTGTTCCAGCTCAGCTGTGCCGGGAGCTTCCTTGCGCTTAAGTGGCTTAAAAAGCCTCCCATCGGCTCGTTTAGTGGGTCCACCTTTGCGGGTCCACAAAAAGTGATCAATGGGAGATTTTATAAACCACTCATGCGCAGGGAGGGAGATCCCTGCCCACACTTTTCTCAATAAGAAGGCCAATTTTTTGTATTTTGCAAAATACAAATACAAAAGGGCAATTTGTGTTGATACAAGATTAGAAGGAGATAAGTTCAGCTGTTTAAGGTTTTATGAGGAATGCTAGCTGCAGATGCATCTCCTACAAACGTGTAGCTCACATAAATCACACACAATTATAGAAAATTAGTATATATGATTTATTTAGATAATAATACGCAGAAAGTCACTTTTATGCTTCTTCCAAAAAGACACTCCATTTCTACAAATTGGGGTTGGGATAACCTCAAGCGGATGATTCTACGCCCTCGATCTATCAAGCCTTAATATTTAGGGTTTCTCCAAGAAAATTTAAACCGTTGATTTTAATAAATATCTAATCCAACGCATGGGATGTTCGTTTGGATGTGATCAAGACCATGTTGGTCACCTCGTGATGTTATGGAAGATCAACGATCTCGATCTCACATACATGCCCCTTATGCCCCTCTTAAAACCTAAAAATTGCCATTTACCGTCGATCATAAAAGTGACTTTCTGCATATCATTATCTAAATAAAAATATCATGATATTGCAATAATGGTTGTGATTTACACCCGAAATATGGTCTCCATTCTGGTAGGTTTGCAAAGCTAAGGCCAACCTACTAGCTTATGGGCCACAACATAAAGTGTACAGGCCAAGCCCAACATGAAAGCCCCCATCCTTTACAAAAAATGGGCTGGGCCTTAACATTCAATTAATCTACCCAACTCCACCCTACTGAAAGCCCTAACTCATAAAAGGGTACTTTAGTGAACTAAGAAATTTATGGGTAGCCTGTGTGAATTTAAAATGGAGCTTTTGGTAAATACTTAGGACCATTTTGTAGAGAAGAAAGTTAGAAGTGGTAAAGTAAGGAACATAATAAGGGCTTGTCAAATAAAGACAAAATTAGGGAGTGTTTGGATCAAAAGTGCGAATATAAAATAAAACACCGGTCCTTTTGTGGATAGTCTAAGTGGACTCCCCATGTAGGGAAAGGGAAGGATAATAAAAAAAAAGCAACGTTCACATGTGAGGGATGACTGCAATGGGCTGATGGAGCCCACCCACATGACGTGGACTATTTATTGAGTGGGGCCCATTCTAGAGATGCCATAGCCAACAATCAAACTCGTTGGATGATCCTAGCCGTCAGTGGTTTCTGAATACCCCTTTGTGAGAATTATGGATCACCATCCTCTCCATAGTCCCTTGGATGCTAGGGAAAGAATGAGAAGACATTTTTGTTAGGATTAAACCTAACCTAAAGTGGCATTAGCAATGATCTTAGCCATTGATCTGTTAGTGGGCCAGCTCCAATTGGCCTCTCACTGAGGGAGATAAACATGATGTTTATCATGTTGGAAATGTGAGCGAAGGGAGAGTTTGAGAGGGAGGAATAGTCTCTCCTTACCACTTGCAAAGGTCCCCTGATCATGCACATTCATTTTGTTTATAAAGGAGAGAGGCAGTGAGATCTCCTCTTTCATTGTATCACGGGCCTTTTTCGTTTTCTCGTAGATAAATCCCCTATGCGCCCTAAATCTTAGAGAAAAACTCCTTTTTTTTTCCTGTTTTTCCTATCAGAGGCTTTAAAAAGTAAAAACCAACCATATTTTTTACGTCCTGCAAACCCAGAACCAAACCGAACTGAACCGATTAAATTCGGTTCTAGTTTTACCCCAGAACCGAACGAAACTGAACCATGTCCACCCCTAATCTAAACAGAGTATACACCCTCTAACATGATTGCTTTCTTGCCCATTTTATCACAACTTTCCCCACCTGTCATCTCCCCTGGCGCATGTGTCTTCTTTCGGTGCGACAATCTCTCTACTTCAGAAGACCACCTGTGACTTAGTTAGGACAGTTGCATAGGAAGAAACCCTACCTCCTTTCTCTTTTTCTTCATTGAGAGCATGGATTGCAGGATGTTGTAAAATTGGTTCCCATTGATTAGCAAAATAGGCCTCCTCGGTACAAGGAGGTCTACCCTACAAATAAGGTATGATTCTTTAAATATAACAAGCTTTTATCGATATTTTTGACATGTATAATAGGACCTAATAAGATTATTGACCTTTTTGAGGGATTTTTCTTATTGTGATAGTATAGCTAAGTATGTATATTAGATCTAGCATTTTTTTTAACTTCTTCCTATATCAGAACCTTTGTAGAGCCGAGTTTGATGGTTATTGTGATGGTGAACTAATCAAGGTACTCCTAAGGAGTTTGATGGTTATGCGAAGGTGAGCTAATCAAAGTATGCCTACGCCCATTATGTTTTGATCACGGCTTAAGATGTGAGTCAAGCAAATCAGATTGAGACCATACCTAGGTTTCCCAAACTTGGGAATTCCATGCTAAAAGAGCATTTATCTACATAGCCTAACATTTCTATCTTTAATAATTGTTCAACAATTCTTTTGTCAAGGTTTTTAATGTATCCTGAAAGACCCCGCAATTTGATCAGAGATTGAGGATGTATGTATGTTGAGATATTAGCGAAAAATATACTTAATCCCCAAAAGATCAACTGTGCCTGTTTTTCGAAATGAGCAAACTTCCTGATGATGGTAACCAGCTAATAATAAAATAAAAAAGATTATGAATGTCAGCGGTCGTAGACCTTGTAATTGAAACTGGTAGTTGCAGCTATTTCCTAAATCTTATGAGTGCAGCTATTTCCTAAATCTTCACTACGCGGCTAGTTATCTGGTCTTTGTTTAGCATTTACATGCATGCCATGCTATGATATTGAGAAGATGTCTAATGGAGCCTTATGTCGCAAAATACCTTAGTCGCAAGTGCAACATTTTTTACTACTAGACATAATTTCTAGCTAGCTTAACAATACAACCCAACAAAATCAAATCACTCAGATACTCCATACGAAAATTTGCAGACAGACATTCAATATGGCATCAGGTTCTTACCACAATACCACCCGCCTTTTTTTCTCATCACCAAGTTCATAATTACCTCAAGGGCCATTTCCACAAAGCAAAGATACAAGCTTAAGAGAAATGGTTTTAATCAGATAATTTGACTTAAGAATAAAAAACAACATGTTTATAAGTAGATGACTCTGGTTTTAATCACGATTAACAATCATAAGGGTTCAATTCAAATGATAGTCATAACAACAATTTTAGAAATTAATCACTCAAAGGACAGACTCAAAAACTATGAGTATATAAATTTTATCAATTAGAATGTGAAGAAATATAACATATTCTGAAGCAGAACAGAAGATGGCATCAGACAATATGCATAATTGCATTCCACATATGAAAGTTGTTGGATAAGATCATTTGCATCATCTGCCTTAACCAAAAGATAAGATTTTCATTCACATAATGCAAAATTATGAAATAATATATTTTTAACTAGACCTGGCAAACCGGGTGGGTCGGGTTACCCGCGGTTACGCGGGTGTGGGTCATGTGGGTTGTAGGTCCAAATGACCCGCATTCCTACGGGCCAGCAACCAGGTGACCCGTACCTAGTGCGGGTGGGTCAGGTCGACCCGCGGGTTACCCCCATTTTTTGCCAATTTTTTTTGCCAAAACAATGTTTTTTTTGGGCGGTGATAAATTCACCCCCTTCTATGTATGAATTCACCTCCTAATTTTCAAAATGGAAGGTAGAGCCTACACCATAGGATGATCCAAACAGTCCATTTGATAGGGCCACAACGTAAATAGATTATGCCCCAAAAATTATTGCCATAGGATGATCCCAACTGTCTGATCTATAGAAGTTTCCATATTGTGAGTCCCTCTTTAGATCGGAGGGTTAGAATCATCCTATGGTAATGATTTTTTGGCACAACCTATTTACATCATGGCCCATCAAATGCACGGTTTGGATCATCCTATGGTGTGGGATGTACCGTCTATTTTGAAAAATAGGGGGTATATTCAAGCTTAGTAATGCCCTCTTTTAAAATAAAATATTTAAAAAAAAATCCAAAAAACCCTCGGATGCCCGCAGGTTGACCCGACCCGATCCATGTTTTTGCGGGTTGGGTGACCCGAGGTTTGATTTTGACGGGACACTAAAACTCGGACCCATGCCCGCAAATTTCCGGGTGGGTTGGGTCGACCCACGGGCACGGGTCGCTTTTGCCAGGTCTATTTTTAAACCAGATGCATAAAAAAGTCTTTGGGTATATTAGAGTGTACACAATAAACTGGAATCCCGACCAAACACAGAAACTAGACACAAATCGCAACAAAAGGCACGATCAAAGCCATCATCTTCTTTCACAGTCACCATAGTTCTTCCATTCATCTTCACATCAAAGTCAAATTCACTGAAGCTATCGATCTGCGTGGTGTTTGTGACATGTAGTTTGAGATCATATATAAGTAGTTGGGGTTGGAGACCTATAGTGTGACGAAATGCAAGATTTCCTAAATAAAAATTTGGATAGAAAAATTCAGAAACAATTATTCATACCCTAACAAAATTGAAATTGCAGCAAAATAATTGTATAAATAGAAATGTATATAATTGTATTGAATGTTCACAATACAAACATGAAGAATGTTAATTACAGAAAAAGAAAAAAAGCTAATTAAGGCTCATTAGGCACCTTCGGTATTGGAACTAGACTTTTCTTGTATACTATGAAGTCTTCAAAAAAGTCATCTTCTTTGAAGAGACCAGGAATAGTTGTTGGGTATATATAATATAACCCATGTATGTTCTAATATAAGCCCAATAGGTAATGGACCAGGTGTAGTGGGCCCATTTGGATTGGAGCCCATTAACCTCTCATAACCCTAGTGTATCTCTATATATAGGGGCTGGAGGCAACAAACTTGGTATTCCAAACTAGATACCTTGGGTGTAATGCTTTAAGCATCCTTCCTTAAACCCTAATACTCTAACAATAGTCCCTATCAGGGAATTGGAACTCTCTTAACTCTCTTGTCTCCGGATCATAAGAGAAGATCATCAATCCAAACCAAGACAACAACACCTTTTCACCGAAAATTGCTGGTCTTCATTCATGACCCATACCTCTACAGCTTCGCTGCCTGTTATATAGTAGTGAAAGCAAGCTTACCTTCCCATTCTCCAATCGCATTCTTACCATATAAATTCATCGACCGGCACGATTTCCATCGGGTCGAACTCCACAATATTGGAATATCTAAGTTTCCAATACAAATGGCCTCCTATGTAAAATGATTGAGAATCAAAATAAAATGTCTCTGAGAAGAAGTTGATGCTCGCTCTAGATATCTCCCACTTGTTTGTCTCGGAAGAGAATACTATGAAGTGCATTTCAGTTGAGTTGTTATGACGATCGAATTTCTGAAATCTAAAGTAAATATGATCATGTATTTTGGGAAGTGATATATCCACCCTCATCTTGTTTTTGTGGAAAAATTGCCAAGAGGGGATGCCAAAATTCAAGAATTGCCGACGGGGGATAGAGAGGGAGAATTGCCCACTGTGTTTTTGGAAGTGTTTGGATTCGGGTAAGGGCCCACATTATTTGGATGATCTAGAACGTTCATTTGATGGGCCCTGACAAAGATAGGGTGTGCCCAAAAAATCAGCTCCATCGGATCATCCTAACCCTTCAATCTGTGGATTAACCGTCAACTAAGGAGGCCTACCTTATACAGTTAATTGAAACTAAAGTGTATTTGTCACGTTTTAAACTAGAGGAGTAGAAGTGGATGTGCCAAAAACTAGAGGGGGTGTAAATGTAAATTTCCCTTAAATAAAAAAATGTTTTTCTTACAAGAGATATGAGTTTTTTGCTCCCTGTAGGATTATAGGCTCCCGTGAATTGTGACCAGACTTTAATGCTTTTTGACGTCAAATCACTCTATAAAGGTGGCGCATAATCATAAAGGGGGTGAAAAAATTATCGCCCTTCTTATAATCGAATGAGAAAAATTAGTTTTGAGGAATGATAGAATGAAAGGCGCGCCCCCATTGGTCAGTTTTCAGCAGAGTTAAACCCAGTAGTATTGCAAAAAGTTTTCATGTCTTTCGATCGAGGGATGGGCTATATTGCATGTGAGTGCCTACTACACAGGCTCACTTTTCAACAGGTCTTATTCTCCGAGGTGGCTGCTCTCTCATGCAGCAACAGGCAGCAAAATGCCTTCTGCAATGGTCACTAGCAAATTGCAACATATAAAGTTAAAAATTGGGGAGTGATACCGGTGGGGACCGAAACCGAAAATTTCCGAAATTCAATTTTTCGCCATTTACCAAATTTCGGACCGAAATTTCGGACGGTTTAATGACATTATTTATTAAAAAAAAAAGGTGTTACAAAATTTCGTAATTTCAGTCCGAAATTTCAAAATTTGGGTCCGGAATTTGGAACCAAATTACCAAATTTCGGACCGAAATTTTGGTTTTTGGTGGGGTCTGAAACGGTTACCGAAACCGAAATTTTAAACCTTGGGGAAGAACGTAGGTTGTGTCCTAAAAATCATTTCCGTTGAATGATCCTAGCCCCTCCGATCTATTGAGGTTTCCATAGTGCACAGTCCCTCTCCTCTGGAAATGAGTTTTATGCCATAACTTGTGGCCCAACAAATGACGGTTTGGATCATCCTACAAATTGGGTCCTACTGGACTGAACGGCCACACCCATATAAAATCGTAAATACCAATTCTCATCCAACACGTATCACGCACACAGAGAGGGAGGAGGGTGGGAAGGAATAGCCGACAAGTGATCGGGGCTCATTTATTACCATTTTTATTTCTATTTTCTAGGTTTAAATATTTTGAACTTGAATTTTTATATGGTGTAAAGACCTTATAGTGCCGTATTTTTCAAAAAGTACTGTACGTACCACATTATAGGTTGATCGAGACCGTCCATGTGATGGACCACAACGTAAATAGGTTGTGCCCCAAAAATCATTTCCATAGGATGATCCTAGACCTCAGATCTATAGAGGATTCATAGTATATGGACCCAGGACTGGCACCTAATGGTGTTGGCATTTATGGGATGGTTATGAAAATTAGTGATCTGATCCGTTGATCCAAACATAAAGCATAAATGCCAACTAATTGGGGTTGGGATAACCTCAATTGGATGATACTGGGCCCTCGATCTATCAAGCCTTAATATTTAGGGTTTCTCCAAGAAAATTTAAACAGTTAATTCTAATAAATATCTAATCCTAAGCAAGGGATGTTCGTTTGGGATGAGATCAAAACCATGTTGGTCACTAATTTGTGATGTTACGGACGATCAACGTTCTCGATCTTACGTAGAAGCCGTCTATGACCCTCGTAAAACCTAAAACTTGTCTTTTGCCATCAATCATAAAAGTGACTTTCCGCAAATCATATATTCATATCTAAATAAAAATATCATTTTAGTAAAATAATGATTGGTCTTTAAACCCCAAATATGGCCTCCATTTTGGTGGGTTTGCAAAGCCAAGGCCAAGCCACTAGCTTATGGGCCACAACATAAAGCCCATCCTTTCCCGAAAATGGGCTGGGCTTAAAATTAAATTAGTCTACCCAACTCCACCCTATTGAAAGCCCAAACCCATAAGGGTGCTTTAGTGAGCTAAGAAATTTAGGGGTGGCCTGTGTGAATTTAGAATGGAGCTTATAGTAAATAATAATCACGAAAATGATATATTCAACCCCTTTTCTTCCCTGGACTACCAGCGGACCAGCCTGTACCTGTACGGCTGTACTGTAACAAGTGTAGTAATAAATACACTAAATAGGGTGGTTCGGAGAAGGAAAGGGGGCGAATAAATCAATTCCCAAGATTTATCATAGAAAAGGCAAAAGGTAGATGGGATTTGGTTTGAATTTAAGTGGGGTAGGCTAAAGGTGACAGGAAGAACACACGTTGGGCATCATTTGCCCTTTTTGACATTTTGAAGAGAAGAAGGAACTTATTAAAGGCTTGTCGAATACAGACAAAATTGGGGGGTGTTTGGATCAAAAGTGAGAATACAAAATAAAACACCTTAGTGTGGAACATCTACGTGGAGTCCATGTATGAAGGATAATTAAAGATTTCTGCGCCAGTGTTTTGATAAACATGCACTCCACTAGTTTGTCGTGTAGTATTTAAAGGGATGTCGAGGACACTACAGTACTCAAAAAGCTCTTAAAACCCTCTAAATACTACACCACAAACAAGTAAGCGCATGTTTATCAAAACATTGGAGCGCTGAAATTATTTCCCAAAAATAATAATAATAACCACTTTCAAATGGAGGAATAACGTCCGCTTGAGAGGGATGAACAACAATTGGCTGATGGAGCCCACTAGCATGACGTGGACTATTTATTGAGTGGGGCCTACTCTAAGGAACGTCATAGTCTCATAGCTAATGATCAAACTCGTCGGATGATCCTACCCGTCAGTTTTTCTTTGAATATCCCTTTTGTGAGTTATTATGGACATTGTTTTAAATTTCGACCGAAATCGGACTGAAATTTTGGATTTTGGTGGAGACCGACACCGAAATCACTCAAAAACTGAAACTGTATTTTATTTCGGCTGAAAATTTGAAATTTCAGGGGTCCTAAACCGAAATTTTAAACCATGATTATGGATCACCATCCTCTTCATAGTCACTTGGATGCGACGGAAATAATGAAAAGACATGACTGTTAGGATAAACCTAAGTTAAAGTGGCATTAGCAATGATCTTAGCCATTGATCTGTTAGTGGGCCAGGTCAATTGAGCTGTTACTAAGGGAGATAAACATATATTTATCATGTTGAAAACATGTGCAAAAGGGATAGAGTGAGATCTTCTCTTCACGGGCTTTTCTTTGTCTCGTAGATAAACTCATGTGACGACTCAAACATACGCATATGCTAAGTCCTGCCTTTTCCGTACAAGGCTCTGAAGGCCTTGCACGTCCAACACCACCTGATGCTTTATATATTCCTGCGTTCTTCAAGCCTTTCGTTGTGCTACTAAGCTGTTGGGTATATCATATAACCCATGTATGTTCTAATATAAGCCCAATAGGTAATGGACCAGGTGTAGTGGGCCCATTTGGGCTGGAGCCCATTAACCTCTTCTAACCCTAATGTATCTCTATATATAGGGGCTGGAGGCAACAAACTTGGTATTCCAAACTAGATACCTTGGGTGTAATGCTTTAAGCATCCTGCTTAAACCCTAATAACCCTAACAATCTTAAAGCATTAAGAGCCCTAATTTTCCATCGCTTGATTGGCCGTGGGTTTTCAAGATTGGGCGTGGGTTCTTCTCCAAAATCAGCCGCCGGAAGAATTTCTTATTTTTCGACGAAACAGACGAATCACGCTTTAATTTGGCAAGGGGATTCATCGCTTGACGTTTCACACAGAAACATAGATTGTTTTGGGTGTGAGCCTTTTGTAGGAAAGTAAAGATCATATACACCAAAAATCGGTGTGGCTTGCTACCTGCTTTCGGTATCCGCTTCCTGGTTGGGATTCTGAGAATTGATTTTGAGCCCAACTCGGTTTCCAACTTTATTTTCCAAGATCGTTTTGGGAGTGGGTTGATTCCTCCGGAAGTTAGTTTCTTGGGAAATCACCTGTGGACAAAAAAAAAAAAAAAACCTTAATTTTGGAACGTTTGTCTCTCTCCTACGCTCGTGGTTTTTTCTTCTCGCTTGTGGGTTTCTTCCATCCTCTGTCTGCCACTCTCTCGTAAGAGATTTTTTGATTGCCTAATCTTGTGATCAAACAGATCTCGCCTCTTTATTGAAGTTTTTGAGCGGATCCCCATTCCTTCTGTAATTACGATAACTGCCCTCAATCTTAGAAAATAGATTACTCACTCTCTCACCGCCTATTGGATGCATTGGTTGGAGAGGTGGGCAGAGCTTATACGGGATAGTAATTCCCAACTAGTCCTTCGGCAGCCTACTTGCCTAAGAAGGAGTTCTGAAGTGAAAATTTTGTCGGGGTAAACATCTTGGTGGTGGAAATTTTTTGGGCGTGGATCTGGGAAAATCTGCTCGAGCAAGAAGCGAGACAGATTTGGGTGTGGTTTTATTCCACACAGAGACAGATTCGGGCGTGGGTTGTTTTACCCACGGACACGATTTGCTAGTGGTTTCGTCTCAATCCAAATTCTGTTTTGGTCATGGGTGGTTGATTTTTTCACTCTCATCTTGGTGGTCGAAACCCATCTTGCAGTTACCCTCCTTTGCCGAATCCTTTGGGGTTGTTGGGTGCTGACATCAAGCCGTTTGGAGCTGAATTCCGTTGGGGCTGATTCCTTTGGTAATCGTTTCTCGATCGTTCTTCGCGGTTCGGTTCGATTCAGTTTTTTTTTGGATTGGGTTCTCGCGGTTCGTCAATCAGGTGCACTCTTTCCAATTTTTAATTTCACTGAAATATATAATGGAAAAGATTTCTATGCCTTTTGAGATGGTCAAACTTCACTCCTTTGGTGGATCTGAGTTTACCTCATGGAAGCGAAAGACTCAATTCAGTCTAAAATACATGAACTGTTTCTACACTGTTTTGAGTACCTTTGCTGAGACGGATGAAGACGTTGATGAATCTCAATGGCTTAGGAATGAGGATTTCTGCAAAGACTACCTATTGAATTGTCTTTCAGATCGTCTTGCAGAAACCTATAGTAAATTTAACACTGCTAAAGCAATATGGGACAACTTAGATGCTCAATTCAAGAAGGAGGAGGAATTGTCCAAGACCCATCTGGTGGACAAATTCATGGATTTCAAGTTTCAAGAAGACAAGGAAATCACTCCTCAAGTTACTGATCTAGAGAATTTGAGATCTAAGTTGAATAATGAAAAAATAGCAGTCTGTGATTCGTTTCTTGTGGGTGCAATTATATATAAATTACCATCTGCATGGCATTCTTTCAAAACCGAGATGTATCGGAAAAAGGTGCAAGTGGGACTGGATGATCTCAAACGATTCATTCGAATCGAAGATGAGAATCGAGCTAGGAATAACTTGGAGATGGTTAGACAGCAACAGTCTGCTGCTAACGCGGTAACATATCCCAAGAAATTTCCTCGGAAATCCAAGTCACCTAAAAGTGACCATCCCAAGTTGGAGGCCAAAAAGACTATCTTTCAGAAAAAGAAGGGCAAGTGCCACAACTGTGGGAAATGGGGTCACTTTGCTGCAGAGTGTAAACAACCTAAGAAGGCTAAATCTGACACACCACAAAAGGAAGCTCATATGATGGTGGGCAGTGCTGCGCCTAAGAGTTTTATTGCCATGTTAGGCAATGGTAAGGCCAGTACTTCTTCAGACTGGTGGTTAGATACAGGAGCCACCTGTCATGTTTGCAACTCGAAGAAACTACTTACGGATGCTGTTGGCGTGAGAGAGACCGTTACAGTGGCTAGTGGAGCTGAGGCAGAGGTGACTCACACTGGAACTGCGAACCTGGTCCTTTCTTCAGGTAAAATACTAACTTTAAAAAATGTTAAAGTAGTTCCTGCTATTCAAAAGAATTTAATTTCTATTAGTCTTTTAGACAATGCTGGCATGTGTTCATCTTTTTTAAGTGGTAGAGTAACTTTAACTGTTAACTCTTATTATTTTGGCTGTGCTTTCTTAATCGATGGTATGTATAGACTGAGTTTAGCAAATGAAACCGTTAGTCAGGTTAGTTCTACTTTGATTGATCCTAAGTTGTTACACACTAGATTGGGACATGTGAACTATAGGAAAATGGTCACACTTGCTAAAACTTATAATATACCTTTAGATACATCGATTAGATTTGACAGGTGTGAAGTGTGTGCACAAACCAAGATCACTAGAAAACCTTTTTGTTCGGTTTCTAGGAGCACACAACTTCTTGAGTTAATACATTCTGACCTCTGTGACTTTAAAAGTTTCACTACTCGAGGTGGTCGGAAGTATTTAATCACATTTATAGACGATTTTTCTAGATATTGTCATATTTATCTCCTAAAATCGAAAGATGAAGCTTTTGATAAATTTAAAATTTTCAAGAATCGTGTTGAAAATCAATTGAACTTGAAAAGTAAGCGATTTAGGAGTGATAGAGGAGGAGAATACACTTTGACAGAGTTCAAGGAATTCTGTGCCTCTAAGGGCATAATACTTGAAACTACTGCTCCTTACTCACCTCAATCTAATGGCATAGCTGAACGTAAGAACCGGACGTTAACTGAAATGTTAAACTCTATGTTATTGACAGCTGGCATGCCTACTAGCTATTGGGGAGAAGCAGCTTTAACTGCAAATCACATCCTGAATAGAGTACCACACTCTAAGTTGCCCTCTACTCCTTATGAGTTATGGCATAAACATCCTTGTAGATATGACACTCTTAAGACTTGGGGCTGTATTGCTTATGTGAGGATACAAGACCCTCGGAGACCTAAGGTAGGACCTAGAACCAACACTTGTGTTTATCTAGGTGGTGCAGAAGATAGTGCTGCTGATCGGTTTTTGGATCTATCTACCAATTTGGTTATAGAATCTAGAGATGCAGTATTCTTTGAGAATAAATTTCTCAGAGATCATGGCTTGAACCTACCTGGCGATACTGAAATGGTTACAGAATCGCATGTAGAGTTTGAACAGAATACTTCTGACACCTGTCCTACACTGATTTCTACATCAGAACCTTTAAGAGTTTCTACAAGAGATAGAGTACCCAAGAACTTTGGTGAGGATTTTGTGACCTACCATGTAGAGAATGATCCATCAACCTATAAGGAAGCGATGAGATCTAGGGACTCTTTGTTGTGGGCAGAAGCCATTGATGATGAAATGAGCTCTCTGTTACAAAATCAAACTTGGCAGCTAGTCGATTTGCCAAAAGGGGCTAAGACTGTAGGCTGTAAGTGGATTTTGAAGAAGAAACTTAATCCTGACGGATCCATAGCTCGGTATAAAGCACGTTTAGTAGCTAAGGGCTATACTCAAGTCAGTGGGATAGACTACTTTGATGTTTACTCACCCGTCTGTCATTTGGCAACGATAAGAATTCTTCTTGCTTTGGCTTCTATTGAGAAGTATGTTGTGCATCAAATGGATGTAAAAACGGATTTCCTTAATGGAGACCTCACTGAGGAAATCTACATGAACCAACCTGAAGGGTTTGTCATGGAAGGTTTCGAGAACAGAGTTTGTAAGTTACACAAATCTTTGTATGGTCTTAAACAAGCACCTAAATTGTGGCATCAAAAATTTGACAAGGTAGTAAAGAGCTTTGGTTTTCAGACCAGTTACTCAGATAAATCCCTTTACTATCGTTCTGTGTCGAATAAGGTTGCGATTATTTGTTTGTATGTAGACGATATGTTGATTCTTGGTTCCGATCTCTCTGTAGTGAGTGACGTGAAAACCACTTTGGCTCAAGAATTCGACATGAAAGATCTTGGTGTGGTTGACACCATTCTTGGTATGAAAGTAAGTTTTGAAAGGCAAGGGATTACTCTTAGCCAAGCCCATTATATTGAAAAACTACTTTCTACATGGGGATACAGTGAGTGTAAACCGATTGAGACACCATTTGATTATACCAAGAAGCTGATCTCTAATGGAGGAGACAGTGTGAATCAGTTAGATTATTCTAAACTGATTGGTAGTCTCATGTATGCTATGAGTTGCACTAGACCGGACATAGCATTTACAGTTGGCATGCTGAGTCGTTTCACTAGTAATCCTGGCCATGAGCACTGGGATGCCCTTATGAGGCTGATGAGATACCTTAAGGGTACTCAAGGATATGCTCTATGTTATACTGGCCATCCTCCTATCCTGGAAGGGTATTCTGATGCATCATGGGGATCAGAATTAGGAGACAGTAAATCTACCAGTGGTTATGTTTTTACACTGGGTGGAGCCGCTGTTGCATGGAAGTCAAAGAGACAGACTTGTATTGCTCTGTCATCTATGGAATCGGAACTTTATGCTTTAGCTTCTACAGGAGATGAAGCAGAGTGGATAAGAGATCTGATCCTGGACATTCCATTGACCCATTTAAAGATTAACTCTTTAAGTTTGTTCTGTGATAATCAAGCTACAATTACGATTGTGAAAAACTCACTCTTTAATGGTAAGCGGAGACATGTCAGGCTGAAACATGCCACGCTGAATTATCTTCTAGAACAAGGTATTATCACTTTGGTTGATGTGAGATCGAAGGATAATTTGGCCGATGCTCTTACGAAGGGACTGAACAAATATCGAATATTCAAAACTGTGGGGGAGATGGGGTTAAAGACAGTGTAGATGTGTCTTAACCTACATTCATATTATTTTGAATTTTTCGAATCTCCCTATCTTGGCCAAGATAAGCACTTGATATGTTTCAATGATGTTTACAGTTATCTTTATGTCATTCCACATTTGATGACATGTCCTTCTTGGGAAAGGTTGTTTCATTCCAAACTTGATGATACAACTTAACTCAATTTGGATATGATGCCTGTAACATTCCAAATGGAAACATGGAATGGTTCTTTGTAAAGAAACTGTTTAGGTCTGGTTCTTGATTGAAACTTGACATTGATGCTTATTGATATTGATATCTATTTTTCAGCCATTATGAAATTGTACTAAGTTCTTCTGGTAGAACTAGATACTTTTAGTAAAATACACAAATGATTGGATTCATTTTTTAATGAAATTCATATTTGATAATTTACAGGAATTGGCGAAAATGGAGGAGATTACCTCAATTTGGATCTTGATGAGGATGACTTACTTGATGAGTGAATCCTTATAGAGCAGTGGAAACTATTATTTTCTTTTCAGTTGATTAAATAGTTCACCTACATGTGAAACTGCTTATGTTTGAGTTTAGTTTATTTCTAAAACTCTTGGATATTCTTTAAAGTAATTTTGTTTTCAGTTGGATTACAAATCTTTATTGATATGGTGATATGAATGATTCAATAATTTTGTTTGGACATCACATTAAATATCTATTGGATTGTGCTATATGTAGAACATAGGAGGAGATTGTTGGGTATATCATATAACCCATGTATGTTCTAATATAAGCCCAATAGGTAATGGACCAGGTGTAGTGGGCCCATTTGGGCTGGAGCCCATTAACCTCTTCTAACCCTAATGTATCTCTATATATAGGGGCTGGAGGCAACAAACTTGGTATTCCAAACTAGATACCTTGGGTGTAATGCTTTAAGCATCCTGCTTAAACCCTAATAACCCTAACATAAGCTGCTCTCTTGTCATGGCCAATTCTTATGATCAGAATGCATCATAAGTCGATTGAACAAAAGGCCCTCAGGCCAAGTGCAAGTTCATCCAGTGCAGGGGTGGAGTTAGGAATTAACACTTTTGGTGGGGGTGCGGGGGTGGGGAGCAGACTAATTTACACTTGCCTGCATTGGTATTTTTTCTTTTTCTTTTTTTTTTGTTTTTGTTTTTTTGTTTTTTTGTTTTTTTTTTTTTTTGGGGGGGGGGGGGGGGGGGGGCATGGCGTCCCTGATGCTATATGTGCCTCCACCCCTGATCCAGTGTGAGGTATATCGATGTCACACACTAATCTGCCAAGTTTCATGGGTATATAGATGTCATACACTAACCCACCAAGTTTCACGGCCTGGCAACTCAAGGCATAGACCTATGTCAAGAACCAATCCACATGACTCAAGGGCAGCTACAACCATCTAGAGGCAAGGCCAGGTTCAACCACACTCCGCTCCACCAAACCCAAAGACGTAGGCGCTCACACCACAACATTGAAAGGTACGAGTCCACTCTTTAAAGCCCACTAAGGAACGAGTCATTGAGTTCACAACGTCCAAACCCGCAAAACCCGAAGGCATAGCCCTCTAAGGAACAAGCACACCCCATGGACCATGAACACATTGAAATCCTGGTCAACCCACACGACGTATCACAATGTAGAGGCAAAGTATAGTAGTAGGCTCACACATCGTCTGTTGATTGTGATATTAAATAACCGCAAGTGTATGGATCGAGTGTAGTCACGGGTCGAACTCAGGGAAGAGAAATCTTGTTTGTGAATCCTATTCTTGTATCACTTAGAATATAAACTCTGATATATGTTGTCTGGCATTTACTCAGGATTTTCGTGGACGTACCTCGGAGCCAACAATATCTATAAGTTTGTATTCTAAACAATCTAAGAATCGAACACAAATAAGATTGCGATTTGGAAAAAATTTATTTAGGCAAAGTGCACTAAAGTTCTAATGATCTCTTTTAACTACTTATCTAATCTAATTAGAAAACCAAAATTCTAAGGGCCTAAGTTACTTGAAAAATTACAAAAATAATTTGAAATAGTATAAAAACCTTAATTCAATATAAAAGATTACTTAGGGTTAGAATCCACCATGGTCTTGGATTAGATTATTAATCAAACCAATTTTTACATTGGATAGTGTATTTGATAAATCCAGTCAATGGGGAATAAGATCAATAGATGTCATTTCCCATGAGTGATTGATCAAATATATTACTCAATTTTATAGATTATATAAAAAATTATATTTGTTTATCGGCAATTACTTATACGACAGGGGAAAGCCAGTGACATAAGTGATTGGGATCCAACAAATACAAACCCTTACATAAGTTGTTATATAAGCCACTGGTTTTAACTACTTTTCTTTCTCCATGGTTTCATCTAAACCCTAAGTATAGTAGGTTTAGCTACTCATGGAGAAGGAGAAAGATACAAAGAAAAAGAAAAAAAATAGAGCAATTTAGGACTTAGAAAAGGAAAAAGAGACAAAAATAACTTATTCTCTAGTCTTGAATTATCAAAAAGTACACTGAATTGTAATTGAAATAGAAAAAAAAAAAATACTTATTCTTTTCTTTTTCTTAGCGATGGTTGAATCTTGATCGCCTTCCTTGAAGCCTTGATCTTGCTTTGGATCGAGCCTTGATTGAAGAGGAGAGCGAGCATGATGATGAAAAAGTAAATGAGAAAACTATAAAAGAAAGAGAAGAATAGTTGGCCGAAAATTTCAAGGTTAGAGAGTAAGATAGAACGAAAATTGGAAGAAAAACTAAGAGAAATTAAAATGTAACAAATAATGATGCGAGAAAAGGATGGGGGTGAGATGAGACAGAGAAAAAGAGAGATCTTCGTAAGTGAATGACAATAAAAATTGAAAAGATATAGAAACATGATATATAAATTAAGAAAGTGGGCTGTGAGAAATTTAGAGAGTGGAAAGATGAAAATTAGGAATGAAATCCAAACCGTTCTCCTTCTTTCATTATAGGCTGTCAGAGATGAAATTGGAATCAATTCCAACTTAAGCTGCTTGCTATTTCTAATTAATGATGGACCATGTATAACATGTGTATGAACCACCTCATATGTATTGCGTCACCATGGAGGGGGGGGAGAAAACATCATTCGGTCAATCATAAACCGATTTCTATTTGCACTTATACATTGATATTGGCACCACCATGGTAGAACTACACCATTAATGTAGGTCCCACTTGTTGTTCAAAGCTCATGCAAAAACCATTATTGGAAATTTGGGTAACCCCTACTTATTGCAGCCGACACCCCATCTTTGATTGATCCGAGCCATTCATTTAATTGGGCCACAACATAAATTGGTCGTTTCCCCAAAAGCTACTCATGGGCTTAATCCAAAAATTATTTTCAATGAATGGTTCTAACGGTCCAATTAGTGAGCTGTGAAACAAATTAGTTGTGGATCGAATAAAATTTCCATGGGATGATAACTATCCAATTTAGTGGTCCATCATGTAACTTGATTGCACCCCTTAAATAATTCCAATAAATGATCCAAACTGTTAAAATCAACCCAACTAATGCATCTTCAACTCGCCCACCAAGGTATTCGAATTTTCTTGGAAATTAGTTGTTTTTCTTTGATTTTTGATCTCTTTAGCTTATTTTCCTTGGAATTCTCAAAATATTTCTGAAACACCAAAAACACACAAAATACCTTAGTAGCACCGCTTTAATCAATAAAATATGCTTGTTTTTCCTACCTACAATTCACACATAAATATGCTCATCATCCGTACAGGCAATGACAGTGGTAACCCAACCTTGCATGCATTGTCTTTGGACCCCATCCTCAACCAAATAAACTAGACCATTTCTCTAGAAAACTCATAGTCTGCACCCAAAGCTCTCTTAGAGCACGCCTATAAGCTGCAAGATGATTTTTAGTTGTGCTTCACATGCAGGCGAGTCATCGCACAACTCTTCAACAAACCACAAAGATTTCGCCCCATAACCTGTCGGGCTTAGGGGGTTAGTATATCAGGGGAAGCCTAGTCCCATAGAATAGGGGCAACTCGCTTGCTTAGACAGGAGTGCCTACCAACCAGCTTTAATGCCAAACAGACATTTGTTAACATACCAACTTCTCCAAAAGCTTAGCTTAAGCTTAAGCTAAGCTTTTGGAGAAATTGGTAAGTTAACATGGTATCAGAGCCAAAGGCCTCAAGTTCAAACCTCCCGGATAGCAAAAATCCACATGCGATGGTCGGCCTAAAGTGGGACCACATGTGCCACGTGTTTGCCAAGTGGGCCACACGTGCGGGGGAGTGTTAAAGTATAAAAGATAAATAACGCCTTTCTCCAATAGCTTAAGCTTTTGGAGAAGTTGGTAAGTTAACAACATTAATCTTAAATCCGTGCAGACACCTTAAGCCCAAATTCTAGCCCATATATCTGAATTTGGAAACACTTTTACGAGCAATTTTATACAAAACGTTCCCATGCCAATTCCTTAATTTCAATAAAAGGATACCAATCAACGTTCTATATTAAATCTCACCAAACTTGTTCGTACATTGACCATTACATCTCGACCCTAGACTATAATGACTGAGAAAAATTAAAGCTCAAGTCACATGGATACTTGCAAGTTCATGTGCATACACTAACAATTATTCCCTAATTATAAATTGAAAATAATATTTCTACCCCCTTCCCAGCATTTTCAATCTCTTTTGCCTCTCCTTTTCTTAAAATATTATTGCATTAGGAGTAAAACTCTCATTTTTTTCATTTTAATTAGTTGATAAAATGGCAAATATTCCGAATAACTTCTTAATATAAGATTTTATATGGTTTGTGACCGTATTGTCCAATCTTTTTCAAGAAGTACTGGACGTCCCACTTTATAAGAATGATTCAAACCGTTCATTTGTTGGGCCACAACATAAATAGGTTATCCCGCAAAACTAATTTCTATAAGATGATCCAGACCCTTTGATCTATACAGAGACTCCACATTATGTAAATGATTTTTTGGGGAACAACCTATTTACATTGTGGCTCAACAAATGAACAGTTTGGATCATCCTATGAAGTGGGCCGTATAGTACTTTTTGAAAAATACTGGACCAAATGGTACACCATATAAAATATCTTATAAATAAAATATGAGGACTAAGACCCCTCTAGCCTCCTCTTCAAAAAAAAAAGACCCCTCTAGCCAAAAGGTGAAGTTTATTAAATTTCGATTACGGATTATCTAATTACTCACACGCTCATGCAGTTATGTTGTTAGAAACTTTTTTGCACATAATCTTTTCAAATTATATATATGGTACATTTGGCAACCATGACAAAATAATTCGTGGAATACTTGTTCCCTGGCGTAAGAGAGAAAGATTTGAGGAGGTGGTGTGACCGGTGAGCATGGTTTTCAAATTTCGGTTTCGGAATACGTTTCGGTCCTCACCAAAACCGAAATTTCGGGAAAATATTAAATAACTTAAAAAATTGAGATTTGTGGTTGATTTTCCGTAAATTTCGGGGAAAAAACCAATTTTCGACTGAAATTTCGGTCGAATCATGTAACGTTTCGGGTATTTGCGATTTCGGTTTCAGGGTTGAACGAACTGTCGAAATTTAAAACCATGCTTGTGAGTAAGAGACAGGAAACAGGAAACACAAAAAACCTCTTTTAAACAGAATTTTTTCTCTATTTTTCAACCCATCATATTATTATATCTTCACTCGCTGGCCTCAAAAGTTTCTCTCTCACCCATAGTTAGCAAAACATGAATAGGCGAAAAAAGAAGAAGAAAAGAAACGGGATGGGAAAAATTCAAGTTTAATACAGTTTTGGTTCAGAAAAAACATACTAAAAAACGGAAAGACAAAAAAAAAAAAAAAGGATTTAAAATTGAGAGATGATAAATTCGCACACGTCTAAAGTTAAAAGTGTTAAAGTCTGCCACATACTTTAACCTTAAAGGGGTGCAATCATCCTAAGGTGGGTGAGAATTTATCATCGCCCCTAAAATTTTGTCACTTAAAAAATATAGTGGGGGTAAAGTTGGAAAGTTGACCAAAAAATGCATTTTAAACGTTTTTCTAAAAAACAACGTTTTAAAACGGACTTTTGCTAACTATGCTCTCACCAGCCCTATCTATACTTTCTCTCACCTGGGTAAACAAATATTCCATGGCATATGCCAAACATGTCCACTCCTCCATTCCTTGATCAAACACTCAATAATGTAACATGTGTTGCTAGGGATGCAAGTTTGGCCTTATGAACCCAGCCTGCCCTAAGCCCGAATAGGGTCAGGGCGGGCTTGGGTTCTTTTTTTAGGCCCTGACTCAGGGTCAGGTCGGGCTCATGGTTGATACCTCTAGCCAACCCAACCAGACCCTATTTACACTTTACCTTGACCTGGCCCAACCCGACCCTATTTACACTTTACAGTATATGTGACTTACCAACCACAAATGGTCTTAACTTATGATCCTCCTATTTACATGACTTTAGGGGCATGCCCCATTTATATTGGGGCGAATGACTTGTATCTTCGAATAAGGTGGCCTCCACTACATTTTTATTTTTTTTGTACGGTTTGGCCTCCACTACCTATTTATGTTGTGGCCCAACAAATGAACAGTTTGAATCATCCTATGAAGTGGGTTGTACGGTACTTTTTAAAAAATACTGGACTATACAGTCACACACCTTATACAATTCCGCTTTTATATTTTGGACAGCAATGTATTTGCACTAGGGTCAATCCCGGCCAGGCCCAATCAGGGCGGGCCAGGGCCGCACTGAGCCCTGCAGGGCCGGGCATTAGGTTGAGGTCTTCTGACTCAGGATCAGGGAGGGTCAAGGCCAAGATAATGGGATCCAGGGTTGCACTAGGGTTTTGAAAGACCCGGCCCTGTTGCAGCCCTATGAGTTGCCATTGTATAATAGTAATAGAGTGCAAAGGGAACACATTGCTAGAAATTCGGCGCCACCTCATTTAATACAAAAGAAGAAAAGGTATACAGATTCTTTAGATTTTTAAGGAAATTCAAATCGTGCAAATTAGCTTGTACTTGGAAAATTGAAAGCCGACAAAGAGTGTCATGGCGACCATATAAAGCTAATAAATTCGCACCCCTGCAGGATAATTTGCACCCCTGAGTCACCCATATCATTGTCATTCGAAGTGGCTCAATCGATTGAAGTTGGCTTCACAACCAACGAATATCCGTCATTGTTGAGAAATCAAAGACTTCTCTAACATTGTAATTGGTCATCTAATTGATAATTATTATGCGACACAAGCCTACTCTTTTTATAACTTACTTATGAGTTGAGATATCAATCACTTCTTCAACAAACCCTACATATTGGAGTTTTATTAGTCACACCCATCAATAAGCGCGCCCCTTTTCATCAATTGGGACACTCAGCTGCAATGTACGTGGCAATCAGGTCCGTTCAATCTTTCAGATGTGAAGTACATCAGCCCCTTTGCAGTCATAGATACACTTCTGTACCTAGGTGTCCCAAATAATTAAAAAGGGTGCATTTATCATTTCCCAACTTCAAAATATATCAGATTTATCAAAATGTCATTCGAAGTGGCTCATTTGATTGAAGTTGGCTTCACAACCAACGAATATCCGTCATTGTTGAGAAATCAAAGACTTCTCTAACATTGTAATTGGTCATCTAATTGATAATTATTATGCGACACAAGCCTACCCTTTTTATAACCTACTTATGAGTTGAGATATCAATCACTTCTTCAACAAACCCTACATATTGGAGTTTTATTAGTCACACTGTGGACCCCGATCCCGAGGACGAATGGGCGAGGGACACGAGATCCCACGCCGATCCTCTAAGATCTCCACAATGTGAATGAGAGCTCTACCAAGGAACTCTCGAAATGATGCCACTCACAGCATGAGTGGCGATATAAATGAGATACCTCTCGATTCAAGGACCAGTCCGGAACCAAGATGTACCTATAACAAAGAAGAGTCTCCATCCAAGGAAGTAGGCCCTGGATCCCATGAAATACTCTGTTGCAACGGATAACCAGAGATACAAAAGTCCATGCCTGATGACGAATGGGGAAGGTATTAAGTGCCCCCAATTCGCCCAAGTGCAAGCACCTGGTCTCTTATGCCATTTTTAATTAATTTTGAAGAGTTTTGGGCTAAAATCATGTGAAATGGGAACGAGTACCCCCGAAGAAACGCCTATCTAAGCATGCATGACTCGGGGATGGGCAAAAAAAAAAACATCCAAATCCCAACTCACCGCATCTACTCCTAACCCATCACATCTAGGAAAGCAATAACATCCGCATGCACAGCTACAGCTAAGCAAGTAATAGCAGATATGATAAGCAGAAAAGCAGTAAATATCTACAACTAAGCATGTGAAACTAAACGCACAAGGAATAAGCAAGCTGAAAGTAAACACACAAGGAACCAAAGACAAACACACGATAAACTAAAAGATGCGAGGGAAGAAAGGAATAAGAAAATAGACGGTATGCGCAAACCCAAAATGCCAAGGAAAAGAAAATGGGACATACGATAGACTCAGGGAGCGATTCTAAAGGAATCGAGCTCAGTGATCCTGATCCGCTAAAGATCAGACAAGTCTCGCGATCGTCGTAGCCTATCGTTGGGCTCAGTGAGGACAATCCCTGTGAAGGGGCCACGCTACGTCGTCACCCATCCAAAACCCGATAAAACGTCGGAAAACCGATAAAACAGGCAAACCACGATCAAAATTGGAAATGAAATGAAAAGAAGGCTCCGAGTGACCTGGCAATCACCATCCTTGTCCATTTTGGTTTTTGTATTTTTGGGAAAAGCTTGAAAGATATTTTTAGATGCTGAAATGATTTTTTTGAAGGGTTTAAATGATTTTATTGAAAAGTTTGACTGAACTTGGGATGAAGATCCCAAGCTGCCTACGTACCCTGTAGAAAGGGATCAAGCCAACGTAGTTCGACTCAGCTTTTCGAAAAACGCTTTGAGAGCTTTTGAATTTTTGTTGTTTTTGTTATTTTTATCCCTTTTGATTGAAAGGGGGTTTTGGCTCAAGAGGTTGCCGTCTGTCATCGCCTAAAACCCGACAAGATGTTCCCAAAATCGATGGGATCCCGAAATGCAAAGAGTATCCCAAGGAACGTGCAAAGAATAATCCCGAAAAGAAAGGAAAACCCGTCAAACCCTGTAAAGACCCAAAGATAGGGAAAAAGATAGGAAGGGCAAGGGGTTGGCTCAAGAAAAATTCTGTCATCGCAAAACCCGACGAATTCCGAAAACCCAAATAAGATATTAAACATTGGTAACAAACCCGAACTCTAATGAATATCCCTAAGACAGGAGGGAGCTTTAGAGATCCAAAATGAAACCCAAACACTTGACACAAAAATCACTACAACCCTGTTTTCATCATGGCAAGGATTATAAACCATTGGATTCTCAGATCAAGTGCTCATTTTCTTTTATGTAATACCCAAGGTTACTTTCAAATATGACATGCAAGTAAAGAAGCTACTATACTGATCTCATTTCTTACTTGATTTCATTTACTCTAGACAAACAAACACAACTCAGGTGATCAATCAATGAAACTCTTAAACCAATCAATGAAAGTGATAATTGGTTGAATACCTGTCAAAAATCGTTGCCAAAATTGCTGACGGAAAATGCTCACTGAAGATGATCGACGGACCCGAAACCCGAAACGGCTGAGGGTGGTATTGGTTGCTATGAAGGAGGACCACATAGAAGGGAATTAAAATGGGCTTTAAAATTAGCAGAGATGAACAAGAGGAATGGGTTTGGGATCTAGAAAATGGTAGAAATGGGCTTATGGGTTAGGGATTGAGGTGACCGGAGTTGGGCGGAATCGCCAGATTTAATCGGGAGAAGAAAGGGCTGAAATTGTTCGGGTGGAGATGCGGGTGATGGTCAGTAATGGAGGTTGTGATGGAGACCTTGAAGATTTTAATGGCAAAGATGGTGGTGGCTTGTGGGTTTGGGAGTGGCTGCTACTGGGAGAAAATCCAAGTGGGTTTGGTGGGGGAGACGAAGGTAGAAGATGAGGAAAAGGGTAGATGAGGTGGCTGATGGTGGTGGTTATGATGGTGTTAGTGGCTGAAATGGAAGAGGGTTTGAGGGTTATAGACTTGGGTTTTAGAAATGGGTTTGGGGTGGAGATGGGTTTCGGTTTTGGAGGTGGTGGTTGGGAAAAATGAGGGTGGAAGAGGGTTTTCGAAGTGTGGAGATGGGTTTCGGTTTGGTGGTGGTTGGAGAAAACGAGGGTGGAAGAGGGTTTTGTGAAGGGTGGTGGTGGTGGTGGTTCGGTGGAGGTTGATTGCGGTAATGGAGGTGCAGAAAATGGGTTTAGGTTTTGGGGGTTGAGGAAGGTGGAGGTGGAGGAGGGTTTTGTGAAGGGTGGAGATGGGTTTCGGTTTGGTGGTGGTTGGATAAGATGAGGGTGGAAGAGGTGGGTTGCAGAGGTTGGAAAGGGAGATGGGTTTTGGTAGATGGTTTTAATGGTGGTTGGGGAGAGTAAGTATGTGGCGAGAATGGGGTTTTGAGGGAGGCCGGTGGTGGTGGTGGCAAGATGGAGATGGGTTTTGGGTTTCGGGTTTGAGGCCGGATTCCGGCAAGCTTGCCGGAATCAATGGAGATGGCGGTCTCTCCCTTGGTGGCTGCTGTTGGTGGAGGTGGAGGTGAAGAGAGGGGGTAGATGGATTTGTGAAGGGTGGTGGTGGATGACGGTGGTGGTGCCTCGGTTCCCTCTCTCCTCTTCCTCTGGATTTTTCTTGCGGCTGCCCTCCCAAAAAAAATCCCCCCTTTTTCTGAAAATGGGGCTCCTTTTCTAAACCCTAATTCGATCCCTTTTGTTAGGGAAATGATATATTCCACCCCCTTTTGCTCCTTGGACAACCCTCTTCAAGTGTATTTATGACTACTCTTTTTAACTACGAGGGGTCGTCTGGGTAAAAAATGGGGGGGGGGGGGGACATTTAGCTCTTATTTGTTTACTACCCATGGGGTTGGTATTAGCACACCCATATTGGATATTTCACCTCCCTCCTGCTTGATTTTGTGATTAAAAAAAATGGATTAGAGTGCAACTTGGGTTAAATTTTCTCAGAGTCGGGTTGGGCTATTAACTTAGGATCATGTCGGGTTCGGATATTTTGGGAAACTTTAAATTTGGTTCCGGACTTTAGGTTTCGGGAACTTGAGACTTGATTCGGGAAGACAGTGAGTTTGGTTTCGGACCTTAGGTTTCGGGATTTATTTAAATTTTATTTATTTATTTATTTATTTTTTTTGGGAAATTGGGGCTAGGTCAAAATGGGGTGTCTACACACACCCATCAATAAATGCGCCCCTTTTCATCACTTGGGACACTCAGTTGCAATGTACGTGGCAATCAGGTCCGTTCAATCCTTCAGATATGAAGTACAACAGCCCCTTTGCAGTCATAGATACACTTCTGTACCTAGGCGTCCCAAATAATTAAAAGGGGTGCATTTATCATTGGGAGGCGAGAAGATCGAGAAATGGAGCATTTAAAACCTTGGCCCCATTTGCAACAGCAATCGTCTAGCGATCTTTCAGACAGATTTAGGATCAAATTTAGCTTCCTCTCATGCATTATTGTACCGACTTCATGAAAGAAAACAACAAAAGAGGGCTCTACCAAGCTCAATGATTTGTGATAGAATGAGGAAATCGTTGAAAATTCAAGATGACAAACTAGAGCTATCCATACAACTGTTACTTTACATACCAAAAAAAGTTAATATGTTGTTCTCATCTTGATGAATGAAAATGACTGTTATCTAATAAACATGTGGCATATGTACCATCACAAGGTGACCTAGTAAGTCTAATCGGATGCAAAAGGGAGATCCCTCATTCGAAAGATTTGAGTCATGCAAGCAAAAATCAGTGTCTTTTTTCATCAAAAGTATAGAAATATTTGATGAGAATGGTATGAAGGCAATAAACCGAACTTGTGATGGTCAACAAACTATACAAATGGCAGTGGGTCTATGCCGTATATGTTCATTTTCATTCAGGATATGTTTCTTTCAACGTACAATGGGCGTAACAACAAAGTTTATGGGTATGGTCATTAGCCATTTTCATTGAGGCTTAAAAAAAAAGACAATGTACTTGGACCTGATCCCCATATATAATAAACATGGTAGTGGGTAAATGCATTTTCATTGAGGCTCCGTAAACTTTAGGCCTATTTCTAATCTTTCGAGGTAAAAATGGATGTAAAATTTGTTTTATATTGTAAAAACGAACATAAAACAAAAGTTTTATGTTCATTTTCACATCGAAAGAATCCGAGCCTAAATGAAAAATGGGCATATAATTTTGTTTATGCTATATCAAAAGAAGTGGAGCCTGAGGAAAAGAATGCTAGTAGTAAGAGATGATTATTTCCTTTCTCAATATATAGGGGGAAAAGTACAAGTGAGGACTACTTGATCAGTGATCCAAAACTTTTATCTGCAAGTAAGGGTGTTAATGGACCCACACGGTCCAATGGATCCAAAGGATCCGAATGTTAATAGACAAGAATTTAGGCAGAGCAAGTGGGTCTGATGGCGTCCATTGGATCCATATCCTAAGGTTTGAAATTATTTAGGATCATGACAGACAGGTCGAAGACTTAAATCAGGATTGGTGAAATGTCACCATGGTTGGGTCCTCTCAAAGGTATCCTTCCTGGCAAAGGTGCATGAGTCGATACTTGGAGGGAGTGGTCAAATAAAACGGCAGATCAAATTTAATAATAGGTGAATATGAGATTTTGCATTATAAGTGGGGCCCTCATGAATGGATGATCTAAACCATTCATTTCTTGGTCTCCGCCGTATCAACGGGTTGGATCCACATGCCAAATCCAAAATTTACCTTGTAGTCGGATCTGATTCAGATTCGGGCTTTTCATTCCCAAGATTGAATCCAATCAATTGACACAGCTAAGGATGCGTTTGGATTTGCACGAATCAGGAATCGGAATCGGCATCCTATTCTGATTCGCCAATAAATGAAATAGAAAAAAAATAGAAAAAAAATAAATAAAAATTTCATTCTATCCTGAGAGTAATCAGAATACCACATCTTAGGACATGAAATAGATTATGCTATTTTCCTCCCATTTAATTACGCCCCTGATTTCATCTTCGCCCTCTTGATTCCATCTATTTTTTAAACCAAATGCCTATACGGACTTGGAATGGGATGCTGATTCCAGTGCCTGATTCTGGCAACCCAAATGGCCAAATGCATCCTAATTGCAGTGGGACCCTATATCAATAAAAGAGAGTCCAATCACATTTACAATTTTCAACTTTTTAGACCGACATTTTAATGTGGAAAGCTACAGATTGTGCCGCGACACCAACTAGTTATGGCGTGTAGCTTAGTTTCCACGTGCAAAGGTCCTATCTCTTTCAAAGTACAATGGGGGTAAAACAAATTTTACACCCATTTTTACACTTAGGCTTCCTTTCTTTCAATGTAAAAATGGAAGTAAAATTTGTTTAATGTTCATTTTTACAACATAAAACAAAATTTACGTCCATTTTTACACTGAGGCTTCCTTTCTTCCAAGGTAAAAATGGAAGTAAAATTTGTTTAATGTTCATTTTTACAACATAAAACAAATTTTACGTCCATTTTTCCATCAAAAGAAAGAGCCTTAGGCTCTGTTCACTTGTTTTCTAGCAGCAGGAAAAGAAAGGAAAGGAAAAGAATCTGACGTGGAAAACTGGAAAAGAAAGGAAAAGAAACTGTGAGAAAATTCATTTTGTGAGAAAATTCCGTTGTTCACTTGGCCGAGAAAGGAAAAGAAAGTATGCAGGCAAAGTGGTTTTCTCAGGAAAGTGATTTTCTCACCTCTAAAGGGAAAGTGCAAGAAAGTTCGTTTTCCACGTCATTATTTATATTTTCTACTTATGTAATTATGCTTTCCCGAGAAAACAAGTGAACAGCAGAAAATGTCAAATCATGTCCAATCACGGGAAATTTTGGCTTACTTTCTTCTCCTTTCTTTCTCAAGAAGGCAAGTGAAGAGAGCCTTAACGTCTAAAGAAAATGGAGCTTAATAATAAGAACTTTGAACATATACTAAAAAACTTAAAATTCCAACCTTGAAGTTGCTTGATGAAGAAAGCAAGAGAGAAGGAAAAAAGGAAGACCAACTCCAACCACAGGCCAAAAGTCTTATCCAAAAATCAATCAATCAGCATACTAATAAGAGATTTATTCCATTATAAATCAGTAACCATAGGCTAAGAGCTTATCCGAAGCAATAATTAGATGGAGCCCATGCTATTGATATGTTCATTCAGCCTAAATCCCTATGAATCGTCCATAACTCTCAGCCATCAATATGCACACGGTTGGGTGGGTTTCAGTCAATCTCAATATGGTGGCTTTGAGTAGACTTCACCTTTGCAATTTGAATGCCAGGAGATTCACAACCTGGCATCCTTTCAGAGGCCTTTGTAAGCTCTGTTTTGGGTACAAAACAGATTTTACGCCCATTCCCATTGTCATTATGGCTATGTTCCTTTAGTTATTAGATTTATCACTGCCCATTTTAAATGGGTAAAATTTGTTTTACACCCATTTTACTTTGAAAGAAACAAAAGTTACACCCCTTTTAGTTTATTTTACTCCCATTTTACGTGGAAAGAAATGGAGCTTCCATAGCTTTCATGTCCTAGTAAATTCTATTTTCCATGGAATACATTGGGATCAGCTATCCCACTTTATTAAAAGCTATTTTTATGAGGATCGAGCCGAGCAATACAAAACTGTACAAACTTAGATAATCTGATGCAAGGGGAACACCCATCCTTGGTATAACCCACTATATCGATGGTTCTCAATCGCTGAACCATGGACCCAAGCTCTAGGATTTAGCTGGCCAGAGCATGTTAGGAACTCACTGTTTTAATTTCCGTCGTTTATTCCTCCATTAATTCTCTTGTCCTGAACTTGGGCCAGGTTGGCCAGATTGATATGCCACCCTCTTAGCATATTTGCCATAAATTATATGGGTAGGAAGAATATTGGTCTAGAAGATACATGTACCAATTCTGTATCCAAGAGGAGCCATTGGAAAACTATACATGGAAACTTAGTGTATATACTACCACCTCACTTTCATAATTAGTGGACACTCTATTGATCTGGATCCTCCAACAGCAGAGATCGACAAGTCAGGTGAGATCGATGGGAGAGATGGTTTATACACAAAGTTTCAGTGTATACTAGAAGACATTCCTCACTATTAAAATATTAATTAATGTCAATTTAGTGCAGTTTAGCATTTATATTGAATGACACCCCAATCATTGATACATCCATGAAAGTCGTCATGCTTTTCCTCATCTTCCATGTAGCTCTATACCCCCATTCCCATCACCCATTTATCTTGGACTCTAATAGTCAATGCCTCTCAAAAAGCCAACACCCTCTATAAAAGCCCAAGTTTACACCAAGAACACTACAATCAACTTTCTCACAAAAAAACCCAAATGAGAATGGCCAAGCTGTGTAGAACTAGACTCTTTTCCTTCATGACTATCCTTGCCTTGGCTATAACCCCATGGTCTCATGGGCTAAACCCACAACCAAAACAACCATCTTCCCTAGTTCCTAGCACTACCCAACTTCTATACCACAAGGGTCCTCTACTAACTGGACCTAGAAGCATCAACATCTACCTCATCTGGTATGGAGCCTTCTCACCATCTCATAAGACCACCATCTCCGATTTCTTCGCGTCCTTCAACCCCTTGACGGATTCCACTATCCGTGGAAAACCCACCGTCTTGACGTGGTGGAAAACCACCCAAGCATACAAAGACATGACCCGAAAACCAATTTCCGGCACAGTCAAACTCGCCGGCCAAGTCTACGATGCCGTATTTTCATTAGGGAAGAGTCTTAAGCGAACCCAGATGGCTACTCTAGTGAAAAACAACATAGCAAAACGAGCCTTCCCAATCGATCCCAATGGTGTTTACTTCGTATTAACAGCTTCTGATGTCACCGTAGAACGATTTTGCATGGACTCATGTGGTTTTCATGATACCATATCTGTCTCTCCAAGGCAGAGGGTGGCTCTAGCCCATGTGGGCGACCCGGGCACCCAGTGTCCAAGCCTTTGTGCATGGCCATATGCGGTTCCAGTATATGGACCGCCCGGACCAGCACTTATAGCACCCAATAGTGTTGGCATTGATGGGATGGTTATGAACATAGCGACGATTCTTGCAGGGACTGCTACAAACCCATTTAAGAATGGGTATTTCCAAGGTGATGCACTTGCACCATTAGAGGCTGTCACAGCATGTGCTGGAATATTTGGAGCTGATGCATATCCGGGGTATCCCGGAAAGTTGATGATTGATCAGAAGAGCAAGGCTAGCTATAATGTTTACAGTGTAAACAATAGGCTGTTCCTTCTCCCAGCTATGTGGGACCCTTTGAGTCGCATATGCAAAGTTGTTGCTTGATCATACAGTGAAATCAGAGGGGACAGAAATCTCTTCAAGTAGTTCTGTAATGGATGCTTTAGAATTTAGAACTAAGGTCAGGAGTTATATACTGTTTCTACTTGAAAGTTGGTGTTTTACACGGTTGTACGTTTATAGCTCTTGGTATATCATGCAAGGGTATATGGAATGAAGAAAATTAGAAATGTACAAGAAAAGGTTCAAATTCTTCTTTTATGTGGGAGATGGCTATCATCAGTCCCATGTTTTAATATTGCCAGAGTCCTGTTTTGGTCTGAATTTCTCTCTACGGATTATAGATAGCTTTTTTACCGCCCTACCCCTATCTCACCACTATGGAGTCACCGATTTGTCATAAAATAATTTCCTGGTGGCGAGACGTGCCATAAAACGAGGGAGGGCGAAAATACGTTGATTTGGTGGGTGGCCCGGGGAAGAAAGGGGGCGAATATATCACTTCCCTTTTTAATTCGTCCAATCACTTGCAGCCACAGATGCCCACTCTCAGCGGGGTCCACCAGATGAGCCTTCCAATATCCAAACACCGTACAGAGACTGCCAGCACAAGATAGGTTTCCCTGCACTCATAAAATCTCTGCACTAACAACTTGCTACGGTCCTAAGTGGGGGCCTGCCTAGGTATGGTACTAGGTGGTACCCATCCTAGTATGGGACATGTTTAAAGGACTAGCCTAACGTGTTCCATCAACTCTGGAGCTTTTGGTGTATTGGTCGGGTACCTAACACAACTTATCTCTTTATCTTCCCCACTTTTTTTTTTTTTTTTTTTGAAAAGTGACATATTTCATTAATATTCAGATAGCAATCGGGACCAGGGGTCCCAGCCTGCAATACAAAATATTAAGGTGAATTGGCACGGGCATACCCGAGACCAATTCAAAAAGTAATCAAAATAACCAAAAATTACAATAGAAACCAAGCATTCCTTTTCTCTATTCTGCTGAGTGCAATCTTTACATTTTCTATAACCATATTTAAAACTATCACCCATATCTTTTCGAGACTGCGAATAGTTAAAGAACTCCTAAACAAAACCTCTTAAAACTTCAAGCTGAATGGATCATCAGAAACTACCAAAACTTGCCTCCAGGATCTCAAAGAGTCCAGAAGAAAAGAGAAACTTTCAGGAAGATATAGCAAAGCTAAAATATTCAGATAGGAAAGCCTAAGCGAAAGAATGAATCTCTCAAACTATAGCTATGGAAAAATGACAATTTCTGGATAGTGACAGACAAATCACAGTGCTATTAAACGATAGAAATCTTGGAAGAATATGAAAGGGATTTAACCCTAGAAGACCTATAAACCCAATTTGAAACTCCCTGATGAGAAACGAACCTAAATACCACCAAACGCGCTAGATTGAAATTCTTACTGAATTTCCCTTTTGCCAACACTTCTCTGTCTATTCCATTACTGTTCTCTTCTTCCTCTTTTTCCTTTTTCCTTTTTTTTCTTTTCTCCTTCACGTTCTCGCCTTTTTTTTCCTGTGGCTGGAAGGCCTTTCATTCAGGGTTACTACCCTCGGCCCCCTTTTCCTCACCTTTCTTCTCAATACCAACCTCCCTTAGTTCTTTCAAATCCCCAATAGCCATTGACCGAAACAAATTCTTTGTGGCTTCCAAATCATCGTCAAAACCTATTCCGAAGACATCCCCTATAGCCAGCAGCTCATCCATTTCCTTAGAGGGAATAACTCTGTTTTCTTCTGATTCCACAAAATCTATCAACCTTGAATCCACCTCGTCTTTCCAGATCCTCTCCCATCCAAGTCCGAACCTCCATGCTGACTTCCCGATCCAAGGAATCCCGTGACTCCTGAGGTACATCAACTGAGTAACCATCAATTTCTCCAAACGCTCAATCTCTGCCGCTCTAACCTCCGCCCAACGTTGACGACGGGCTCTTCGCTCCTCTTCCAGGGCTTCCTTAAAGAAAGAAAGTTTATACATTTTGACAAATGTCTCTTTTGGGTCAGACTTCCTGATACCTTTAGAAGGCTATCCTTGTTGGCCAGTGCATCCTTCTTAAATTGTTTCCACTGCCTCTTCCAAATTCCCATGGAGATTTCCTTAGGTGTCGGACATAATTCTGCCGCTCTAACCTCCGCCCAACGTTGACGACGGGCTCTTCGCTCCTCTTCCAGGGCTTCCTTAAAGAAAGAAAGTTTATACATTTTGACAAATGTCTCTTTTGGGTCAGACTTCCTGATACCTTTAGAAGGCTATCCTTGTTGGCCAGTGCATCCTTCTTAAATTGTTTCCACTGCCTCTTCCAAATTCCCATGGAGATTTCCTTAGGTGTCGGACATAATTCTGCCGCCATCGCTTCATCATATTGCAAGGCCCTAAGAAACTGTAGATCATTTATCTCAAATGTGACCGCCTTCCTCTTCTTAGATGAAGAACCAGAGTCGGTTGACATAGCAACTTCTTATCAAAATCTTTGAGGAGGCGGCTAAACTTAAAAGCTAGGTTAGATTTTCTTGGCTCTTCTTTTCTTCGAGAACCCAAGAGGTCTTTTTATCTTCCCCACTGAATAAACCGGAGCTACATACATTTGTAGGAATGATAATGGACCCAAATCCGAACGTCAATGGACAGGATTTGGGCACAACAACTGGATCTGAACCTGTTGGATCTGAACCGTGCCCATTGAATCCATATCCTAAGGTCCAAAATTATTTTGGATCAATGCACAGCTGTAGCCAATAAATCTGACAGAGCATCCTAGATTCGAATGGAGGGCGCCTATGTAAGAAAATAACCTTTATATTTTCGTTCATTTATGTCTATTCATGAGGGGTATTTTTTGCAAGATTTAAAAATCCTACTCAAAGCAACAGACAATTATATTTTCTCACTTAATTTTGACCGAGTTTCTTCCCACCCTAACCGTCCTAACTGTGTAAAACATAAGTGGGAGCTAGGACAGCCCGATGAATGGTCCGATTTGAAATAGATTTTGGCCCAGACTTAGAAAGTAGGATCCAACAAAACCCTAAAATGATCCGATTGATAAGGGATTCAAATGGATCGTGAACAAGACATAGGTGGATTCGATCTGAAGTGGATCCATTGACACCCCTCGTCAGATGATTGCTAGCTTCAACCCTGTTAACCTTGTTATGGTTGAATTACAGCAGCAGAACACGAATTGTCTTCAAAATAAATCAGCAACACACAAAAGGTCGAGCCCTAGTACATTTTAAAGTTTCTAATAACCAAAATTCAAGTTAAACCATCAAACAGACGCAATGCTCTTTGTTATCAACTTTTTCTCCACTGTCCATTTTTGGGCTGATCCGATGGCTAATATAGTCTCTTCACGACAAGTTTTTGGATACGGGACACCCACATGGTGGATAATTGGATAATGATCCTCTGATTAGTAGACACATACTGTGTATGGTAGATATGGTATATGCAACAAGTCGTAGTATACAATGTCTTGCGCAAATTATGACAACGCAGATTGAAACCAGAAGGGTTGACATGGATGATTTAAACCTAGGTATCGAGGATAGCTTTTGACTGTGTTTTGATTGTGCTGAAGGCCTTTTGGTTTGTTTATGGGTATTGAAGTCATATCTCGAAGAAAAAATGTGTATTTTGGTAAATAGGCAAATGTTCCGTGGTATAGCATAAACCATCAGATCATGATCTAAAGGTGATAATACGGGGATGACGTATTTGCTAATTATGGCCCCACAAAGCAAGTCAGGAGAGCATCTGAACAGTCAGATTGTAATCATGCACATTACATTTACATATCATAATCAGTGTATATGTTTTTTCTTCTTCTTTGGAATGATAATAATCAGTATATATGTTATGCATTGGAACATTCTTCTTAGAGTGGAGAAAAAGAAATAAGTAAAATCATGTGCATATCAGCTTAATTGACAATATAAAATTAATCATTTCTCTGTGAATGATAATTATTTTACTGAGGCTACTTCATTGTTTGTTTCCCGTTAAAAGAAAGTGCTCTGTTATTTTCTGTTATTAACCAATCATACTGCTAAGATTATGGTTAATAAACTGGAATAAAATTAGACATACTCATTGTAAATGTCGCAGAATAATCATGAAAAAACATTGCCAAAGAAATCACACCTTTATTAGCTTCTGAGGATTCTTTGTTGCCGCCGAATGCGAAAATTCGGAGATGGGTGCAAAAATGGAAATACAGGGAGATTGGCTCTAGAGTAAGATAAACTGGGAAGCTGTGCTAATGAGCTCATTAATCGTTCTGCTTTCAGTCGGAGGGGCCAATCATCTTCTCAGGCACAACTAGTTCATCAAATTCTTGAGATGTGAGCACTTGAAGGTTTAATGCGGCTTCCTGAAAAAATGTTGATAGTCTTCGGATTATTGCATACTTAAGGATGGATTTGAATTTTGTTAAATTGAAACCCATATAAAGCAGAACACAAAATTGATGATTTAAACACCAATCACATAAAACATGAAAAACACCTTTTTTTGGTAGGTAAGCCGGGATTGAACCCACCCCGATCTCTAGGTCAAAGAACAAAGCCTTGAATACACAAGCAACACTTGTATAATTCTTAAGCTATTCACAAGTTCCTATCTTGGATAGTCCAATTTACAGACAAATACCAGTAATTTTCCTTTTCCATCTGCACACCACCTGGGATTTATTGAAGTTTCTGTAGCACCAGTTCAAGGATTTCCAGCAACATAAGATCAACTAGTGCAGAAAATGAAAACAAGCCATTCCTTGTTTTCTGTGCACTGCAATTGGAAACTCTCATACAAGTATACACCACTAAAGGAGAAGAGGAAGCGGGTGAAAAGTGCCATGGGAAGTGGACATGAGGCTTATAGAAAGCATTATTGAAAGTACACAATATATGTATAGGAAAGGATTGGATTACGGTCGTTTACGGAGGGTGGGTAAGTGTAGGTTACGATTACAAGCAAGTTAATGTGGATTTCACAGTTGATTAGGTTTACAAGTTTGGGGGATTTATAGTCTTAGAATATTGACCTTTTAGTCACCTAGCTTTAATGTTAAACTCTATTACAAAACTACCCTTAGGAGTTAGAAAAACATTTCACATAAGCTGTATTCAAACTTACAATGAGTTCTTTAAGTTTTAAACACTCCAACAGAGCTATGTAGGAGTATTTCTAGTTTTTAAAACACTATTTTGGCATACCAGGAGAAAAATACTCCTTCAGAAAAAAAAATTAATAATCCAAATAGGAAGTCGACTCTTAATTAAGATGAAACATGATGGAAGAGTGCTTCTGCTAAATTTTGGAACTAAGAAGAGATTCCAACCATTCTAAGGAGCTTCCGGTAACTAAAAACTATCAACATAACAATAAGCTGATAGGTTGGTCTATATTGCAACATGATGAACAGAATTATCATGCACTTTCATCTTTTCTTTTTTGTTTGCTGCATCACATGAGAGTCAAAAAAGACTATCGAAATGAACCCAACCTAACATGTTGGGCTACATTTCCACCTACTGGAGCAACACCAACACAACTTCTATAGACTAACGTTGTTCCAGAAATCATTTAAATTTCTAGTAGTCAAGGCAACCCAAGCTCAAAGCAAAAGAACATTGAAGATTTCCTAGAAACTGATTGATGACTAAATTACGGTGAAAGTTTTCATTTTTGAATGGCAAAGAAGCTTTATTCAGATAAGCAAAAAGAAGAAATAGAAGGGACCAAGACGTGAATAAATTCTAAAATGATATCATTTAGACAGAGACAGAGGCTCAAATTGGATCATCGAAAAGGTAAGGGTCACGAACAACAAGGTGTCCTCTATAACCCACCACCTTGGGCTAGACCATCGGCCTTCCTATTTGCTAACCTATAGGAATTATGAAAGTGAGGAGACTGCCAGTCAATATAGTCAAGAATCTCCTCGATTGTGGTGGAAAATCTCCAAGTGTATCGACCTCCCTTCATAAAACAATGGATGACATAAACTCATTAAGCGAGCACCTCTCCCACGGCCCCACCCCCTCTCTTCCCTCAACAATCAACTCATTGAGCTAAGCTCCGTTGACACAGGATGCTATTTTTAAGTGCCATAACTTCTACCATGTTAGAATTAGCAGACCGGTAACACCAGAAAAGAACCATCGCACAAATTGCCAATATCATAGAGATTCCTACCAATCCCAGTAGGATCTTTGTTTCTAAATGTTGGATATTTATGTGTATGCCATAAGGGCATAGTAGTCTTTTCCCTTTTCATCTTTAATATAAATACTTTGAGTGAAGGGGAAAGACCCTACCTCATTCTCATTTCCTCATCTCTTTCTCTCACAACATGGTATCAGAGCCCTAGGGTTTGTGTGCCCCAGGGACCTTCATTGGAGATTCATCTCCATCTTCTTCTCCCTCATTTCCTCCACCCATGCCCTAGACCCATCTCCAACTTCATCTTCCCCATGCCCTAATCCATCTCCATGGTCCCCAGAACCTCTCTCATCCCGTCTCACTCTCTCTAGCCCCCCAACTCTTCCTCTTGCCACCGCCCCCCTTCCCCAACCCCCACCTCCTCCTCTTGCCGCCGCTCCCCTTCGCCAGACCCCCTCCCACTCTTGCTCCAGCTCTTCCCTCACCCAAGCCACTCGCTCCCCCCGCCTCCCTCTCTACAGCCCCTACGCCTTCCTCTCTTGTCCCCGCCCCTCTTCCCCAGCCCCCCCACCTCTCTCGCTCCAGACCCTCTCTCCTCTCGCCCCTCTTTTCCAGCCCCTCCCTCCCTCTCTCGCTCCATTTCCTCTCTCTTCTCCAGCCATCCTCACACTCTCGCCCCTCACTCTCTCTCGCATCTTCCCTATCACCTTCTCCCCTAAATCTCTAAATCCCTCAACCCTATATCCCTCTCCTTTTTCTTCCTCTCAATGACCTAAACCCCTCTTTTCGTCATTTCTCCCTACTCCGCGGCTCCGATCTGTTCTCGCTCTTGGCCATAGCTTTCACTATATGCTTCCTTATTTGATTCGTCCTCCTATGGCTCTTCTCTTTATCTTTCATCATCGGAGCCGCGCCATTCAAATGGAGTCCATTCTGTGACTTCTCTTTGTCCTCATCTATATCATCTTTTTTCAGGTCTTAGTGAGCCACTTCTCTTCCTATGGATACCTCGACTACTTCGGATCTTCCTGCCTCAACCTCACCTACTGACAGTGTGACTTCCCCTCCATCGGCTCCTTCTTCTTCGAGCTACCATTCCATGATGTGTTCTCCATCTGTCGAGCAGTCCTTTCCCCAGATGACTTCGGAGCGCCTCGACGGCTCCAATTATCTTAGCTTGTGGAGAGCTGTTGAGAACTATCACCTCGCTCGAGGCAGAGTCTCTCTCATTGAGTGGGGTCCTCCACCCTCCTCTGATCCATCCTATGACCAGTGGCGTCAGGATGATGCGATGGTTCGCACGTTACTACGGCAGAGTATGACTCCTCATATTGCTCGCCTGATGATGGACTTGGTGGGGACTGCCAAGGATATTTGGAAGAATGCTGCTCTCATGTTCTCTGGGGTTGATAACCTTACTCGCATTTGTGCGACCTACTCAGAGTGGATTCGATTTGAGTGCGGTGACTTATCCATCACCGACCATTACAGCAGGTTCATCTCTCTATGCCAGCAGCTGGATGTGTTTATGCCCCACTTCAGATCTGACGGTTCTTGCTTGTCAGCGGGATCAGCTTCAGGCTTTCCACTATCTTGAGTTTTTGGGCCCGGAGTACTTACCCTTCCGTCAGCAGATGATTGGCTCAGGTGCCATACCCTCTCTCACGGAGATTTACTCTCGTGCTTAGCAGTGTGTCTCGGGCGGCTCCTCTACTACGCTTCCTTCGGAGGGTTCCTCCCTTGCTACTTATGATACTGGGACTTCTTCCAGACGTGGCACAGGCTCCTTTGGTCGCGGCACTGGTTCTTTTGGTCGTGACACTGGCTCCTTTGGTCGTGGTCGGGTGGTGGCCGTGGTACTGGTGGTCGTGGTCGGCCATATTGCACTCATTATCAGAGGGATGGTCATCGTGTTGAGACTTGCTTCGTGCTCGATCCGGAGCTCTACCACTCCTGCGCTACCCATCTCTCTGTTGCGTCCCCTACTGATTATGAGGAGGACCCTTTTGAGTTCACCAGAGCTGATTATGAGAAGCTTCAGTGTCTCCGCCTTAGCAGCCCCCACGCTCCGCCGGTGTTGCCCAGTCAAGTACTGCACCTGCTTCCCTACTCACTAGCTCTAGCTCCTAGATCATTGATTCTGGGGCATCCAATCATGTGATGGGTAACTCTCAATCCCTTACATCATTTCAGTCATTTCCTTCTCATTATCGTTTTGTCACTCTTGTTGATGGCACTAAAGCCGCAATTTCTTATATTGGTTCTCTTTCACCCCATGAGGTCCTTACTCTATCATCTGTCTTGAGTGTTCCTACATCTCCATTTAATTTGTTATCAGTCAGTCAGCTTACCAAAACTTTGCATTGTGTTGAGAGAGATAAAGAAAAGAGAGAAAGTAAAGAGTGAGAGAAAAGATTGAGTTAGGGTTCTCCCCCTCACTCACGTAATATAAATAATAAAGAGTAAAGTACAAAGACAAGTATGCCCTTGGGCATTACAATAAAGACCTAAAGACCTGTTAAATACTCCCCCTCAAGCTGGAATGTAGATATCTAACATTCCTAGCTTGTTACAATTATCAACTAACTTAGCTCTACTTAGAGGCTTCGTGAACATGTCTGCTAATTGATCTGTAGATCTGGTAAACACGGGAGATATGTAGCCTCGCTGAATCAAATCTCTAATGAAATGACAATCCACTTCAATATGTTTGGTCCTCTCATGGAAGACTGGATTCGTGGCAATGTAAATGGTGGATTTGTTGTCACAGTATAACTGAGCTGGAGAAGAAGGAGGAAATCCAATCTCTGAAAGTAAGGAACGTAGCCACATGTTCCCCACTCGTATGAGACATAGCTCTATATTCTGCCTCGGCACTGGATTTAGACACGACATCTTGTTTCTTACTTCTCCATGAAACAAGATTACCTCCAATAAAGGTGCAATATCCTGTAGTAGACCGCCTATCAGCCGGAGATCCTGCCCAGTCTGCATCAGTGTATCCTTCAATTCTCTGGTGCCCATGCCTCTGAAATAACAACCCTTTACCCGGCGAACTCTTCAGATATCTCAATATCTGGAGTACAGCAGCCCAGTGTGAAGTGCGAGGTGAGCTCATATGCTGGCTAACAACTGCAAAGGTAATATCTGGACGTGTAACAGTAAGATAAATGAGCTTACCAACTAACCGTCTGTATCGCCCTGGATCTTCTAACAAGACTCCCTCCTCAAGGAGTAATTTCATATTCTGGTTCATAGGAGTTGAGGCAGGCTTGACTCCCAAACAACCTGTCTCATCAAGAAGATCCAGAACATACTTCCTCTGTGAGAGGTAGATACCCTAGTCGAATAGGCAACCTCAATGCCTAGGAAATACCGAAGACGACCTAAATCCTTAATAGAGAACTCTGTCTGAAGGAAGGATTTGAGCCTCTGAATGCCACCTGTATTGCTACCAGTGATAATGATATCATCGACATATACTATCAACAGAACACAACCAGCCTGAGACTGAAAACTGAAGACGGAGTGATCAACTGCGCACTGCTTCATGCCAAAGCAAATAAGTGTAGCACTGAATTCCCAAACCAGGCTCTCAGAGATTGTTTGAGACCATAAATGAATTTCCTCAAACGGCAAATAAGAGAAGATCTCTCCCCCTGAGCAACATATCTAGGAGGTTGCTCCATATAGACCTCTTCCTCCAAATCACCATGAAGAAAGGCATTCTTTACATCCAACTGATGAAGATGCCAGCCATGATTCACAGCAAGGGATAGCAGAACACGAACAGAAGGAATTTTCGCAACTGGTGAAAAAGCCTCGCCATAATCAATCTCATATGTCTGCGTGTACCCTTTGGCAACAAGTCGAGCCTTAAGGCGCTCAACTATGCCATCAGGAAGGTGCTTGACTGCATAAACCCAGCGACAACCAACGGGGCGAGCACCATATGGTAGAGGGACCAAATCCCATGTCTGATTGGCCTGAAGGGCCTGCATCTCAAGATCCATAGCCGCCCGCCAGCCTTGATGATCAAGTGCCTCCTGTAGAGTCTTAGGAAGAGAAATAGAGGACAAAGACGAAAAAAAACTACGAAATACAGGGGTGAGAAAGTCATAAGACACAAAAGAGGAAATGGGATGAGCAGTACTGCGAGACCGAGTGCGAGAGGCAATGGGAGAGTCATAATGTACCTCAGAAGTGGGGATCTCCGGCTGAGATGATGATGGCTCGGGCGGGGCTGAATGAGCAACAGATTTGGTCCGACGCTGATACTACTTCAATGGTGGACGTAGAGGGGCTGCACAAGGCGCTGACGTCGGCATAACAGTAGAATCAACTGTAGGGGAGGAACTGGACACCGGAGGTGTAGAAACAGGGGTGGGATCAGGAACAACCGGAAGAGGAAGAATAGGAGTATGGAGGAATCCTCCTAAAGTGTAGAGGGGGAGGGATCCAACGAGATGGACGGACTAAAAAATGACTGAGTATCAAAGAATGTAACATCCTTAAAACTCCTCATCAAGCTGGAGCGTGGATAACACCATGCCCAGTTTGAAACAGATACTCTCAAGCTAACTTTGGATACTTTATTGAGTAGATATCACATGTGGCAGTCTCACCCTGACACAGCCACTTCTCTACCAAGAGAATCACTACACAACAATAATTCACACCAAGAAGACATAGGAAAGCACAACGACCAACATAAATGGTATATATATATATATATATATATATATATATATATATATATATATATATATATATATATATATTTTGGGTAGGTCACATAAATGGTATGATAGCCACACAAGAAATGGCACAAAAAGATGAATGGCTTGGCAGCCACAGTAATGGCTTGCAGCCATAGTATTGGCTTAGTAGTTAGCAGCCACATCCAACAACCAAGTCTTTGCAACAGCCCAAACAAAGGCTTCGCAACAGCCCACATAAAGGCTTCGCAATAACCCACATAAAGGCTTTATAACAACCCACAGAAAGGTTCCACAGCAGCCCATAAGAAGGCTCCAAAGGAGCCCACAATGGCCCAGTAGTCCAAAGCAACCCACATAAAGCAGCTCCATTGGATGTAGCAGGTTCACAAACAAGTTCTACAACACTCTATCGTACTTCACGCATCATTTCAAACAACGAGACAACAGATCGGATGAGATGTAGTAATCCTCACGCCAACGATCCAACGATCATGCAATCCTCACACCAACAGTACATCAATCATGAAATAGAGGATAGCAACCACATGAACAAAGAGTCCTTAGACAGGACGCATAACAGTCCACTCCTAAAAGACCGAAATAGTCCACACCTTATGAATGTGCAACAGTCCACATTGCGTACCGTCCACATTGCGCTTGCACACCAGTGACCAGTTCACTCTTCACAAGAATAGCATTACGAAAAGTCTTTGTAACACATCTTCCTCCTAGAATAATACTATAGGGGAAAACAGTTCAAGAATATCCCTGAAAGGTGTTTGTGCACAAAGGGAATAGATGAGGCCCAAGGATTTCAAGAACAATCATTCAAAGGAATAGTAGAGTAGGATTTCAAACAATTTGAATACAAGGGTTAAGGTTCCAAAAAGAACTAGTATTAGAGTTAAGAAAAGAAATAGGGTTAGGGTTTAAGGGAAGGATTTGTTTAAAGACTCGCCACGAATAGGATTTTGGAATACAAAGCTTTAGATATAGGGCACTAGGGTTTAGATCTTGAGTTGTAGTGTTTAGTAGTCAAATTTGGGGAAGCACGGTTTGAAAACCTAGGGTTAGAGAGCCATTTCGAACAGTCCAAGGGCAATTGCTTATGGATGGAATTTCAAATAGATTGGAGACTATACTTTTGAAAGAATTAGGGTTTTGAGCTGTGCTTTAAAATCTTCGAGCAAAACCTAGAGAGTTAGGGTTTCTAGTTGATACACATACCTTTGAATCTTGATCTTATGCCTCTTCTAGATCTTGGGCAAGATTTAGAATACTCATTTTGATAGCATTTTAAAGATGAAATCCCACATTAACATTCGTAGGGAGAAAGTGAGACTATGAGAGAATGAGAAGTGAAGGAAGAAGAAAGAGGAAGAAAGGGAAATCGTGGCCCATATCCATTTATATAAGCTACATAACAGAAATTAAATCATATGCCATTAGGAAGAACCTAATAATAGGCCATATCAAACTAAAGGAAATACTTAAGCAAAAAGACTGAAACATTAATACAATGGGGCCTACATTAATTTAACTACATCACTCTTCAATATCAAGGATAATGAGCTGAAGGTTTTCCACTTAATAGGATCTAGAAGAAACAAGTATCCATCACTTAGATCTTTAGAAGGACTTTGAAGCCCCCTAGAAGTCATGCCATTTTTTCTATTTGTCCATAATTCCATTGTTAATTCAGTTTATTACCTGTCTTCTCCTAGATTGGTCATTGCAACTAACAGAGCCAAAGGTGGCAGTCCAAATCCCCTAATCAAATTCCTTCTCAGCAAACATCTATGGCATATACTGTAAGTTCATGGCATAATAGAACCAGATGCAAGGTTATTTCCCAAGATACTTGACATTCACCGAAGGAAGGTTTGATGACTAATTGACCATAAATAGTACGAAATATCAGTCATACCGTGTTGTCGAACACACAGAGCATCAATGATAAAAAAGAGCATATGTCAATACAGGAATTCAAGTAAAACAATTTATGTTTTCCAATCTTGAAACATAACTTGTAAAAAAGTTAATCTCAACATGATGAGGCAACACTAGCCTCCAGATATCTCTACCAAACAGTGATATGTACCGTCAGTATTAGGGTTGCATCGGGACGGGTTTTCCATAACCCTACCCTACCCTACCCAAGATATTGTCTTGGGTCAGATTGGGTCGAGTCTTTATGGGAAAACCCGAGATTCGTAAACACGACCCTACCTGAGATCCTTTCTTGGGTTAGGTCGGGTCGGGTCGCTTTTTTAATGTTTAGCTTACTATTAGTGGTTAATTTCAAAGATCATAGAAAATAACAAATCCTCACACTAAAAATCTCTAAATTTAAGTTTTCAAGTGTGTAAATTTAAGAAAGAAACTACTTTTTCACATTAAAAGCCTTTTAAAACAATTATATTGAAATACTTGAAAATAATTTGGCATGTGATTTATGAGATATTAAAGAAAATCATAGCACGGTTTCGGGTTCTGGGTTTTCTCTTCTTTGAACCTGACCAGACTCGAGATTGGGTTGGGGATTTTTCAACCTGAAACCCTACCCGACCCAAGGCCCATGATTTCTAAACCCGACCCATGTTATTTTTGGTTCGGGTTGATGCGGGTAGGGTAAATTGGTAAAACCCGACCCAAGTTGCAACCTTAGTATGTGAAATAGCATGCTTAATAACTTAAAGGATCAAACTCATTGATCTTCGCATACAAAGAACATAAAATCTAGTCATTAGAACTCTTTGATTTAAAATGAATGTAAGGAATTCCATTATCAATATTCACGGAAGAGAAACAAGTCTGTGCATTATCATCACCTTCAGAGTAGTTCCCTCCTTATGCGCTTTTTTGGCAACTGCTGCAGCCTTATCATAACCAATTTTCTGTATAAAATGTTACATGTTCAGAATGATATCCTTGACATGATTACAAAAGGACTCCTGGAAGAAATATGCGATGAACTGACATTATCAACAACAACAAAAAATTATCAACAAAACTTACAGGGTTCAGGGATGTAACAAACATCAGGGACTGCAAGGTACCATAAAATTATCAAATTGTCTTATCTGATCGATTACTCCAAGAACTTTCACAATGAGGTACCAAAAAGTAGAATTCCAGTACAATTGAGTTTACCTCATGTAATAACTTTGAAATCCTTTGATGGTTGGCTTTAATTCCCCTTACACAGTTCTTCTCGAATGATGCAGAAGCATCCCCAAGTAACCTCAGTGACTGTCAATAAAATCTCAAATAAGTTATGCAATACATTTCTGGCCAACAACATAATGAGAAACGAACAACTAAAATAAATAACACAATTTCCCAGTACTCATTGAATATTGGCAATATTGTAGAAACGAACGTACTCGTAGAAGCCCGGCAGCAATAAGTGGCTTGTATACATTGAGTTCAAAATGGCCGTTCGATCCACCCACCGTAATGGCCACATGATTACCCATAACCTGGAAGTTGCTGACTAATCAATTTCAATTAACGAGGTGCAAAAGTATAAAAGATTAAATAACGCAACAGCTTAAGCTTTTGGAGTAACTGGTCGTTTCAGATGGTAGCAGAGCAAAGGTCCTGACTTCAAACCTCCCGGTTAGCAAAAAATCCACATGCAATGGTCAACCCAAAAGTGGGACCAAATGTGCCACATGTAGGCCAACCCAAAGAAAGAGGAGCCACACGTGAAGGGGAGTGACAAAGTATAAAAGATTAAACAACGCCTTCTCCAACAACTTAAGCTTTTGGAGTAACTGGTTGTTTCACACAAGGAAAATAATACAAATAAACAAAATACAGCACTCAAATAATATCAATATAAAAAAAAGAGAGCCATAATGATATATACAGCAAGATCAAAGGAGCTAAGAAAAGATGAAAAAGCCAAAATATACAAGCCAAATACCAACAAAGCAACATTGGCTTGAGCCTTGCTCTTTTTGTAACTGTTTTCTTGTTTTTATTTGTGGTGGTCATGTTTGGCTAAGGGCAGCAACCTCTGCCCCCACAACATCGTGGTTGTCATAAGAAGGACTTTCCAATTGAGATATAGGCTCAAGCCTCATGTTCTCTTTCTTTTAATAACCCTCTCAGTATTAACAACCCCCAATACGTCCACAAAACACCCACCACCCACAAGAGAAAAAAAATTTCTCAATACTCTATAGTCCATGGCATTCTAGTTTATCTACAATTGAATATGCCAGGCCTACAAGGGAGTCCTTAAAAAGAGTTCAACTAAATATAAAAATTCTGATCATTCAACAAAAATTAAAATAAAGAGGGCCCATAAGTTACCAATGGGGAAAAATTAGATGAAGTAAATCCAAACCCAATAGGTAGACTACAAAAACTCAATAGTCAAGAGGGATGCACTAGAAGAAACATCAAGAGGAAAAGAAAATCAATGAATGAGAAAGATCTAAATGACAGAACATCGGAGAGGTAGGTTATGTATGGTTGTTTTGGTAGGTAAGCTGGGATTGAACCTCTGACCTCCACGTTGAAGAACAAAGCCATGATCATTGAACTAGAGGCTCAATCCCGATTAGGTTATGTATGTTGATGGAGTTTACTTGAGCAAAAATAGGCAGTAATCACAGATGCCATAGTTAAAATATGGAATAGGTCAGGGGAATCCCATCTATAAGGAACAGTTCATATGAATAAAGAAAAGAGTTTTTGATGCAGATTGGGGGAGATTAGAGCCATTAAGTAGGGTACATGTCGAAAGAAGGAAAATAGAGTGGAAAGAGGGCCAACTTTTAGCAGGCATTGAGGCCTAAAAACAAGGAGAATAATATGTGGGGAATAACATGGAAGGGAAGTTTAGGTATTACTTGTAGTTTAGAGGGTATTGTAGTCATTGTACATTGGATGCCCTATTTGGGCATATATACATCATTTACATGAAGAGCTCCCTAGTGGAGACTCTCCATCCTTCACTCCTCTTCTTCTTCCTCTCCTCTAACCCTAATCTCATTTCTAACAATATGAATGGTAATTTAGCAAAAAGAGACAAGCAAGGGCAAGTTATAGCAAAAAGGCAAAGAGTGGGAGAATTTTGAAGAGAAATTAGCGTCCAACACAGTTACGTAAATTCTTGCCATCTTTACAAGAGAAGAATGGTCCGGGAAATAAGAAAATCCATCAAAGAAAATTAGCTCACAACATGGCTATATAAAGTCTCGATACTTTTGCAAGGTGGTAATGAAGATAAAGAACCTCAAACGCTTGACAATAAAAACATGAACTTGATTGGCTCAAAATTCACAATGTGTATCTTTTAACAGGTGTAAATAACGCATTGAATAAGGAAAACAAGAGTTTGAGTTTATTGATGATTTCCATGTCTTCATTTTTAAGCTGCTGCTTGATCCAAGATAGTCTCCTCTGCCACAAAATCAGTGTCAAGGATCATGGTTATTCTAATACATTTCTAATAGGGAATGAACCACAATGGTGCATACAATTCTGAAGTGGGGATGAGGGAAAGTGAGACTGATTTTTAGGATTAAATCAAGCAATTCATTCAGTGTCTACATATAATAAGTTTTGTGTTTATGTCAATGTCCTTAATTATTTTGATCAGTGTTTCAAAACGAGGATGCGAGGCAAGGAGAAAATTCTTGTCGACTCGGCGCGGACGCTGCCAAGAACGCTGTTGACATGGCTAAGTACTCGGATGACGCATTCATAACTAGGGAGAGTCAAAGGAGTTTTTATTGACTTTGGTGGTGGCAAAACGTGGAACGCGGCCAACGGAAAAAGGGAGTCGACTCGGGGAGTCCATGATGCCGGGGAGTTTTAAACTATGATTTTGACTATAAAGAAAAGGGCAGCCAAGGTAAATATGGAAAGACCGAACGGTCCAACCTCCAACCGTTTCTGCCCATTTTGCTGGAAAATCCAACAAGGTACCAAGAAGAGATCCAAGAAAGTTATCTAAATTTAAGCCTCTCTAGACGCAACATAATGAATAAAAGGAAGGTAGTACCAAGAAGAGATACAAGAAATGCGTTTAAATCTAAACCTCGCTAGACACCACATAATGAATAAAGGGATGATGCATAGATTTTTTGCTTGCCTTGCACACCATGCTAGTACTCACAGATCTCAACTTATGTTGCTGTCAATCAAAGTTATGATTTTGTCTCCCACCACCGCCCGATAAAGTGTATCTAGTATCTACTATAAGAGGAATCAAGGTTCCCACACTGTAATTCAAGGCAAGAGGTATCATCCTTCCTGGTCAAAACTTATGAGACTGAGTGGTGAAGATCCCTTGGTTATCCTACTCAAATTTCTTCCAACATTTCAATTTGACATTCTTCATGCAAATTCTCCAAGTTGACACCATTCATTGCCACTGTGCCAACCTCATTAGTCATTACTAGAAGCATTTGATTTTGAAACATTTCTTACATACTATTCTAAAGTTCAAGGATGCAACTGAGTAAATGTTACCTGAGCACAAACCATAGTCAGAGCTTCACACTGAGTAGGGTTAACCTTGCCCTGAAATAGAACAAGTCATGGTCACAACCGTGAGGAGAAAGTGTAAGTGACAACTAATTGAATTTACAATAAACAAATCATCATTTGAACAAGAAAATATCAATTTGAGACACTTAAACCATCATTTGAACAAGAAAATATAAAATGAAATGACAATGTGTGGGTTAAAAAAAAAGAACGTACAGGCATGATACTGCTGCCCGGCTCATTTTCGGGCAGAATAAGTTCCCCGAGACCACAGCGTGGACCACTGTATAGAGAAAAAAAAAAGTAAGTTTCCAAAATTATTTCCACACTAAGGAAAATTATTGCCACGCTAAGGAGGATATTTGCTGTTTCTCCACGCCCCAACCACCCCCTTCATCCTCCTCCCCCCCACCCCCCACGGCCGTTTCAAAAGATAACTGAGATTTTATTAGAGAGAAAGGAAAGCCTGGATTTAATCCCGGGACAAAGTACAAAGATACCCTTACCAAATTTCCATAATTCGTACTCAAACAAGAACTTGCCCCAGATAAAACTGAGTCGACTCGGGCGAGTAAATGAATTGAAATTGAGTTTTCTATTGACAACGGAAAGACTTTATAGGACCAAATTTGAGTTGACAATGGCGAATCAATGATTGACTCAAAGAGTTTTCAAACACTGAAACTTGGATTATGCCACAATCCAAGGGTATCACTGAACTAAATAACATAGTTACCTTCCCAAGAGACGTATGTCATTGGCAATCTTCATAAGAGAAGTCGAAACTGTGTTTAGGGCTCCACTAGTTTCAACAAACGCATCATGTGCTGCCTGGTGTAACATGATCAATAGGAGATTGAGAATACAGTACATTATAAATTAGAAGCACATACACATTCCCTTGCTACACCAACGAGAGAAATATGAAAACTATTGAGAGGTTTAAAAATTAACCAAAGCTTCAAACTTGTTTTCAGCTGTTACAAATGGCAGACTGGTTTCTTCAGCTACTGCAGCAGCAATTTTTACATCAAACCTACAATGAAATGCAAACATTTGACAATTTGAGACCAAACAGAAGTAAATATGTTTTATGTTAAAAGTACAATCTGCAGGTGTAAAAATTGACGCAACTAAATTTTCATTTATCATAAAAATGTGCATACAAAAGATACAAGGGGCATTTGATCAAAATGACTCTCAACTCAACTCAACTCAACTCAACTCAACTCAGCCTTCGTCCCAAACTAGTTGGGGTCGGCATATGATCAAAATGACTCTGAAACACAATAATAAAGCAAAAGCCTGCATGTATAAGAATATAAAATACAAATATACCTAAGAGAACTTTATCTGTAATTTTAATCCCTCAAGGCATATGGCCCAATTTGTTCAAACTATGGGCTGCAACAATAAGAGAATCTTGAATTACTGTAAATCTGGATTATTTTAAAAACAATACGATTGGCTATATCAATTGCATAATTGGTTGGTAAAAATCGGAAAAAGTAATACTTATTGTTGATACTAATATATCTAGGTATCCCTTCATTAAGAAATTTAAAAGAATAAGAATCAGGGAAGTTAAATAGATAGATCGAATGCAGCATTACATAGAACCACCATTAACATAAAGCATATGAAATCTAAAGCCCAAAAGAAGGGGGCTTCAGATATCAAGATCGTAAAAAACGATGAGCATCACAACCACCACAAAGGATCACACTATCAAGCAGAAAAATGGTAAAAGGCATACCCCTTTTTTGAGTTCAATCCAGTTCCTACAGCAGTACCACCCTGTGCAAGCTGCTCAAAGATAGTTTCAATACATTAGGACTCTAAAAAGAAGAAAAACAAATTGAATAAGGAAATTTGAGTTACCTACCTGATACATGCGTGGAAGAGTACACAACACTCGATCAATTCCATATTTTACCTGATACCAGAGTTCTTATATATCAACATAAGAAAAATAGTGTTGACTCGTTGATAGCCGTACCATGAAAGTATGTCTTCTGGCTAATCGAACAGCATGAATATTGAGTGAAAATGAAGTCCAAAAAGCTTACTTGTGTAGAATAGCCACTAAACTCTTGCCCAAGAGTTAAAGGCGTTGCATCTTGAGTATGTGTGCGTCCAATCTTAATAATATCCTTGAACTCAAGAGACTGGTAAAAAAGAAATTAGAAACAGGAAGGGTAAATGGCAAGTCTGCTGTAGCAAAAACGTGCAATCCTAGGTCAAACACCATCAAATGCAAAACAACACTGTTTGCCATGAACTTCAAATTGAAAAAGAGATGATCTAGCAATCATATTTCTCTTTGATCCTACCAGAAGAAGTAAATTAGCAAGCATTCCTTTTACTTCATATGACAGTAGCAGGCGCTAAAAGTGTTGATGTGATTCGCCTTCTGTACCAGCGAATAAGAATTCAGTGATTATTCATATTAATTTGGATTAAATGCTCCTCACACATCATTCTATACTCATGTATTCTGTGTTTCGCTTCTGAATTAGGAAAATTGAGGAAATTCAGGACCTGAATCTTAAAGTGAAATTTCCTTCTCAACACTATTCCATCACCAAAATTGCTTGCAACATATAGAAATTTATGAGAGAAATTTCTCCTTCCGTTCTGGAACATCTAGAAGGACTACAAAAGATGAAATTTCAACCGGAAATATCATCTCAAAGTCCTACCATCTTAAAATGAGTAAAATTGAGAAAGCAATCACATCTCAATGGATAAATATAAAATCTAACGAATTATTTGCTATTATAATAGCAATTAAGCATTAGAAATTTAGAATCCCAAAAAAAATAGCAGACCCTCTGCTTGTCCCCTAATGTCTCCCTCCAGCTACAAGTCTCAAAATCAAGACTTAATTTTACTAAAAGGGTTTGCTGAAAAAGATGGGCAACTGGACAATGTATAGTAAAGATTGGGGGCAAAACCAAACAAAAATGGAGATGAAAGGAACAAAACAAAATGTAAGAATTTCCTCATCTCATCTTATAGTTTTTTCCTTTTTTTCCTGTGTAATTTCTCAGTGTCTATTTGACCATCTGAGACGCCTTGTTCTTCTTTTTTCTCTTAGTGAATGAATTCTTGGCAATCAAAAAAAAATATTCACCTTTTGGAACCTTGTCAAATCACAAATAGTGGAGAAAATAATTCAATTCAATTGACTAGGAAAATTAGAATTAACTGGAATATATAAGAAATACTAAAAATGGGATGCATTTTAACTTTTATCAATAAAAATATTGAAAAGTGAAATAATAAAAATAATTGTTTTATTTATGAAGGTATACTAAGTTACAAATCCATGTGTTCCAATATATCTCATGCTCATGCAATGAAACCAACAGCTGCGATAAAAGAAATTGAAATAACAAATATCCAAAGTACTTTAATTAGTTACATAACCAAGTAATCATTCCGTTGAACCCAGGACTGGTAGCCATGCAAAACAGGTTTACATGTAATTAAGGTATCCCATGTAAGAAGTCTAACTTCAGTACAATCTGGCACAAGAATCCACAGTACGAGCACAAGCAAAGTGAGAAGGTTCCATCATGTGTTAGACATACAAAGATATAAAGAAACCTATGCATTATATCAGATTCAGATGTAAAAAAAAGGAACAAGCATTATCCAACCTTTGAATGCAGTGAAGTACGCAACTGTTTCAAGCTCGGTATAAACCTTGAATTTATTTCAACTGCTGCAGCAATGTGCATGACCTGGACCAAAGTAGCAATACACTCGTTAGCACCAAGATACAAGGACCCTCACCTTTTAGGAAATGCCACATCGACGCATATGTCAAACATGTCTGACATGACTCTTAGGAAGAAACCTTAAATTACCATTTGCCACATTTGAGGATAATTTACATACTATCTGTATTGTTTTAATACATTTCTATTAATTAAAATAGGTGTTCCTATATGAAAATCTTTTATGAATTAACATTAAGGATGTATCAGCATGTTGAGCTTCCAGGGTAGCTATGTCTGACATTTCACGTCCATGTCAAAAGATTAACTTACATAAGTAAGCATTTATTAGCAGCCTGACACTTCGTCAACAAGAAGCCATTAGAATATGAGAATAAATTCCGTCCCAAAAAAGAATATGAGAATAAAAAATATGCAACTCTGCAGCTCGTATTCCAAGTGCAAACACAGGGATTTAAGATTACTACATTGATCAGATGAAAGGATATACAGCAAAGTCTGCAATTAAGAAGTGAATACAGAAAACAAGATAAAAGTATTATTAAGCTGCTATTAGTATCCTGCAAAGCAAGCTGTAATGACCTTCCACAATTGTCTTTTTTTTTTTTGAATGGTTGACCTTCCACAATTTAAAAACAACTTTCTCTATGATGGGGAAATTGTTGCAGAAAGAGATTGGAGAGACAGAAGATGCATCATATCCAAGAAGTGGTTGTCTAGCAGTTGCCATAGTGGGAAGCTGAGTACGAGAAGCAATGCAGGAAGCGAAAGTGGGAAGTGAGGGGTTTAGAAAACAGAAAATGCGGGAAGCAAAAAGCAATAAGGCAAAAAACTCAAAATAAAGTAAAGAGACTGTGTGGGAAGCGTCATTGAAGGTCTACATTGAGCATGTAAAGCCTTTCTGAAGCATGTAAAGCCTCATTGAAAGCGAACAAGAAGTACATAAAAAGAGCAGTGAGGAAAGACTAATATAGGTAAAAATTATACGTAGAAGGGAAGACTTCGCAACTAATTAGAATTACAAGTTTTAGGAATCTACAGTTTCACATGTTTTTTTTTTTGAATGGCAAATCGATTTTCATTAATAAAACAGACCAAGAAGGTCCCTAAACAGGAGTACACCGAAAAAGCGATAAAGATTTTACAATAAAAATCTAGGGGGAAGAAAATCGAACTGCTCAAGGCTATCTTTGTGCACCCCTGCCCTCGCTAGACTATCCACATCACCATTTGCAGACCGCCTAACATGCTTGAATGTGACCGTTGCCATCACAATTCTATCAAGAATTTCATCAATACCAAAACGTGAAGTGTCTCTCTACTTTAGAAGACAATTAATGGGTTTGGAACAAAAGACTAGGCCATGCCCACATGGACCTTATTTCTAGCTTACTATCTAAAGAGATTGTTGATGGTTTGCCTAAATTAAAATTTGTAAATGATAGTATGTGTAAAAGTTGTCAATTGGGAAAACAATCCAAGAACTCATTTAAACCCAAGAACATTATTTCTTCATCTAGACCACTACAACTCTTGCATATGGATCTATTTGGTCCTATGAAAACATTTAGTCTGGGTGGTAAGAAATATGTATATGTCATTATAGATGATTTCTCTAGATATACTTTCGTATCATTCTTGGTTAATAAAGATGAAACATTTGAAAATTTCTATAAGATGTGTAATATGGTTCAAAAAGAAAAAGGTTTTGCAGTTAGTAAAATTAGAGGTGATCATGGAATTGAGTTTGAAAATGCTTCATTTGAAAACTATTGCATTGAAAAATGAATTGATCATAACTTTTCAACACCTACGGTTCCTCAACAAAAATGGTTTGGTTGAGAGGAAAAATAGAGTCCCAATTGAAATGGCTAGAACCATGCTTCAAGACAATAGCATTCCTAGACATTTTTGGGTTGAGGTGGTCAACACCGCATGCTATCTAATCAATAGAGTCATAATTAGGCCTCACACCATAAAGACACCCTATGAATTGTGGAACAATAGAAAACCAAACATAAGTCACCTTAGAATCTTTGGATGCAAGTGTTATATCTTGAACATAAAGGACAACTTACACAAATTTGATCCTAAATCAGATGAAGGAATCTTTTTAGGATACTCTTCTAGAAGTAAATCTTATATAGTATTCAACAAAAGAACCTTGATTGTGGAAGAAGCTATTCATGTAAAGTTTGATGAATATAATGAAGAAAACAAAAATATAATTGAAGATGAAGAAGAAGATCTAATTCCTCAAAGTATTGACAAGATTGAATGTGTTATTGATCCGTTAGAGAAACTTAGTATAGAAAGTGAGCCTAAAAATGAAGAACCAATTGAAGATCATGGAAAAGGAAAAAAGGATCCTAGTTAATCACCCAACTACCCAAATCATAGGTGATACAACACAAGGCGTGAAAACTAGATCCCAATATATAAATGTATGCAGATTCCTAGCATTCATATCTCAAGTAGAGCCAATATCAATTAAAGAAGCTGAAAATGATGAATTTTGGACGATTGCCATGCAAGAGGAGCTTAGCCAATTTGAAAGAAACAAAGTTTGGAAACTAGTTCCTAGACCTAGAGATCACCCGGTTATAGGAACAAGATGGGTATATACAAACAAACTAGATGAAAATAGTAATATCCAAAGGAACAAGGCAAGCCTAGTTGCCCAAGGTTCCAACCAAGAAGAAGGCATTGATTATGATGAGACATTTGCTCCCGTAGCTAGACAAGAGGCCATTATGATGCTTCTTGCATTTGCTTGTCATAAGGGATTCAAGCTATTTCAAATGGATGCCAAGAGTGCATTTCTAAATGGGTACATTATGGAGGAAGTATATGTTGAACAACCTCCCGATTTTGAAGATTTCACTTACCCCGATCACGTCTATAGGTTGGACAAAGCCTTATATGGATTGAAGCAAGCTCCTAGAGCTTGGTATGAAAGGCTTAGTTCATTCCTAATGGGGAAAGGATTTGAAATGGGAAGCTCCAAATCTCCAAGGTACCAGTTTTGATCCCCGAAGCCATCTGATTACGTTGAGCGAGTCCCCTTCCACCACTACCTTGTCCATGTCCACATTAAGAAGCATCTTGATGCCCTGATGGATTGCGCACACTTCGCCTCATTTGCATATGCAATACTAATGAGACCTCTAAAGGCCCAAATCACCTCTCCCTCTTCATTCCTTAACAATCCTCAAATGTTGGATGACCCAGGATTTCCCATACGAGATCCATCGAAATTAGTTTTAGCATTCCATGCACAGGAGGGACCCAAGCCTCAATCACTTTGGGTTCATTTTTGTCCCCCCCGCAGATCTCTCTCCAACCATGCCATAGATTATAGGCAGATACAAATCTAAAGCATGGTAATGTTTTCACTCATGATATAGTTAACGCAATTAGTTTATTGAAAACAAACCGTGCCCCTTGATGATAGGAGGATACTTGCCACAAAATCTTCCCTTTTCTCTTCCATGGTGCCATCACCCGACTCTCGAATAGTTCCAAGAATTTTTCTAGAACTACCCAAGCAATCCCGAAACAAACCTACCCCATACCTCTCTGGCTACTTTACAATGTACTAGTAGAAGATCCATCGACTCTCCCGATTCAATAATACAAAGAGCACAATAGTCGATAAACCATAAATTCCTATGTCTCAGGAAATCTATGGTTTGGATCCGCTCGAGAAGCGCAGCCCACCCACATGTTTTATTCCTTTATATTTAATGTTAAAATTTTTGGAAAAAAAGATTTTTATAATTTTCATTTGAAATTTAAGATGAGTTTTCAAGTTTTAAATGCTTCAATATCATCGTAAGAAGAAAATATACCTTTAGGAAGAAATAATAACCTAAATAGAAAGTGTAATCTTATTAAGAGGAAACGCGTAGGAAGCGCGCTTCCCCTAAATTTGGGAAGTGAGAAGAATTTAGTTTCCAAAGCGAGTTCTGAGGAAGCGAGCTTCCCATCCAACTATGAAGTTTCCAATAACTATACTCTACCTCATACCACCTAGGTATAATCTAGTTAATAAATATCTCTTCCATGTACAGCAGAACCTGCCAAAGTTGATAAGTTAATAACCTCCCTATCTTGACAGAAAATCGCCGATCCCAACTTCGGACTTCAACCTAAGTTAATAACCTCTATAAGTTGTCAGTTATTATTTATTAATATTTGCCCAGACCCAAAGTTTTTATATATTAACAAAAGAAATTTTACTTAAGATATAGGAGGATTATTATTTAAAGAACCTATCTAAGGTGTGGTTTCAATTGAGAGAAGTCTTATTAAAAGTGATTGAACCATTGATATGCCATCTTCCAACAAAACAACCATAGGTGGAGTGCCTCGTTTCATTGAAAGAGTTATTACACTTTTAATTTAAATTGGTAACATTTTTCCCAGCTTGGCCCTATTTTCTATATGCAATAAAGCTATTCGTTTCCTTTCAAATGTTGCCCGTGTCTTCTTTGGTTTTTGTATGTGTTTCTTTTGTAGTATTATTATGTGTGGTGCCACAATTGAATGACCTAGGGTGAAATGGTGGTATAGGGGTCCCAACTTGAGTTTGGCATGGGCAGATGCTTGAAACTGGGAATCTGTTACCATTGGGAAGTTTAGAACAAGTGGTGGAACAACTCCCACTAAGGTACATGTGGCACCACAATTTAATGACCTAGTTGTGTTATAGGGATGACATGGTGGTATAGGGTTCCTAGTTAAGTATGCCATGCATGCTTGAAATTGTGGATCTTAACCCATTAATGTCAATTAACCTTAAGGACTTCCTCCCTGGATACTTAAATTACCTGTCTATATTAATACTGTCCCACTGGTCCCTACAGTGTAGACAAATTCAACTTGTACTCTTAAAAGAAGTATCATAATTGACAGCAGAAACAAAAATGCAGTGGTTTCTAAGAAAAAATAAGGGATAAAATATCTATAAAACAGGAATGAATAGATAGAAAGCACATCAACGAAGTCCTTCAAGTGATCCTTGAAACCTGTAATAGGGTGTAAAAGTTTCACTCATGTGTCTATCCGTTTTTCTTTAGGAGATGCTTGCAAACAAATCAATCTTAGGAACAGATTCTGAACAAATATATTGAGTCCATAGACAATGAAAAGAGCAAAAGTCTTACAGTTGGGAATGTATCGTTTGAAGACTGAGCCCTATTGACATGGTCATTTGGATGCACAAACTTTTCACCGCGTTTGTGGCCAAGAATCTCAGCTGCTCTATTAGCAATCACCTGTAGATCACAAAGCAATACATAAATAAGAAATAAATCTAGAACAGAAGAAGCAACTTGAAAACCACCGAAAAAAAAAAAAGAGAGAACAGGATTATATTTGAAAAAAAAAACTTTCTGAACTACAAAGTCATGGTTTGAATGAGGGAAAAACTGTAGAAAGTAATACCGGCTAACTGAACAAACTGAATAAAATACACGTGAAAGGCAGCTATGTGAAGGAAGAATTTAGAATTCTAGTCTCGCCCAAAGGGATCATACTCATCTCGGGTGAAGTGTATTTGCATTGCTATAACATTATAAAGGGGTGACAGACACTAATGGCATCTACTGTCCACTGCATATCCACTGAATGAGAACGACTCAACCCTAAATAAGAAAAAACTGAATGTTTAAATAAATAGGATTTTCAGTTCTTTTTCTTTTTTTTCTTTTTTTTAAAATGGTAAAATAGAATTTTCAGTTCTAAGATTAAATTAAAAGGGAATCTAACCAGATAGATAGCATGCAAAGCTCCTATCTTACTACATCTTGTTGTTTCAAGGAGACAGATAAATGACTAAAGCATGTGTGGAGAATCCAATTTGCTGGCTTCCCCCTTATTTGCCTGCTCAACAGTTTTTAGCAGATGCTGAGAAAGATGGAAATCAGGTAACATGTCGTATCCCCAACTAGACATGTCTGCTTCGTTGTTTTTCTTTTTCTTTTTCCTTCTCTCACTTATGTAATCTCCAAAACCGCAATATTTATTGCTTCTACCACAGATTGCAATGGACTTTTATTTATAATATTTTTGGCATATTTTCTTTAAAGATATATGTTTCAATCATTTTAATGCAATTTATAATGTTTCTAGCGTGCTTGCGAGCCTGTTAGGATGTCTATTGTTTGTTTGATGTCTATTTTTCTGTATCCCAATTTTATATATTACTAGAACTAATAGTCTAGAAAAAAGTGAACGTATAAAGAAATGAATAATATAAGTATTTGTTATTAAGATATTAAGACACTAACGTAGACCCTCCTTGAGCCTACTTGACATTCCGTAGAGCCTACTTGACATTTTGTCCACTTGTACTTTTCAAACAACTCTTCAATATCATCAAAACATTGAGTTATACTTTTCCCTTATTAAAATATGTACATGGTTTTAAATTTTGGTTTCGGTCGGTTTCAGACCCCACCGAAATCGAAATTTCAAGATTTCGCTCGAAATCTGAGGGACTCATAAAAAGAATATTTTATTGGTTATCGAAATCCCTGAAATTTCGGTCAAAATTTCGGGGTAATTAAAAAATAGAAAAAAATGGTCGAAATAATGACACGTTTCGGGTATGTGCCATTTCGGTTTCGGTCTCCACCGAAACCCGAAATTTCGGATTTCGGTCGAAATTTAAAACCATGCATATGTAGTTTCTGTGAAAACTTTGGGTAGTTAAATAGGTTTTTAATTGCTTATAACGGAAACTAGAAGTGCATGAAGGTTTGTACTAACCTCATTGGCATTCATGTTACTTTGTGTCCCACTGCCAGTCTGCCATATGACAAGTGGAAATTGATCATTCAATTTCCCTTCAGCCACTTCTTGGGCAGCTTGCATAATTGCTTTCGCGATTGATGGGTCAAGACCATATTCCATGTTCACCTGCAATATAAAACATTTTTTTGTGCTTTACATCAGCTAATAAAGAACAGTGAAAAAAACATCACGATGTAATTAAAAACAGAACATTTGACAGACTTCAAAGCAAAATACGAATGATGAATGTAGCTATTAAATGCAAAGGATCAAGGAATACTATTTGAAATTCTTATGTTTCTTTAGAGAGTTCCAATCTAAGGATAATTGTCATACTAAAGGAAACTGCGAAACAACCAGTTACTCCAAAAGCTTAAGCTGTTGGAGATGGCGTTATTTAATCTTTTATACTTTAACACTCCCCCTCACATGTGGCCCCTCTTTTGGGTTTGGCCTACACGCGGCACATGTGGCTCCTCTTTTTGGTTTGGCTGTTGCATGTGGATTTTTGCTATCAAAGAGGTTTGAACTCAGGATTTCTAGCTCTGATACCATGTGACACTACCAGTTACTCCAAAAGCTTAAGCTATTGGAGAAGGAGTTATTTAATCTTTTATACTTTAACACTCCCCCTTACGTGTGGCCACTCTTTTTAGGGTTGGCCTACACGTGTGGCCACTCTTTTGGGTTTGGCCATTGCATGTGGATATCTACCATCAAGGAGGTTTGAACCCAGAACCTTTGCTCTGATACCATGTGAAACAACCAGTTACTCCAAAGCTTAAGTTGTTAGAGATGGCGTTATTTAATCTTTAATACTTTAACAGACACCAAGAAAGTAAAAATAACAACCCTCAAACGAAATTTGATAACCCTAAATAATGGCAGTAACAAGGTAGATGGGGATATATTGTTCAGAAAATCGCTCAGGAACTAAATCAGCTTCCTAAGTACATGGGAAACCATTGTTATTGGACATTCTACGGCGCAAATAATAGCATATGACTACAGTTGCGAAAGAGGGTCGTAACACATTAGTGATCCATATTGGAAATGTCCAAAACCCGACATGTTAGGAGAACCTACCAACTTATTGCTGCATCATTGGTAAAGGTCTTCCCCTTGAACCTTGATATTGTGGTAAAGGTCTAGGATTGGTAACCGAAGCCATATCTCGAAAAAATAGGGACAACCTCAGAGCCCAATTGTTGCATCTTCTAATGGCTTATTGAATCTTGCCAACAACTTTGGTCAGCATTAGTTAGATTACTAGACTTCTTGCCACCACATGTTTCCAAATGTAGGTGTCACTGAAACAATCAATTCAAGAAACGTACTTTTCCAATAACCTGATTTAAACCACAATTAATGTACTTTCCCACTAACATACATTTAAACCACAATTTATCAAACATGAAGTGACATAATTATGAATGTCACTAAAATCACGTCTTTCTTTTCTAGCGCAAAGTCCTGACACGGGTAATGAATTAATAATTCAACAATGTGGAATTCCTGGCAAATTTGACAACACGATATTTACCCCTAACAACTTGCTCAAGGCAGAGCCCTTTGGGAGGCCAAAACTGCTATGAAAACCAAATAAAAGTTAATGCACACGGTACTAACCACCACTCCATGAGTCAACACTTTTACCAATGACAGGACATTATGGAGATTATTAAAAGAGGAAAAAATGTATTTTCAAGGATATCACATGCACCACTTCAGCATGATGAGTTTGTTGTTAATTGAAATGAGTTATATTTTTAATTAACTATACACAAACTAAATTATTTACTAAAAAAGGCCCAACAGCAATGGCACTTCCATGGTGAAAAACACTGTTTCAAAATGTGGACTCGGACAATAAAATGTCCACAGTAAAAGGGAGTCGACGATTGACACAGGGAATTTTTAAACAGTGATGAAAAATTCACTTGATCATGTGGATGGTTGACACATTCAGGAAGCAAAGAAAAAAAAAAGCTTAAGAGAAGTATTTAGAACTTTGGGCTTCAACAAATATTAGAAGATGCATTCAGGGAGCAAAGAAAGAATAAACTTAGGAGAAGTATTTAGAACTTTGGACCTCAACAAATATTAGAAGAAATTTGAAGCACCAAAGTTTTCAACCAGGAGCCATGAACAACACTTTCGAGAAAATTAAACATTCAACCAATCTTATAGATCCTACATGTTATGGGGGAAAAAAGTTCGACTCTTATATTCTAGACTTGTATAATAACAATTTAATGTTGAGAATTTAAAAACAAATACTGTGTGCTCAACCATAGAAACACATAAACAACTCACTACAACCTAGTATTAGGTAAATATGACCTGGCCTAACCTATATATGAAATGAGACTAATACAAAAGAACCCCACCCTTTATAAAAATGATGCACACCATTTATCTACACATATAGGATACCCAGGCTCATCCTATGCAAGACCCCAACACTACATTTGCACATCATATTCAATGTGTCCACTCAAATGATCGGCACACCCATCCGACCCATTTTGATGGCAAAAACTGACTGACAATTCCAGGAAAACATCAAGGATGGCACTAGGAGTCCATAGTCATCCGTGTGTGTCCAGCAAAAAACCTCTAATGGGTCACACAGACCCTTCACACAAATGAAGCCCAAGCCTTCAATACTGAGATGTTAATAAAGGTGCATTAAAGTGAGATATGGAAATTGAACCACCCCGGATTTATAGAACTACAGTTGATTAATATGTGAGCTATCAAAAGGTATCATAACTAGCAACTTACTATATCATTTTGTCCAATCCTATCAATTACTTAGCAATGTGGAATTTTAGAACCTAATAAAACAAAAATAGAAAGAACAAAAATGAAGATTTTAAACATCCAAAAGTTACTTAATAAAAAACGAAATCAACCTTAGCTGCGCATTTCTTAAGGACACCAAAGGCACGAATGATGGGTTCAGGCATCTGCTCACGCTCTCCACCAATGTCAAAATTTTGCAATGACCTTTGTGTTTGAGCCCCCCATAGCCTAAAAATAGAAAATGACAACTGAGTTCAATCTTAGACAGCCGATAAAATGGAAATAGAACATTTTTTTTTTGAAATGGAAAATGGAGATGGAACATATTATCACATTGATGAGACGCAAAGAAAATCAGAGCGAACTTAGTAAGAAATATAATATTGGGCTACAACTACGGAACAATGACAAACAAACAGTGATCCTAATTGAAGTAGCCCTGCAGGTTCAATTGCTTAAAGCACGAGAGGAATCTACGTATCGTATCATTGTTAGCAGTTCACACTATGCCATTTTTTGTTTAAATGAATATATATGGGTGCAATTCACAATCAACTATACTAAATGCCTATGATTTAGCCGACACTTTGAATTTACTGCTGATACGCAATGTCGTGTTGTATTGTGTCGTGTTCGACACGACACCCGTGTCTACACGTGTCAACACTTCTTTAGACACTTTTAAATGTGCTGCTAGAAGTGTCAATAATTTTATATGCATGTACGTGTATGAGTGTGCTACTATTTCTAGATTTCTAAGGGTTGCAATGTCAGATACCTTGTATCCGTGTTGAAACTCGGCACACGAATCCCTATCCACAAATCATGATTATATGTACTTTCTATTTTAGCGGTGTCCCCGTTTCTAAATTTTGGGAGTTTGCCATGTCTGATACTCGTGTCCGGGTCCACAAATCATAGCTAAATGCTTACTCAGATGGTCAATTCAACCACCAATTGTACTCTTAACCTAATCTGATGTTATAGGAGATTGCATAGACCATGGCACTTAGAGAATCAGGGTTGGGGCCTTCTTCAAACAATCAATTTCATACTCTTTCAAAATGGAAAGCTAATCCATGACTTTGCAAAATGTGCAGCTAATGTGTCACCAAACATGAGTTACTTGTGAAGTGAATTGTGAGACAGCCAATTACTCCAAGAGCTTAAGCTTGTTAGAGTTGGTGTTATTTAACCATTTATACTTCAACACTCCCCCTCACATGTGGCTCCCTCAACTTTCACATTTTCAATGATAGCCCTGACTTTTCAAAGTCATCAACGACACCCCTTGACTCTTCACCCTATGTTCAAAATTCATCAAAGACACCCAACGACAATTTCGTCGTTCCCGTCCACCCTATCACTTAACAAGCATTATTGAAAACTAAGGGGGTGTCGTTGATGACTTCGAAAAGTTAGGGTTATCGTTGAAAATGTCCGAAAGTTGAGGCGGTGTATCTGTATTTTTCCCTTAATCATATGCACTTCAACACGAATCATGTATGACACAAAAAAATACATAATTTATAAACCTAACTCCCTACTCTTGAATTTCGCATTGATCGAGAAACTCCACCAATATAAACTCTTTCAAGCAATTAGCATTTTGCATACAAAATCGATAAAAAAATATGCAGAAAAATACCATATGAGAGAGAGAGAGAGAGAGAGAGAGAGAGAGAGAGAGAGAGAGAGAGAGTACTAACTTGTCAGAGGGTACGAGTATCGGCCCAAATGTATCTTTTTCTTCCCTAAACGAAGTCGAATACCACCTACAACCAGTTAAACGCAATTCTCCTACAAACATTGAGATGGTCGATAGACTCGAAATCCTGCGGGAAGCAGTAAACATTGCCATTTTCAATCCTGCAAAACAAAACGAAAAAAATTAAGAGAATAATAAATTTCAAGATCAATATTTCATTAGGAGTAAATTGATATTCAGATAAATGGAATCTTTTTAATAAGATTATAGGAATGAAAGAGACACGATATCAGTGATTTCAGCAAAAAAAAGAAGGAAAAGGATGAAGAGAAAATCAGCAGTGTATAAGAGAATAGAAGGAAAAAGGAAAATACAGAAATAGAGATGAGTAAGAGATGCGAATATGTGTAGGAAAAATTGAATATGATGAATACTGTCTCTCGAACTGACTGCCTGAGATCTCTAAGAAGAGAAGAAGGAAATTTTACCGGAAGTTGTGTACGTGACGGGAAGAACTTCGTCTTAGAATAAAATTAGTCCCGTTTGACGAGTAAAAGGGATTTTGCTACCGCAACGGCTGCTTAGAAGTTGTTCAATGATTGTCTTCCGAATGTGACAGCTGAGTGCTTGAATAAGGTTACAACTTGGGTCGGGCAACATGGGCCGGGTTTAGAAATCATGGGTCTTGGGTAGGATCTGGTTTTAGATTGAAAAATTAGGTTGGGCCGGTTTAAGTGAAAAAACACAAAACCCGAAACCCGACCCGACTCGTATTGGTGTACCATGACTTTCTTAAATAGCGATTGAATAACGTAGCTGATTATCTTCCAATATAATTGTTTTCATTGAGGTGATCACGTTTCGCTCCTGTGAGAAGAGGCGACTCGTGCTAGATTGATGGAGTAAAAAGAGGTAGGGGCAGACCGTAAACAACTTGGGTAGAGACAATGAGGAATGACTCGATAGCTAGGAACATAAGAGAAGACATGACCTTAGATAGGATAGAATGGAAGAAAATGATCCACGTAGAGGAACCCAACTAGAGCCAGGATTAGAGCCGGGTAGATTCCTTCTTCATAAAATTTTTCTAAAGGATTCATTTAGCCGACCCCAACTAGTTTGGGACAAAGGCTTTGTTGAGTTGAGTGAGTTGAGGTGAGGTGAGGTGAGGTGATCATGTTTGTGATGTAAAAATATAGTTTCATTCTTAAATTTATATGCTTGATGAGTGTGAAGATTTGTTGTTTTCTACAATCTTTAAAATTAGTCACTATCATACGCTAAAAATAAAAACCCGACCCGACCCGACCTGAGAAACTATCTTGGGTAGGATCAGGTTTACGAATCTTGGAGGTCCCCATAAAAAACTAGACATGGACTGACCCTTCCCAGTGTAATTTCCCATATGGGGTTGGTGTTAGGATTTTTCAAAATCCATAAAGTAATATTTCTGAAAAGTTGCAATCTTTAGTAAACAGTCATGATTCTATACGTAAGCATTGCAATCTTTGGTGAATAGTCATGATTTTATACCAACAATCACATTTGTTCTGAAATGGTGCATCTATTCGAATGAACAGGCACATCTGTTATGAAATTGTGCATCTATTCAAATGAACAGACACATCTATTCAAATGAACAGACACATCTGTTCTGAAATAATGCGTTGATTCTAATAGACATGTCTATTCATTGATGATCTTTCGGAAAAGACATGTCTCTAGAAAGTAAACAGACACATCTGTTCTATAAAAATGCATTGATTCGAATAAAAAGACAATAGACATGTCTATTCATTGATGATGTTTAGAAAAGACATGTCTATAGAAAGTGACTGTTGGTTGGTTATAAATATGTGGGCTAGGATTCAATTAAAAAAAAAACTTCTTCAGATTCGTTCTCTCTTCTCTATTACTTTTGTAGTTTTGCTTCAATTACAAAACTACAATTTTGTAACTGAAACAGATTAATTTCTGGGCCTAAATTATCTTGGGAGGCAGATTTGCTGATTACCTTTTGCAAATTTATAAGGGCAAATTCTGTCTTAAGGAGAGAACGAATTACGTTCGATTTAGGCATTAATTTTCTTCATTCAATAAATACAACAATCTTAAGACAGAATTCGACAATGGAGGAGATTAATGCAAAGTCGTCAATCCAAAATCAGATTGGCAAACTAGATAAGTTTGATGAAACCTTTTTCAAGCGTTGGAAAGGAAAATTGTTATTTTTCCTTACTAATATGAAGTTAGCGAATGTACTGACAGAAAATAAACATGAAGAGAAGGCAGAAGAGACATTTGATGAAACTGCAAAAAGGCTCAAATGGAGTGAAGATGATTTCATGTGCAAAGGGCACATTTTGAATGCACTGTTAAACATTCTCTATGATGTATATGCTGCAAAGTTCGCTGATGGAACGACAAGGCAGCTTTGGAAGGATCTAGACAACAAATACAAGTCTGAAGATGCTGGCCACAAAAAGTTCCGAGTAAGTCAATTATTTGAGTATAAAATAGTAAATAATAAGTCTGTTATGGCCCAAGTTCATGAACTACAGTTCATTATGAATCAATTAATATCTGAGGGCCGTAACATAGATGAAACTTTTCAAGTATCCACTATTATTTCTAAGTTACCTATGACTTGGAAAGATTGCCGTAATGAATTGAAACAAACGAAAGATGCAATAACTATGCAAGAGCTTATAGAATATCTTCAAATTGAAGAAAATTCTGCAATTTGGGTAATCTGGAATTAGAAGGAAATTACCAAAAGGCTCTTGTTATAGAAAATGCATCTCAACCTAAAGGTCACAAGAGGAAAAGAAATGGTTCAACAAATTCTTCATCCAAGAAATCTAAGAGTGATAAAGCTTGCTAGAAATGTGGGAAAACTGGACATTTCATGAAACAATGTCGAGTTTATCTCAAGGAAAAGGAAGCAAAGAATTAAGCAAACTTGGTGCAAAATGAAAACATTGTTGCGGTCATTTCGGAAGTAAATATGATCAATGATGATGTTGACTGGTGGGTAGATTCTGGAGCAACTAAACATGTTGCAAGGAACACGAATTTGTTTGAGACTTATGAACCTATTAAAGATTACTACAATCTATGCATGGAAAATTCTTCACTTGCAAAGGTAGTAGGCAAAGGCAAAGTGGTTCTCAAGCTCACATCCGAAAAGACTTTGACTTGAATGATGTTCATCATGTTCCTTTGATAACAAAGAATTTGATTTCTGTTAGTCTTTTAAGCAAACATGAACTTAAAGTCCTGTTTGAATCTGATTGTATGATCTTGTCCAAAGGTGGCATTTATGTTGGTCAAGGATATGTATCCAATGGCATGTACAAAGTTAAACACAATGAATAAATGCACATCTTCTGTTTATATCGTATCTTCAATTAATTTATGGCATTCTAGATTAGGACATGTGAATTATCGAAGTATGAAATGCATGAGTAAATTAAATTTATTGCCTACTTTAGATTATTCTGATATAGAAAAGTGTTCTATATGCATTCAATCGAAAATTGCTAAGAAAGCATTTAAAAGTGTGACTAGAAATTCATAATTGTTAGATTTGGTGAATTCTGATATATGTGAATTAGAGGGTCACTTGACTAGGGGGGTAAATGATATTTTATTACTTTTATAGATGATTGCTCAAAATATACACATGTTTATTTGCTTAGGACTAAAGATGAAGCTTTAGAAAAATTTAAAGTCTATAAGGCAGAAATTGAAAATCAATTGGATCGTAAGATTAAAATTCTTAGATCTGATAGAGGTAGAGAATACATCTCTTTTAATGATTTCTGTGAAACTTATGGAATAATACATCAAACACAGCCCCATATAGTCTTCAGCAAAATGGTGTGGCAGAAAGAAAAAATAGGACTTTGGTAGAAATGGTTAATTCTATGCTTAATACTTCTGGATTGCCCAAGAATTTATGGGGTGAAGCTTTAATGACGGCATGTTATATACTTAACCTTATACCTCGTAAAAAGACAAAAATGTCTCCATATGAAGTTTTGAAAAGAGACAGCCTTCCCTTGATCATTTCAAAGTATGGGGATGTAGAGCATTAGTTAGGCTCACTGATCCAAAACAATTAAAACTTGATAATCGGGCAATTGAATGTGTCTTCATTGGCTATGCTCAAAATAGCAAAGCATATAGATTTTTGACTATGGAATCTACGAATTCTGTTAGTCAAAATATAATTATGGATTCAAGAGATGCAAAATTCTTTGAGAATTCATTCTCAAAATTAAGGAAAACAAAACATTCAAGTGATGAAGGTAAAAATGAACTTGAACATCAACCCTTAATTGAACCGCATCCTCGTCCCATAATGGATGAAAACATTGAACCAATGAGAGGTAAACAAGCTAGAAAAGAAAAAAACTTTGGTCCAGATTTTCATATGTATCTTGTTGAAGGAAAAAGAGGAAATAGTTCTTTTAGTAAGATATATAATGTTGAGCAAGATTCTATAGATAGTAATGATAGAGATCCATTAACTTTTCGAGAAGCTATTACATCTCGAGATTCTGCTTTTAGGCAAGAAGCAATTAATGATGAAATTGATTCTATTATGACAAACAAAACCTGGATTTTGGTGGATTTACCTCAGGTAGTAAACCGATTGGTTGTAAATGGATTTTCAAACGAAAGCGTAAAGCCGACGGATCCATTGACAAGTACAAAGCAAGGCTTGTAGCCAAAGGTTTTAGACAAAAACGAGGAATTGATTATTTTGACACATGCACCGGTTGCTAGAATTAGCAGTATTAGAGTTATGCTTGCATTAGCATCCATCTATAAGTTAAAGATACATCAAATGGATGTTGAAACAACTTTTCTAAATGGTTATTTAGAAGAAGAAGTTTATATGGAGCAACCGGGGGGGTTTGTTATGGAAGGTCCTAAGCATTGCAATCTTTGGTGAATAGTCATGATTTTATACCAACAGTCACATTTGTTCTGAAATGATGCATCTATTCGAATGAACAAGCACATCTGTTATGAAATGGTGCATCTATTCAAATGAACAGACACATCTGTTCTGAAATAATGCGTTGATTCTAATAGACATGTCTATTCATTGATGATCTTTCGGAAAAGACATGTCTGTAGAAAGTAAACAGACACATCTGTTCTGTAAAGATGCATTGATTCGAATAAAAAGACAATAGACATGTCTATTCATTGATGATGTTTAGAAAAGATATGTTTATAGAAAGTGACTATTGGTTGGTTATAAATATGTGGGCTATGATTCAATTAAAAAAAAAACTTCTTCAGATTCGTTCTCTCTTCTCTATTACTTCTGTAGTTTTGCTTCAATTACAAAACTGCAATTTTGTAACTGAAACAGATTAATTTCTGGGCCTAAATTATCTTGTGAGGCAGATTTGATGATTACCTTTTGCAGATTTATAAGGGGCAAATTCTGTCTTAAGGAGAGAACAAATTACGTTCGATTTGGGCATTAATTTTCTTCATCCAATATATACAACAGTTGGTTTTTGGAAAATCCTATCACCCGACCTGAGTGGCAACCCGTAGCCTTTACTATGGTTGTTGTCAACTAACCCTTTTCACATTTGCCTCCCTTTATGTGGCTTCAAAACCAGAAATGCTGTATACTCTAATACCAAATGTTAGGTACCTACCACGGAACTCGTTAGTCTAGGTCCTTAAACCACCCAAGATGGTAACATTCCACCATGGTCCACAGTGGACGATCCTAATGAGCCACTCCTGGAGTGCTTTCGCTATGATTGTTCACCAAGTAACCCTTGTCACATGTCTCTTTTCAGTGACTCGAACAACAAATGTGGTGGTGTAAGTTCCGATACCAAATGTGAGGTACTTAACTAATACGTCAAAAGCCCTAGGACTGATTTAAGGCATTGGATTGAGCCACTGAAACGTGTTATATACGAAGTTGGGTGCCACATAGTCTCATACCTATGTATGCCCCTACTTAATTACCTAACCAGTATGCCTTTAGATTTTTTTGAAAATTGACATTTATTATTCCAAAAAGTGCCAAATGAGGGACAAGTTGTCCCCTAATAGGCTACAACATTATCACCTCCTACATACAGTAGAAGTTGCATACATATCTGTTATATGCTACCCATCCCCATTCCCCATTACATTACCAATAGCCTACTTGTATCAAATCCATCAAAAAATGCCATATTTGTGGGCCCCACCAAGTCATGAAATGTGTCCGCCATGCCACGCAGACTTCTCCACTTCATTCCAGCTAGCAATTTCGATTTAAAAAAATCCCACTCGAAGACCAAGAGCGATTGTGCGCCCCTAACCGTGCACGATAGCCATCTTCATCACCCGAAACCAATATGCCTTTTAGATTAAGCCCTTTAGGCTAGGTCCCACCCATTATGTCTGAAATTTACGTGAGAAAGGCAACATGAAAGAAGCCATGAAGATCCCATATTATCTCGTGTTGGTTATGTGTCCTTTAAAATCTCCTTTTCAATTTATTAACTAATCTTATTTGATCTTATCCCACTTGGTTAAGATTTTATCCCACAAGAATAAGGATTCAGTTCTTATCTCCTTTCCTCATCTCTAATGGGAGAGATATGGATTGGACCTAAACTATAAAAAGGAGGATCACACCTTGGCTTTTGGCATCGTGAGTTTTCACAATCTGCCCATTAGATTTGCCAACTTAGCCAAGGTGCTCTACCTCCTTAGGGTGAGTGTGTTTAAATTTTATTTATTTGTTTATTCATCTTTTATTAGAAAGAAAATTCCAACAATGGTATTAGAGCCATGGTTGAATTTGATTTTAGTTTTACCTACTTGAGAACAATAAAAGTGGGTTAAAATTAAAATCAAATACTTGGCTTGGGAGTTTTACCTACTTGAGAACGATAACAGTGGGTTAAAATTAACATCAAATACTTGGCTTGGGCACGGCTTGGTTTGCGGCTTTGTGCTGTTATAGAACCCACTGTTATAGGAGTAAAATGATATTAAGATAAATGGAATCTTTTTAACAAGGTTATAGATATGAAAGAGACACGGTATTAGTGATTTCAGCAAAAAAAGGCAAAAAGATGAAGATAAAATCAGCAGTGTATAAGAGACAAGAAGGAAAAGGAAAAATACAGAAATCGAGATCAGTAAGAGATGCGAATATATGTAGGAACAAAAGAATATGAGGAATACTGTTTCTCGAACTTAAGAGAAGCCAGAAATTGTACCGGAAGTTGTGTGCGTGACGGGAAGAACTTTGCCAGAGAAAGAGAAGGTTGTGTTTGAGAATAAAATTAGTCGGGTTTGACAAGTAAAAAGGGTTTTTGCTACCGCAATGGCTGCTTAGAAGTTGTTCTATAATTGTCTTTCAAATGTGAAATTAATCCTCGCTTGATCCACCTCAGGTTGGATCTCCTTCGGATTGGATCCACCTATGTCTTAGTCATGATCCATTTCAAATCGAACCGTCCATAAGAGGTTCTACTTACAACAAAACAAAAATCTCAGCTTTCTTTATTTGAAATGAACTCCAAAACTTCCTTGATTCAGAAAAGAATTAGTCACTATATCTAATAAGTGACGATAGAACTTTCTAGTAACTAATCCTTCTTGAGGGGTGAGTGGCAAGATTATAGAAAGAAAAGCCGATTGGGGAAAGGAAGAGAAAAGGGGGAAGTAAGCTGAGCAATATTTACTTCATTTTTATGAAAATACCCCTCCTTTAAGATTTTAGTAAAAGGACTTCGGATCATTAGTATCCATCGGATTTTGTTGTCATGTCTTGATCACAATCCAAAATTTTTCAAATCTTATGAAGAGGATCCAAAATATGTCCATGGATCCTTCTTATGTGCCTAGATCCTGTCTATTTAGGTTCGGGTTCGAACTATCCAATTGGACTGTCTGGGTCCATTGACACCCCTAATCAGGATTGATGAATCTAGATTAAGTTCTTTAAACCATATAATTCTCTCCACATGTGGTCGTCCCACTCCCATCCCTTACTACATGGTGACTGCCATGACACAAATGTTGAAAAAGTACCTAACCAATACACTAAAAACTGTTGGATTGTTAGGACGCATTAGGCTAAACCCTTAAACCGCTCTAGGATTGTAACATTCCACCATGCTCCACAACTGGCGGCCCTGATAGCTCACTTTGTGAGCACTTTTACTAAGGTTACAACTAACATTGGCCGGGTATAGAAATCATGTGTCTTGGGTAGGATCAGGTTTTAGATTGAAAAACCTACCTCAGTCTTAGGTAGGGCCGGGTTTAAAGGAAAAAAACCCAAAACCCGACCCGACTCATACAGGTGTACTATGACTTTCTTAAATAGCTATTGAATAAAGTAGCAAATTATCTTCCAATATAATGGTATAATCGTTTTCATTGAGGTGATAATATTTGTGACGCGAAAATATAGTTTCCTTCTTAAATTTACATGCCTATGAGTGTAAAGATTTGTTGCTTTCTACAATCATTAAAATTAGTCACGATCATATGCTAAAAATTATGGGTGCAACTTGGGTCGGGTTGAACCCGATTTTTGGGCCGGTTGGGTTGGGTTTGGGTCCGGGTTGGGATTTGGCAACCCGACTTAAATTCGGGTTGGGTTGGGTTGGGTACCAGGCAACCCGACCCGACCCGTGAACCCGCCAAAGATATACACAGTATGTCAATATACAAGTTTTTTTGTAGTTTTTGACATTTTGTTGACTTTTCTGTTTTTTTCTTTCCATCCTTACAAATATAATACTTATTTAATATTTCCTATTAACTTATACTAAAGTAAAAAGTAAAAACCCTAACCCTAGAAATCCATCCTTTTTTCCAAGTCACAGCAGCCTCATCTTCTATTCTTCTTCCACCTCCATCTTCGATTCTTCCCAACTTTGGAGTGTGCCTCTCAGCCGTGCCTCCTCCATCTTCCGCGGTTCCGCCACCTCCCGGCCCTTACTCCTGCTCAAGCACTCTCGTACTTAGACTTTCACATTCGGCCTCGTTACGGGACCCTCAAGCTCAAATATCTCAAGGTATTCGATCCATGATCTATCTCTTTGTATTTTTTAAAAATATGAAGGCATGATTTTTAAATTTTACCTCGATCAGATCAGATGAGATTGATTCAATTTGAGGTCTCGATTAAAATTTACCCAACTTGGGAAATCGGGTCGGGTTCGGATTAGGGAAAAATCAATTTGGGTTGGGTTGGGTTGGGTTAGCCAAGCCGGGTTGAAACTCGGGTTGGGTTGGGTTAGGGTTGGGGGTTGAAGTTTTCGGGTTGGGTTGGGTTGGCCTCATCCCAACCCGAGTTGCACCCCTACTAAAAATAAAAACCCAACCTGACCCAACCCGAGAAACTATCTCGAGTAGGGTCAGGTTTGCGAATCTTGGAGTTTCCCATAAAAAAATTAGACCCAACCTGGCCCAATATAATTTTCCAGATAGGGTAGATATTTGGAAAACCCTACTCGCGCGACCTGAGTTGCAACCCTAGCTTTTACCATGGTTGTTGTCAACTAACCCTTTTCACATGTGGCCCCGGGTGTCTCTAGTAATTAAAAAGGGGCGCATTTATCATTTCCCTAACTAATATATCAAAAGCCCGAGGAGTGATTTAAGGCATTGTCGAGCCACTTAAACGTGTCATATACCAGGTTGGGTCCCACATAATCTCGTACCAAGGCATGCCTCCACTTAATTACCTAACCAATATGCCTTTAGATTAAGCCCTTAGGTTGGGTCCCACCCATTATGTCTGAAATTTACGTCAGAAAGGCAACATGAAAGAAGCCGTGAAGATCTATTATCTCGGAACATGTGGAGTAAAACCAAGTTATCCATCTTACCTTCACTCCTGGGTAGTTGCAAAACCCTCAATGCATTAGGAGAAGCAAAAGCAGTCCATTCTCACAAGATGAGCACTGCAGTCTGCTTAGACGTCTCTCCAACCCTACTAAACAATTTGATCAAACCAATTATTAAATCAGATGGGCTTTCCAGTATGCACAAACTGTATGATAAAATGTCGGAATGGGATGTAGTTTCTTGGACTTCACTGATCTTGAAGCACTCACAAAGGGGTTTTGGTGATCAGTCCCTAACATATTTTTCGTTAATGCGAAGATTTGGTATTGAACCCAATGAGATAACATTCTCAACTTTAGTTGGGATTTGCTCTTCTTTGAGAAGGATCTATTTTGGTATGAGCTTGCATTGTTTGATATTAAAGAAAGGATCTTGCACGCAACTTTTTATTTCAAGTGCTTTAATCAAACTGTATTCTAAGTTTGATCAAATTAAAGAAGCTAGACAAGTGTTTGATGAAATGCCTGAAAAAGACGCCGTTTCGTGGAACTCAATGATTGCGGCTTACGCGCAAAATGAATTCTGTGGAGAAGCAATTAGTTTGTTCTCACTGATGTTGGAAAATAGCTTTAATCAGAAAAATTTCATGAATAGTTTTACACTTGCTAGTGTTCTCAAGGCTTGTGCTGGGTTTGGCTGCGTTAGGATTGGAAAGTCAATTCATAATTATGTGATTAAATTGGGTATTGATTTGGATGCGTTTGTTGTGGGGTCCGTGATTGATATGTATTCAAAATGTGGTAGTTCAGATCTAGCCCGTCGTGTTTTTGACCGAATGGGAAAACGAGATCTTATAGTTTGGAATGCCATGATTGCCGGGTATACACAAAATTCTTGTAGCAATGAAGCTATTGAATTATTTTATATGATGCAATATGAACAGTTTCCTCCCAATCATACTACATTTACCAGTGTTTTGAAAGCTCTATCTGAGGTAGCTGATGGTGTTTTAGGAAGAACATTCCATGCGAAAACCATAAAGGGTGGCTGCTTACTGGATGTGTTCGTGAGTACTGCACTTGTTGATATGTATTCAAAATGTTTAGATATGGAAGATGCATCAAGAGCTTTTGAGGAGATGCAGATGAAAAATTTGGAATCCTTCAACGCACTCATCACGGGCTACAGTCTGACTGGGAGATATACCGAATCCTTGAAAGCTTACATTGAGTTGCGAATTGAAAACATGGCACCAGACTCATTTACATTCTCAAGCCTTCTTTCTTCATGCCTCTTGTTGGGTGCTTTGTTTGAAGGAACTGAAATTCATGCTCATTCAATCAAATTTGGTTTGGATTCAGATATCTATGTTGGTAACTCACTAGTGAATTTGTATTCTAAGTGTGGTCTTATGGATAGAGCGTCCAAGGCTTTCGAGTATATTAATATGCCTAATGTGATATCTTGGGCTGGGATTATCTCTGGTTTCACAAACAATGGCGAGGGAGAGAATGCAGTAAAGTATTTCTGCAAAGGGCATAAATTGTCCCAAAAATTAGATGAATTCTCCTCCACTAGTGTTCTCAAAGCAATGGCTAATTGGGCAGCTATGGAACAGGGAAAACATATGCATGCCCATGTAATAAAAACAGGATTAGAATCAACTGTATTTGTAGGAAGTGCACTGGTTGATATGTATTCAAAATGTGGGATGGCAAAAGATTCATTTGAAGTATTTACAAACTTACCCGAGAAGAATGTTGTCTCATGGAATTCAATGATAGTCGGCTATGCTCAAAATGGTTTTAGTGAGAAATCTCTTTACCTTTTCGAGGAAATGAAGAACTCTGGTCTAATCCCTACATGTATTACCTTTATAGGGGTCCTATTTGCTTGCAGTCATGCAGGTTTAGTTGATGAAGGGAGACACTATTTTGATTTGATGATTTTCAACTATGGGATTTCACCCTCAGTAGAGCACTCTACATGCATGGTTGACCTCCTTGGACGCGCAGGGCATCTTGACGAGGCTGAAGCCTTTCTCATAAATTCCCCATTCTCATCAGAACCCACAATTTGGAGGACCCTTCTCTCTGCTTGTGGAGTTCATAAGGATATGGACGTCGGTGTTCGAGCTGCAGAGACTTGCTTGAGATTAGAACCTCATGTTTCTTCTACATATGTACTTTTATCTAATATTTATGCTTCGAAATACTTATGGTGCGAAGTCACAAGAATAAGGAATTTAATGAGAGACATGGGTGTTGAGAAAGAGCCTGGTTGTAGCTGGATTGAGATTAGAAACAAAGTGTATATTTTTGTTGCGGACAAACCACCCACTCCAAAAGACGAGATTGTGGAGACATTATTAATATTAATGGTACATTTGAAAACAGATGCCTATGTTACCGACACAAGCTTTATGCTACATGATGTTGCCAGTGCTCTTTGATGTCTTTAATTAACTGAGATCTGAGTGACCGTAGTTGTCTCTTTTGCTTCTTCCGAGGACACTTTTCGACATGCTTCCAAGCCGGTGCTCTTTGTGCTCTTTGTTGAAGTTGTCTAAAAGAAATGGCATATCAGAGATGGATGGCTTCAATACTTCTATCCGTCAATCAAAAGAACTGGTAATTTTGTTTTTAATTTTGTATCCATCGTTGAGAAAGCAGAGATCTAGGACGGTTTAAGATCTAATTATAAACTTAGAGAACATTAATTCCTAATTATTTTTATTAAGAGAAACAATGTTTTTTTTTTGCAGGATGCATATTGTGTGGAAGTGGGGAGTGGAAACAACAAAGAATCTGATAGCCTGATACAATGCAGTCTCGACTTCCAAAATTAGTAGTGGTATTTGTCTATCTTCTGAATCGATTTGGTCGATGAACATATTTTAGTATCGGGAGTGGAGACAACAAAGAGGTTGATACAATGCGGTCTTGACTTCCAAAATGAGTAGAGGTATTCGTCTATCTTCTGAATCGATTTGTCAATGAACACATTTTAGTATTAAGGTTTTGTTTGTTCACTGACTCATCTGTATATCTTGAAATGTAGACAAGTGTCTATTTTAACATTTTTAACCTTCTTCGGCGAATTCTGAGGCATGTAGAGACAAAATTGTTAACATCTTTACAAAATGCAATACTGAGCCATATTATCAACTAAAGAATAAAGAAAGGAGAATCTTGACATTGTAAACATTTTGTTTGCTTACAAAATTGTAATTTTCTTCCTTAGCACTTTTTTAACTTTCTTGCCTTGGCCTTTTCCAAATAGACTTGATCTGGTGACTGATCTCCTTAAGGAAACATTTTCCCTCTAACTTCAGTCATTTCAATCATTTCAGAGATATCTATTATTTGGTTAAAATATTTGCAATCTTTTTTATCAGGAGAATAGAACTTATGTACTTAACTCTGCTATTTTGACCATGCCTCGTGCTCTCATGTTCATTTCCATGTGTGTCCTAAATTTCTTAAGGGAACACGAGACATTGACAGGCCATTGTGCCTCTTCTTTAGTCTTTGTTATATCATTACATTGGTAATTAATTTCTCCAACTCTGTTAATAGACATGCGGTTTTGTGTTTAGGTGAGTCATGATTAACGAAACCAAAATCTTGACACTTCTAGATGAGAAGATTCAAAAGTTGAAGATTGGTCATGGTAACGTGACAAGCCTGCCATTTCTGTAGGTATTACTTCCTAATCAATTCTGCATTTTCATGTCAGTTTCTGAAATTTAATTTGATTAAATCCAGCCCTAAAACTATGAACAGCAGATGCTCCTAAATTTTAAAATTTAGCGTGGCAAACATGCCGTGTAGAGAATGTCTAGGAAGTCCTCTCTGATCCATGGTTTTAGGCTTCTGTATGTATTTTGGTTGTCATGGACAACCCCCCAACCCACCCACTCCCCCAACACACTCTCTTTCACACACCCAATCAATCAGAATGACACACTCTGACACAGATGCACGCGCACTCTCTCTCTCTCTCTCTCTCTCTCTCTCTCTCTCTCTCTTACACACACACACACACTCACTTACTGACAGAGAGAGTGCACGCACACATGTGTCTGTGAGTGTTTGTGTATAAGTCTGCGTGCGTGCGTGTGTGCGCGCGTGTGTGTGTGTGTGTGTGTGTGTGTGTGTGTGTGTGAGAGAGAGAGAGAGAGAGAGAGAGAGAGAGAGAGAGAGAGAGAGAGAGAGAGAGAGTGCGTGACTGTGTGTGTGTGTGTGTGTGTGTGTGTGACACACTCACTCACTCACTCACACAATATCAGTGAGGTTCTGGGTCAACCACGGATGTGGCAACTATCCAACTATCGACCACGAAGCTTACTCCCCAATGGGCGAAAGCCTATCTGGCCATAAGCACATCTCAACAAAAAGGGTTCCAACTTTTCCCAGCCATATATTCAACAATAACCCTCGACCAGCTCCATTGAGGGGTAAGATTATAGCTTCAAAAGGCCCGAACAGGTGCACCCCAAAAACCCCGATGCTGTTACTAGTGTGACCTAACCAGGTGGCCAGGCCCTGTGGTTATCCCATCCACCACTTAGCACATCCCATCTACCTTCTCTCTCCCCGGTGTTTTCTCCTTCATCATTCTCTTCCTCTTCACTTCTCAGGCTGAGTTCTTCGGTTCTTCCATAGAGATTTTCATATGTTTCGCCCAATTTTCCTTGGTACACAAATCATGTTTCAGAACACATTATTATAAAAAAGGATAATTTGAAAGAAAACTATAGGAACAAACTGCAATTTGAATCTCATCATAGTACGTTTGTGGAAATTGGTCTCTCCATGATTTTACTTCCATTATTTACAGGCTTTTGAATGCCTTCAGGACAATGCAAAAAGAACAGCCTTCAACTTTGATAGTCAAAGCAGCTTCTCCAAGGAATGCCACAGGAAACCCAAGTATCAAAGCCACAATTTTCATCACATTTTCAACACCAAAAGGCTGAACCAAAGAAATCCCACGGAACAGGCAAGATCACATAAAGTTTTGCAAGCTATGAAGAAGCTTGGTTGAGATTTAAGGAGGAGGCTGAGGTTATAGGAACTTTTTCAGGATCCTATCAACCATTTGGGAGGGGACATCCACTTTTCAATCCATCCAATCTTCCACTATCCCCACTAGAGGATTCAGATTCTCAACAAATCCAAGGACTTTATGTACTTGCATACAGGGCGGCCTAGTGCACGAGGCTAAAGCCATTGTGGGGTCTGGGGAGGGCTAGATGTACGCAGCCTTTCTCCTGCTTTGTAGAGAGGCTGTTTCCGTGACTTGAACTCGTGACCACCAGGTCACAATGGAGCAACCTTACCGTTTCCCAAGGCTCGACCTCATGTACTTTTATAAAGGGAATTCTCAAAATTACAGATGAAAGTTTGAATCACCACATCAAAATCAAATTGTGACCACAAGCAATCCAAACCAAGTCAACATTCTCAAAGCAGGATCCCCAAGTTCATAGATATGGTAATTCGTAGCAGCTGGGACTGGTAGATGAAAACAAACCAACAGAGATCTTTAAGGGAGATGGAATCTATGCCCTTTAGTTTTTTCATTTGCTGCCCTCTATTTATTTTAAACTTCCAGATTATTTTATGGATAAAAAAGTACCCAAAAAAAGAAGCATTAAAGGGGGGCTAATAATTCCCCTACAAAACCCATTGGAGTATAAATTGATCATGCAGCCAAGTTTTTGCCTCAGTATCAATTTATTGCAAGAAAGAAGAAACCAAGTTCATCCTCCTTGGAATGGCAATAATTTTTGTTTTTGTATATTTTCTCCAATAAATCTCTATTAATCCAGCAGAAAAGAAAGAGCAGAACAAATCATAAGCTATCTCTTGAGTAGAATTTAATCATGCTTTAAGTTTCTACCTCAGTATCAATCGATTTCAAGAAAGCAGAAACCAGGTTCATCCTCCTTGGAATGCCAATAATTTTTGTTAATTGTACATTTCCTCCAATAAATCTCTACTAATTCAGCAACAAAAGAAAGAGCAGAAGGTAGAAATGGCAAAGGAATAGACATATTTCTTTGAGATAAATCAGCACAAATTAACATATTTTCATCACTGTTCAAAATTTAACTGTCATTTGTAGTAGTTGGACGTAACTTGACATTCGTGCAATAATTTTAGGGTTCATGCACTTCCTATCAGACACCCTTTTAAATTTATTTTAAAGTGTACCCAACACTTTTATGAAGGGAAATGATTTCAGCGCTCCAATGGTTTGATAAATCACTTGTTTGTCGTGTAGCATTTAAAGGGCTTTAAGAGCTTTTTGAGAACCGTAATATCTTCTGACATCCCTTTAAATACTACACGACAAACAAGTGGAGCGCATGTTTATCAAAACACTGGAGCACATAAATCATTTCCCTTTTATGAATTTTGGAAGATTTTCTATGCTGTGCGCGTGAAGTTCAATTTTTTTTTTCAAAATGAACTATGAAGCTCACGTCATAAGTTGATCCAAACCGTTCATTTGTTGGGCCACAACATCGTAATTAGGCTGCACCAAATAAATCATCTACATAGGATGATCCTAACCCTTCGATGGGCCATGGGATTGCCCTCATAGAAATGTCTATAGATCCTCTATAGATTGGAGGGTTAGGATCATCCTATGGAGGTGGTTTCAAGTGGGCCCACAGTACTTTTAAAAATATACTGAATTCTGACGCACACAACATATAAAATATACTGGTTTCAAGTGGGCCCACATTTCAATTGATAAAGACACCCTTTAATCTATAATGACTATATTACCCTTAATTTTCTCGTTAATAGGTTTCTTCGTGATATTAGCGCTAATTTAGACCGTTCGATTAACTAAACAGTCCAGATTTATTAGAGTCTTTAATCAGTTGTTTAGGTAACCGTTAGAGCATCTTTTCCCTAATCCTAATATTTAGCGCTAATATCACGATCGTGCGTTCTGAAAGCTCGGACAAGCTCATTATTTTAGAACACTAAAACCCTAGCCAAACGAAGAAATCGTAGAGCCCAAGTAAAACCCTAACCCTAACTCTACTTCTGAGAGAGTTATTTTCACGTGCTCATTGATTTTCTCCACTTTCTCCCCTGCAAATATGATCTTAACGAGCTTCATTGGGCTTCCCTCTGTTTTCCGTCCTACGAATAGTGGTATGTCTTTTTCTCTGTATTTTTCTTCTCAATCAAGACTTTCCTACTCAAATACATCTCAATATAATCTTATTATGTTGGGAGGAAGAAGAAGAAACATGGAGAAGAATTCACTAGTACAATTCCTTCCAATGAAGCCTCTCGGCTTCAGATTCAAATCAGAATGCCCAAATCTTGTTTTCTATGATTATAGAGATTTCAATTTGGCATTCCTCAAAAACCCTATAGGCGAACCAATCCATTCTACTCCCCCAAACCTGTCTTCTATGACAAGATAAATCTAAATCTGAAATTCCTATCTGTTGAGGGAAATCTTGGACCTGATCTTTCGCTCGAACTCGTCCCCAAAACTGAAACTTGGGTCGTTGCATCTTGCAATGGATTGCTCGCTGTGTATAGTGGGAAACAACAGTACTTATATAATCCTGTAACTAGAGAAACCCATTTCATCCCTGACCCCCCTTTAAGGCATATCGCAGAAAAATTCGATGATGACCGAATAGAATTCTGCTATTACAAGGGATTGGCTTTCGACCCACTTTCGAAAGCCAATCCTTATTATAAACTAGTTTACCCTTTCGAAGATTTGGTGTATCACAGCAACGAACATGTACTTCGTTTCCTTGTATTTTCTTCCGAGACAAACGAGTGGGAGTTATCTAGAGCGAATATCATCTTCTCCTACGATTTGTATTTTGGTTCTCATTCATTTTACATATTGTATTGGAAAATTAAATTTTCCCATAGCATTGTGGAGTTCGACCCTGATGGAAATCATGCCACTCTCATCCCACTTCCACCTGAAATCTCCACTATCATCCCACTTCCACGTGAAATCTACTCTGATGGAAAACATGCCAATCTCATCCCACCTGAAATCCCACTTGAAAAGGGGGTGGATCGAGAATATGAGGTTGCGATTGGAGAATGGGAAGGTAGGCTTGCTTGCACTACTATAATTGGAGGCAGAGATAAAATAGAGTTATGGGTCATGAACGAAGACAAGAAATTTTCGAAGATGTATTCTATTAGATTGGAGACAATACTCGGAAAGAGGGGTGTAGACATTCTGCATTCATGGCCATTGCCCTGTGAGGGTGGAAAGGTTTTGCTGTTTTGTATGGGATCGGCGGTCTTCTCTTATGATCCGGAAACAGAAGAGTTGAGAGAGTTCCAAATGCCTGATGAGATGCCTGAATGGATTAGTCCTTGTGATTATTATTGCCCAAACTTCATGGTATACGAGAAAAGTCTAGTTCCATTACCAAAGACGCCTAACGAGCCTTAAAGGTAAAATCAGTTTAGAGCTGCTTGTTCTTTTTCTTTAATCGGTAAAATCAGTTTAGAGCTGCTGTAGTAATCATAAGCAAACTCTATTGACCTGTGGAACAGCTTCTCTATTGGAAAATCTGAGCTTTATATGTTCTGTAGTTAGAACTCTTGCTGTTTGTTGAAGTTCATTTGCATGTTCTATTTTGAATTCAAAACGTTTAAGTTGAAGTAGAAAGGTTGAATTAGGGATGCTTTATAGTTACAAATTATATAAGGGAGAAATTTAATCTTTTACCTGAGATTTGGATTAGTTTTCAGTTTTTATTTTTGTTCTGGAGTAATTCTAATTTGAGTTTTACTATTTTAGAACTGTTTTAAAGTTATAACGTGTGTAAGAAATGTATAGAGTGTATTTATGTGTAATGAGGAAAGTGGTTTGAGGTGAAAAGGGTATATTTATATGATCTAAGACTCTTTTTTGATTAGTTTTTTTTTTTTTTATCATGGAATTGAAATTTATGCAAGTAGCTTTGTCTTTTGCCTGTTGTTTTCTATTCGAGGCAACTCCATATCTTAATCTTTTCAAACATTGAGATATATTCGTGGTTTTGTTTTAGGTTAAATTTAGGCCTTTAACTTGTGATTGTTATTCTATTTCTGTTGCACTAACCCTAGGGTGGTAATTGACTCAACCCCGTAGCATGCAAAGAGATGTTATATAAACTTGATCAGAAAACTTGTAAGAGATTCTTTATGCAGAGGTTTACTGGCATAGTCTCAAGATAGGGCTGTTAGATTCCTCTTCCGAAATTTCAACTACCTTTTCAATTTGTATCATGCCTCACAGCTTTACTATTTTGCAGGTGGAAAATCTAATGGGCCAAATCATCAAATCTCTAACTGTCCTTACAACCCAGATAATTCCATGTGGTTTGCTTTCCTGCTGACCATTTTTTTAAAATATTTAGACTTCTATGCTATCTTTCGTTCTTTTACATGAATTAGATAAGAAGAATTTCCCCAACTTCTGTATACTTAGATGCTATTCGACAGGAAATGATGCTCAAGAGTCGTTATGCAGATTCATAGAGCTGTAGGTTCTAATGTGATGAATGTAAGTGTTTAGTACATTTTGCTAATAGGATGGCTACTTTCAGACATCAATATGAAAAAATTTTACTTCATAAATGCTTTCCCTTTTTAATGTTATTTACTATTAACATTCCCATCCTACTATTCACCAATAGTTTATCCTACAAAAGTCATTGGTTATGTTCTTATAAAAAGCAACAGCACTTAAATGCTAAGGCTCTGTTTGTTTTGCATTCAATAATTAGTTTTGGAATCATAATCAGTTCTCAAAATCCAAAACCAAGTATGATTATCTCATTTCTTGTATATTTTGGTCATAGAATGTTTTGCAATGCCAAAACCTACGCACTTATCGGCCAGGAAGTAGCTCTGTGTGTTAGTGCGGGGGGCTTGAGTAGTTGTATTTGATTTTTTTGTAGATATAGAATTATTAATTATTCTTATATTCACGCTCAAGTAATTTCTCATTAAATCTTCAATCGGTATGTAAAAGTGTGTCTATATTATATCACACTTTGGCTGCAGTTGTTTTCTTTCATTTGTTCATATTCATGTTTTCTGATGACATGTTTGGTTATGTTTTCATAAAGGCTGGATCGAGCTCCTATTATCAGATCAAGCATAGCAAAATCCCTGTTTCAATAGGAAAACATACCAAAATCATCAAATTATGATTTATACATATAAAATAATTAATCCCATTACTTAATCATTTGATTCTTTGTTTTTCGTTCGTGCAATGCACAAGTCTGCAACTAGTATAAAACAAAAAACTCAACGACCCCAGTATTTATGAAATTAAACGAATGTCTGTGGTTGGGTGTTGTCTGGTTTGGGTTGCCCTAGACCTCAACCAGTAATCAAACCTCAACCTGTAACCCAACTCGAAATCAGTTCGGATTCGCTTTTTCTCAACCTGAATCCAACCAGAGTTGCACCCTTAATTGAATAATTGTCTTTTGCCTTTCTGTCTTTCTAGTTTTGATATTCACAGGTTAGGAGAGGTTTTAGTTACTGGAGGGGTGAATATATTATTTCCAAGGAAATGATACTGGGAGAAGCTCTAATCATAGCACAGACAACATGGCTTGGATGCAACTGATACAGTATGAGTGGGCAAGGGGCAGCCAAAAATTTGCTCCAGGGGCAGAGAATGGATGCTATGGCATACATTTTTAATGCCCACCATTTTACAAGTCATGTTTTAATAGGCGCGGCCCACCATTTCCCCTAACCCATGCATAAGGTGGAGCCCACAATTTACACCTCATATTTTGATTCAGTAGGACCCATTATTTACACCTCATGTTATGATGAGAAAGTAGTCTTTCTGCTTTGAAAATCCTAGTAAATTTCACAAATGAACTATTCGGCCCACATCGTAGGATGATCCAAACCATTCATTTGTTGGGCCACAATGTAATTAGGCTGCACTGCATTAATCATCTCCATAGGATGATCCTAACCCTCCGATCTATAATGGGATTGCCCATGATAGAAACGTGTATAGATCCTTTATAGATTGGAGGGTTAGGATCATCCTATGGAGGTGGTTTCTATCGAGGAATGGTTTGGATCATCCTACGGAGGCGTACTTTTGCAAATGACACATAAAATCTCAGGGATTAGTTAAATTGAGTATTTATTTATTTATATTTAGGGAAGCTAAGCCACTAAATGATTATCCCAATTTCTACAAGTGCCTATTATAATTACAGCAAATACCTAAAATCTCCCCTTTTCCAGGCTAAATGAGCAATATGTTTTAAATCGCTGGCCACTCCAATTGATAAAGACACCCTTTTAATGAATGATACCATATAGCCCTTAGTTAATACGATTCTTTGTGTTAATGCATTTGTATTTAGACCAACCTTTGATCCAATTTATACCGTTTAAGCGCAAGCCTTCTATTTTTATTGCCCATGGCCTAAAAATTGCTTCAATAATAGATCAAAAGTGGACCCTATCTTTGAACTATGTGGACCATTGATTAGGTGGGCCCCACCATGGATTGCCCATGACCCACAATCTGACCAACAGTCCTGATCCCTACCCATCTTACCCATATATTTCAAGCATTCCTCACTTTTCATCTTCTCCATTTTCTTCCCGGCTATAATCCTTTAACTTTTCTCTGTACGTATTGGGGTATGGCTTATATGATGTTAAAGAGGTGCACTAATGGTAATGGTAGGTTGTCTCTTGGAGCTTTTGGAGATTGGGTTATGTCTCATTCTTTATATTTTTCACCTCAACCTACCCTCTCCTACTCAAATACATCTTTTAGTACATCCCAATATAATCTCATGAAATCACAAGGACAATTCCTTCCTCTGAAGTCTCTCTTCAGATTCAAATCCGACTGCCAAACGTGGGAAACACCAACCCCTCGTATGTTGCCAACTCCCCCAAACCTTGTTTTCTACAACTATAGAAATTCCAATTTAACATTCCTCTCGGCTAAGGGAAATCCCATGGGTGAACCTGACCTTTCTCCCGACTTCCTCCGCAACAAAACACATCCGGTCATTGCATCATGCAACGGATTGCTCGTCTTTTCAAATGGGGTTTACTATATATATATCCTATAACTGGAGAAGCGGATATGAGCCCCCCCCCCCGCCCCACCTCCAATTTGAGCTCTTCAATTTTGCAGGATTGGCTTTCGACCCGCTGAAAGCCAATCCTTGTTATAAACTAGTTATCCCTTATGTTACTGAAATCAATGCAACTAAAATGCACTTCATAGTATTTTCTTCCGAGACGAACAAGTGGGAGATATCTAGAGCGAACATCAACTTCTCCTCGGTCTCGGACAGATTTTATTTTGGTTCTCAATCATTTTACATAGGCAGTCGTTTGTATTGGAAACTTAACTATTCCAATAAAATTTATTGTGGAGTTTGACCCCGATGGAAATCATGCCAGTCTCATCCCATTTGATACAAAGGTGAGTGATTATTATGATGTTGCCATTGGAGAATGGGAAGGTAGGCTTACTTGCACTTTTATAATAGATGACAGAGATATAGAGGTATGGATCATGAATGAAGACCGGCAATTTTCGAAGATGTATTCGATTGGATTGGAGACAATACTTGGAGAGAGGGATATAGACATTAAGCGTTTATGGCCAGTGCCCTGTGAGGGTGGAAAGGTGTTGTTGTTTTGCTATGGATTGACGTTCTTCTCTTACGATCCGAAGAAAAGAGAGTTGCAAGAGTTTCAAATCAGAAGAAAAGATTGCGATTATATTCACCCCACTGAGATCATGGTATACAAGAAAAGTCTAGTTCCAATACCTAAGAGGCTTGAGGTGCTTTCGTTTTTTCTTTTTCTTTAATATTCTTGTTCTTAATGATTGTATTGTGACCATTCAATACAATTATATACATTTCATCACACTATAGGTCCCCAACCCCAACTAGAAACAGATGATTTCCTCAAACTACAGGTCAGAAACACCACCCAGATCAATAGCCTTAGTGAATTTGACTTGGATGTGATGATGAGTGAAAGAAGAGGATGGCTTTGATCGTGCCTTCTGTTGAGATTTGTGTCTTGTGTCTGTGTTTGGTCGGGATTCCAGTTTGTTGTGTATACTCTAATATACCCATAATCTCTTCTATGCATTTGGTTTAGAAACATATTATTTCATAATTTTGCATTATGTGAATGAAAATCAACTCATTTGGTTTAGGCAGATGATGCAAATGATCTTATCCTACAACTTTCATTTGTGGAATTGGAATACAATTATGTGTATTGTCTGATGCCATCTTCTTTTCTGCTTCAAAATCTCTTATATTTTTTCACATTCTAATTGATCAAGTTTATGTTTACATCGTTTTTTAGTCTGTCCTCTGAGTGATTAATTTCTAAAATTTCTTTTATGACCAGCATTTGAATTGATTGCTTATAATTGTTAATCGTGATTAAAACCGGAGTCCTCGATTTATAAACATGTTTCTTTTTATTCTTATGTAAAATTATCTGATTAAAACCATTTCTCTCAATTGCGTGACTAATAAGCTTGTATTTTGCTTTGTTGAAATGGTGTTTGAGGTAGTTCTAAACTAAATGATGAGAAAAAAGATGGGTGGTAAGAATCTGATGGCATATTGAATGCCTGCAAATTTCCATATGGAGTATCTGAATTATTTGATTTTGTTGGGTAGTATCATTAGGCTTCCACATAACATTCAATGTCTTCATAATTACTGGTGATGTTCAATCACTCCACTTTTATAACCATTATTGGTAATTTTTTTTAATTTTTTTATGGATTGGTGATGCAGGAGCATCCCTTATCCCATCGGCATCCGATGTTGCTCCAGTAGTGTAGGGCCTCCTATGTTTCTAGTTTACTTGTATCAGGAGAGTACCTTAGCCATTTTACCATTTTTCTATGTCCTTCTATGCCATTTCACTTACACTAGGCGTAGTTTGGTTATTTCCTTGTCATTCATGTTTTTTTAGTCATTTGATTTTAAGTAATGGTATTCTTGTCATTGGTTGTAATTGGGGAAGCAAGGCTCGATTCCCTCTCATTTTTCCGATTTCAGACTAGATTTTTGAATAAACATGGGGAATTTGTCTTTTTTGTGAGCTAGTCTAGTTTTGGAACGAAAACCTCTTACAAAGAGGATTTCTATGTAGCTTTGGCTTAATAAGCAACCTATGTTACTGATGACTGGAATAATTATGCAATAAACTCCAAGCTGAAGATTAGAAACAAACAATAGCAGGCCTAGTGAAATGCGTGTGATCTAATAATGCATGCCAATTGTTTGATGGAATATGAGTAAGATCTTCAGGAATTTGTCACCTTGATCCAAGACTAGTTGACAGTTCCTTCAGTTGATTGGTTGCAAGGAATTTCTTCTTTGAATTTTGGATCTCTTGAAGGACTTAACACTCGTTTTGTTTAAGCTCTCACTAGCTACAAGCATAGCCAAAATTAGCAGATCAGCCATATGATTCTGGTGATTGAGCCAAGACTTGTCCAAAAATTGAATTTCATGTTCCGCAACAGCTTGATTAGGTTCAACTTGGTACATAATTAGTTAGTTTAAACCAAAGTGTGTTTGTTGAGTTATGACAGCAAGATTCTATCCAATATTTGGTTTAATGGTCAGTCCAAGTTGAATTCTGCCATCATCTTTAAGTCGCATTTCCGCCAATTACATCAACTTGTTTTCAAAGCTCTCCTTACGAGATCTTACCCTGCATCAATAGGTAAGCTAGCTTGAAATTATGTTAACTAGTTTAAAATCTTGCACGCGTGACTAAGATATTTTGTGACATAAAGCTCCATCAGAAATCTTCTCAATATCATTGCATGGCATGCATGTAAAAATACTAAAGAAAGACTGGATAACCAGTCACCTAATGAAGATTTAGGAAATAACTGCACTGCACTCACAAGATGCAGACATTCATAATCTTTCTGATTTTATGATTAGCTGTCTACCATCATCAGGAAGTTTGCTCATTTTAGAAAACCAGGCGCAATTGTTCTTTTGGGGATTAAGTTTATTTTCTCTATTATCTCAGCATCCATCCATCCTCATTCTCTTACCAAATTGAGGGGTCTTACAGGATAAATACATGAAAAGACCTTGACAAAAGAATTGTTGAACAATTATTGAAGATAGAAATGTTAGGTTATCTATTCCCAAGTTTGGGAAACCTAGGCATGGTCCCAAATCTGATTTGCTTGAGTCACATCTTAAGCCATGATCAAAACATAATGGGCATAGGCATACTTTGATTAGCTCACATTTGCATAACCATTAAACTCCTTAGGAGTTCCTTGATTAGCTCAACATTACAATAACCATCAAACTCGACTCTGCGAAACAAAAAGAAACCCAAGCAAATGTTTCAAGGTTGTAACATAAAAGAAGTAAAAAAATGCTAGATCTAATATATACTCAGCAAGTTCTTTCTGTACCCGAACTGCTTCGACTTGGACATAAATTCTGCATATGTCCAAAAATCTCTGCCTATAATATGAATCTGAGAAATATAATGAGGTTAGCTTGCCTAACAATAGAAAATATTGTTTTACGCCTAACAGCCATAGATCGTCGGGCTCCACCTTTTGGAAATCTATTGCTTAGATCGTCCAACAGGCAAGCAATAGACGCCCAACAGGCTTAGATCGTCGGGCTGTAGGATCCCCACGATCTAAGCCTGGTGGGTTGGTTAAGCACATAATACCTCGGCTCCACCTTTTGGACATCTACTGCTTGCCTTCTGATGCCAATTCCATGCTTTGCTACTTCATCGCTCTCCCCACACAGCAACACAAACAATTAGTTGCTTAATTTAAGAGGAAGAGCAAGACTGATGTTCTTCAGTTAAACATTTATTAATTTGTTATGGAAATAATATTTTATTGTAGAATGTCATATATTCATTCCTATTACATTTCTCCACTCAACTTGATTGGACTCCTACGGAAAATTGACAATATGGGGTATTAAACCAGTTCATGGCACGGACTAAGCTAGTCAATGACTATCCCGATTTCTACAAGTCTAAGACCAGAAAATGTGTGTAGGGGTGTAAATGAGCCGCGTTAAGCTCAAGAGCTCGGCTCGGGCTAAAACAAGGCTCGAGCTCGGCCAGGCTTGCGAGCCTTAACGAGGTTTGATTATATAAAGGGCAATGATATATTCACACCCCTCATCTCCCCTGGACAGCCCTATCTAGTGTAATTTTACTACTCTTTTTAAACCACGGGGGGTGGTCCAAGTAACAAATGGGGTTCCAAAAAAAGAAGTGACATATTTTGCCTCCCCCTTTCACTCCTTGGACAACCCATTTAGTGTATATATTAGTATATAATATATATTTAAATGCATTAAATCCTTAACACGCCATAACGAGCTATAACGAGCCGAGCCTAGCTTAGCTTGGGCTTGGCTCGTTAAGGATTCGAGCTTTTACGGAGCCGAGCTCGAGGGAGCTTCCGAGCCCAAATTGACACCCCTACGTGTTGTGTGTGTGTGAGAGAGAGCAAGAGAGAGTTACGAAAAAATGGTATCTGCCAAAAAAATCACAGAAAAAACTAGTTAGACTGAAATCCCAAAAAATCGGCCACGTTTCCCCCCTTTATCGACTGATAATGAAGACAATTTCTGGAAGATACCACCAAGGACAATAGGACAGTCCCTCTTCCAAAAATAAAAAAAAATGGAAAATTAAAGGGGAGCGGGCAATTTTGGAAATTTCAATTGTAAGGTAAAGAGAATTAAACTTTTTAGAAATATATTTTCTTTGGAGACGGGCTGATATGATGGCACTCGTTAAGTTGCTATAGAAGGTAATTTTGCTCCTGTTTTGGGAAAGATGAGATTTTGATCCGCACTGAGGACGATAATTAAAGCGGAATCTTCTAAGCTGGGGTGTTGCCACGTGTCAGCCTCTCTTCCATCCCGCAATTTTAAAATGCCCTCTTTATCATGTTTTGGCAAATCTTCTATTATACGGAAGAAAGTTATTCGCAAGAAAAAAAACGTTTTCTCTCTATATTTATTCCAAACGTCCAAAACCCCCAAACGTTATGACTCTTCATTATCCAACGTTTCTCATATAAACTCTTTCTAAAACCCCCTCTAATTAGATATCTTCTCTTTCTAGCAAATAATTTTATTCTAATATGCAAGCGACAAAACTCTTTTCGAAGCACTCCAGTGCAACTATGGTAATTCTATTTTTCTTTTGTGTATATCTGTTATTCTTAAACATTTCTCTATTCATGTTTGTAGGCAAGCTTACATGGGTTTTATAGTGTAGTTAGTAATTTTCTTTTCATTTTAGATTGTGAAGGTTACATTAACATAGGGCAAGCTTTGCATACCGATTTGGTGTTGAGATTTTTTTTTTTTTTTTGAATTTCTCCATTTTCTTCCCCACTATAATCCTTGAGCTTTTCTCTGTACGTATTGGGGTATGGTTTACATGATGTTAAAGAGGGGCACCAAGGGTAGGTTGTCTCTTGGAGCTTTGTGAGATAGGTGTTATGAGATTTTCCTCTTAATATAAATAATATGGAGTACCTGTTTACTGATTTCTGTGAAAAACAGAAAGAATAGATGATTAGTATAACCTTTTCGATGCGGCGAGTTGAGGCACGGACTAGGTCGCTCTCTTTAAGGTGATTTTGCGCCTCTGCGGAAAACCCTCCGGTGCAACAGATCCGAACGCAATCACCCCGAGGATACAACAGCCCGATGCACCGTCGCTATCTATCTGAAGTGCACAATAAGATAGATCCGAACCAAACAGCGAACACTCCGAATGCCCAACAAATAAAACAGAACAGAGAAAAAAAAACAAAAAAAACAGAAAGGAAACTGTTCTGTTTTTGCAAACGACTCAATAGAGATGAAAAAAGAATCAGCAGAGATGAAAGGCTCGTCTATCTGTTCTTTTTTTTAAAACCAAAGAGAGATTCTAAAACAGATGTAAGAACTGTATTTCAAGACGTTGGAAACAATCTCTTTTTATAGAGAAAACGTGTCTGTTGAAGACACCTCTTTAAAACAGTAGAGACACCTTTTTAAAAACGTCATTTAAAAAATTGCCGTTTTTTTTTTTTAAACGTTACTTAAGAGGGTTGTAACGGTTGGATTAAGTTAAAACTAAAGAGACATGACCGTTGGATTTATAAATAAAAAAAAATCCGTTTAGAAAACCCAACCCAACACACACACACACACACGCACCCGCACCCGCGCCCCGACCCGACACGGCACGGCTCGGCGCGCGCGCGTGTGTGTGTTTTTTATTTATTTGATCTTGTTTTTTGTAAAACACCAAAGGCAAACAAATTGAATGCCCTTGAAAGGCCCAAGCCTTTGCTCAACACTCCCTCTTATATGGATGGGAGAATTTTTCTCAACTTCCCATCTTGGACTAAACTTTTAAGAGGTAAGAGAGCTACCTTCAAAAGTTTAAATGATTTTGGTGGGAAAGTTCAAAATTAAAAAGAAGCTTTTGCAAAAGCAAATGTCTTTTCATTTTAATTTTCTTTAGTATTAAAATACTAACAATCCCCCACTTATTTTAATAGAAAAAAACTCGTAAAACTTTACGCTGGGCAATCAGCAAAGTATCACGTATAATAAATGTGACTATGTCTTGAACCTTTACTTAGTGTTAGTGCATTCTAACTGTAAGGAATTGATAGTGACTATGTCTTGAACTACAATCCTTGGGTACAGAGAGACGTACACCACACACATGATACATAAAGTATTCAGTTGGTTCCAAAAAAGCTCGCACATTACGGCCATGTGCTACATCCCAGTTTTCATGTAAGCATAAGAGAACAAGCCCTTATTCTCTTTGGAAGCGGCCCACTTCCGCGCTAACATGTAGGTGAGTCTATCAAGGATGCTCTTGTAGCCTATACATCCCACTCATACGAGCTATAGATCTCATTAAGAGTAATAACTCAACCTTCCAAACGCTTCAAGATATCATGCTTGAGTTACACCATAGGGATGGACTTTGAGATAAACTTGAAAACAGCATGATCGTCCACAAGTTACACTATGACTCGTTTTTCCCATTGAAAACCTAGTTCTTGGGATCTCCAGTCCCTAGGTTGGGTATCCATCATAGGTAACTATTTATAAATGGGCTTTAGTCCCATCCCCCTCGATGTATTGTAGATTTTCTCCCTTGACAAGGCCTTAGTTAAGGGATCTGCCAAATTATCACCAGATCTCACAAAGTCAATGGTGATTGATCCATTAGAAATCAATTCTCTCACAGTACTATGTTTCCGGCGTATCTGTCGCGACTTTCCATTATAGTACTTATTATGTACTCTTCCAATAGCAGCTGTGCTGTCACAATGAATCAAAATAGCGGGAACAGGTCTTTCCCAAATAGGTATATCAGATAAAATATTTCTCAACCAACTAGCCTCTTCACATGCAGAGGTTAGTGCAATCAACTCAGATTCCATAGTGGACTGAGCAATAATAGTCTGTTTCTTGGATCTCCAAGAAACTGCACCACTACCAATAGTAAATACATATCCAGTGGTAGCCTTGGAATCTTCTGACAAAGTATTCCAATTGGCATCACTGAAACCCTCTAGAACAGCAGGAAACCTATGGTAGAGAATCCCATTATTAATGGTTCGTTTAAGGTATTTCATGACTCGTGATATAGCATTCCAATGTTCTATACTTGGATTACTAGTATATCTACATAATATGCCTACCGCATATGCTATATCAGGTCTGGTACAGTCTGTAGCATACCTTAAACTACCAATAATACTAGCATACTCTTTTTGATTAACACTATCACCTTCATTAGAATACAATCTAATACTAGGATCAAAAGGAGTACATACTGGATTACAATCAAAGTACTTATACTTTTTAAGTATCTTTTCTATATAATGGGACTGGTCTAAAGATATACCACTATCAGATCTTGTAATTTTAATCCCTAAAATTACATTTGCTTCTCCTAGATCTTTCATATCAAAGTTTTGCTTTAATAGATTTTTGGTTTGTTTAACTATTTCCAAGTTAGAACCAAAAATTAAAAGATCATCAACATACAAGCAAATAATAATACAATAAGTATTAATATACTTATAATATATACACTTATCACTTTCATTGATTTTAAAACCATTTGATATAATGACATTATCAAATTTTTCATGCCACTGTTTTGGTGCTTGTTTAAGTCCATACAGTGACTTCACCAACTTACATACTTTATTTTCTTGACCTGGAGATATGAAACCACTAGGTTGGTCCATATATATCTCCTCTTCTAGACTACCATTTAAGAAAGCAGTCTTTACATCCATTTGATGAATTACCAGATTATGGATTGCAGCCACTGCAATCAAAACTCTAATGGATGTAATCCTAGTAACCGGGGAGTAAGTATCAAAGAAATCTATATTTTCTTTTTGCCTAAAGCCTTTAGCAACAAGCCTAGCTTTATATTTGTCTATAGTTCCATCTGGTTTCAATTTTCTTCTAAGAATCCATTTACACCCTATGGTCTTAAATCCTGGTGGTAAATCTACTAATTTCCAAGTCTGGTTTGACATCAGAGACTCCATCTCATCATTGACAGCTTCTCTCCAAAAGTCAGCATCCGATGAGGACAAAGCTTCCTCTAAAGAAGAAGGATCTCCCTCCAAACTAAAGACATAGAAATCAGAGCCAAAATCCTTGGCTATTTTGGATCTTTTACTTCTCCTAGGTTCAATTTCTACTTCAGGGTTTACCTCAATCCTAGGCTCGGTGCCCCCACTATCTCCAATAGTCACGGTACCCCCACTATGTCTAGATTTAAAAGGAAATTTATCTTCAAAGAATTCAGCATCCACTGACTCTATTATTACACTGTTATTTAGGTCTAAAAACCTATATGTTTTGCTTGTAAGTGAGTAACCCATAAAGGCACACTCTATGGCTCTACTTCCTAATTTGGGTCTCTTAATATTAGGAAGTCTTACATAAGCTAAACATCCCCAAACTCTAAAGTAACTCACATTGGGTTTCTTATTTTTCCAAAATTCAAAAGGTGAGACTTTAGTTTTGTAATTAGGAATTCTATTAAGAACATAGCAGGAAGTTAGAATTGCTTCTCCCCATAAGTTAGAAGGGGCTCCTGAACTTAGGAGTAAAGCATTCGTAAGTTCCACTAGTGTTCTATTTTTCCTTTCTGCAACCCCATTTGAAGCGGGAGAGTAAGGAGCGGTTGTTTCATGTATAATTCCTAATGACTTAACAAAGTCAGTGAATTCTAATGATTCATATTCACCTCCTCTATCACTTCTTAGTCTCTTAATCTTCCTATTGAATTGGTTCTCTACTTCTAATAGGTATTCCTTAAACATTTTTAAGGCTTCACTCTTATGTCTAATTAAATAAATGATTGTATACTTAGAAAAATCATCTATAAAGGTTATAAAGTATCTTTTACCACTACGGGTCAAGATACCGTCTAACTCACAAATGTCACTATGAATTAAGTCTAAAAGTTCTGAATTCCTTTCAACACTTTTGAAAGGCTTTCTAGAAATTTTAGCCTTACTACATATTTCACATTTGTTAAATTCTTCTAAGACTACTTTAGGAATCATACCTAATACACTCATGTTATGTACATATTTTCTATTTATATGACACAACCTAGCATGCCATGAATTAACAGAAGAAAGCATGTAAACAGAAGAATCACTTTCATTCATTATTTCAACATTCAGTTTGAACATTCCATCACATGCATATCCTTTACCAACAAAGGATCCAAACTTGGTTACAACATACTGGTCAGACTCTATGGTTTGTTTAAAACCAGCCTTGTTAAGAAGAAAACCAGAAACTAAGTTCTTCCTCATGTCTGGAGTATGAAGAACATCCTTCAGTATCACTTTCCGCCCTGAAGTGAAGCAAAGTTCAACGTCCCCAACACCGAGTACCTTTATTGTATGCGAGTCCCCTAGAAGCACCTTCTTCTCATTATCTGCATAGTCGACCCATTACCCTTCAGATCCTCCAACGATATTCACTTCAGTGATCATAGCCACAAGTGGCTCTCCTATCACGTTGGCTTGAGGGATTGGTGCAGTCTTCTTACGTCGACACATCCGTGCAATATGACCCTTGAGCCCACAAATATAGCACACAATTTTGGAATAGTCATTCTTTCCAGAAGTTGTGTTTTGGTTCGGACGCTTGAAGGTACCTCGGTTTTGGTTCTGTTGCTTTTTCTTCAACTTCTTTTTGGGCTTCAGATTCACTTGCGGTTTCTGATTTTGGTTCTTAACTTCAGAAATGGCATTCACATTAGTTACAATTTCAGTATTCCCTTCTTTCTTATCTTGGTTACGGTTTTCTTCTTCGATCCGAAGACAAACAAGAAGACCTTCCATAGATAATTCCTTAGTTTTATGAAGAAGGGAATTTCTGAATTCTTTCCAAGAAGGGGGTAATTTGTCAATCACGGCTGCAACTTGAAATTGTTCACTTATGATCATTCCTTCTGCTAGAATGTCATGAACAAGTTTTTGCAACTCGTGAGTTTGAGAAATCACCGTCTTCTCATCTACCATGTAATATCGAAAATACTTACTTACAGCATATTTTTTAGACCCGGCCTCTTCCGTATCATACTTCTTCTGTAAGGCTTCCCAAAGTGTCATGGAATCCTTACAGTCACTATAAAAATCGTATAATTCGTCGGATAGGCAATTGAGAATAAAGTTTTGGCATAGGAAATCAGAATCTGTCCAGTTCTTTTTCAAAGTAGATCTAACTGGTTCAAGTTCTGATCGCCAAGGCTTTGGGTCTTCCAAAACATGGGCTACTTTCTTGGTGGATAAATAGAAAAACATTTTCTTCTTCCATCTCTTAAAATTAGCACCACTAAATTGAAAAGGCTTATTCGGATTTGAGGAATCCGATATAATCTCATCATGGGATGCCATATTTTAGAAAGAGGAAAACAGAAACGAAATTCACCTTAAAATTGTTATGAGATTTTCCTCTTAATATAAATAATATGGCGTACCTGTTTACTGATTTCTGTGAAAAACAGAAAGAATAGATGATTAGTATAACCTTTTCGATGCGGCGAGTTGAGGCACGGACCAGGTCGCTCTCTTTAAGGTGATTTTGCGCCTCTGCGGAAAACCCTCCGGTGCAACAGATCCGAACGCAATCACCCCCAGGATACAACAGCCCGACGCACCGTCGCTATCTATCTGAAGTGCACATTAAGATAGATCCGAACCAAACAGCGAACACTCCGAATGCCCAACAAATAAAACAGAACAGAGAAAAGAAAACAAAAATAACAGAAAGGAAACTGTTCTGTTTTTGCAAACGACTCAATAGAGATGAAAAAAGAATCAGCAGAGATGAAAGGCTCGTCTATCTGTTCTTTTTTTTAAAACCAAAGAGAGATTCTAAAACAGATGTAAGAACTGTATTTCAAGACGTTGGAAACAATCTCTTTTTATAGAGAAAACGTGTCTGTTGAAGACACCTCTTTAAAACAGTAGAGACACCTTTTTAAAAACGTCATTTAAAAAATTGCCGTTTTTTTTTTTAAACGTTACTTAAGAGGGTTGTAACGGTTGGATTAAGTTAAAACTAAAGAGACATGACCGTTGGATTTATAAATAAAAAAAAATCCGTTTAGAAAACCCAACCCAACACACACACCCGCACCCGCACCCGCGCCCACGCGTGTTTTTTATTTATTTGATCTTGTTTTTTGTAAAACACCAAAGGCAAACAAATTGAATGCCCTTGAAAGGCCCAAGCCTTTGCTCAACACTCCCTCTTATATGGATGGGAGAATTTTTCTCAACTTCCCATCTTGGACTAAACTTTTAAGAGGTAAGAGAGCTACCTTCAAAAGTTTAAATGATTTTGGTGGGAAAGTTCAAAATTAAAAAGAAGCTTTTGCAAAAGCAAATGTCTTTTCATTTTAATTTTCTTTAGTATTAAAATACTAACAATAGGGGTATGTCTCGTTCTTTATATTTTTCTCCTCAACCTACCCGCTCCTACTCAAATACATCTTTTACATCCCAATATAATCTTATATTGGGAGGAAGAAGTAGAAACATAGAGAAGAAATCACAAGGACAATTCCTTCCTCTGAAGTCTCTCTTGAGATTCAAATCCGAATGCCAAACGCAGGAAACACCAATCCCTTGTATGTTGCCAACTCCCCCAAACCTTGTTTTCTACAACTTTATAAATTCCAATTTGACATTCCTCTCCGTTAAGGGAAATCCCATCGGCGAACCTGACCTTTCTCCTGACTTCCTCTGCAACAAAAAACATATAGTCATTGCATCATGCAACGGATTGCTCGTCTTTTATGTAAGTGTCAATCTCTACATATATAATCCTGTAACTGGAGAAGCCCATTTGATCCCTCCTCGCCCTGACCACCGACGGAAAATTCAAAAATCTCCGATATGAGCTCCTCGAATATGCAGGATTGGCTTTTGACCCATCGAAAGCCAATCCTTGTTATAAACTAGTTATCCCTCTCAATGTTTTCTACCATAACGGAACAACTAAACTGAACTTCCTAGTATTCTCTTCTGAGACAAACAAGTGGGAGGTATCTAGAGCGAACATCAACTTCTTCGTGGACAGTTTATTTTGGTTCTCAATCAATTTATATAGGCGGCCATTTGTATTGGAAACTTAACCATTCCAATAACATTGTGGAGTTTGACCCATATGGAAATCATGCTAGCCTCATCCCATTATACACACTGGGGAATGATTATTATGATGTTGTGATAGGAGAATGGGACGGTAGGCTTACTTGCACTACTCTAATAGATGACAGAGATATAGAGGTATGGATCATGAATGAAGACCGGCAATTTTCGAAGATGTATTCGATTGGATTGGAGACAATACTCGGAGAGAGGGGTATAGACATTGAGCATTTATGGCCATTGCCCTGTGAAGGTGGGATTGACGATCTTCTCTTATGATCCGAAGAAAAGAGAGTTGCAAGAGTTTCATACCCCTAATGCGTTCAATAACGAAGATGACCTTTATGTTCACGCCACTAAGTTCACAGTATACAAGAAAAGTCTAGTTCCAATACCTAAGACGCCTAAGGAGTTTTTCTTTAATATTCTTCTCCTTCATGTTTGTATTGTGACCATTCAATACAATTATATACATTTCTATTTACACAACTATTTTGTTGCAATTTCAATTTTGTTAGGGTAAGAATAATTGTTTCAGAATTTTTCTATCCAAATTTTTATATAAGAAATCTTGTATTTTGTCACACTATAGGTCCCCAACCCCAAACACCACCCAAATCAACAGCCTTAGTGAATTTGAGTTGGATGCGATGGTGAGTGAAAGAAGTATGGTGACTCTGAAAGAAGAGGATGGCCGGCTTTGATGGTGCCTTCTGTAGACATTTGTCTTGTATCCGTGTTTCGTCGGGATTCCAGTTTGTTGTGTATACTCTACTATTACCATAGGATGCGCTTGTGGGTCCACATCATTTGATGATCTAAACCGTTCATTTGTTAGGCTCCTAATTAAATAGGTTGTTTCCCCAAAAATGATCTCCATAGGATGATCCTATCTATGGCCAGGACAAACAGAGAAACTGTTGAGATCATTGAAAGTGGTTTCTTTCTATGTTTTTGCCTGCTTGTAATTTTTGCTTTGAAAAATAGTCATACATCATATATTTTGTCCACTTGTACTTGTGTTTGCTCTTAGAAAAAAATATAGCAAAAATATCATATATGTATAATTTATTCTTGCAACTTCCTATTAGACACTCTTTTAAATTTACTTCCCTTGACATTTGTTTGTACAAAGGAAAAAAAAATCATTTTTACCCTTCTGCACCCATTCGACGAAAATTTGTTCTCTGAAATTGCAACCCAATCAACCTTTCTAAAACATTTTTGTAATATTTTATAATTTTGGTTTCTCTCTCACTGACCGATGAAGTTAATATTTAGAAACTAACTTATTTACAATTACTTAAAAATTGAAATATCATCATATAATGAAAAAATAATAATTTATAAATTTATATTTTTTATCATATAAATGAAAGATAAAGACTCTTAAAGTGTCCCCAACAATTTTTCTTTTTCCCAGCCTGAATCCAACCAGATTTTGCTTATGTTAAACCAGCTCGGCTGCAATTTGGGTTTAACCCGACCTGAGTTGCACCCTTAATCGTCTTTAGGCTAATGCCTTTTTCATTTTCTAGTTTTGATATTTACTGGTTAGGAGTTTTAGGTACTGGAGCCTTTGGAAATGATACCGGGAGAAGCTCTAATCACATCATACTGGTGATGTTCAATCACTCCACTTTCATAACCATTATTGGTAAGCTTTTTTATTTTATTCTTTTATGGATGGGTAAGCTAGCTTGAAATTTTGTTTACTGGTAGAAAATGTTGCATGTGTGACTAAGATATTTTGCGACATAAAGCTCCCTCAGACATCTTCTCAATATCATGGCATGGCATGCATGTAAATACTAAACAACCACGGGATAACCAGTTGCCTAGTGAAGCTTTAGGAAATAGATGCACTCATAAGATGTGACTGCAAATACCAGTTTCAATTGCAAGGTCTATGACTGCTGACATTCATGATCTTTCTGATTTTATGATTAGCTGGTAACCATCATCAAGAAGTTTCATAAAACCAGGCACAGTTGATCTTTTGAGGATTAAGTATATTTTCTCTAATATCTCAACATCCATCCATCCATCCTCAATCTCTAACCAAATTGAGGGGTCTTTCATGATAAATACATAAAAAAAACCTTAACAAAAGAATTTTTGAACAATTATTGAAGAGAGAAATGTTAGGCTATTGTAGATAAATGCTCTTTTAGCATGGCATTACCAAGTTTGGGAAACCTAGGCATGGACCCAAATCTGATTTGCTTGACTCACATCGTAAGCCGTGATTAAAACATAATGGGCATAGGCATACTTTGATTAGCTCACATTCGCATAACCACCGAACTCCTTAGGAGTACGTTGATTAGCTCACCGTCACAATAACCATCAAACTCGGCTCCACGAAAAAGAAGAAGAAATCCAGGCAAATGTTTCAAGGTTCTAACATAAAAAGAAGTCAATAAATGCTAGATCTAATATATACTCCGCAAGTTCTTTTGTACCTGAACTCTTCAACTTGGACAACCTTAACAGTCTCATAGATTTTGAATATTTCCAAAAATCCCTGCCTATAGTATGAATATGAGAAATATAATAAGGTTAGCTTGCCCAACAGACTTAGAAAATATTGTTTTACAGTCCATGTAAAAGGAATTAGAAAGATAAATACAAATGATTATGCAGATGTTCCAATCATTTTTTTTTGAAAAAAAAAACCTGGGGTTGAGCTCACCAGAAGACTCTCACACATCAACACTAACACACCACCTTAAAGCACCTCTTGCCAAAGAATCCGCCATATCATTTGGCAGCCCTTTGAATATGTCTAATGATTGTTTCAGCTCTACTTAGGCTGATAATTTCCAGCACTATACTCACCATCTGCATGTTAGAGTCAAGCAAGGTTGCTTGAAGCATTACACCCTAGGTATCTAGTTTGGAATACCAAGTTTGTTGCCTACATCCCTTATAAATAGGGATACAGAAGGGTTATTGACTGGTTAATGGACTGTAGCCCATGTAGGTCCACTACACCGGTCCATTATCTTATTGGGCTTATATTAGAACATATATGGGTTATATTGTATACCGAACAATCTCCTCCTATGTTCTACATATATCACAATCTAATAGATAGATAATGTGATGTCCAAACAAAATATTGAATCATCCATATCACCAGATCAAAAATGATCTGTAATCCAACTGAAAACAAGAATACTTTTAAGAATAACCAAGAGTTTTAGAAATAATCTAAATTCAAACAAAAGCAGTTTCACATGTAAGTGAACTATTTATTCAACTGAAAAGAAAATAATAGTCCCCACTGCTCTATAAGGATTCACTCATCAAGAAAGTCATCATCATCAAAATCCAAATCGAGACAAGTTCCTCCATTTTCGCCAATTCCTGTAAATTACCAAATATGAATATCATTAAAAATGAATCCAATCATTTGTGTAAATTACTAAAAGTATCTAGTTTTACTAGAAGAACTTAGTACAATTTCATAATGGTTGAAAAGCAAATATCAATAACCATCAATGTCAAGTTTCATTCAAGAACAAGACCTTAATAGTTTCTTTTGCAAAGAACCATTCCATGTTTCCATTTGGAATGTTACAACCATCATATCCAAATTGAGTTAAGTTGTATTATCAAGTTTGGAATGAAACAACCTTCCCAAGAAGGACATGTCATCAAATGTGGAATGCCATAAAGATAACTGTAAACATCATTGAAACATATCAAGTGCTTATCTTGGCTAAGAAAGGGAGATTCAAAAAATTCAAAATAACATGGATGTACGTTAAGACATGTCTACACAGTCTTTAACCCTATCTCCTCCACAGTTTTGAATATTCGATCTTTGTTCAGTCCCTTCGTAAGAGCATCGGCCATATTATCCTTCGATCTCACATAAATCAAAGTGATAATACCTTGTTCTATAAGATAATTCAGATGTGGCATGTTTCAGCCTGACACGTCTACTCTTACCATTAAAGAGTGAGTTCTTCACAATCGTAATTGTAGCTTGATTATCATAGAACAAACTTAAAGAGTTAATCTTTAAACGGGTCAATGGAATGTCCATGATCCATGATCAGATCTCTTATCCACTCTGCTTCATCTCTTGCAGAAGCTAGAGCATAAAGTTCCGATTCCATAGATGACATAGCAATATAAGCCTGTCTTTTTGACTTCCATGCAACAGCTGCTCCACCAAGTGTAAAAACATAACCACTGGTAGATTTATTGTCTCCTACTTCTAAGCCCCAAGATGCATCAGAATATCCTTTCAGAATAGGAGGATGGCCATTATAACATAGAGCATAACATTGAGTACCTTTAAGGTATCTCATTAGCCTCATAAGGGCATCCCAGTGCTCATGACCAGGATTACTGGTGAAACGACTCACTATGCTAACTGTAAAGACTATGTCTGGTCTAGTGCAACTCATTGCATACATGAGACTACCAATCAGTTTAGAATAATATAACTGATTCACGCTGGCTTCTTCATTAGGTGTTAGCTTTTTGGTATAATCAAATGGTGTCTCAATCGGTTTACACTCACTGTATCCCTATGTAGAAAGTAGTTTCTCAATATAATGGGCTTGGCTAAGAGTGATCCCTTGCTTATCAAAACTTACTTCATACCAAGAATGGTATCTACCACACCAAGATCTTTCATGTCGAATTCTTTAGCCAACATTGATTTCATGTCACTTACTACAGAGAGATAGGAACTAAGAATCAACATGTCGTCTACATACAAGCAAATAATTGCAACCTTATTCGACACATAACGAAAGTATAGGTATTTATCTGAGTAACTGGTCTGAAAACCAAAGCTCTTTACTACTTTGTCGAATTTTTGATGCCACATTTTAGGTGCTTGTTTAAGACCATACTGTAGACACCCCATTTTGACCGGACCCAAGTTCGTGTCGTTTGGGCAAGGCCTCGTCAAATCAGTGAGTTGAGATCTGAAATTAAACCCTGGGGTAGCTTAAGGTCTCCCGTAAGTCCCTGAAAAGTTTCGTCGTGATCTGAGCGTGTTATCCTAGCCAACGATCCAGGGCGGTGCGCGCAATGCGAATCCAAAAAGGGGGGGTGATTTATCTTGCAGCGGGCCAACCCAAGCTATAATAGGACAAATTGACGGGCGCGCCAATCAGATTTTGTGCGCCCATCAATTTGAGGGTGTGCCAATATCGGTAGTTTTTTTTTTTTGTGTTATATAAAAAAAAAATCACGAAGAAAAAAGGAGGGGATCTCATTTTTTTTTCGTAAAAACAGAAAACCAGAGAGAGAGAGAGGAGAAGAGAGAGAAATCGCACCCCCACCACCATTCTCCGGCCACCCCATCGGAGCTCCGGCCAAACCTCTACCTTCATCTCCTTCCCTTCTCAGCCACCACAACCTCTCTTCTCCGATCGTTTCCCCGGTTCAAGCTCCGGCCGAAACTCAGATCTGTAAAAATTTCGGCAAACCCCATGGATTCCGGTAAGTTCATCTTCCTTCTCTGATCTAGCTCCGAGAAGAGAAGATTCTCTTCATCTTCGTCAGAAAAATTTCGAGAGATCTGAGAGAGAAAAACCCATTTTCCCTTTTCCCGATCGTCTTCTCCGGTGAGATCTGACCGGAATCCGGTCGATCCTTCATCCATCCTATCATTCCTCATCGGAGCTCCGGGCAAGAGCCAGCCAACCATTGCTATCTCAGATTTGAGAAAAACAGAGGGAGGAAGAGATATTAGCAGAGAGAGGAGAAAAGGGGATCGGGGATTTTCTCATTTGCAGAAATCTCAGATCTAAGATCTCAGATCTGAGAAGAGAGGGAGAAGGATCTTCGTCTAAAAAAAAAAAAATTCAGAGAAAGAGAGAGAGAAAAGTAGAGATGAGGGAAGTGTTCATCGGCCATTCATCTTCTCCGGTCACACTTTGCGGATTCCGACCATTTTAATCTTCTGCCGGTCATTTGGATAAGATTTGGGCATTCCACTTGATTTTGAGCAAGGAGGCATCGTTTGCAAGTGGATCTGCATGTTGATTGAAATTTCATCTAAAGCAATTTCATGATCCCTGAGGAAAAGGTACAAATCGCCGAAGAGATAAGATCAAGAGATAAGGTTTATTTCATTTTTTTTTATTTTTTCTAAGCTAGTGTTTTTAGTGTAAGGAAAGGACATGGGAATTTTGCCCAATCGTGATTGAATTTTTCTCTCCCTTGACATGCTCTTAAGATTTTGTGATGGTCTGTTGTAAGGGATAAATTGGCTTTATACCTTTGTCGAGACAAGGGTGTCCATATCAGTTTTCATTTGCCTTTGTGGGTGTCAATGCAAGTATTTGAGCATGAAACTGTTGATATTATCTCCCTTATTTCTTTTAGGCTCTGATACAAATTCTTAATGATAAGAAGTTCTTATCGCAAGGAGTTTTCACTTAAACTAGCCCTGAATGTTGGCCCTTTGATAGTATTAATGTTTCTTTCAAGAGGGTGATACGACTAATCATATTGTGAGTTCTTTGATTCTCTATGAATAGTTCATTTGGTTTTGTATATCTGCATGTCTATTTTCTTGTGGGAATAATTGTCCTTGAGTTTCTGGTTAGTTACAAAAAGAAATGATGCTGATATTAGATGTGTGATTAAAGCATGCTTCAATTTATACGCTTTCATATCTTGTTTCAAGCGCCATCCTTTAATTTCAAACTAATTCAGCTATTGCACTTGTTGAAAATGATCTTGGCAGTCAATTTAGATGAAAATGGAGCTTAGGCTATACTGATTCGGTCTTAAATTTTTATAGTGTGAGGAATTATGTTGGGTGGTTTGCTTTGCTAATGATCAGGTCCATTTAGCTATTGCATCTGTTGATTTTTTTTTTGTCAATTTGATTAGATCATTTAGCTTCTAAAAGTTATTAATCGCCAGGGCGATGAAGGCGATAGCCCAAGCCCATCTTTAGAGGGCTCGCTCAATCCAAGTAGTGCTCCCCTCTTTTGTTTAGTAGGCCTACCCAACTTTTTGGATTTCTTTTAACCATTTTTTTAAAAAAGAACTCTTCTCTGGGCAATGATAAGGTTACTTGGAGCCCATCTTTGTGTTTTGTGGCTCACCGTTTTTTTTGCACTTGAATCTGCACAAGTTGATGCCCCCTGTTATGCACCAAAATTTATAAAAATCAGAAATATCATTGCATGCATTTGTATAATTTGTTGAAAATTTAAGATTCTTCTTTTATGTTAAGTTTTGAGTTAGGTTCTGAAGATGAATGGACTGTTCAGGTGAGACTATCTTGAAAGCTTATCATACTTATTTTTTATTTAAATAAATTGTTTAATTGAAGAAGGAAATCAGATGACTACTCTATTCAATTTTATCGACATGAGTACTGTTTGATTTCAAGGCGGTTTGTAGAAATATTATATGTGTATGAAATCAGATGATTACTTTGGCATCATCTGATTTCGTTGGAGTCCCCGTATTGGGGTTTGTGGTTGGCTTTGAAGTGTTTGATATTATTTTTACTTCATTAGGCTACCTAGCGGCTGGTCTGGGCTAATTAATGTTGTTTATTATGCTATGATTGCTATTATTACCAGGTTGTATACTCTTTAGTTATAAGTCTATCTTTGCTTAGTACTTGATTTGTTTATATAAGAATTGAATGGAAATTTGAGATTGCATAGTAGCTCTTTTCTGCTCTCTTGGTGGACTAACGCAGTCTTCTAGACTTCTTTAGATACTAGAACCTGTACTAGGAGGCATATTCGGTCTCATTAGAAAATCCTCCTTTGGAGGCAAACCTCTTTTTTAGCTTAACCTCAAGGAGGTTGCTTTGATTTTGATAAATGGTGTACCCATAGGAGGCATGCCTTGCCTCATTTAGAGAGCCTTTGAATCATTCGTTTGTGTGGTGATGTTATCGGGGGAGTCTTTGACTCATTTGATCTTTATTGATGTTATTAGGGAGTCATCTGTCTTGGTTTTGTAAGTAATTAGCCTTTTAAAGGCCTGCTTGGCCTCATTTGTAGAATCCTCTCAATTAGTTGTCTTAGCCTTGCTTATCTCCCCCCAGGGCAATGATAAGGTTACTTGGAGCCCATCTTTGTGTGTGTTTGGGAGACCCGCCCGGTCTCATTCTCTCGCTAGTTCTCCTCTTTGTGCGTCGTTTAGTTTTTGGGAGAACACCCTACTCGGCTTGGCTTCATACTCCTACCCTTATGGGGTACTGGGCGCACATTTGTTGCACCCTAGGGCTAAGTAGCTGTCCGGCCCGGCTGGGTGTTTTACCTCTGCCAAATGTGCAAATTCTTGTTCCTTTTCTTTTAGGGAGTCTCTGACTCATTTATCCTTTAGTTGGTGTTAGTGGAGTCTTTGACTCATGTCCCTTTTCTTTTAGGGAGTCTCTGACTCATTTATCCTTTAGTTGGTGTTAGTGGAGTCTTTGACTCATGTTCCTTTTCTTTTAGGGAGTCTCTGACTCATTTATCCTTTAGTTAGTGTTAGTGGAGTCTTTGACTCGTGTTTCCTTTTCTTTTAGAGAGTCTTTGACTCATCTATCTTTTAGTTGGTATTAGTGGAGTCTTTGACTCATGTTTCTTTCTCTTTTAAAGAGTCTTTGACTCATCTATCCTTTAGTTGGTATTAGTGGAGTATTTGACTAGTGTTTCCTTTTCTTTTAGAGAGTCTTTGACTCATCTATCCTTTAGTTAGTATTAGTGGAGTCTTTGACTCGTGTTTCCATTTCTTTTAGAGAGTCCTTGACTCATTTATCCTTTTAGTAGGTATTGTTGGAGTCTTTGACTCATATTCCTTTTCTTTCAGAGAGTCTTTGACTCGCTCGTCCTTTAGATAGCAGTATTAGAGAGTCTTTGACTCATTTCTCCTTTTTTCTATAGTTGTTTTTAGGAGCTTCTCCTTAGTGTTGTCGTTACTCTTGTTTGTTGGAGACTTGCCTAGTCTCATTGGAGCTTTACCTTCTGGGTCTTAGATCCTTTTGTCATCTTTGATAGTTAGCTTGCCTGGTTTAGGGGTTTCCCCTGTTTGCCCTAGGGTTTAGCCCTAGGGTTTTGCTTTGTGTGTTCCCTTAGGTCTTTGACCAAAAGGGTGAAATCAGAAATTAAAAATCTAAAAACATCAGAAATTCAAAATCCAAAAACATTTGAAAAGCTTTAAAACCCAAAAACATTAGAAATTTGAAACTCAAAAACATTGGAAAAACTTTAAAAACATCAAAAACATTAAAAAATATCAAAAATCTAAAGTGTTGAATGTTTTAGAGGTAGCAATTAGGAGAGTTCGTTTCGAACTACGTTGGCTTGATCCTCTTCCACGAGGTTCGTAGTGCAGCTTGAGATTCATGTCCCAAGTCCAGCCAAACTTTGTAAATAAATGTTTTAACCCTTTTTCTTCAAAACCTTGTTTTCAACAAGATCTTCCCCTAGAGTTAGGAGTTTGTCATAGATAGAGAGTTTTAGAGTTAGGAGTTTGTCTTTGATTTGTTGTGTGCTTGTTTGTGTTTGTTTTAGAGTTAGGGGTTTGTCCTAGAGTTATAGGAGCGCTTCCGTCCGGTCAGTTGGCGATCCACATCGCCGACTGATGACTAGAATATGATGCGTTAGTCAAACCCTTTGTTTTCCTTAGGAAATACAGCCTAGTTACACATAGGTTGTAGGAACCGCCTGCGTTAGCTTAGGGCTAATCTGCATTTAGTTAGGGCATATAGGGTGTCCTAAAATCCACAATTCACTGGAATTTAAATAATCATACAAGAAACTTTAATAACTAGTCCAGTCTTTTAGATCGAGTCTAGGATAGATGGCTAGGTGTCTTAGGCATTATAGCTTAGAATAGGCGCGAAGAACTACGTTGCCTTGATTCTCGTGGAGGCGGGGATACCTAGGCTTCTTTGGATGAATACCAGACCATCCGAGGACTCGGGCTAATAATTTAGAGTCTTAGGATTTGTTGTGTAGTCATCGTATGTTTTGATGTGTTTTCTTACTTTCTTGTACTGATCCTGTACCTTTAGCTATAGCTTGCATGTGTTTGCACATCAGAATTTAGACACCCATTAGGCATGTCACTCATAATCTAGCTATGCTTAGGTGACACATCTTTCATTTTATTTTATATGTGCTTATTATTTTATCCTCAGAAAATGCATGCTTAGGCAGACGACTCCTGAAGATTGTTCCCATTTCACATGATTTTTACCCAAACTTCTTTGGAGTTAATAATAAATGGCATAAGAGACCAAGTGCTTGCACTCGGACGAATTGGGGGTGCTCTCAGACCTTCCCCATTCGTAACCAGGCACGAACCCATATATATTTCTGGTTATCCATTGCACAGAGGATTTGATTTTAGGGTTCCATGGCATATCCATGGATGGCGACTCTGAGTTTATTTCAGGTATGTCTCGGTTTCGAACCTCGGTTCCGGATCGAGACATATCTCTTTCTTTTTATATCGCCACTTGTGCTATGCTATGAGGGTGGCATCCGTTTTGAGAGTTCCTTGGTAGAGCTCTCCTTCACACGTGGATGATCCAGAGAGTGGTAGGGACTCGTTCCCTCGTCGCCTATCTTCGGATCGGGGTCCACACATACAAAGATTTGTTTAATTTACAAACTTTGTTCTCTAAACCTTCCATGACAAACCCTTCACGTTGGTTCATGTAGACTTTCTCTATGAGGTCTCCATTAAAGAAAGCCGTCTTTACATCAATTTGATGCACAACATATTGCTCAATAGATGCCAAAGCAAAAAGAATTTGTAACGTGGATAAATGACAGACCGGTGAGTAGACGTCAAAGTAGTATATCCCACTGACTTGAGTATAGCCCTTAGCTACTAAACGTGCTTTATACCGAGCTATGGATCCGCCAGGATTAAGTTTCTTCTTCAAAATCCACTTACAACCCACAGTCTTAGCCCCTTTTGGCAAATCGACTAGCTGCCAAGTTTGATTTTGTAACAGATAGCTCATTTAATTATCAATGGCTTCCGTCCATAACAAAGAGTCCCTAGATCTCATCGCTTCCTTATACGATGATAGATCATTATCTAAATGGCAGGTCACAAAGTCCTCACCAAAATTCTTGGGTACTTTATCTCTTGGAGAAACTCTTAAAGGTTTTGATTTAGAAATCAGTGTAGGACGGGTGTCAGAAATATTCTGTTCAGACTCTACATGCAATTCTGTAACCATCTCAGTATCGCCAGGAATGGTCAAACCATGATCTCTGAGAAATTTATTCTTAAAGAATACTGCATCTCTAGATTCTATAACCATATTGGTAGATAGATAAAAAAACTGATCAACAACACTATCTTCTGTACCACTTACATAAATACAAGTGTTGGTTCTAAGTCCTACCTTAGGTCTCCTAGGGTCTTGTATCCTTATATACACAATACATCCCCAAGTTTTAATAGTGTCATATCTACAAGGATGTTTATGCCATAACTCAATAGAGGTCAACTTAGAGTGTGGTACTCTATTCAGGATGTGATTTGCAGTTAAAGCTGCTTCTCCCCAATAGCTAGTAGGCATGCCAGCTGTCAATAACATAGAGTTTAACATTTATGTTAACGTTCTGTTCTTACGTTCAGCTATGCCATTAGATTGAGGCGAGTAAGGAATAATAGTTTCAAGTATTATGCCCTGAGAGTCACAGAATTCTTTGAACTCTGTCATAGTGTATTCTCCTCCTCTATCACTCATAAATCGCTTAATTTTCAAGTTCAATTGATTTTCAACACGATCTTAAAAAATTTAAATTTATCAGAAGCTTCATCTTTTGATTTTAACAGATAAATATGACATTATCTAAAAAATTGTCTATAAAAGTGATTAAATACTTTCGACCACCTCTAGTAGTGAATCGAAAAATGTCCCACTTGCACATTTTTCCTATACATTTTAGTTTTAAAAGAGTGACATGCAGATGGTAGTTTATATATGATTACACCCACAAGAAACGGATCATAGACTACAATTTTCTCATTGTTCAACTTAGATCTCAAATTCTCAAGATCAGTCACTTGAGGATTGATTTCCTTGTCTTCTTGAAACTTGAAATCCATGAATTTGTCCACCAAATGGGTCTTGGGCAATTCCTCCTCATTCTTCAATTGAGCATCTAAGTTGTCTCATATTTCTTTAGTAGTGTTATATTTACTATAGGTTTCTGCAAGACGGTCTGAAAGACAATTCAATAAGTAGTATTTGCAGAAATCCTCATCTTTAAGCCAGTGAGATTCATCAACTTCTTCAGTCGAGTTAGCAAAGGTACAAAAAACGGTGTAAAAAAAATTCATATATTTTAGACCGAATTGAGTCTTCCGCTTCTATGAATTAAATTCAGAACTACCAAAGAATTGAAGTTTGACCATCTCAAACGGAAGAGAACTCTGTTCCATTGTATTATTTAGATGAAATTAAAAATTAGAAAGAGTGCACCTGATTGACGAAACGCAGTACCAAATTCAAGGAAAAAAAATCCAAGCCGAATGAAAGAACCGTACCCAAAGTTTCTGCACCTGATTTTAAGAGCCTCTTCACATCTTCGGATCAAAGTAATGTTGTTTCTAAAGGTTGCAGCAACAATTTAAGATCCAAGGATTGTTCGGTCACCAAGTGTGATCCCAACCCAAAAAAGGGGTTTCAGCCTCCGCGGTTTGCAAAGATATTGTACCCTTGAAACAATATTCAGCCCCAAACAAGAGACTCAGCCACCAAAGTGATTTGATAACAAGACAAATCTTGCACGCAAATTGAGAAACAAGGCATGGGCATATTCATGCAGCGGCATATTCATGCAACAGAAACCCAGGTTTGGTGATTGTTCTTCTTCTCTTTTGGCTATTGTGAAATCTGTCTTGCTCCAATGGAATTTGGGTTTTCTTCTTCTTTGCCGATGGGGGAGCAAGGTGATAGGGGGAGTGATGTTGCATGTCATGTTCAAGAAGATGAGCAAAATAAAGAAACTAATGAAGAGGAGTGTAGTGCAACAGATCTTAGAAGATAAAAAAGAAAGGTTGTCAAGCCGGCACGGTATCGGGATGAAAACACGGTGAGTACTTATTCTTGTTTCCTTTCCGGTCCATTTGATGACAATGAGCCTTCTTGCTTTGATAAAGCAAAAGGGGTGAGAGAATGGAAGGATGCCATGGATGAAGAGATGAATGCACTTGTGAAAAATGAGACTTGGGATCTTGTTCCTAAGCCTAATGATGTGAACCCGGTTACATGTAAATGGGTGTACAAATTGAAGCAGAAAGCGGATGGGAGTGTGGATACTTCAAAGCAAGGTTGGTGGCTAGAGGGTTCTCTCAAAAGTATGGAGAGGATTATGAGGAGACCTTTAGTCCTGTTGCTAAGATGACTTCCGTTCGAGTTATAATTTCATTAGCCGCATGTCATGGTTGGAAATTGTTTCAACTTGATGTTAATAATGCATTTTTGTATGGTGAGATTGACAGAGACATCTACATGGAGCAACCGCCGGGTTACAATTCAAGTGATCACCCGACTCATGTTTGCAAGCTCAAGAAAGCTCTTTATGGGTTGAAGCAAGCTCCAAGGGCATGGTATGGTAAGATTGGTGAATTCTTGCAATTTTGTGGTTATTTTGCTTCTAACTCCGATTCTAATTTATTTGTGAAGAAAGACAAATGCTTGCTTGTCATTGTGCTTCTTTACATCGACGACATTATAGTTACTGGAAACAATGATGTTGAGGTTGCAAAGCTAAGGAAGGAGCTATCTATTCGTTTTGAGATAAAGGACTTGGGAGAGCTAAGTCACTTTCTTGGCTTGGAGGTGGAGACCTTGAAGGATGGCGTGCTAGTTTCTCAAAAAGGCTATGCGGAGAAATTAGTTGGAAGATTTGGGATGAATCAAAGTTAAAGATCCTCTACTCCTCTTGTTCCCAACATAAAGATAAGGCAGGGAGAAGGCAAGCTTCTTCCGGATCCGCAGCCATATCGTGCTCTTGTGGTTAGTCTCATCTACTTGACTATCACAAGACCCGATATTTCTTTTTCCGTTGGGCTTGTTAGTCGCTATATGCAAACGCCACGGAAACTACAATTGGAAGCAGCAAAGAAGATTTTGAAGTATGTGAATTCTACCCTTGACTTTGGGTTACTTTACGAGAGAGGAGTTGATTTTGTGTTGAATGGATTTACCGATGCCGATTATGGAGTGGACTTGGATGATAGAAGATCTACTTTCGGTTATGTGTTTCACATGGTATCAGAGCAAATGCCTGGGTTCAAACCTCGTCGATAGCAAAAATCCACATGCAATGGTCAAACCCAACAGAGGGGCCACATGTGCCACGTGTAGGCCAACCTAAAGAAAGAGGGGCCACACGTGAGGGGGAGTGTAAAAGTAAAAAAGAATAAAGGCCAACCTATTGAAGTTCTCTTGTGTGCAAGCTTAGGTTTGAAACAAAGACCAACTTCCCATATTTTCTCTATGTGTTGAAGCTTTCCTCTTGAAGCTTTCTACTTGTAGTTTTGTTCTTCTCTCATATATATTGGATTACATTTTGTGGTGATTGTTCTTCTTCTCTTTTGGTTATTGTTCTTGGGCTAGTGTAAACTTTGGTTTCACTATTTGAGAAGAGAATTTTCCAGTGTTGTGAAATCCGTCTTTCTCTATAATAAAATACCATTTCGGGTAATAGCGATTTCGGTGTCGGTCTCCACTGAAATCCGATCAAAATTTAAAACCATGGCCATAACCACCCTTGTTATCCCTGTCCAAATCACCACCTTCTATCCCTCCTAATCCACCTTTCAGCCACCTTCAACTTGTCATCAGCCGACACTAAATTAGTTAGCAGCTCTCTCTTATGGAAAATTGTGGGCTTGGTCTTTTGTACAAAAACGAGTGCTATTAATAAAGATAAGGGCATTTTTATGATTATGTAAAATGTAGGGACTTAGTTGTAATTTTCATTGTTGGGCATTTACAATTTCAAAATGGACTGATAACCGCACTTCCATAGTTTGATGATGGCACCTAGGGCTGCAACAGGGTCGGATTGGGTCAGGTTTTTCAAAACCCTAGCCCAACCCTGGATCCCATTATCTCGGCCCTGACCCGCCCTGACCCTAAGTCAGGGCCGAAAAACCTCAACCCATTGCCCGCCCTACAGGGCTCAGTGCTGGCCCTGGCCCGCCCTGATTGGCCCTGATTGAGCAAGGCCAGGCCGGGCCGGCCCTAATTGACCCTAGTGCAAATACCTGTTAAGAGTGCCAAAAATAAAGCAACCACTTATCCTATAGAACAAAATGATCAATAAACAGAGAAAGGGAACAAAATAAGACAATATGAATTCAACAACATGACGGGCAACAGAGACAATTAATAATAATAATCTAAAGAAACATCAATCCAAGATAATAGAAAACGTTAGCAAAAGAAACATGTACAGATGGTTCAATTATATAATAGAAAACTTAGGGTCGGGCCCGGTCAGGGTACCCGAGGCATTAACCCAAAACCTGACTAGACCTGAGTCAGGGTCTAAAAAAATGAACCCTGACCCACCCTCAGGGTTGGAAAATCCAGCCCTGACCCTGTTCAGGCTCGGGGCGGGTCAGGGCAGACAGGGCCAAACTTGCACCCCTAATGGCACCACTCACTGTGTTGACTTTTCTGGTTGGATGTTGATGACATCTTGAGTACTATAATAGCCATGGAAAGTTAACTAAAAAGTTCTAGACAAAATGGGTGGTGTCATTTTCAAAATTAACATGGCATTATCCATTGACCGGGGCCCAGCCCACTTTCTTGTAGAATTTCTTATAGGTGCTAAGGTGACTCGAATAGGAGACTTAAAAACAAAAGAAAGATTTTAAGCAACTTTTTCTTAGGCCCTATTCGTTTAAGATTATGACAACCAATTGTAAGTCCAAAACCTATTATTGGGCCCAAAATTAAGGCCCTGTTTGTTTAAGATTATGACAATCGATTGTGAGAGCTAAACCGCTTATTAGACTCAAATTTAAATGTAATTTTGAGTCCAACAATCAGATTGGCACTCACAATCGGTTGTCATAATCTTAAACGAACAAGGGCCTAAATGTGAATTTGAGTCCAATAATAGGTTTTGGGCCCACCATTGGTTGCCATAATCTAAGCGAACATGGTTAAGGTTTGTAACACTTGTAATGTTAGAAACTTAGCGACTTCTCCAAAAGCTTAAGCTGTTGGAGAAGGGCAGTCTTTAATCTATTATGCTTCAGCAAGTAATTGTGAGAGTCAACGAGAATGCATCTTGACAAAACAGTCGTTATATAGAATCAAAATAATTTAGAAAAGATAGTATGAAATTAATATATGATTTGACACTATTCTTTCTTTCCTTTGATGATGTTAACTATAAGACTGAGTGACACTTTAAAAATCATAATGATGCAGTTCCTGAATTTTTGTTCGCAAGGTGATTAGTGGAGAATTTTTTTGGGAAATGTTATCAGCGCTACGTAGTTTGATGATCGCACTCCTCACTTTATTAAAAGTACGGTATGGCCTGCACCATACGATGATCCAAACCGTCCTTTACATGGGCCACAGCCTAAATAGGTTGTGCCCCAAAAATCATTTCCATAGGTTGATCCTAACCCTCCGATCTGTAGCTCTACAGATCGGAGGGTTAGGATCAACCTATGGAAATGATTTTTGGGCACAACCTATTTAGGCTGTGGCCCATCTAATGGATGGTTTGGGTCATCCTATGGTGCGGGCCATACCATACTTTTAATAATGTGAGCAGTGATCATCAAAATACAGTAGTGCTGACATTTCCCTTTTTTTACTGACAAAATAAAAACAGATGGAGATGCAGATAACAGAAGGATCTTAATTACAGGATTTTAGGAGTATTAATTGAAATATTTAATACCAGCTCCTAATCCTAGAACATCCTAGGCCCAAACAATGTTACTGAGGTGTGGCCTTAACAGTGCCATGGATATGGCTTTTTTCTTAAAATTCAGGATTCATGCATGGCAACAGAAGCCATATTGAGGTGTTTAAAACTCACATAGGAGGCTGACACCGTACAATAACAAAAGGGTTTCAAATTTCAATTAAACTCATCTACCATTCTAGAAATGATAATAAAGAAACCATAAGCTCATGAAAAATCAAATTTTCAGTTCCTAATGCCAAGTTACATGGTTTTCTTGGAGAGCATGCGCTTGAATTCAAGGTATTTTGACAACAAAACTACACCGGACAGTCTCTGGTAAGAAAATTTAGAAGTTTCCTTACCAGATATACACCTCAATAACCATGTGGGGATATACACCTCTATAGTTACAATCATGAAACAAATCGATCAGGGATATATAATGCTTTAATGTGTAAGTTTCAGTTCCATTCGAAGAAAATCTCATAAAGAAAGATTTGAAGAGTACACAGAGTTCAGACAATAAGATGAGCAGTAATGTTATTCAGCTTCAGAATCAATTTCCAAAAAAAAAAAAAACATGTTACAGAAAAGCATTGGATATATAACAAGAAAAGACAAAGTAAAGTCAATATTTACAAGATAATAACATGTTTCTCACTTTCTCCTACATGACCAACAATTTAAGAACTTGATAATGTGAAATTCAGATACAAGCAACGAATTCTACAACAACCAAGTTAATCATAACCCATGAACAACAGAAAACATAAGCCAGGAGAATATAAAATATCTTTCTCTATTTTCATTTCTCAAGAACCATTGTTCTTATACAATCGCATATAATAAAGAAACCAGTCGGCTACTGGTGGAAGAAACTGAAGATATTTCTTAGAAGAGTACTGAATTTAATATAAATCACAGGTTTCTATCATTAAAGCCGAAAAAGACAGTATTTGAAGATACATCAACCATCCGAAACTACTACATACAGCTTGTAAAATGCCATCTAAAGCAACCATAAGAAAAATAATAATAAAGGAATGCAAGAAGTTGGCAACATGTACCTGCTATGTCCCATTTAAAAATGCCTCATATTGAATAACCATAAAAATAGCCTAAGAAACAGGCTTCTCCACGCACCAAGAATTGGTTGATTTGGTAGAGAGATGACGATTCGCAGGCCCAAAAGAACGCATCGAGCCTACACGGAAATTCTCTCCTTTCTTTCCTCTATAATTCCTCCAGCCACTATTCAACTGATGCTTGTCACTTTGTAACCTTGAAGTTTTTTATCCTGAAGAATTTCGAGCGCCACCCCTCCAACAGTTCCCATTATATTTTTCGGGATTCCAAATAAGCCAGTTGTTAATATCACTACCGCCATGTCCCGAACCGTATGAATTAACCCCGCTGTTTTCCCATGAGTTGTTCCCCTTAGCTTTACTTTCCCAACCAAGCCAATCCTCTGTATCAATATTCTCAGCATTTCTGTCACAATTTCCTTGGCCTTCAGCCCCATCATTTTTCCATGAATTCTTTTCCACATCTTTGTTATCCCAGCCAATCCTATCCTGTTGAATGACTAGGAACTGGAGGTTTTTTATCCAAATCCAATAGCAGCTTGGGGTCAATGTCGGAATTCCAGTCAATTTCATCAATATAAATATCTGGATTGGGCAGAGGGATATCACAGGGGAATCCATTAATCTCTGCCCAAAACCGGGCTTTTGCATTATGAAATGCCTCTTCGCCAGATGAATCATTCCACTGAGCAATGTTTTCGTAATAGGACATCAGGTTCTTAGTCTCACAGAGTTGTTCCCATGAAATTGAGCATGTAGAAAAGCAGAATCTCTTCTCCCATGTAGGGACTCTGGGTTGCCATGATCCTGAAAGCACAAAATGCAATTAGAAAAATGAAAGACAATCCAACAAAACAGAAATGCAATCCTCCAAAAGTCCATTATGTTTACCGAGAGGTGATAAAAAAACAGCCAATTTTTAAAACAACACAATTCAAGAAATATATTATATCGACTTTAATCTAACAATAAATCCTCAACATCTAAGAACCCAATTCCATAAACAAGAGAAAATCCTAACATAACTCTTAGAGGCAGAGAGGAGAAAAGAGAGTCGGTGGAATGTTTGCTTGAAGCATTACGTGGGTTGCATCTAAGTGGAATGCTAACACGTTGCCTCCAGCCCCTATTTATTCAAAGAATAAATATTGAAGCGATAAGTATGAGAGAATAAGAGGTTATGGGCTTTAGCCCATATGGGCCCAAACACCTGGACCATTATCTATGGGCTTATATTTGAACATATACCCAACAATCTCCTCCTTATGTTCTACATATAGCACGATCCATAGATAGAAAGTGTGATGTTCAAACAATATATTGAACTATCCACATCACATTATCATAAAAGATCTGTAATCCAACTGAAAAACACAATACTTTTATGAACAAACAAGAGTTTTATATACAATAAACTCAACCAAAATGAAGTTTCATATATACATGAACCTCACTGATCTCAGAAAAATTTATACATGGGGTATGATTCTCATCAAGATCCAAAATAAAGTTTCACATATAAGTGAACTCTATACACATACTGAAAGAAGGCACTCAGTCTTTACAACTTTAGAAGATTTACTCATCAAGTAAGTCATCTTCATCAAAGTCAAAATCAAGATGCGCTCCTCCTTTTTCGCCAATCCCTGTGAATTACCACAATATGGATTTCATGAGAATGAATTCAACCATTTGTGTAAAACATAAATGACACACATGAATGGCTGAAAAAGTATCAGTATCACTCTCACCATAAGCATCATTGTCAAGTTTCAATAAAGAACAAGACCAAAATAGCTTGTTTTGCAAAGAACCATTCATTATAATTTTCAATAAAGAACAAGACCAAAAATTGGTTTCTTTTGCAAACAACCATTTCATGTTTTCATAAAATGTTAAGTCATCTTATCCATATTTGAGTCAAGTTGAATCATCAAGTGTGGAATGTTCAACCCTTCCAAAACAGGCTAACCAAGTTTGAGTTAAATTTTATCATCAAATGTGGAATGTACAACCTATCTCAAAAGAGGGTATATCATCAAGTGTGGAATGATGTACAACAACTTTAAACATAAAGAAAACATATCAAGTGCTTATCTAGGGCAATACAAGGAATATTCGAAAAATTCAAATTAACATGGAGAATGTAGATTAAGTCCATAATCTGGATAATATAAGTTAAGTCTTTTCTATAAAGGCTTTAACTTAACTTTCTTCTATCTTTACAAATTTTAATCCCATTTCCTTTACAATTTTGAATGTTCGAGCTTTATTCAATCCTTTTGTGAGAGCATCGGCCATATTATCCTTCAATCTCACATCAATCAAAGTGATAATCCCGTGTTCAATGAGATAATTCAGCATGGCATGTTTCAGCCTAAGATGTCTCCTCTTACCATTAAAGAGTGAGTTCTTCACAATCGTAATTGTAGCTTGATTATCACAGAAGACACTTAAGGAATGAATCCTTAATCTAGTAAGTGAAATGTCCATAATCAGATTCTTTATCCACTCTGCTTCATCTGCAGCTGAGGCTAGAGCATAAAGTTCTGATTCCATAGACGACAAGGCAATGCAAGTCTGTCTCTTTGACTTCCACGCAACAGCAGCTCCACCCAGGGTAAATATATAACCACTGGTAGACTTACTGTCTCTTAATTCTGAGCCCCATGATGCATCGGAATATCCTTCCAAAACAGGAGGATGGCCACTATAACAAAGAGCATAATTTTGAGTACCCTTAAGGTATCCCATTAGCCTCATAAGGGCATCCCAATGCTCATGGCCAGGATTACTAGTAAAACGACTCAGCATGCCAACTGTAAAGGCTATGTCTGGCCTAGTGCAACTCATAGCATACATGAGATTACCAATCAGTCTAGAATAATCTAACTGATTCACACTGTCTCCTTCATTAGAGATCAGCTTCTTGGTATAATCAAATGGTGTCTCAATCGGTTTGCACTCACTGCATCCCCATATAGAAAGTAGTTTTTCAATATAATAGGCTTGGCTAAGGGAAACTCCTTGCCTATCAAAACTTACTTTCATACCAAGAATGGTGTCAACAACACCCAGGTCTTTCATGTCGAATTCTTTACCCAAGGTTAGTTTCACGTCACTCACTACAGAGAGATCGGAACCAAGAATCAACATGTCATCTACATACAAGCAAATAATTGCGACCTTATTCGACACAAAACAATAATAAAGGCATTTATCTGAGTCACTTGATAGAAACCCAAGGCTCTTTACTACTTTGTCAAATTTCTGATGCCACAATTTAGGTGCTTGTTTAAGACCATATAAGGATTTGTTTAATTTACAAACTTTATGCTCAAAACCTTTCATGACAAACCCTTTAGGTTGATTCATGTAGATTTCCTCCGACAGTTCTCCATTGAAAAAAGTTGTCTTTACATCCATTTGATGCACAACAAAATGCTCAATAGATGTCAAAGCAAGAAGAATTCTTATCGTAGCCAAATGACAAACCGGTGAGTAGACATCAAAGTAGTCTATCCCACTCACTTGAGTATAGCCCTTAGCTACTAAACGTGCTTTATATCGAGCTATAGATCCGTCAGGATTAAGTTTCTTCTTCAATATCCATCTACAGCCCACAGTCGTGGCCCCTTTTGGCAAATCGACTAGCTGCCAAGTTAGATTTTGTAACAGAGAGCGCATCATCAATGGCTTCTGCCCACAACAATGAGTCCCTAGATCTCATCGCATCCTTATAGGATGATGGATCATTTTCTAAATGGTAGGTCACAAAGTCCTCACCAAAATTTTTGGATACTCTCTCTCTTGTAGAAACTCTTACAGGAACTGACTCAGATATTAATTTGGGACAAGTGTAAGAAGTAACTGGTTCTGACTCAACCGGCAATTCTGTAACCACCTCTATATTGCCTGGTATGGTCAAACCCTGATCTCTGAGAAATTTATTCTCAAAGAAAACTGCATCTCGAGATTCTATAACCATATTGGTTGATAGATCCAAAAAATGATCAGCAGCACTATCTTCTGCACCTCCTAAATAAACACAATTGTTTGTTTTAGGTCCCACTTTAGGTCTCCTAGGATCTGGTATCCTTACATAAGCAATACAACCCCAAGTCTTAAGAGTATCATATCTACAAGGATGTCCATGCCATAACTCATAAGGAGTGGAGGAACATTTTGAGTGTGGCAATTTATTCAGGATGTGATTTGCAGTCAAAGCTGCTTCTCCCCAATAGCAATTAGGCATGCCGGCTGTCAATAACATGGAGTTTAACATTTCTGTTAACGTCCTGTTCTTACGCTCAGCTACACCAATAGATTGAGGCGAGTAAGGAGCAGTAGTTTCAAGTATTATGCCTTGAGAGGCACAATATTCCTTGAACTCTGTCGAAGTGTATTCTCCTCCTCTATCACTCATAACTCTCTTAATTTTCAGGTTCAATTGCAATTCAACTCGATTCTTGAAAACTTTAAACTTAGCAAAAGCTTCATCCTTTGATTTTAACAAATAAATATGACAATATCGTGACATATCGTCTATAAATGTGATCAAATACTTCCGACCACCTCTAGTAGTAAAACTTTTAAAGTCACAGAGGTCAGAATGTATCAATCCAAGAAGTTGTGTGCTCCTAGAAACCTGACGAAAAGGTTTTCTAGTGATCTTAGTTTGAGCACAAACCTCACACTTGTCAAAATCATTTGACATATCTAAAGGTATACCATAAGTTTTAACAAGTTGGACCATTTTCTTATAGTTCACATGTCCCAATCTGTTATGTAACAACTTAAGAGCAATCAAAGGTGAACTCACTTGACTAACAGTCTCATTTGCTAAACTCAATCTATACATACCATCTATCAAGAAAGCACATCCAAAATAATAAGAGTTAACATTTAAAGTTACTCTACCACCCAAGAAGGATGTACACATGGCAGCATTGTCAAGCAAACCAATGGAAATCAAATTCTTTTGAATAGTAGGAACTACTTTAACAGCTTTTAAAGTTAGTAATTTACCTGAAGAAAGGGCCAGGTTCGCAGTACCAGTGTGAGTGACCTCTACATCTGCTCCACTAGCCACTGTAACAGTCTCCTTTACTTGGGTAATATCAGTGAGAAGTTTCTTTGAGTTGCAAACATGACTAGTGGCACCTGTATCTAACCACTACTCAGAAGAAGTACTGGCCTTCCCTTTGGCCAACATGGCAACAAAACTTTTAGGCTCAGCCTTATCTATCATCATAGTAGCTTGCTTCTATGGTGTGTCAGATTTAACCCTTTTAGGTTGCCTACAATCTGCAGCAAAGTGACCCCACTTTCCACAGTTGTGGCACTTGCCCTTCTTCTTCTTAAAGATAGGCTTTTTGGCCTCCAACTTAGGGGTATCACTTTTGGTTGACTTGGATGACTTAGGAAATTTCTTGGGATATATCATCTTCGATTCAAATGAATCGTTTGAGATCATCCAGTCCCACTTGCACTTTCTTTCTGTACATTTCTGTTTTGAAAGAGTGCCATGCAGATGGTAACTTGTATATAATTGCACCCACCAGAAAAGCATCAGGTAAAGGAATGTTATCATTGGCCAATTTAGATCTCAAAATTTTGAAATCAGATACTTGAGGAGTGATTTCCAGGTTCTCTTGGAACTTGAAATCCATGAATTTGTCCACAAGGTGAGTCTTGGACAATTCTTTCTCTTTCTTGAATTGAGCATAAATGATCCCAGATTTCTTTAGCAGTGCCAAATTTGCTGTAGGTTTCTGCAAGACGATCTGATAAACAATTTAATAAGAAGTCTTTGCAGAAATCCTCATCCCTTTTCCATTGAGATTCATTAACATCTTCTCCCGTATCAGCAAAGGTACTCAGAACAGTATAGAAGACATTCACATATTTCAAACCGAACTGAGTCTTTCGCTTCCAGGAACTGAACTCAGATCCTCCAAAGGATTGAAGTTTGATCATCTCAAAGGGAATAGCAGTCTTTTCCATTTTATAATTTATGAAAATAAATTGGAAAGAGTGCACCTGATTGGCGAATCACAAGAACCCAATCCGAGAGTTGAAGCCGAGAATCGAATCGAACCGCAACGAACGATGGCGAAACAATTCCCACAAAATAATCAGCCCCAAAAGAATTCGGCTCCAAATGACTTGATGTCAGCACCCAAGAACTGATTTCTTCAATCTTTTGTTTTCGCTTCAATCCGGATTGACACCTTTGCCTCAACCGGATAATAATCCACGCCAAAACACACAAACAGTGTGTATATTCTTCTCTTCTTGATTCCAACTGTGGAATTTACCCACGCCCAAGCGATTCAAGAACACAGGGAGAAACCCACTTCAATCACGGATTCTGTGGGTGAAGAACCATGTTAGATCCTTCACAAAGAGAAAAGCAAAGCAAAAAATCTGCGTAATGCTTCAAGATTGTTAGAGGCAGAGAGGAGAAAAGAGAGTCGGTGGAATGTTTGCTTGAAGCATTACGTGGGTTGCATCTAAGTGGAATGCTAACACGTTGCCTCCAGCCCCTATTTATTCAAAGAATAAATATTGAAGGGATAAGTATGAGAGAATAAGAGGTTATGGGCTTTAGCCCATATGGGCCCAAACACCTGGACCATTATCTATGGGCTTATATTTGAACATATACCCAACAATAACAACAGAGGTCTGCTATTTAAAAGTAGATTACAGAAGAGACAACACTAAACTAACATGCCAAACCATTAGATAGAAGGTTGAAAATTGAAGCAATAGTATGTGAGAACTAAAATGTGGTCAAGAACTCGTCATGTGGAGACACGTCAACACGGATTCGGTATAGGGGCAAAGAATCCATGCAACATAGCTTCCCTAAACCACCTAATCACATTGAAAGCGTCTCCCCCAACTATCAATCTAATCAAGTCATTACTTTCTATGAGCCTTATCCCTTGAAAACTGCCCTCACCTCCGCTTCATTATAGTCATGGATCTCGATTGGCCCCGAGACGCCATCTTTTCATCTCTAAGAAGGTCGCCAATTCAGAATGGCCCTGCACTATCCATATTAGAACCATCAAAATTAAGCTTCAGGATGGTCGAGGTCAGGAGCATCCCGAGCGGTGATAATGCCTCAGACTGCTCACTACTCTAGCAGATGTCTCTCCAACCGTACCAAAGGTCTTACGTGGAGATAAAACTAAAGCTTGGGAGCGCCTCAACCAAGGATATGGTCAGAGACAACACCTTCATTAGATTTTAAATTTTAAATTTTCCCAAATTAAATCAAGGTTTTTACTTGAGGTAATTTTGTCCTTTCACTTATAAAGATATTTTGGTCATTTTTGGAGTAAAAGAAATCTACCATGGGTAATTTGGTCACAAATAAATTGTTAATACATAAGAGTGGATTTGGAAAATTCACTCAAACGTGATGACTCTATTTGTAAATTAACAAACTAGAAGTACGCTTTTGCAAAAAAGGCAAAGTAGGAGACTTCTTTCGCAAATCCCCCAAATTTCGAAAGCAAGAAGAATTTAGCTTTTAAAGAGAGGTTCCGTGCCTGTGAGCGTCCAACCCTTACGGAGAGGTTCTAATCCGACAGTTTTTTCGGTTTTTTGAAACTTATGCTGGCTTAACGAAACCAGACAAAATATTGGTCAGTTCGGGTCGAAGCTGGTTGGAGCGGCCACTTTGGTTTGTTTTCCAAACATTGATTTAAATAAATATAGATACAATCCTACACTGCGATAATCGAAAACAAATGCCAAACTATCATAAAAACCCTACAAATTTGAAAGAAAAAGGAAAACATACAAACACGAAATTAGAAACTAAAAATCCCTTACCATAAGACACAAAACAAAAAAGCCATTTCTCATACAATAAATAAAGCATGCAATTTCAATATTTTCAAATAAAGATTTTAGAACAAAACTACAACAATTTGTCAGTTCAGGAAATTGTTACTCTACATAAAATAATCATAAGTAGCAAAATGGATCCTTAAACTCTAAAAGAATTCCACAGTACACAATAAAAAGAGAAACTAAAAAACATAGATTTCCCCACATGCAATACACAATTCCTCAAAAGATAAAATATCCTGTTTTTTTTCTGATGGCCTAAACAAAAAGTCTCCATCCGATGACAAACCCACATCTATTTTCTTACTAACATAAACACCAAATTCTATCTTCAAACAATAACACAGCTCTTCAATTCAAAACAGATTCATAAAAAAAAGGTTACAGAATCCATCCAAACCCCAGCTAAATATGATCATATAGACACATTACTCTATAAGAAAAACTACTAATAAAATACAATTCGTCAAATACTATCCTACTCTTCAGGTAAACAAAACAAACAGATTTCTCTAAAATAAAGAGAAAACGGTTCCTACACACGTGTAGATAAGTTATCTACACACTAGCTTAAAATACAGTGGGGGCCACATTATTTGGGTGATCCAAACCATTCATTTTTAAGGCCCTCACATAGATAGGGTGTCCACAAAAAATCAGATCCATAGGATCATCCTAACCATTCGAACTGTGGAGGCAAAAAATGGACTAATTTGTAAAGGTTTAAAGACATCCATTTTACCTCCACAAATCGTAGGGTTGGGATGATCCTATGGATCTGATTTTTTGTGGACACCCTATCTATGTGAGGGCCTTAAAAATGAATGGTTTGGATCACCCAAATAATGTGGCCCCCACTGTATTTTAAGCTAGTGTGTAGATAACTTATCTACACGTGTGTAGGAACCGTTTTCTCTTTATTTTAGAGAAATCTGTTTGTTTTGTTTACCTGAAGAGTAGGATAGTATTTTCTCTTTGGGTTTTATTTTAGAGAAAACGGTTCCTACACATATGTGTAGAGAGTTCTCTACACACTAGCTTAAAATACAATGGGGGGCCACATTGTTTGGGTGATCCAAACCATTCATTTTTAAGGCCCTCACATAGATAGGGTGTCCACAAAAAATCAGATCCATAGGATCATCCTAACCATTCGAACTGTGGAGGCAAAAAATGGACTAATTTGTAAAGGTTTAAAGACATCCATTTTACCTCCACAAATCGTAGGGTTGGGATGATCCTATGGATCTGATTTTTTGTAGACACCCTATCTATGTGAGGGCCTTTAAAATGGATGGCTTGGATCACCCAAACAATGTGGCCCCCCATTGTATTTTAAGCTAGTGTGTAGAGAACTCTCTACACATATGTGTAGGAACCGTTTTCTCTAAAATAAAACCCAAAGAGAAAATACTATCCTACTCTTTAGGGTTAATTCCAATTACCAACACCATAAGAATGTTGACCTTTATCGTGGGTGTTAGAAAAAACTGCCATATAAGCCTTTTAACATGTTGCAATTGGACAATGTATCTATCTATTATAATATAGCAGGATGGGGTTTCACCGTTCACGCTTACATGGACAGTCCCCCATCCATCCTCAATCCAACATGACAGTCCTTCAAAAAACGCAAAAAAACATATTAATTTCACAAAACTAGAATCCATCCTCAATCCAAAATGGCAGTCCTTAAAAAAAAAACATATTAATTTCACAAAACTAGAAAGAAATCCCAAAAAATCAGAAAACAGATTCTTTTATATTTGTTGCCCATGCCTACTTAAACACATTAACCATCCTAAAATCTATCTCCAAAACTTTTCCACTTTTGACTCTATATTAATTTCACAAAACTAGAAAGAAATCCCAAAAAATCAGAAAACAGATTCTTTTATATTTGTTGCTAGGGGTGCAACTTGGGTCGGGTTTTCCAAAACCCGACCCTACCCGAGAATTATCTCGGGTCGGGTCTAATTTTTTACTGGAAACCTCGAGTTTCGTAAACCTGACCCTACCTAAGATAGCTTCTCGGGTCGGGTCGGGTTTTCATTTTTTAGCGTGGGATAGTGACTAATTTTATAGATTGTAGAAAACAAAAAAAAAAAAAAATCCACACCAAAAATCTCCAAATTTATGTCATCAAGTGCATAAATATAAGATGGACACAAGATTTTCACATAACAGACATGATCACCTCAATGAAAACAATTGTATCAATATATTTGAAAATAATTTTCTATGTTATCCAAGAGATAGTTAAGAAAGTCACAGTACACCCATATGAGTCGAGTCGGGTTTCGGGTTTTGTTTTCTTTAAACGCGGCTCTACCCAAAATTGAATCGGGTTTTCCAAGTTAAGACCCGACCCTACCCAAGACCCATGATTTCCAAACCCGACTCATGTTATTTCGGGTTAGGTCGATGCGGGTCGGGTAAAACCCGACCCAAGTTGCACCCCTAGACACAACCTCTTGTTGCCCATGCCTACTTAAACACATTAACCATCCTAAAATCTCTCTCCAAAACTGTTCCATTTTTTACCCTCTCTCTCTCTCTCACTCACACACACATATTTCGGCAACTTCCTCTTCAAATATGACGTAAGACTTCTTTTCCTTCTGTATTTCCACAACAGTTCCCATGCGCCATACAACTCTTCTCGAATAAGTGTTTCCTAAAATCCCTATCTCAATTGAATTTCTAAACATCAACCGATTAAACCTCACCTTCTAATTTATCTCTTTAAAAAAGTAGACAACAAATCTCTCTCTCTCTCTCTCTCTCTCTCTCTCTCTCTCTCACACACACACACACACACACACACACACACACACACACAATACGTTCCATTTGATAATTCCCAACACCTAAGATTTTTTTTTATTTTAAAAATAGCGATTAAATGAAAAGGGAGCACCCGAGAAGGGGCAACCCAGAGAACAAAAACAGGAAAGAAGATATAGGAAAGAAGAAGAAAAGAGAACAAAAATAACAAAATTATACTACTGGGGAAGATGATCGAACCAGAGAATACTCTCCGCCCCAACTCCCTGCTTGGCTAACACATCCGCCTTTTCGTTTGCCGACCTCCAAACGTGTTTAAAGGCAATAGCTGAACTCGCAACAAAATCCTCAATTTCATCAAATAACGCCAAAAATCTTCAAGGAGGAGCTACTCCACCCTTCAACCACCGAATGACATTCAATGAATCCCCTTCAACAATAATATGGTCCAAGACTTCCCTACTCAACAATAATATGGTCCAAGACTTCCCTACGCCTAAGAAATTAGGGATAGAATAGGCCTATTGGATTGCAAGTGATTGAAAAACTTTTCTCAGGAATTTATTTCCTTTCCACGATTTTATGGGAAAATGATCTTAGGCTGGTTCATGTTATCTTTTCACCAGGGTAAAAACTAAACTAGAAAATTTTAGAAATATTTGTTCTTTCCAAACTTTTTCAGAAAATTCTTGCAATCCAAACATGGCCTTAGGAACTATATAGAGCTACGGGTTTCGCTATGACTTTTTACCATCGTCCTACTGTTACAGAGGCCTTTGACTCTGTTCAATACACTTATACACTGAAGCTAACTTTGGCAGATACCCACATAGAAGCACATTACAGTAGATGTATGCTTCTAGCTGGAATTTTATTAAAAGTGGGAGCATATGGATTGGTCTTTGGCAATTGTACAGTAGAATCCTTTATGTTTAGCAACTAATATTTGCACGACCATGTTTGATAATGGGTAAACTCTACAAACCTTTCCATTTTATCTGTTATATTATGTGGCTTCCATTCGGGTTATGATCATTTTAGAAGGTTGCTTGGGTTGGAAGAATGGCAGTAGACGGGCAAGTTTTAGGAAGCAAAGTTGGAGGTTTTAGGAAATTGAAGGATTGGAAGCAGAGGAGTAAGTTTTTAGGAAGAAATTTGAATTGGGTTGGTCCAAGTTATCTTTTCTCCTGGGTAAAAAAAAACTATAAAATTTTAGAAATATTTATCCTTTCCAAACTTGTTTAGAAATTTCTTGCTATCCAAACATGGCCTTAGGCAATATATAGAGAAAAATCCAGTCCCTCCTACCTTTCATTAGATGTCTTAGCACCCACCTGACATGACTTGGGCCCTCCTATTTTTTGTAATAGGTCAGTCAATTTGCTCCTGTACACCATTTCAAAACTACCACCAGAGGACTCAAGTGACTTCATATACATCTTACTGGCTACGGAGGACACCAGCTCGAAACCACCACCACCACCACTCAAGTGACTTCATGTACATGTAACTAGCAACACAGTTTTCACTCATTCATTTTATTTAAGAAGGTAAGGTCCATCTTTTCTTTTTCGTTGCCGCTCCGTGTATCGCACAGCTGGTCTTACTAGTTTAAATTATTTTAGAATATAAAGTATATTTGCTCAATGCCCAACACTGTAATAACTCCATGTGGGTAATGAAATAAAAAAAACATATATACAGACGTACCAAAAAAAAGGACATATATCCAGTTCTGTATCTAATCAAATAGCTAATTTACCCTTTTTTCGTTATTTAATTGAATGGGTTACTGTTTACACCCATTCAAGGGGCATCATGATCGGTTATGAAAGACCGAATTGTTAGTGGCGACTCGTTTGGACCGAGTTGGAAGAGTTATGCTCCAAGGTGGTCTTTGATAGAAATGTGGAGGAAAGTATGAATAACAGAACCTAGAAGGTTAGGCAATTGTCAAATGTTCCATCCTAATTGTACTTATTCCTATGCCCAATCGGTCAAGTGGGATCGAGTTAATTAACAAGTTACTTTCGGGATGGACTGAGTAAAAAATGTCACTACAGTTGCCAATCGTGGGAAGGTAAACAATAACAACCTCGTAGAATGGAGGACGTGGAAAAAAGGGAGCAAAACATGGGCAGATGCCAAAATCGGAATAAAGCTATATAAAGAGGCTTTTGTCTCCAAGTAAGAGGTCACATAACCAAATCCAAACAGGTTTTAGCATTTTATCCTTTACTTTTCAGTACAATGCCTTTACTTTTCGTAGTTGTAGCTTATCTCCGGATTAAAGAAGCAATGAATTCATCTTCTTGGGTGAGTCTTTCTCTTTAATCCAACTATCCCTAGCACTAGCACTGGCGGTTTGTTTGTGTGATTTTATCGTTTAGCTTGAATCGAAAGGTTTGTCAACTCTGAGAGTCGTTTGCATTCTGCATGCATCGATAGCATCATTTGTGTTCTGCTCGCATCACCATTTCTCAACCAATCACGAGTTGTTCACGTTCTACACATGTTGACGTGTCGTTCACATTCTGCGTGTCTAAACATCCCTACATTTTGCGCCACGTCTGTACTAAAATAGTCCTTTCTATCTGTGTAAAGGCAAAGGAAGCCAAGGAAGAAGTGTCGTTCCTCCTTCTCAATTGCCTGAAATCCAATCCCAAGGGACGAAAACATTTTAGTTGCTAACCCCTCGAATTGAGTTTTCAGTCGCTAACATACACACGGTTGCACTGACTGACCGCGATGGGGAATTTTAGGCCGAATTCCATTCTTTTGGCATGCATGGTGGGACCCAGTGCATTGAGTGAAGTTAAAAGGCTCATAATAGAAGAAGTAAAACTACGAGCGCCGATGCTCATGGAAACGCTAATGACTCTGACGTGTCTAAGTGTGGCGAAACACATGATCAAAGGATTTCTAACCGGGGAAATTCTTTGCTAGGAGAAAATTTTAATACCGTTTCATCGAGTAGAGGAACTCCTCCACAAGGGTGAAACTCTGACGTGCCAGTGTCACTTCTGGAGGTGGCAGCCACACTCAGGTAGCACATGGACGAGAATTCCCATGAGTTGTTAAAGATTGTGGCCCGTGAAATCTCTGAAGTGATAAGGCTCTTTCAGTTCTCTAGCAAGAATTTTTCCAAGCCAGTAGATAGACTGTTTGGTTTACTTTCCGACAGAATGGCGCGGCCAGCGCCTGTACAACCGCCTCTTTGGCAGGGTAATAAGCAATCTAGTAGCTACCATACACTGGATCAGCAATGTTCGAGTGCTACTACCGATGAGAGAGCAAAATTAGGTTCGTCCAGTTCCGGCTTTTAACTAAGCCAAATCCTTCTCTGGGAGGCCCACTTAGCGGCCCCGCCGTATTTGCCCTAGGAGAATCAAGCCAACATTCGGTGCCAAGATATAGTCCGCCAACAAACCCCACCATTGATAGTGATTTCGCATCTACTATGCCTCAACAACAAGCAAGATGATCCTTTGTGGTAGACCGACCAGACCCTAGAACCGTTAATCCAAATGAGGGTATGACCGATCCTAGTGGTGGTTCTCAGAATGGGAATGGGACTGGTATGCAATGGAACAACAACCAAAACCAGAACAAGCCTCGCACACCACCTCTGAACCCTCAGGTGGCTATGGGACTTTTGATTCAAGGTGGTGATGGGGGCAATCGGTGTTGCCCGATCCTAGGATGCTTCAACCTTTTATTTGGGGCAACTACACCCCCACAACATCGTCCTAAACAAGGACCGATTCATGGAGATAATATAACAACAACTCGGATCGATGTTCAGACCGATATACAGTTCGGGGTACAAGAACTCATATCCCGATTGGTATGACTACTACTACCCATACCCTAAGGGATATAGGATTCATGAATTCACTATGTTTTCTAGGGAATGGAACAAGTTTACTGTCGAGCAAATTTGTCGTTTCACTACCTAGTGTGGGAAGGCAAGCTATGAAGTCCACAAACGTGGCTTTTTCCCAACCGTCTCACCTGAGTGTCCTTTAATTTGTGCATAGGTATGCCATCAAATAGCATTGAGACGTGGGCAGACATGGAACATATTTTCTATTCCCAATTCTACCGTATTGAGCCCAAAGGAAACATTGTGTACTTGGCTTGGTTGAGCCAATTACCCAATGAGCCTGTGGACTTGTACATTGCCCTATTCAAGATGGACATATGCCACTAAAATTTGCAGCAAGCTAACTATGTGAAGTTGGCTCAAAACGGGCTCAGTTTAGAGTTGAGGAAAAAGTTTGTGGGTCAAGAATTCATCGACTTCTTCCATTTGGATCCTCAGATATGAGAGCCTCATAAAAGAAGAAGAGAAAACTGTTAAAGAGGGGGGGGATATCACTGCCCTTTTCTTATTGGCTAACATCAACACCAAAATCTATCTATCAAGCAATAAATCAACTTTTCAATTCGAAACATAATGACAAAAAAAACATAGAGAGAAACAATTACAGAATCCATGCAAACCCTAATATCATAAATACGAAATACACATTACTCTATAAGAAAAACATACTAATAAAATATAGTTCCTCAAATACTATGCTACTCTTCAAGTGAACAAAACAAACAAATTAAAATAACACCCTAACTCACACTCCCAGACTGAAGGAGGTCTGAAGAGTCAAGCCAACACTCATAAAATCATCTCCATAGGATGGTCCTAACCGCCCGATATATTGATAAACGATATCATATATAAACCTCTACAGATTGAAGAGTTAGGGTCATCCTATGAAAATGATTTTATTGGACACGCGATGATGGAGGTTTTTTCACCCAGCTTTCTGCCTCCCAGCAGCATTCGAAAAGGCTGAAATTCTTGCACGATTATATGTGATTACTACGGGTAAAAAGGATAGAGTAACTTGCTATAAAAGAGGCACGTTAATGTAACGGGCGCTTATAAGTTCACCCCCTGCCAGAACCTATCCGCCCACTTCTCACCTTTATACTGGTTGTGGTAAACAGTCTCTCTCTCTCTCTCTCCTTTTTTGTTGACACTGCATAGACTGTATTTAAAAAAATAAAATCAATTAGGCCTAACTTGATCAAAGATCCAAACCTTTTATTTGTTGAGCCCCAATATAAATAGGTTTCCTTCCAAAATCGCCTCCAAAGGATTATCCTGACCATCCGATTATACACAGAAGACAACATATAATAGATCGAAGAGTTGGAATCATCCCGTAGAAAGAATTTTTGGAGGAAGACTAAGAAATGAACGATTTGGATCTTCGAACAAGATAGGCCCCAATAAATACCCATTATATGGTGCCCATACATAGGTGTACGTATCTTTTTTAAAAGAGAATCACTTAGGCGCACTTATTCCAAGATCAGGAAGTTCGAATATCGTTAGAAAACTCTACCTATTGAAGGTTAAGGAGGTACGGTCTATTTACTTTGGGCCAAACAACTGCATGTTTTAAATATTTGAACAAGGTGGGGGGGGGGGGCCGCTATTTTTAAAACAAATACGTGCACCTCCGTACATGCCCTATATAATGCTTATTTATTAGAAAATTTATTGGGGCCCACTTTGTTCGAAAATCCATACCGTTCATTTCTTGGACCCCGATATAAATAGGCATTTCCCCAAAGCATCTCCATAGGCCCAACAACCAAATCATTTAGATCTTTGAATAAGGTGAGGCGGGCCACACTATGTGCACTACTTATAGGCAAGGTTTCAAATTTTGGTTTCGGAATGCGCTTCGTGCCTCACCGAAACCGATTATGGACGAAATCTAACGAAATCAAATAAAATAATATTTTATCTCGTACAAATTTTCAAAACGAAATTACCGAAATTTTTGGAAAATATTAAATAAAGAATAAAATCTAGATTTTTTTGGAGATTTTTCTTCAATTTCGGACTGAAATTTCCAAACTTTTATTGAAATTTTATAACGTTTCGAGTTAACCCAATTTCGGTTTTGAGGTTGACCGAAACCCAAAATTTTGGATTTTGGTCGAAATTTTAAACCTTGCTTATAGGCACTATATAATACATATTTATTATAAAATTCATTGGGACCAACCTTGTTAGAAGATTCAAATGTTCAATTGTTGGGCCCCGACGCAAATAGGCCTTTCCGATAAAATCATTTTCATGATGATGCTAACTCTTCAATCCTTAGAGGTTTATATATGATGTCGCCTGTCAGTATATAGGAGGGTTAGGAACTTAGGATCATCTCATGGAGATGATTTTATGAGTAAGGCCTTCGAGAGCAAAGTGGGCCCAATTATATGGTCTCCGCATGCACGTACTTCATTTGAAACTATCGTGGGGTCTTCCTTTTCAAAGATCCATAGGGTGTTAATATATTTGGCCCTCTTTTTATCTGGGACAGCCCCCTCTAGTGAATTTAGGACTTCTCTTTTACCTCAGAAGGGCTGTCCCAAGTAAAAAAGAGGGCGAATCTACCTTATCTACCTTTTAAAAGATCCAAAGAGAACTAATACATTCGCCTCATTTAAAACCATATGCATCTTCATGCATATGGTTTTAAAATTTTTACTAAAAATTCAGTATTCTGGCATGGCTATGACACGAATTTTGAGGTGATTAACTCATAGAGAAGGCTGAGACTGTGCAATGACAAAAGGGTTTCAGTGCACCTCATCATCACCCTAGAATTTAGAATGAAGCAACCATGAGCTTGAGTTCATGGTGTTCGATCTTCAAGAGCAAGCGCTTGAGTTCAAGGCATTTTGACAACAGAGCTATACTGGACAATCTGGTAAGAAGTTTTTGAACTCTTTTTTCTAGGTAGCCTTTCGAGCATGACAAGATATACACCTCAATAACCATGTGTAGGGTTCTGTAGTTACATTCATGAAACAAATCGGGGATAGATAAAGCTTAAATGTGTAAGTTTTAGTACCATTTAAAGGTTTAAAAGGTAAACAGAGTTCAGATGATGAGATGAACAGTACTGTCATTCAGCTTCAGAATAAATTTCCAAAAAAAAAAAAACATTTTACAGAAAAGCATTGTAAAGTCAATATTTAAAAAATAATAACATATGTTTACAATTTAAGAACTTGATAGTGTGAATTCAGATACAAGCCACGAATTCCACAGCCTGGTTAATCATAACTCATGAAGAACAGAAAACAAAAGCTAGAAGAATATAAAATATCTTTCTCTATTTTCATTTCTGAAGAACCAATGCCCTCATACAATCTCATATAACAAAGAAACCAGTGAAAGAAACTAAACAGATTTCTTAAAAAAGTACGGAATTTATTATAAATAACAGGTTTCTATCATTAAATGCTGAAAAAATACAGTATTTGAAGATACATCAACCATCCAAAAGTACAACCTACAGCTTGTAAAATTCCATCTAAAGCAACCAAAAGAAAAAATAGTAAAGGAATGCAAAGAATGCATAAAATTGGCAACATATACCTACTATGTCCCAATTAAAACCGCCTCATGTTGAATAACTATAGAAAAAGCCTAAGAAACAGGCTTCTTCACCCACCGACAATTGCTTGATTTGGTAGAGAGATGATAATTCGCGGTCGAGCCGGCAAGGAAATTCTCTCCTTTCCTACCTCTGTAATTCCTCCACCCATTATTCAACTGATGTTTGTCACCTTGAAACCTTGAAGTTTTATATCCTGAAGAATTTCGAGCGCCACCTTCTCTCCTCCAACAGTTCCCATTATTTGTTTCCAAAATCACATTATTTTTTCGGGATTCCAAATAAGCCAGCTTGTTAATATCACTATCACAATGTCCCCAACCGCATGAATTACCCCCACTATTTTCCCATGAATTATTATCCTTACCTCTACTTTCCAAACCACTCCAATCACAATATGCATACCCTTTAGTTTCATTGTTTTCCCATGAATTTTGCTCCACATCTCTATTCTCATTGTCATTATCAACATTTTGATCACAATTTCCCCAAGCGGGCTCGGTTGGAGAATCATGGACTGGGTCTTCAGCATCACCCCATCCAGTGCATGGGATTGGGCAGTTAGAGGGCTCGGCCGGAGAATCATTAACTGGGTCTTCATCATCACCCCATCCAATGAATTGGATTGGGCAGTTAGAGGGCTCATTAACTGGGTCTTCATCATCACCCCATCCAGTGCATGGGAAGTTGAAAGAACCCCAACCAAGTTTCTCTTCCTTTTCTTCATCAATAGGAGCTGGAGGTTTTTTATCCAAATCCAATAGCAGCTCGGGATCAATGTTGGAATTCCAATCGATTTCATCAATATAGATATCTGGATTGGAAAGAGTGATATCACATGGGAGGCCATTAATCTCTGCCCAAAACCGAGCTTTTGCATTATGAAATGCCTCTTCGCCAGATGAATCATTCCACTGAGCAATGTTTTCGTAGTAGGACATTAGGTTCTTAGTCTCACAGAGTTGTTTCCATGAAATTGTGCATGTTGAAAAGCAGAATTTTTTCTCCCATGTAGGGACTCTGGGTTGCCATGATCCTGATAGCACAAAATGAAATCAGAACTCTTTGTAATAAGAAGACAGACCTACAAAACAAATCTGCAATCCTACAAAAGCCCATTATGTTTACAACACCGCAATTCAAGAAATATATTATACGTACTTTAATCTAACAATAAATCTTCAACATCAAAGAATCCAATTCCATAAACAGGAGAAAGTCCTAACATAACAACATAGTTTGCAATTCAAAAGTAAAATACAGAAGATTTAAGAGACAACCATAATCTCACATCCCAAACCCTATAGACAGAAGGCAATTGTTAAAAAAATAGTAGAGACCAGTATCTAATAGGTAAAAAGGTGGTAAAAAAGGTACACACAAGAGATCAAACGGGGTTGCTGAGTTCTAAACATTGTTATAAACTCTATAGTTATATAACCTTATCAAAATAATTGAAATTAGAAGTACGACATTGCAATGATCAAAACAAGTCCTCAACGCAATGAAATTTGACTTGCTTTATCAATCCCACAAATATAAAGAACCTCCAAGCATAGTAGAACTTAGTAGTTCAAAATAATTTAAATCAATGTTTTACAAGAGGGGCGATTATCAAAGTGAAAAAGGTCTTGATTAGGTCCAAATTGTGATTCCATTAATAAATTAGTTTGACAATTAAAAAACAAAAATTTAGAAAAACTTTTAAGAAAAAAATAAAAGGTAATAATTAAATAAATAAACACTAAATAAGAAAAACAAATATAGGCAATGGTAACTTGAGTATGTAATATGGTAATTAACTAAGTTAAAGAACGGCATTAACTTTCATCCATTTCATTCCTAATTAACTTTGTAACACTTCTTCTCTAGTGATTAGAAAGTTAGAAGGAAAATTTTCCTTCATTTAGTTAGCTTTTCAATTAGTTTTCTATTGAGATAAATTAGGAAGAAGCAACTTAAATGACATTAACTTTTCTAGTTTTTACTATGATTTAGCCGACACTTTGAATTTATTGCCGACACACGTGTCCTGGCGTGTCGACACTCCTTTGGACAATTTTAAATGTATTTCTAGGAGCGTAGAGTTAATGTGGGCATGTGGACACTCATTTGTGTAATTACCAATAATTTTGTGTGTATATGTCACAATTTCTAGATTTTTAGATGTTGCCATGTCAGACAATTCATATCCGTGTCGAAACTCAACACACGAATCTGTATCGACAAATTATAATTATATATACTTTCTATTTTACCCATGTCCTCGTTTCTAACTTTTGGCGGTTTTCCGTATCAGACATCCCGCAACAGTGTCGAGACGCGACACTCGTGTCAGTGTCCACAAATCATATTTTTTTAATGATGGAAATTTCATTAATAAAGATGAGAGAAAATCATGAGACCGAGGTGGTCGGTACAAGAAATAAAAGGACTATCTCTTTAAGGAGGAAGAAAATCAAAGATCTCCAAGCTAGCACTATCGACTCATGTTCGAGCCAGTCCGTCACATCATTATTGGCCAATCGTTTTACATGCCGAAGAGAAATGGAAGAACCCACCACTCGATCTTGTATCTCATCAAATATCCCGGCAAAACTCCATGGATGTGGATGACTTACCTACAACCCCCCAATCACATTGAGAGAGTCTACCTAAACTATCAATCTATTCAAGTCATTACTTTATATGAGACTTATCCCTTGAAAAAACACCCTCACCTCCACTTCATTACATTCCTTGATCCCGATTGGCCCTGAGAAGGCCATCTTGGTTAATTCATCATCAATCCAAAAAACATTAAATTCATCATCAATCCAAAAAACCCACATGCAATAAGCAATTCGTCAAAAGATAAAATATCTTTTTTTTTTTGTTTTTGAATGGCCCAACCAAAAAATCCTCAATCCGTTCAAATACCCACTTCTATTTTCTTACTAACATCAACACAAAAATAAATCTATCATGAAATAACATAAATGGCCCTAACAAAAAATCCTCAATCCGTTCACAAACCCACTTAACATCAACACAAAAATAACTTTTCAATTCAAAACACAATGATAAAAAAGAAAAGAAAAGAGAAACAATTACAGAATCCATGCAAACCCTAGATAAATATCAAAAATAAAAAAGACACATTACTAAATAAGCTACAATTCCTCAACTATTATCCAACTCTTCAAGTGAACAAAACAAACAAATTAACATAAAACACAAAGTGAAAAGTTTAGTATACCTTGAGGACGTCTTCTATTATAATGTCTCGATGGATTCATCTGAAAGTTTTGATAAGAATTTTTTCCTCGATATGCTCTACACTCTACCATATGTTAGAAAGCTATAAAAAGAAAGCAGGTTTTGTTTTGAGAAAGAGGTCTCCAAAAGGACAAAAAAGACCCCTCTGAGAAAAACCCAGAAAGGAAAAGAGATTAATCTCAGCAATGGGTTTCAAAATCTAACTAAATTAAGGAAGATTGTGATTTGAAGTAGAAATTTCAGAGCTAAGTGACGGTTTTATAGGAAAATCCAAAGAACAACGTGGGGAGTTTGCAAAGGTTGTTTATTTGAGGCCTGCCCTTCTGCCATCATTCTATTTAGGACATTTTATTTCCGAATTGACCAAAATACCCTTTTTTTGAACAATCAAGATCATTTGATACGTGCTGATTGCTGTAATATTGGGGGTATAATAGTAATTATAGTATGGGCATATGTTTGGACTTGGTACGAAAAAGATTAATAAAGGGAGTTTCTTGCTGCGGAATCCTTGTAATTGTATGTACTAAATAATTAAATATCAACATGTGTAGGCAAATTTGGAGAATATTCTATTTTTAGGAAGTACAAAGTAATAGATATCTGACGCGTTCTGAGCATTACAACCGTATAAAGAGAGCCAAAAGAGAGGGGAGAGAAAGATTGGAGAGAGAGAAAAAAGAACTGACTTTTGCACATGGAAAGCCTTTTCGTGACTGGTTCTTCTAAACAATTTCATGACTTTTGCATGTGAGAAGACGGGGTGTCAAGTTCCACTTCGGGTCGGATCCACTTAGTCACAGTCACGATCCATTCAAATTCCTTATCGGTCGGGTCGGAGTCAGATTGTTCATCAGATCTTACTTTACACGTCATGGTCACGATGCATTTTAATTCGGACCGTCTATCGGAGTGTCCTATTATGTCCCACTAAGTTAAGCAAACAATTATTTAAAAAAAAAATAGTTAGAATGACAGTCTACTATTAGTGTATCTTCATGCATTTTCTTCAACTAAATTAAAAATTTATCTATGTGTATAATAATACTTGTAAACAATAAAATTAATCAAAATTACATACACGAATATAATGTATAACTATTATCAACGAATAAATTACGCTAAAACCCCTCTCTCTTCATTCGTAAAAGTATGAAATGAAATGAGTGAAATCGCATTCCCATCCGATATTCATTAAATGATAAGAGAGGTTTTGACCAAAATGCCCTTCATAGAAAGGTTAGCATTAACAAAATTTGGAGGGTATTTTTGCAAAACATTTCGGATCGTGACTATCCAATGGGCATCTGTGGCGTGCCCATACACAATCCGAAATTTTTCGGATCCCAGATTTGAAGATCCGAAATATGCCCATGGATCCTATTCATATGTTTAGATCCCGTTCATTAACGTTCGGATTCGGACGATCCATCGGACCGTCTGGATCATTGACACCGCAGAAGAGCCACCAGGCTAATTTTCAACAGATTTTGTCTTAATTCATTTAATGAGGAATGATAGAATGAAGGGCGCCCTTGCAAAAATCAGCACCAAGGGTGCCCTTGTTGGTGGATATTTGCAGAGTAAAGGGCCGAAAAAAGTGGAATGCCCCTAAAAAAGAGGAAATTAAAGTGTTGACTTTCCAAAAATCAACCAATAGTTCGAACTGATTTTTGCAAGGGCGCCCTTCATTCTATCATTCCTCTCATTTAATTCATCTGAGGTGGCTTATCTCTCATGCAAAAGCCAAGTCTTTTCCACACATCCCGGGTTGAATACGGTAATGGTAATCCATCGGTTCCTTCAAATGGGCCTACTAACGGGAGCCCGGGTTGAACAACAACATTTTCTAATTGACCCGTTATAACTCTTGATCGACCCATTGGTGATTAAGATAGTCGGTAGTGCCTTAAAATAATTAAAAAGACCTTCTTCGCTTCGGCCCCAACCGTAGCTTTGCTCCGTTTGGATGCCAAAAGTTTTTTGGTTCTTGGGACTTGTGTGGAACAAAAAACTTCCTGGGAGGTTGGTGGGAAAAAAAATTCCCTGGGAGTATCCCGGTAAAATAAAAATCCCATGTTTGGTTGACCGGACTATGGTGGGAAAAAAAAATCCCGGTAAAATAAAAATCCCTGCTTTGTTTGGTTGCTTGAACTGTTGGGAAGAAAAAAGTTCTTCTTTTGGTTATTTTGGTTCCTCGAATTTCGTGTGGGATTATTTTGGTTCCTTGGATATATTTTTTTTTTCCAGCTTTGGGTTTCATGCAGGGTTATTTTAGTTCGTGGGATTTTTTTGGGCCCACTATTTAACTAGCAACCAAACGTGGGTTTCCTGCAGAAATTCCACAAAAGTCCCAAGAACCAAAAAAATTCTGGCATCCAAACGGAGCAACGACAGCATTATTTCACATACCGGTAGAGTCATTACCGCAGTAGTAGAACGGCAATGTTATTTAACATGCCGGCACCATCTTTCCAACTTGAGTCAGTTGAATACCGTAGTCCATCGGTTACTTCATACGGGCCCAATAATAGAACCTGATATGACTATGTATGTAATTTTTGACAGCAGCGATACCACTGGAAAGGACGTTTTTCACTTGACCCGTTTTAACTCATGATCGCCCCGCGTTGATTAAGGTAGTCGATCCCTTACTAGTCATCCCATTATTTCAGTACAGGGGTTTTTGCAAAAGAAGTCTTCTACTTGGTGCCCACTAATTTGTGACCAAAATAACCATGGTAAATTTTTTTAACTCATAAAAGACCAAAATGCCCTTATTGGTGAAAATACAAAAATTGCATTATAAAAAGGAAACTGATTTCAGCACTCCACTTTTTTATAAGATGTGCGAAAGTATTTTATTATTTAGTGTTTATGGAGGGCTTGCAAAAGCTTTTTGAGAACTATAATATTCTCCTGACAGCCCTTTAAATACTACAAGACAAGATGTGTCGTGCATCTTATAAAAAGAGTGGAGTGCTGAAATCATTTCCCTATATACAAAAACCCAAAATACCAATGACAGTCAGTTATAGGTTTTGAATCAGGGGTCTGCGGATATCATTTTTATATATAGTAGGATTCTTGACGTATGCCATGCACAGGTGTAAACAAGATGGGCTAGCCCCATCAAAACATGCCGTGTAAAATTGTTGGCCCCACCATATACATAGGCTTGTGTGGAGACCGTGGCACCTATCCCATCAAAACAAGAGACAAAATGGTGGCCCCACCCGATGCATGGGTTTGAGTTTAGTTGGTGGGTCCCACAATATTATCACGCAGGCATTTTGGTCTTTTCACAGGTAATTTTCTTGGATGTTTTGATTTTTACGAGTTAAAAAAAAAAAATCTACTATGGGCATTTTGGTCACAAATTGATGGCATGACCTGATTTGCTAAGTTCACTTGAACATGATAACTTTATTTGCAAATTGTCCAACTACAAGACTATTTTTTTTGCAAATAAAGCAAAGTAGAGGACTTCTTTTGCAAAAATCTCTTTAATATAAGGACGGCAATGTTATTCACTAGGTCACCCGTCCGGTTAGTCATTTGATCCCAACTTTAAATAACTTGAACCCAATCTACTTTTTTTATATCATTTTACACCATTTAAGAAGTACAACACAAAATCTGAGGAGTTGTACTCTCTTCCACAAAATTTGAGGAGGGTATCTGATTGTGTCAGGAAAGGCAAAATAGTCTTTTCGGGTCCAAAACTACGCGCACAACGTTATTTGCAATAGTTGAACACATTCCGTACTTTTCTCCGGCCTTACTACCAACACTGCAAGAAAGTTGACCTTCATGAGGAGACCGAGAGTACCACCGAAAAGGGGACCTAACAAATTGATTATGTCCGCATCCTCACAAGTGACATGAGCAATCCCTTTAAGTTCAGGAAAATCAACAAAACCTTCAATTTTTTGCACATGGCACATTCTCATTGCAGTTCCCCTGCTTGGTGTTACTCTCGGTCTCCATATCATTTCCCATTATAATTATAACTCCTCGTGCCTGAAGAAGAAATTGAAAAGAACATATATCCAATTCTATATTTAGAGGAGAAATTATATGGTGTAAGGGCTTACAATAATAAGGCCTTTGTACGGTGGAAGTCCCATCCTTGATATCTAATCCAACAGCAGCTCCTCAAAAAGTGAGCTGCTGTTGGATCAAATATCAAGGGTGGTACCCATACCATATTGTTGTAAGCCCTTACACCATATAAAATCTCCTATATCTAATCCGTATTTTTGAAAAGCACGGTACAGCCAACACGATGATCCAAACCGTCCATTTGTTGGGCCACAAGGTAACTAGGTTGTGCCCCAAAAATCATTTCCATAGGATGTTAGAAACTTACCGACTTCTCTAAAAGCTTAAGCTGTTGGAGAAAGGCGTTATTTATCTTTCATACTTTAACACTCCCTGGCACGTGTGGCCCACTTGGCAAACACGTGACACATGTGGTCCCACTTTGGGCTGACCATCACATGTGGATTTTTGCTATCCAGGAGGTTTGAACTCGAGACCTTTGGCTTTGATACCATGTTAACTTACCAACTTCTCCAATAGCTCAAGCTATTGGAGATTGGTAGTATTTAATCTTTTATACTTTAACACTCCCCCTCACGTGTGGCCTCACTTTCATGGTATCAGAGCAAATGCCTGGGTTCAAACCTCCTTGATAGCAAAATCCACATGCAATGGCTAAACCCAAAAGTGGGGCCACATGTGCCACGTGTAGGCCAACCCTAGAAAGTGAGGCCACACGTGAGGGGGAGTGTTAAAGTATAAAAGATTAAATACTACCAATCTCCAATAGCTTGAGCTATTGGAGAAGTTGGTAAGTTAACATAGGATGATCCTAACCCTCCTATGGAATAGTGCCATTATCAAAATATGGCAGTACGGATATCAGTAGAATTGGTTGTGCAACTCACATAGGAGACTTAACAACAAGGAAAGATTTTAAGCATCTTTTTCTTAGGGGTTAAGGTTTGTGACAGTGGTAATTGTGAGAGTAAACGAGAATGCTTCTTCAAAAAACAGTCCGTTACATAGAATACAAAAAATCTAAGGGAATATTGTATGAAATTAATACAAGATTTGACACACTTTTCTTTCTTTTCTTTGATAATGGTAACTTTAAGACTGAGACACTTAAAAAATCATAATGATTTTTTGTAGGCAAGGTGATATGGGTGTGGACAAGTTTTTTTGTTTTTACTAAGCCATTAAAAAACCAGTCTCAGATAACAGTTCTTAAATGTAGGACTTTGGGAGTATGAATTGAAATATTTCATACCAGCTCCTAATCCTAGTAAAGTCCTAAGAGCCAAATCATGCATATGGTTTTTAAATTTTTACTTAAAATTCAGGATTTTGGCATGGCTATGACACTCATTTTGAGGTGTTCAAGTCATAGAGGAGGCTGATGCTGTGCAATGACCAAAGGGTTTCAATGCAACTCATCCATCACCCTAGAATTGATAATGAAACAACTAGGTGTCCCACAGAATTAAACTCTTTTTTCTATGCAGTTCATGGTGTTCTTCAAGAGCATGCACTTGAGTTAAAGGCATTTTGACAACATAGCTATACTGGACAGTCTGGTAAGAAATTTTTGTACTCTTCCAGGTGTCCTACAGAATTAAACTCTTTTTTTCTACGTAGCCTTTGGAGCATGACAAGATATACACCTCAATAACCATGTGCAGGGTTCTGTAGTTACAACACATAAAAAAGGGTTCTGTAGTTACAATCAATGAAAAAATCAGGGATAGATAATGCTTAAATGTGTAAGTTTTAGTTCCATTTAAAGGTTAAAAGTAAACAGAGTTCAGATGATGAGATGAACAGTACTGTCATTCAGCTTCAGAAAAAAAATATTTTACAGAAAAGCATTGTAAAGTCAATATTTAAAAAATAATAACATATGTTTCTCCTACATGACTGTAGACACCCCATTTTGACCGTGCCCTTCACCTCCATGTTTTATGCTTAACCTCGTCAAATCAGTGAGTTGGGATCATAAATTAAACCCTGAGGCAGCTTAAGGTCCCCCTGAGGTCCCCGTAAAGTTTCGACAAAATCTGCTGAGAAATGGCAGATAGGACGAGCCGGGAAGGAGGTGTGGTTTGAATGTATAAGGGGGGTGCATCAATTGTATAGGGGGTTGTCTCGAAAGAAAGGGGGTGTATAAAATTTTCATTTTCTGCATAAAACCCACGAAATAGGGTTTTCTCAAAGGAGGAGGGAGCCCCATCTGCAGCCGCATAGCAGAGAAGCAGAGAGGGAGAGAAATTTACAGAAAAGAGAAAGAGAGGAGAGGGGGGAGGAGAAGGAGCTTGCCCCGTCATCATCTTCCCCAACCGTCCGGCCATCCTTGCGGAAATCCGGCCCAGCGCCATCTTCTCCGGTCCTCCACCACCAAAACCCCCTTTCATTTACCCATTCACCTCCAACCTCCATGGATTCCGGTGGCCTTGCCGGAATCCGGTCATCCCCATCTAATGAACCCCCAATCTAACCCTCCACCATATCCTATTTTCTCCCTCTGCCCATTTCGTCACTCAAACCCATCTCATCTCACCACCCACCTCCCATCTCCTCCATCAGCCACCACCATTTTCTCCGAGCAGCTCAAGCTCCAACCGGCCATCATCTTCAAACCTTCGATCAGATTTTTGGCAAGTGGGAGCTGCAGAGAGGTAGCAAGGAGACAGAGGTAGGGTTTCTTTTTTTTTTTTTACATTCTTTAGCCGGAGCTCCGGCGAACCCCATCTCCTCCGGCCGCCATCACCCTTACCCCTTTCACCCTTCACAGCCACCTCCACCTCCGGCAAACCCCTTCTCCTCGCAGCCACCTTCTCCGGCAAGCCACCCACCGGCCATTGCTGCCTCTTTCACCCACCACAATCTTCTCCTAAACCCTCCCCCATTAATTCCGGCAACCTCCATCATCCACCTCTCATCTCCATCCTTGCCTCTCATCTCCAAAACCAACCCCCATTTTCATCTCTGCAACTCCGGCCGGCCGGCCACCGCCTCCATCAACCCCCCTCTCTCAGCCATCTCCCTCTGACCGCCATTAAATCCGACCCAAACCCACTCCTTCCATCTCCACCACCACCGCTACCCTCCACCACTACCACAGCCACTTCCAAAACCATCAAACCCAAAACCCATTTCTGGAAAAAAACAGAGAGAAGGGTTTACCAGATCCGCCAGAACTCCGATCGGCCGCGACCACGTTCTTCCTTTTCTTCATAGATATTTTCGCCATCATCCAAGCCACCATCATCATCGTCTTCATTCTCCTCTACCCCACATCCACCATCGTCAAACCCATCTCCATTTTGCCCAAACCAACATCAGCCGCCACTAATCCCGTTCAATTTCAACCTCCATTTTCACCCTCACCCCCAATTGCCACCACATCACCACTCCAGCCATCACCAATTTCAGCCGCACCCCAAACCCACTTCATTTCCTCTAACCCCATTTCCGGCCGGAATCCGATCTGCGGTCTCCCCATTGCCGCCGGCTAGTACCGCCATCTTCCTTGATCTTTGTCGGGAATTCCGCCATTGCTAGCGAATTTTCTAAGGGATCAGGGATTTGCTGTCCAATAGTTTAATTCACTGTAAGTGTGGATACTTCTCTTAAATCCTTGTGCCTTATTCATTATCTATGATGTTTGAGTATGCAAGTTGTTGCTTCTATGATGATGCCATAATTTTCACTGTTTTGTGCTGAATTGAAGGATTCTCGATCAGAAAGAAATTGCTGAATCTCTTTACTATCATTTTCTCTTGATAAATAACAATTTTTCTTTGATCAAGTTGATTGTGTAGGTATCTTTGAGGTCTGTTGTTAGCATTGTCATATTCTCTGAAATTCTAAAAAAAATAAAAATGAATGCTAGCATCTGGAAAATGTTTTGGACAATTTTGTTCTTTTGATTTTTATTCTTAGCATTCCGAATTTAGAAAAAATCAGAGGATTACAATCTGTTCCTCAAATTCTATATTTGGTTTTGTGCTCTTTGATCATTGGAATGCTTAAGATTTTAGTTCCTTGGTTGCTAAAGCAGGTGCCCATCATCTTAGTGAGAGCATGTTTAATGGTAGGTCTTTGGAAAATCAGGAAATTCTGTTTGTGTAGGGGCTATACAAAAATTCATTGGGCATTTGATTAACAGGTGCATGTATGGGCTCGGATCATCCTTTCATCCTACTCTAGCAGAATTCATTCCTTGTAGAACAGGCCGATCGGGATAGTTGATCCCTCTTAGTCGAGTTGAATTCGTTTCCTATGGAACGAGTCAATCAAGGCGGCAAGCCCCTCGCCTTTTCCTCTTCGACTCTCTTTCAGGCCTTGCCTCGGTGTTTGGGGTTATTATAAGGTTCTTGTAATCTCCTCGGATTCATGGTTTCTTAGGATCTTTAGGATCATCCTTGTCTTTTTCAATCTACCTCAGTTCTTTAGGATCATTCTTTGTGCGTTTTCAGGTTTCATTGATCAAGGGATTCCATCGATTTTTTAGAATGTTTCTCTCGAGTTTAGGCGATGACGGAATGTTTCTTGAGCCAGCCCCTTGCCCTTCCTATCATTTTCCCCATCTTAGAGTCTTCACAGGGTTTGAGGGGTTTTCTTTCTTTTTCGGGACTATTCTTTGCGCGTTCATCGGGATCCTTTTCGAGTTTCAGGATTTCATCGATTTTGGGAACACCTCTCTTAGGTTTGGCAACGATGGAACGTTTCTTGAGCCAGCCTCTTCCCTTCCTGCCTTAGAGTTTTCGCAGGTTAAGGGATTCTCTCCTCTTGGAGTGTTTAGCCAGTTAGAACCCTTCTCAGGGCAATGATAAGGTTACTTGGAGCCCGTCTTTATGTTTTGCGGCTCACCGCTTTGCACTTGGATCTGCACAAGTTGACGTCCCCTGTATGCACTGAAATTTTTACTAATTGGGATTATCATAATCTTTTGATATTTCTAATACTCTTCTTATCTTAAGCATTGAGTTAGGTTGTGAAGACAATAATGAATGGACTGTTCAGGTGAGATTATCTTGAAGCTTATCATATTTGTTTAATTTTATTTAAATAAATTGTTTTAGGAAAGAAGGAGATCAGATGACTACTCTATTCGATATTATCGACATGAGTACTGTCTGATTTCAAGGCGGGATTAGAAATATTATCTTGTGTATTATGATATCAGATGATTACTTTAGCATCATCTGATTTCATCCCCATATTGGGGTGGTGTTTGTGGTTGGGCATAGAAGTGTTTGATATTGTTTTTGCTTTATTAGGCTATCCAGCGGCTGGTCTGGACTAATTTATGTTGTTTATCATTTTATGATTGCTATAGGTTGTGCGTTTTTTAATTGAAAATTCTTCTTTGCTTACCACTTGATTTATTTTTATAATAACTGAATGGAAATCTGAGTTTACTTGATAACATTTTTCTTCACTTTGATTCAAGACTAACTCAGTCTTATTGGAGCCTTCCCTGCTTGGGATCTTAGATCGTTTTCTCTGTTCTTGGGACGCTATCTTTCTTGTTGTGGTCTGTCTCTTTGAGACGCTAGTTGCTTATTTGGGGTTTCCCCTTTAGATCTAGGGCTTTGCCCTAGTTTGTGGTTGTTCTTGCGTGTTCCCTTTAAGATTGAAAACATTTAAAGGTTTAGAGCATTGGAAAAGCTTTAAAATCCAAAAAAAAATCAGAAATTCGAAACTAAAAAAAACATTTGAAAACTTTAAAAATATCAAAAATATTTGAAAAACATAAAAAACCTTAAAAAAAATCTAAAGTGTTGAGTGTTTCTTTTAGAATCGTAGTTTGAGAGTTCGTTTCGAACTACGTTGGCTTGATCCTCTTCCACGAGGTACGTAGTGCAGCTTGGGATTCTTATCCCAGGTCCAGCCAAACCTTTGTAAATAAATCATTCAAACTCTTTAAAAAAGTACAAAAAGATTTCATAAACCTGTTTTCGAAAAATCTTCCTCTAGAGTTAGGACTTTGTCCTAGAAGGAGCGTTTTAGAGTTAGGGGTTTGTCTTTGGTTTTAGTCTTTGATTTGTTGTGTGCTTGTTTTAGAGTTAGGGGTTTGTCCTAGAGTTATAGGAGCGCCTCCGTCCGGTCAGTTGGCGATTTACATCGCCGACTGATGACTAGGTCTAAGATGCGTTAGTGATCCCATTGTTTTCCTTAGGACGCACAGCCTAGTTACACATAGGTTGTAGGAACTACCTTCATTAGCTTAGGGCTAACCTGCATTTAGTTAGGGCATATAGGGTGTCCTAAAATCTACAATTCACTGGAATTTAAATAATTGTTCAAGAAGCTTTAATAATTAGTCCGGTCTTTTAGATCGAGTCTAAGATAGAGGTCTAGGTGTCTTAGGCATCCTAACTTAGAATAGGCGCGAAGAACTACGTTGCCTTGATTCTCGTGGAGGCGGGGATACGTAGGCTTCTTTGGATGAACATCAGACCATCCGAGGACTCGGGCTAAATCATTTAGAGTCTTAGGATTTGTTGTGTTATATTGCATATTTTGTTGTGTTTTCTTACTTTCTTGTGCAGACCTATACCTTTAGCTGTAGCATGCATGTGTTTGTCCAGCAGAACTTAGACACCTATTAGCATGTCACTCATAACCTAGTTATCATTAGGTGACATTTATTTCGGTTCTTTTGTGTGTGCTTATTTTCATCTCCGAGACATGCATGATTAGATAGACGTTTTCTCGGAGATGCGTGTTCCCATTTCATATGATTTTCGCTTGAAACTCTTCAAGGTTAATAATAAATGGCATAAGAGACCAAGTGTTCGCACTCGGGCGAATTGGGGGCGCTCTTCGGACCTTCTCCATTCGTCATCAGGCACGGACCTTCTGTATCTCTGGTTATCCATTGCAAACAGAGCATTTGTTTGGTTCCATGGCTTGTCCATGGATGGCGACTCTGAGTTTATTTTAGGTATGTCTCGGTTTCGAGCCCCGGCTCCGGATCAAGACATATCTCTTTCTTTTTATATCGCCACTCATGCTATGCTGTGAGAGTGGCATCAGTTTCGAGAGTTCCTTGGCAGAGCTCTCCTTCACATTGTGGAGATCTTTGAGGATTGCTGTGGGGACCTCGCGTCCCTCGCCGCACTCGTCCTCAGGATCGGGGTCCACAATGACCAACAATTTAAGAACTTGATAATGTGAATTCAGATACAAGCCACGAATTCCGCAGCCTAGTTAATCATAACTCATGAAGAACAGAAAACAAAAGCTAGGAGAATATAAATTATCTTTCTCCATTTTCATTTCTCAAGAACCATTGCTCTCATACAATCTCATATAACCAAGAAACCAGTGAAAGAAACTAAACAGATATCTTAGAAAAGTACGAAATTTAATATAAATCACAGGTTTTTATTTTTATTTTTGAAATGTATAAATCACAGGTTTCTATCATTGAATGCCGAAAAAATAAAGTATTTGAAGATACATCAACCATCCAACACTTCAACATACAGCTTGTAAAATGCCATCTAAAGCAACCAAAAGAAAAAAGAAAAAATAATAAAGGAAAGCAAAGAATGCATAAAAAATTGGCTTCTTCACCCACCAAGAATGTTTTGATTTGGTAGAGAGATGATGATTCCCAGGTCCAGAAGAACGCATCGAGCCCACAAGGAAATTCTCTCCTTTCCATCCTCTGTAAGTCCTCCAACCATTATTCAACTGATGCTTGTCACCTTGAAACCTTGAAGTTTTATACCCTGGAGAATTTCGAGCGCCACCTTCTCTCCTCCAACAGTTCACATTATTTGTTTCCAAAATCACATTATTTTTTCGGGATTCCAAATAAGGCAGCTTGTTAATATCACAATCACAATGTCCCCAACCGCATGAATTACCCCCATTATTTTCCCATGAATTATTCTCCTTAGCTCTACTTTCACAACCACTCCAATCCCGTGTATCACTATCAGCATTTCCATCACAATTTCCAAGCCCTTTAGCTCCATCGTTTTCCCATGAATTCTGCTCCACATCTCTGTTCTCATTGTTATTATCAAGATTTTGATCAAAATTTCCCCAAGTGGGCTCGGGTGGAGAATCATGAACTGGGTCTTCAGCATCAACCCATCCAGTGCATGGGATTGGGCAGTTAGAGGGCTCGGCCGGAGAATTATTAACTGGGTCTTCATCATCACCGCATCCAATGAATGGGATTGGGCAGTTCGAGGGCTCATTAACTGGGTGTTCATCATCACCCCATCCAGTGCATGGGATTGGGAAGTTGAAAGAATCCCAACCAAGTTTCTCATCCTTCTCTTCATCAATAGGAGCCGGAGGTTTTCTATCCAAATCCAATGGCAGCTTGGGATCAATGTCGGAATTCCAGTCAATTTCATCAGTATAAATATCTGGATCGGGCAGAGGGATATCAAAGGGGAGGCCATTAATCTCTGCCCAAAACGGGGCTTTCGCATTCTGAAATGCCTCTTCACCAGATGAATCATCCCACTGAGCAATGTTTTTGTAGTAGGACTTTAGGTTCTTAGTGTCACAGAGTTGTTCCCATGAAATTGCGCATGTAGAAAAGCAGAATTTGTTTTCCCATGAAGGTACACAACCACTCCAATCCCATGTATCACTATCAGCATTTCCATCACAATTTCCTTGCCCTTTAGCTCCATCGTTTTCCCATGAATTCTGCTCCACATCTCTATTCTCAATGTTATTATTAACATTTTGATCAAAATTTCCCCAAGTGGGCTCGGGTGGAGAATCATGAACTGGGTCTTCAGCATCAACCCATCCAGTGCATGGGATTGGGCAGTTAGAGGGCTCGGCCGGAGAATCATTAACTGGGTCTTCATCATCACCCCATCCAATGAGTGGGATTGGGCAGTTAGAGGGCTCATTAAATGGGTCTTCATCATCACCCCAACCAGTGCATGGGATTGGGAAGTTGAAAGAATCCCAACCAAGCTTCTCATCCTTCTCTTCATCAATAGGAGCTAGAGGTTTTTTATCCAAATCCAATGGCAGCTCGAGATCAATGTCGGAATTCCAGTCAATTTCATCAGTATAAATATCTGGATCGGGCAGAGGGATATCAATGGGGAAGCCATTAATCTCTGCCCAAAACCGGGCTTTCGCATTCTGAAATGCTTCTTCACTAGATGAATCATCCCACTGAGCAATGTTTTTGTAGTAGGACATCAGGTTCTTAGTGTCACAGAGTTGTTTCCATAAAATTGCGCATGTGGAAAAGCAGAATTTCTTCACCCATGAAGGTACACAACCACTCCAATCCCATGTATCACCATCAGCATTTCCATCACAATTTCCTTGCCCTTTAGCTCCATCGTTTTCCCATGAATTCTGCTCCACATCTCTGTTCTCAATGTTATTATTAACATTTTGATCAAAAGTTCCCCAAGTGAGCTCGGGTGGAGAATCATGAACTGGGTCTTCAGCATCAACCCATCCAGTGCATGGGATTGGGAAGTTGAAAGAATCCCGACCAAGTTTCTCATCCTTCTCTTCATCAATAGGAGCTAGAGGTTTTTTATCCAAATCCAATGGCAGCTCGAGATCAATGTCGGAAGTCCAGTCAATTTCATCAGTATAAATATCTGGATCCGGCAGAGGGATATCAAAGGGGAAGCCATTAATCTCTGCCCAAAACCGGGCTTTCGCATTCAGAAATGCCTCTTCGCCAGATGAATCATCCCACTGAGCAATATTTTTGTAGAAGCACATCCGCTTCTTAGTGTCACAGAGTTGTTTCCATGAAATTGCGCATGTAGAAAAGCAGAATTTCTTCTCCCATGAAGGTACTGTGGGTCGCCAGGATCCTGAAAGCACAAAACGAAAGAAGAACTCTTTGTAAAAAGAAAAAAAGGAAGAAAGACAGACCTACAAAACAAAACTGCACTGCTACAAAAGCCCATTCTGTTTAATGCGAAGTGATAAACAAACAGCCAAATTTTACCCCACCACAATTCAAGAAATATAAATATAAGTACTTCAGTCTTCCAATAAATCCTCAACATCTAATAACCCAATTCCATAAACAAGAGATAGTACTAACATAAAAATAGAGCTCTGCAGTTCAAAATTAAATTACAGAAGATATAATAGACAACCCTAATCTCACATCCCAAATCATATAGGCAGAAAGTTGAAACAATACTAAAGATCAATATCTAAGAACTATAAGGTGCTCAAGAACTCACCCAAGGCAGAACAAGGTCGACTCAAGCTTAAACATTGGTATAAATTAAAAATATATATATGAAAATAAATGAAATTAAAAGAATTACAATGCAATGATGTAAACAAATCCTCAATGCATGAAAAATGACCCCTTATCTATCCCACAAATATAAAGCAGAATCTAGCATAGTAGAACTTAGTGGTTCAAAACAATCTAAATAAATGTCTTAAAAACAGGGCGACTAATTAAACTGAAAAAGGCTACGACTCGATCCAAACCGGTCCGATCAGGTTGAATCTTGATTCCGTTAAAAAACAAGAAATTATGAAAGGTTAAAAATTGCCCATATAAAAAAATCAATAAACTGACTCTTGATACATAAAAAACCTAGAAACTAGACGTGATTTCTACGACAATCAAGGACTAGGCAAATAAAATAAATCAAAGCAGATTTGAGTCAAAATCTAACCTTGTATCCCATATTCTAAAAACAACAGACTAAAAGGCAAGCATATAACCAACTCCTCAACTAGTAAAATCCCACTTCCCAGACCATAAGACCCAAATAAAAAAAAAACAAATTCTCATATAATAATAGAAGCATGCAATTTAAATATTTTCAAATCAAGATTTTAGAACAAAAGTACCACAATTTGCCTGTCTAGGAAATATTTACTCTACATAAAATAATCATAAACAACAAAATGGATCCATGAACTTTAAAAGAATTCCACAGTTAGAAAGAGAAACTAAAAACCAATGAATAATTCATCATCAATCCTAAAAACCCATATGCAATAAGTAATTCCTCAACAGATAACACATCTATTTTTTCAATGGCCCAAATAAAAAAACCTCAATCCAATCACAAACCCACTTCTATTTTCCTACTAACATCAACACCAAAATTATCTATCAAGCAACAACACAACTTTTCAATTCAAAACACATTGATAAAAAAAACAGAGAGAGAGAGCGACGTTTATAGAATCCATACAAAACACACCTCACTCTATAAGAAAAACCTAGAAATAAAATTAAATGAAATTCCTCAACTACTATTGTACTCTACAGTGAACAAAACAAACAAATTAAAATAAATCCCAGAGAGAAATTTTAGTATACCTTGACGACGTCGCCTATTTTGGGATGTCCATGGATTACTAGGAACCATTTCATAATTATATAGACTACACTCTTCCATATTTTAGAACTCAATAAAAAGAAAGCTGTTTTTGTTTTTTGGAAACAGGTCTCCAAAACAAGTACAAGAAGGACCCCTCTGAGAAAAACCAAGAAAGGAAAGAGAATAATCTCAGAGATGGGTTTCAAAATCAACTAGCAGAGACCAAATTAGGAAAGCTTATAAGTAGAAATTTGAGAAGTAAGTGAAGGTTTTATAGGAAGAGAAAATCCAAAGAACCACGTCTTGTGTTTGCTCACGTCTTTTATTTGAGGCGGTGTGTTTCTCTTTACTTACAACTCTGCCACACTTTCTATTTTGGACTCTAGGCCGAATTACTTGTTGCCTAATCTTATTTATGAATTGACCAAACTACCCTTCGAACCTTAACCCTATTTAATTTAGACCAAAAAAAAAATCAAGTGATTATGATTCACTTAACGGCTTAGATTCATTACAGGTACCACAAACTCAATCATGGCCGTAAAGTCTTTACACAAAAAATATACCCATAATAACCATATAATCACTAGTATTTTTCTAAACAAATATGGACTATCCACCAATTGTTTTTTACAATTTTGGACGGCTATGATCAAATTGGTGTAATCTTGCTTGATTGGTATAATCTTAAGGGTATAATAGTAATCATAATATGGGCAATTTGGTCGGTTACAAATTGTAACTATATGTTTGGACTTGGTATGAAAAAGATTGATAATGGAAGGGCATTTTTCTTTTGTAGTATCCCTCATTGTATATGTGTTCGTCTTGGCAAATTCGGGAACTAATAACCCTTTCTGTTTTTAGAAAGTACAGTGCACGTAAACTAACACTAGACTTGGCATAACCATTGGTTCATTTACTGGGTTTCACAAACTAGGGGTGCAAATGGGGTCGATTTTAGAGAATTCGGGTTTGTGTTGATTACAAGTCATTTTTTTCAATAACAAAATGAAGCGTCACATAAGTGCAATTACAACTTCAAAATAACATGTATTAAAAGCATGTGTAAATTTGTATTCTAATGGAAAGTATTGTTGAAACTACATATGTAATCTGTATTCTAATGGAAACTATTGTTGAAACTACATATGTTCATGGAAATCATGAAATCACATAGATTTTAACCCACACGCGCTTTGACCTATATATCATGCAGAATCTCTTGCTGAACACTGATCTGAACAATTCCTCACTTTGGATGGAAAATTGGTCTGAAAATCTTGTAGAGTGCAAGTACAATTTTGGAAGATCTTCAAAATCTTTAGAATGATAAGTTTACAAAAGGTACATGTTCTACGGATCATCATCACAATAAATTTTTACAAAGAATAGCACATATATAGTAATCTATAAATGATATCCATTAACTTATCTTTCGAAAACATCATTGTATTCGAAATGAAAGTTTTTGAGTAATAGGACATGATAGAAAACATCATTGTACTGGAAAAAGAAAGTTTTGAGAAATATGACATAATGAAAAACATGTCGTACGTTAGAAAAAGATTAAAAGAAACTGGGCGTCAGCTAGAGACTTGCATAGGGGCCTCCCATTAGCCCTATTAGTAAGTGATACTTGCTGCTTGCTGTCTACTTCGCTACCCATCACTACCCCTTTCGACTTTTCTATCTTGTCATTGTGCAGAGAACAAAAGGAACATTTTGAGCACTCTAAAGGATGATAATTTCAATCGAAAAACTTTGTTTCTATATTCTTGCGAAACCTTCACTCTTTTTTAATGTGAAAAGAATTAAGATTGATTTTTTTAGGCAGGAAACATGATGTTTTAATTCATTAGAGTGTAAATTCAGCAATTCGAATTGGATATGCTGTATGAAAAACATGTTTTTATACATTAGGGAAATGGTTTCAGCACAAACAAATAAATCAATACCCATTACGCCTACAGATCAAATAAATCAGTCCAACATTCCTAAGCTTCAACGCTAACCATCCCATTAGACTCATTGTGCTAATCATCCCATTAGACTCATCGATCAATTGGGTCTGTTCTCCACAGGTTAACAGGCATGAATTTATTTTATCCTTGAGAAGAATCATTGTGCTGTGTTCTTGGATAAAAATATTAGCAGAACAAAATTAGTGAACAATAGATAAGATAATCTCTTGCACATATAAGGCCAAAACCATCAAAATCCACAACCTAATCTGGTCCCACCAATATATATTATACAACCCAATGCCCAAAAATCATAAAACAACCCCTTTTTTCATCAAATTTATAACCTTCCAGTGCAATTCATAAGCTGAAAGCTGATTTCCAAATCAAACAAATAGCTCATCCAATGCAATTGAAAATACTCACCAACAGAAAGAAAAAAATAAAAATGAACTTTGTCAATCTCCAACTCTTCGTATCTGTGAAACCTTAAAGCATGCCCCACTGATAAAAGCAGATACAGTAAATCTAGGGCATGAAAGTCCTTTAAGTCCACACAATACCACCTTTTAATAAAAAACCTTCTTACTTAAACCCATCACAAAATAGAAACCTCTCAATAGAGAGCCATAAAAATGCAAAGGAAAGATAGAAAAATGTCTTTACCTTGAGTTACATCGAAGAAAATGCTTCTTTGTTGCTCACACAACTCTTCTTTTGCACCAACTTGTTCTTCAGGTTGGAGTTCCTTTTCAGTTTTGATCTTTTGTGTCCTCACTTTCAAGCTCACGCATTTCTCTAGCTCCTCTATCTTTGTTTCCATTGAAAAAAAAATGAAAAACCAGAGGTGGAAGAAATGCAGAGAAATGTAAATGCCAACTAAACAATAATGGGAAAGAAAGCTAATGACAAATGCATTCAGTCTTCCTGAACTGATTATGTAATGGGAAAAACAATAAACAAGTTAATCTGCCAGTAGGTGCAGGTTATGGAGTAGAGGACAAAACTCTCTTTTAAATTTTGATCTTTTGTGTCCTCACTTTACACACCCCCATGACTTTTATTAGAGTCATTTATTATTAGGAAAATGGTATAGCACAACCATGTTTTAATAATGGCACGAACTAAGCTTGTCTTGTCTTTTAAAATTGCTTTTCAGAGCTTTGTGGGAACAGTAATAACCTTGGCAGCTCTTTATATGATATAAGACAAGATGAGTTAGTGCAATTATTAAAACATGTTTGTGCTGATATAAGCATAGAAGATTGATTTTATAGAAAATTTTCATTTTCCAACTAAATAACGTAAGTTGTCAAGTAATGAAAATAAAGTAATAGAGATAGAGAATTGGCAATATCAAATACGTTGATTCTAATCCAAGCTTTCCATTGAATCTGAACAATAGAAGGACAATGATATATTGCATTCCCATACTACAGTAATGACTGTACTCATTTTGTACACTTCTCTAATTGAAATAAGCCTAACAGCTGTGAAACTCAGCAATCAGATAGGGTTTGATATCATGCAATCCAAAAATGGCTTTTTGTCAATCTTACTAATTTTCCATAAACATATATAATACTAATATGCCCCCTAACATTTACCAAATAAAATAAAATTTTAAAAGTCAATTTAGGACCAAAATAGCAAAATGATCCCAACGGTCCGATATGTAGAAATTTCCATAATGTAATTCCGATTTATAGCTGCAGAAGTTTAGCGTGTCTTTTATTTTGTCATTAGCCTATCAGAACCTTTTGGGAAGTGCAATAACCCTAGTGCAATTATTAAAATATTGTGGTGCTGATGTCATTTCGTTTTCAATATAACTTAGAAATTTCGGATCAGATTTGGTTGTAGGCCTGTCAATGGAAATGGATGGTTTTGATGGGCGGATGCTTTTGGATCGTAGGGAATAGACCTGGTAAACGGCCGGGTCAGGCCGGGATCGACCTGGCCCGTACGGGTCTGGGGCAAAAGGGACGGGTCAAAAATGACCCGGGAAATTATACGAGTCACTAAGCTTGGACCTGCACCCGGCCTGTACGGGCCTGGTCGACCCGAGGTCAGTCGGCTATTTGACATATTTTTTCAGCTGTTTTTTTGTTTGTATAGGGATTTGCTAGCCACCTTCGCCAACCCATCCTTTGCAATTGCATACGATTATGTGATGTTAGCCTCTTTATGTTTATTGACTTTTTGAGACATTTGTCTTATCCTTGAGATGGTGCAAAATGCAAAGATTGGGAGAAGTACCATCCATTTGTGCAAAGGTGGGTAGCAATAAATAATAGCTTGACATATTTTTTAAGATTTTTTTTTGTTTGTGTAGGGATTTGCTAGCCACCTTCGCCAACCCATCTTTTGCAATTGCATGCGATCATGTGATGTTAGCCCATTTATGTTTGTTGACTTTTTGAGACATTTGTCTTATTGTTGATGTGGTGCAAACTGCAATGATTAGCAAAAGTAGGATTTGTGCAAAGGTGGGTAACAATATATAATAGCAATAAATAATAATCATGGGGTACTAAGTTTTAAATGAAAAATTACGGGAAAATGGAAGCAAAATCGACAAATTACGACAAAATATATGAAAAAATGTAACAACATATGACAATGACTGAAAAAATGGAAGCCTCGTCCTGACTTGACTTTATGATATGATTGGGTATTTATTGCCCAACATGACTTTATGATATGATTGGGTATTTATTGCCCAACATGAATACTGAGAATACCCCTAAGGAAAATAAGAAATGCCAATGAAAAGGTATTGTGCTAGGCTGTGAGACATGAATGTAAATAACGCAAAAGTGAGGATGACTTTAGCCCCTGATTCACGCTTTATATATAGTATAAGGATTTGCTCCCTCCGATCTGAATGTTAGAGGGTTGATCCTAACCCAAAAGTCAAGCAGAAAGATTATTCTTTCGATCTCAATGTATGTGATTCTAGATTTCTTGAATTTACTATATTTTTCAGAATTTAAATTAATATGCGATGTTGAGCGGGATAAATGAAAATAAAATAAAATACGTTTTTTCGCAAATTGGTTTGTTTTTCCGTTGCCTTGGCAATCACTTGTTCTCAACATGTAGGCCTCACCCATACTTATTCATACTTATTTTCACGACCAGTACTCTCTCATCTCTTTGAAGACGAACCCTCAGTACCCAACCATGAATAGTTTAGATCTTTGAAGAAGGTGGACGCCAAAAACTTTATTTAAAAAAAATACCATTTTGAAGATCCAAATTGTTCATTTGTTGTGACCTGGCACAATAGGCCATGTCCCAAAAATCATCTCCCTAGGATGATACTAACTCTTCAATCCATAGAGATTTATATATGGTTTCGTCGTATTGGATTGGATGGTTAGGATCATCCGATGGAGATGATTTTTGGGGCACGACCTATTTATGTGAGGCTCAACAAATGAACACTTTCGATACTTGAACAAAGTGGCCCCAATGATATGTGCACGTAACTGGCCCCCTTGTTAGGGGTGCAACTTGGCTCGGTCTCAACCCGAACCCGACTCCGGTTGGGTTGGCATTTTCTCGGGTTGGGTTGGGAAAAGCCAACCCGATTTAATTTCGGGTTGGGTTAGGGTTGAGGCCTTGGCAACCCGACCCGACCCGAAGCCGACCTCTGTCCCCTAATTTTATCATAATTTTCTTGGATTATGCTATTTTTTTCTTGTATTTTTCTATTTCGCCATAGATAAACCCGAACCCAACCTGTCTCAACCCGAGCCGATTTGGAGGCACGTTGGGTTAGGGTTGACCATCCTCAACCCGAGGCTCAGGTAGGGTTGGGTTAGGATCAACCCTCTAACATTCAGATCGGAGGGTTAGGTTCAACCTATGGAAACGATTTTTGGGGCACAACCTATTTAGGCTGTGGCCCATCTAATGGACAGTTTGGATCATCCTATGGTGCAGGCCATACCGTACTTTTAATAAAGTGAGGAGTGCCCTCATCAAAATACAGTAGTGCTGATAACATTTCCTTATATATACAGTTCTGTATCTAATAAAATAACTAATTTACTCTTTCTTTTCGTTATTTAAACTAAGGGGCTACCACCATGCGTCATTATTGGTCTATATCCCGTACTAAATGGAGATTATATATCCATGACAATGATTACATACATGGATACATCTGGTTGGAGTCAAGGATCTAGATTGGCCAATCATACCGGTATAACAAGAGGTTGGGCCTGTAGCTCAGTGGTTGAGACTGTATCTCAACCTTGAGGTCGAAGGTTCCATCCAGCTTACCTACCAAAAAAATTATCAGGACAACAACAATGAAATGCGTTCATAGACTGACAATCTGCCAAAATTTTACATGTGTTGGTAGGTAGCTTACAGGTAGCATGGGATTTGCTAGGGTCCATCGCAAAAGGCATTTCGCAGCACGTCTGTTGCATGAGAGAGCTCAGCCACCTTATGAATAATGACAAAATCTGTTGGAAAGTGAGCTCATGTGGCTGCTCTCTCATGCAACAGAAGTTTCGCAAAATCCCATTTCTGATGGACCCTAACAAATCTCGACGTTCCCCGAAATGCATTTTGCGATGGACCCAAGCAAATCCCTAGGTAGCATAGTTTGCAAAATACCGTTTTAAGCAACAAAAAAAAATGGTTTAAAATTTTTACCCTGTTTAAAACTTTTAATTTTTTGAGGAAATCATTTAAAACCTATTTTAAACATATTAAACACGTTTTTTTGGCCAACTTTCAAACTTTACCCCTCTATATTTTGTAAATAACAAAATTTTAAATCCATTCATTTGTGTTTCCATTTATTTGACTTTTTTACTACATTTTTGATCTAATAGCGTCTTAAAGTCGTATTTTTCTCATGCCTAATGCCTATGCCAAGCTTCGTCGTCTTGCCAGGAAACCAAAGCGTCGCCGGAACGGGAAGATGGAAAGTTACGTCTTTCTAAAACCAAAACTGCACTTCCTAGCATTAATGATAATTGTTACAGAAGTAGGGGTGCAACTTGGGTCGGGCTCAACCCGAACCCGGCGAGTTCAATCCGATTTTGGCTCGGGTTGGGTTGGCATTTCCTTGGGTTGGGTTGGGAAAAGCCAACCCGATTTAATTTCGGGTTGGGTCAGGGTTGAGGCCTTGGCAACCTGAACCAACCCAAACCCGACCTCCGTCCTCTAATTTTATCTTGGTTTCCTATGGGTTATTGTATTTTTCTATTTGGCCCAAGGTGCACCTGACCTGATTCTGGTTAGATGGGTTGGGTTAATTAGGGTTGAGAAATTTAGAGGCGGGTTGGTAGGGTTGACCATCCTCAACCCGAGGCCCTGGTTGGGTTGGGTTGGGTTAGGGTTGAGGGAATGCTCTCTCAGGTTGGGTTAGGGTTGGCCTCAACTCGATCAAACCCGACCCGAGTTGCACCCCGATACAGAAGTGATGCCGTTATGATGGGCGCTAAACCTGTTATCCATTCCTTGCCTGCCACGTGGAGGGAGATCCCGTTTCCCAATCGACGAGACTTTTCCCGCGTGGGGCCCTTCGTTTCTTATATAAAGGGTCTTCCCTCTTCGTTTTTCGTCATTTCTGTCATTAGGGTGCCTTACTTCCTTCCGGCGATTCTCTCTTCCTCCACCGTATTCTTTCTTTTCCGGTGACCTCTGATTTTCTTTCATCTTCTCAAAGTTTTAGTTCCCTCGTTTCCTTTCCTTCTATCCCTATTCATTTTTTTTCCATTTATCCTAGACGATGCCAGAAGATATGGGGTCCGGTGGTGGAGTCACGGGAGTGTGGGAGGTTGACAGCAAGGTTTTAAATTTCGTCCGAAATCCGAAATTTCAGATTTCGGTGAGGGCCGAAACCGAAACGTTCTGAAACCGAAATTTACCAAATTTCGGTCAAAATTTTGGTATTTTCGGAAATTTGGGCGAAATTTTGGATAAAATATTAAATTTTATTCCTTTACATAATTTAGCCCAAAATTTCTGCCCAAAAAAACGACATTTCAAGCGCCCGTTACCGAATTTAGGCCAAAATTTCGGGATTTCGGCTAAAATTTAGTTTTCGGATAGGACCAACATTACCTCCGAAACTGAAATTTAAAACCTTGGTTGACAGTAGAGTAGGAAGCGGAATGGAGGGTGAGGATGAGATGAACCCGGAGGCCTCTTCCAGTAGCCTGCCCCCTAGTGGACTCTATCTAGGGTGGAACCGCGATTCAGACCATCAGTCTGGAGTATCTGCCCATCGTCGAGTTGGTAGGAGACTCATAAAGGAGGTAATTAGAAGGGAGAGGGGGCGCCTCATGTGGTCCTGGAGTTTGTAGAAGTCGAGCTCCTTCTGGAGAGGCCTCTTCCGGTAGCTTGCCCCCTAGCTCCACATTTCCTGAATTTTTGTTGACAAGGTGATGGGTGTGGACAAGTTTTTTTAGTAAGCGAAAGCAAAAACCAAAGACAGATAACAGAAGGTTCTTAAATAAGATTTTGGTACTAACGGAAGACTTCATACCATCCCCTGACCCTAGAACATCCTAAAAGCCAAACCAAGGATGTAGTTACAGTTGTTTTCTTTCATTTGTTCAGTATTCATGTTTTCTGATGACATGTTTGGTTATGTTTTCATAGAGGCTAGATCAAGATCCTATTATCAGATCAAGCATAGCAAAATCCCTGATTCGATAAGAAAACATACCAAAATCATCCAATTATGATTTATAATATAAAATAATCAACGCCATTACTTAATCTAATTAGACTGCAAGAAAAACATTTTTGATAGGCTTTTTTTTCTTGGAAATGATGTGATTATGGCAAAATTTTAGGGACATAATCATCATAAGTTAAAAATGAATAGGATTGGTTCATATTTTTGGTAAGAAAAAAAAATAGTAACATTTAAAGGAGAAAGGGAGAATGTTGGAAATTTCAACTGTAAGGTAATGGCACTCGTTAAGTTGCTATAGAAGCTTAGTTTTGGACCTGTTTTGAGAAAGAGGTGCGTACTTTCATATTTGTAGCATTCTTGTGTGAAAGTTACTGTTCGGCTTACACCATAGGATTATCCAAACCGTCCATCTGATGGGCCACAGCATAAATGATTTTTTGGGGCATCAAATGGACGGTTTGAAATTGAATCATCCCATGGTATAAGCAAGTACAGTACTTTTCAAAAATGTATTGTACAGCACACACCATAGGATGATCCAATAGGGCAGACACCATAAGATGATCCAAACCGTCCATTTAATGGGCCGCAACATAATCCCAACTCTCCTCCGATCTATTGTGGTTTACATTATATGCAGTTCCTCTATAAATCGTAGGGCTAAGATCATCTTATAGAAATGAATTTTTGGCTATCAAATGGACAGTTTGGATCATCCTATGGTAGTGGTACAATACTTTTTGAAAAATACTGGACTAAGAGAAGGCCCGATTCGTTTCAGATTGTGAAAACCGATGTTGAGGGCCCAAACAATTATTGGCCCAAAATTAAGCGGCCCAAAATTAAACATAATTTTCGGCTCATAATCGGTTGGGCCCGCACCATTAGTTGTGATAATATGAAACAAACATGGTCGAAGTTATCTTACTTGTCAATCGTTGGCAAAACCCTAATTGGGCAAGAAAAATAAAAAAATCATGGATTTGAATCTTGGAGCTTAGTAATTAAAAACCCTAGTCCTAACCCTAAGTAAAAAGAAACCTTATTTAACAGATCTTCAAAATTTGTTTTTACTATCTCCATCATATAGGGTGGCTTATATGATGAAAGAGGTGCAATAATGATTATGTCATCAGCAGATGTCAAATGCACTTCCTAGTATTCTCTTCTGAGACAAACAAGTGGGAGCTATCTAAAGCAAACATCATCCTCGACGACAGATTTTATTTTGGTTCTCAATCATTTTACATAGGCGGCCATTTGTATTGGAAACTTAACTATTGCAATAAAATTGTGGAGTTTGACCCCAATGGAAATCATGCCAGTCTCATCCCATATGACGCAAAGGTGAGTGATGATTGTGGTGTTGCGATTGGAGAATGGGAAGGTAGGCTTGCTTGCACTTTTATAATAGATGATAGAGATATAGAGGAATTTGCCTGCTCCGACGCCAAACGTACATTTGGTCGGATTAAGCTTCATGTTGTGTTCCCTCAAGACTTGGAAGGCCTCTTCGAGGTCGGAGACGTGGTTGGAAGCACTTCTGCTCTTCACTAGCATATCATCAACGTAGACCTCCATGTTCCGACCGATCTGATTTCTGAACAGCTTGTTGACGAGACGCTGGTAAGTGGCTCCTGCATTCTTCAGTCCGAAAGGCATCACCCGATAGCAATAAGTCCCCTAGTCGGTAACGAATGATGTCTTCGGGATGTCTGACTCGTACATTCTGATTTGATTGTATCCTGAGAAAGCATCCATGAAACTGAGCAGCTCGTGACCTGCTGTAGCGTCAATGAGCTGGTCTATTTTTGGGAGTGGGTAGCTGTCCTTTGGGCAGGCCTTGTTCAGGTCTGTGAAGTCTATACAGGTCCTCCACTTCCCATTGGACTTTTTCACCATCACCACATTCGCGAGCCAGTCCGGATACTGGATCTCACGGATGAAATCGGCCTTCAAAAGCCTCTCCACCTCTTCTCTGATGGCTCTCCGCCTTTCTGGTGCAAAGTGTCTCCGCTTCTGCTTCACGGGCTTGCATGTTTGATCGACACCGAGCTCGTGGGTGCTAATCGACGGGTCAATGCCGGGCATGTCTGAAGGAGTCCAGGCAAAGACATCTGCATTGGCTCTGAGGAACTGAGCGAGATTCTGCTGCGCGGCCTCTGGCAGGGCAGAGCCGATCTGGACAACCCTTTGTTCGTCATCGTTGTTCAATTGAATAGAGATGAGATCCTCTGCGGGCTCGTTGACTGTGACCTGCGCTTCGTCTCTCAGATCGTACAGCTCGATTGGAAGAGACTCAGACGCATTCTTCCCTCTCAGCGCTGCCGCATAGCATTGTCTCGATTGAGGCTGATCCCCTCTGACTTCACCTACGCCTCCTGGCGTAATGAACTTCATTTTCTGATGATAAGCGGAGGGAATAGCTCGGAGGAGGTTCTGGCCAGGGCGTCCTAGAATGGCATTATAGGCTGACTTGGCCTTAACCACCAGGAAGGTCACCATAGCGAAGGACTGGCGGGGCGGCTCCCCAATGAGAACTGGAAGCTCAATCTGCCCTTCGACCTTGACAACTTCTCCTGAGAACCCGAACAGATCCGAGTTGGCCGGCTTCAGACGGTCAGCTCCGATCATCATCTGTTCGAAGGCGTGATAGTAGAGGATGTCGGCGGAGCTCCCGTTGTCGACCAGGATCTTCTTCATTTCCCAGTTCGCCACTAGCATGGTGACGACCAGGGCATCATCGTGCGGGAGGATCAGACCGTCAAGATCTGCCTCCGAAAAGGATATCTCATTTTCCGGTTCGGCCTTCTTGCTGCAGGTATGGACGGCGTTGACCTGCCGGGCATAGGACCTGCGGGCCGATGAAGAGGTTCCTCCCGCGGTCGGCCCTCCTGAAATGGTACCAATAACACCATGAGGTTGAGGTTGAGGTTGAGGTTGCGGTACCTGAGGAGGGAGAACGGCCGGGGCAGGAGCTTGGATGCGGTCGCCCAGGGGTTGGGCGTCTCGAGGGCTTCTGTCTCTGGGCCTCGGGTTGTCCTGGCGCTCCCTTGTGCTGTCATTATTTTTTAAGTACCTCCCGAGGTACCCTCTGCTTATCAGCTGCTCGATCTCCTCCTTGAGATGAATGCAGGCATTGGTGTCGTGGCCGTGGCTCTTATGGAACCGGCAATACCTGGACATATCTTGCGTGCCCGCCTCTGGTGTCTGCTTCTTCGGCCATCGGATGAAGTCTTCTTTCCGAATGGCTGCCAAAATTTGAGCCCTGGATGCGGTGAGCGGCGTGTAGCGCTCCCTCGTCGGGGGGCTCCTCTCCTTTCGAGGCCGGGGGGAGCTCCTTTCCTTCCGGGACGGACTGCTCTCCTTCCTCTGGGGCCTGTCGTCCCTACGTTGCTTGGCGGGGTTCTTCTCCTCTGGTCTTCTCTTGCTGACGGAATCCAGGGCAGCGAGAGTTTCCTCGACGGAAATGTACTCTTCCGCCCCGGTCATCAGATCTGCCAAGGACTGCGGATTGCGTCGAGCGACTGCTCTTCTGAAGTCGGTGGACCGGGCTCCGGCCAGAAGAGCATTCGTTGCCGCGGAGGGGTCCAGGTTGGGTACCTGCAGGGCCTCCCTGTTGAACCGGCCAACGAACGCTTTTAAGGCCTCACCGTCTTCCTGCCTCAGGGCCATCAGTGAAGCCGTTGTCTTTCGAGGTCTTCTGCTGCTCATGAAATGTCGGGCCAGGTCGTCCCCGAAGTCGTCGAAATTGTCCACAGACTTGGGCTTCAGCTGCGAGTACCAGTCTCTCGCGGCTCCAGTTAATGTGGTGGGGAGTGCCCTGCAAAGGAACCCGTCCGACGCCCCGTGGAGAAGCATCGTGGTCCTGAAGGTCTGCAGGTGATCCACGGGATCGGTGGTCCCATCGTACTGCGGGATCTGCGGCATCTTGAAGCCCAAGGGGACTGCCGCACCGAGTACCCTGTCTGTGAAAGGGGGATTGCTACTGAAGATCCTTGAAGCAGGGCGGCCATGATCTCTAGCCAGCTCTTCGATTCTATTATCGATCTTCTGGATTCTCAGTAACATCGGATCATCCCTCTGTTCGGCCAGACGGGCAGGTCTACTCCTTACGGCTGATGGGCTCCTTGCGGATCCGGATTGGCTGAGGGGACTCCTTCGCCGGTGCCGCGATCCCTCTCCGTGCATGGGGTCTCTCTTGCTGCCACGTTTCTGCACGGAGGGAGATCGTGACCGGTGATGCTGACGAGGCTCAGGGCGCACATTCCTGTCCCGCGAGCGGTGGTCTCTTCTTGTGGAGTGACGAGTTTGGTCCCGGGGTGGAGACGCGCGTTCTCTGCGGGAGCTTTCTCCCCTCTGAACGGGTCGAGAAACCTCGACTGGGTGTTGCTGGAGTGCGGGGGCCGCATTCCTGAACTGCGCAACTACAGCAGTCATTTCTTGAAAAAGGGCCCGCATCTCCCTTGGGGTCGGGGTAGGGTCTGAACGGTCCGAGTGGGGCGAAGTCCGCTCCACGGCCGCTCCGACCTCCACCTGCGAGGCCAGCCGCTCACTTCGTCCTTCACGGGGGGCCGTAGCCCGAGTAGCCCGAGAAGTCGGAGGTGCTCGCTTGCCGGTCTGTCCTACCATTTTTATCTGAGTGAGATTTCGAACAGCTTTTTGTTGCGTAGTCCCACGGATGGCGCCAAATCTGTTAGGCCTAAAATCGGTAACAGGTTATGGTAGGGCTGGGTGGTCCGAGCTAACAAGCCACGACTGAGGGACTGGTTGAGTCCTGCGCTGCACAAGAGTACAGACAAGAAAGAAAAGAGTCAGAGGACCAACCCGGAGTGATACTCCGGACGGGCGCTTCGACACTCAAGTCAGTATGAGCAGGAGTGCAGAGCAATGTCAGAGCAAAAGCTTAGAGTTTTGGTTCTCAGATTTTCAGGACCCTCACCTTAGTACAAGTGAAGGCTATTTATAGTGATTCTGAGCCACCTGTCTAGGACAGGTGGTAGTTCTGAGCTACCTGTCCAAGACAGGTGGTGGCCTCTGTATGGACCAGGTCTCATACCTAAGGAGGGCAGGTAGAGGTCCCTGATTGGTCCAGGTGCCACACCTAGTGGAGACAGGTGTTGGCCTTCCAACGGTCCTTGTGAGGGCCACGTGCCAGCAGCTAATTGGATGCTGAGTTCGGACCCCTCAGTGCTGAGTCCGGATTCCCTCAGTGCTGAGTCCGGACCCCATCATTAATTAATCACAATATACCCTGGAAGATAACCTCTTTGACTTGTCTATGATTTGCTCTATGATTTGCCCAACTTATATCATAAATTTGGAGTTGTACCTTCCAGAATGCTGTGAAAATCCTTTTTACAACTGTGACTCTCAAACTGGGTGTTAGGGCTTTGTCACTGTCAAATCGTTATGAAGAAATGATGACAGGTTCATCTGTTCTTATTGTGTTAATAAATTATTAAAGTTGTCAAAGAAAAAGCAATGAAAAAGGTTAGCTTTGTTAATGGAAAAAGGCTACAAGAAAGTACTATTACTTTCCATCCTAGGACACTAATTCTAGCTTGTTTTTATGATCAGACCCCTAACTCCGAGCAGGCCAAATGCCGTTGAGACCACCTCGATCGGATAATCCTGGGCACCCGATCAAACAAGCGTTGATCAAGCCCAGTTTCGAGATATAAATCATTGGTTTTTGTAGTCCTTTATCCTACACATAGTATCTCTTCTTGGGATGAGGTCAACTCATAGTATCTCACACACATGCCCCTATATGCCTCGTTGTAAAACACAAAATTTCTTTTTTAAAAGTTTTATTTAAGATTTTAGTCTCTTGGGCGGGCATCCCTTTGTTTATTACATGTCTCATTCAACGCCAGGGGTATCTTGTGGACGTTCACTCTTCCTCCAAAAAATGGCGGAAGTAGGCCCCACCAATTAAGGCTCTATGACCATAGAAAACTATGGCAATGGCTTAGTTATTGTGGCAAATGTGGAGGGTGTGTTATTTTTTTTTTTGGGTTCGGTGAGCCCCCATCTGCGTTCATCCTAGTAGAAAATTTTTGTGAGGATAATCTCCCCGATGAAATTTATGCAATTCTACTCCTTATGTGGCAACTAGATGTTTATTTGACGTCAATCCATATCCAAAATCAAAGACCAAACACGAGTATGGCGTGTCCTATAGACTGCCTGTCCAATAAGATATCATCTATAAAAAGTCTTTATCTAGTCTAATAAAATAATGGAGAGTATGACTTGCGCTACCCATTTACTACTGTTCAAAGACCAAACTGCTGTGTAATTTGGGACCCTTTCACACCATCGTACCTCTGCGCTAATGTGCTAACCATATAACATTACTTGTGTTGTTGGTCGAGATTATTTTAGCATATATGAACAAAAACTAATAGTTGGGAAGAGCAGAACTGTGGGGTTTTTCCATGGAAAAAGAATTATCTATAAAAAGTTTTTATCTAGCTAGCCAAGAATAATGTATTTGAAGAGTCACCAATCGAATGATTGGATGAGATTAAAGATCTCTGTGTACACGGTACTATTTCTTTTTCTCCTGTACCTAGAAGTGCCAATGATTTGGTTGATCACCTTGCCAAATTATGGGCTTCTAAATGATCATTTTATAAGGGGCAATTCTTTTTTGTTTGCGTAGGTAAGCTGGGATCGAACCTTGGACCTCAAGGTTGAAGACCAAAGTTTTGAGCGTTGAGCTAGAGGCTCAATCCCAATATGGGACAATCTTTAACTCCCAAGTGCACTTGTAATCTGAAAGCATTTGAATGTCGCTCCCAAGCATTTGCCTCCCAAGCTAGAGGCTCAAACAGTACTGACTACTACTTAGTCTACTGACCTTGGAGGGGAATGTTGCTCCATTGCCTTTGCCTTTGCCTTATTTTCAAGCATCCATTTATGTGGAAGCGTTTGAATGTGGGCTTTAGCCATCCAAATATAGGCGAAAGAATAAAGTAATTTTTGTGGCATCTAGATGATGAAATGTGTAGGTCATGTTAAATACCATGAGGTGGGCTACATCATTGCCCACCTCTCTCTCTCTCTCAGATTACCAGTCAATGAAAAATCCACTGTTCAGATATTAAAAAGCATAAGTACAAGAATAATAATCACCTTTCCACAAGTTGAGAAATCAATAAAAAAAACTTTTTACCCGCTAATTAAATTCCCTTCAATGTGGTTTTGCCTTGCAACTAGCTTAACTCAAAACAACACCGTCAATGACACCTTCAGCAATATTTTTAGTTTCTAGATAAATTCCGGGGAAAAAAAAACAATCTTAGGCTTATGGGTATTTTAAAAAACAAGCGAAAAATGGAAGATGTTGAGTTGGGTGTCTTGAATTAAATCCGGTTGGGTCCGAAATATTGTGTGCGATCCGAATAGGCCCGGCCCGTTTTTAAGTGATTTCGGCCTGAAGAGAGCAAGTTTGGGGCCGCCTTATAAAAGGGGGTTTTAGGGCTATTTTCGTATTATGGACTTATAGTGGATTTTCTCAAGTGGGTTTTTGTGAAAGACAGTGTGATCTTCTCTTGTAATCTGCTGTTCTTATAGTGGATTTTCTCGTCGCCTCTGCCATGGACGTAGGCTTTGCCAAACCATGTAAATCTTTGTCCTAGAACCCCGATTGGTCTCTATCGTCCATTTAGTGTTGTAACAGTTACACCATTTACAGACCAAGATTGTATCACATTTGATGATGAATTCGACCGGGGGAGACTCTTCCCTGCACAAAATCCGGGCGGTTTGGGTTTGGGCAGTGTTGAAGAATTTTCGCTACTCAACATCAAAACCACAGACGACATTGCCGGCCTGTTACCCGCTCGTTCTTGCACACATAAGAGTCCCACTTGTATACATCTCAACACTTCAGACATGAGACATGAAAACCCCATTGATGAGTCAATAAATTCCAAGATCTTCCCTTCATTCCACAGTCTCCATACCTGAAACAATTCCATTCCAATTCAGTCACCAAAACAATGACATAGATATATGAAAGTAACATCTTATTTTCTATAATTACATGTCCTAGGAGGTTAAGGTCTTCTTCGGCGTGGGAAAAACCTCGGTTCTTCTTGCCGCTCACTATCTCTAGCACCAAAACTCCGAAGCTAAATACATCGGATTTCTCTGAAAAATGACCATCCATTGCATACTCAGGGGCCATATATCCACTGCATCACATTGTTCACAAAATGTATTTAGCTCACGGCAACTAATAAATTTAATTATGTTTTCACCAAAGACTGATATATTTAATTATACTTACTATGTCCCAACCACTCTCTTTGTATTTGCTTCAATCTGATCTCCTCCAAAAATTCTTGCTGTGCCGAAGTCTGAAATTTTAGGGTTCATTTTGCTATCCAATAGAATGTTGCTAGCTTTGAGATCCCTGTGAATGATTCGAAATCTAGAATCTTGGTGAAGATAAAGAAGCCCACGAGCAATCCCCATGATAATGTTGAAGCGTGTCTGCCAATCTAGTAATGTTGTCTTTGCCTCATCTGGAGCAATTTTTATTGAATTTAAATTAGAACTTCTGTTTTGTATACCAAGATAAATGAAAGGTGAATGATACAATGAGGTGCATATCTGGATTACTTGCGACATGCATTGACTGGACCTACTCACGTGTAAAACTACATCAAGGCATTCAAAGCTATACACAATAGATCTAATCAAAACAACATTACATGTCTATTTAAATTGGTCTAACCATGAATTAACAACCAAACCAACCATCAGATGAAAGACCAGACAGCCATCAAACTAATAACGCATGGAGTGCCCTCCTCACTCAGTCCCAACCAAACCAACCAGCAAATTTGGACTTCATTGAAGACCCAGAGGAAGGTGATACGGAGGTGATATTCAAGGACGAGATAGTCACGAAAGCTGAGAAGAGATGGAAAAACGCCTTAGTGGGATACTTTCTGGGAAGACGCCCATACTATGTGGCTCTAAGGGACCATCTAAAGAGGGTTTGGAAGATCAGAGGTGACTTCCAACTTACCGGTCTTCATGGAGGCTTTTCAACTTGGCCGAGTATTGTGAGAAAATTCTGGAAAGTAATACTTCATTTGGTGGACGACCTTTGATCCTACGAAGATGGACTCCGGACATCTCGCTTGAAAGATTGTCTCTCTCTCTCCGGTTCCGGTTACACCTGAAATTTTGGACTCAGGAAGGGATAAGTAAGATAGCAAGCAAAATTGGTAAGCCTTTGTATATGGACACTCACACTGCGGAAGGATCGCGCGTTAGCTACGCATGTCTTTGTGTCGAAATAGAAGCCGGGGCAAGCTTACATGATCAACTGGACTTAAAGACATCATCTAGTGTCACTTCTCAAATGGTGGAATACGAATGGAGACCTCCTTCGTGTAATTTCTGCAAAACATTCAACCATGGAAACACAAATTGCCCTAAGAAGGATCCAAAAGTGGAATCTAGATCAGAGTGGAGGCCAGTTCAAAAACCAAACAAAGAAGGTGCGAGGCAGAATAGTTTTGATCATGCCAAGGATCAAAATAGCACTAGGTTTTGTGCAATTGATCTGGCATGTCCAGATGGAAGCAGCTCGAAGCAAAGATCTCCGGAGTCACACCACTCCAGCCCCATCCCAAAACAGAGGATCGTAATTTCAAACGCATGACGGAATTGAAGAGGATGAAGTTATGGTCACCGGCTCAAGGGAAAAGAGTGATCATAAAAATCACTCTCAACCCTTAAATGCCGACAAGAGGAAGGACCTGCTAGCAAAGCCTAGAAATGAAGGGCCAAGTTCCCTAGAAGAGTAGGAAATCACTGAAACGGAGTACTCTTCCAAAGAAGAGTTGGATCATGAAGTTGGGGAAGATCACCCCCAACAGAAGAAAAAAGAATTCCTCCATCAAAGGAAAACTGAACCCCCAAAGGTTCAGAAATTGAGGAAGAACATGAGAGCAAGGAAATTTAGCCGGAAGATGAAAGAAGTCTTGGATCACTAGGGGTTCAATCACATGAGTATGGGGATTGGTTCTAGAGTTCACATGTATTCTCCCTTTGTTGCTTGTTTTAAGTTTTGATATCAAGGGTATCATGTCCTTGGTTGTTTTGCCCCCTTCCTTAGTCATTGTTCAAAGGATGGGGGAGTGGTCTTGTTCCTTTTCTTGTATCATCTTTCTTTAAGTAATATTCTGGTAGGGGTCCGCCTAACCCCAGCTTACCGATAAAAATAAAAAAAAACTAATCTCAATCTGCCAAGTTGGAGATCGATATGGGCCAGATCTTCTACTGCCTCTCTTGGATGACCTGATCTCTGATAGGTAAGATCTCCTTGAGGTCTCATGGATGGCAGCAGAGTCCAACCCCATATACAGAGAAAACAACTGCTAGTGTTGCGACTCATAATAGAGCAGCAACAGTTTAATCAACTAATATTCTTGATGTAGCTAAACTTAGTGTGACACTAATTATCCTTGTCTTAATAGGATAAGATGTACTGATTACTCTTATAGCCTTTATTGATCACAATGGTCAATGGGTAAATCCAGTAATTTCACACTTAATCTCATTTATCAAAATACCAATCTAAGATCAATGATTGGCCATATAAGATCTAACTACAAGTAGTATGGTGTAGATCTTCTATCTGGATGATCCTACCATGGAGATGTTATTACTGAATCGCTCCAATTAGACAATCTAAACCATTCATTTAACAGCTGCATAAATGGGATTATAGAAGAAATTGCACAAGAGTTTACTTGAAGCTCTCTGATTGCATGGTTTCGATTATCCAACAAGTGCGACTTTGGGGCTGTGGCATATTCAGGGAGGGTAGTCACCAGTTGAAAGGTTTGGATCACGTTGAAAACATTTAGTGGACCCAAAATGTTTCACAAGTTTCCTAGACAAATCCATCTCATAGAGTTAAATCATAAGTAAAGAACTAAATTTTGAAGTGGAATACATGAAGAGTTGATAATAGCCAAACCAAAAATAATGGAGTCCAAGCTTCCATTCTGCATGTACTCGTAGATCAACATCTTCTCTTCTCCCTCAATACAACAACCCAGTAGTCTAACCAGATTCCTGTGCTGAAGCTTGGCAATCAATAAAACCTCATTCTTGAACTCTTCTAGACCCTGTTCGGATTTCTTAGAAAGCCTCTTCACTGCTATTTGTCGGCCATCTGTGAGCTTCCCCTGGATATAGTAATCCAAAATGTTATAAATGATTAAATAACACCAACTCTATCAGCTTAATCATTTGGAGTAACTGGTTGTTTCACAATACTGCCTCACGGCAAGTTTGGAAACCCAACGACTCCTTGATGTTAAAAATCCATGTGTATGGCCAACCCAAAAGAGGGGCCACATTTGCACGTGTATTGAAGTATAACTGATTAAATAACACCAACTCTAACAACTTAAACTATAGGCATAACCCTGCTAAATTAATATACTACTAAAGAAGTGGTAAAAAATCAGAAATTACCTTGTAAACAGGGCCAAATCCACCTTCTCCAAGCTTGTTTGCAACAGAGAAGTTGTCCGTGGCAATTGCTACAATACCCAGATCAAATGAAGGCAGCTCAAGGTCTTCCTTTCCACTTTCATCGTCCTTGTCTTTGTTCCTTGATTTACTACCAACTTCATCAACCGAAAGAATTTCTTGGCTTTTCTCCGAATTACCTGACTTACAACAAATACATTAAAGATAAGAGATATAACTAAAGGAAACTCCACGCTCCTTAAAGAGAACAAAGGTGTCATTTTAATCACCTTTTTTCTTTGCTGCATTCTTCCTCTTCTTTCGCCATACGCAATAGCCAATCAAGCCCAATAGAAGCATCACTGGAACCACGGTTGCACTGACTATGATGGCCACTCTCTTCTTGTCACCATTGCCTATATAATCTTCAAATGAATCATTCACCTTATGGTACAAGCAGAGAAGATGCAAGAAAAATAATTTGAATCAACCAATTAGTCCAAAAGCTTAAGCTGTTAGAGTGGGTGTTATTTAAGCATTGATACTTCAACACTACTCGTCACGTGTGGCCACTCTTTTTAGGGCTAGTCATAAACGTGGCACATGTGGCCCCTCTTTTAAGTTTGCCGTACATGTGGATTTTTAATATCAAGGAGTTGTTGCGCAGGGGCGGAGGCAGGAATTTACAATTGGGGGCCGAGGGGGCTGGGGGCATGGTCACTAAAATAGCTATGCATGCATGTACAGCCAGTCAGCCATGCGTTATAAAAAGGATTTTGCAAGCCCCTTTTTTTTTGGGTTGGGGGGGGGGGGGGGCACATGGTCCCCCCTCATGCTATAGGACCTGCCGTGAGGCAGCAACTCTGATATCATGTGAAAACAACCAATTGTTCCAAAAGCTTAAGATGTAAGTGTGGGTGTTATTTAAGCATCAATACATCAACACTCCCTCTCACAGTGTGGCCCCTCTTTTTTGGGTTCACCATACACGGGGGCGGAGGCACATATAGCTTGAGGGGGGCCATGGCCCCCCCATGACTTGCAAAATTCCTTTTATGGTTCATGGCTATACATGCATGCCTAGATATTTTAGTGGCCATGGCCCCCCCAATGACCAATGCAGACAAGTGTAAATTAATCCGGCCCCCTCAACTGTAGATTTCTGGCTCCGCCCCTGGCCATACACATGGCACATGTGGCCCCTCTTTTGGGTTGGCTGTGCATGTGCATGTGGATTTTTAATAACAAGGATTTTTAGGTTTTGATCCTAGGACCTGCCATGAGGCAATAGCTCTGATACCATGTGAAAACAACCAGTTACTCCAAAAACTTATGCCGGTGTTATTTAGTCTTTTATACTTTAACAAATAACAAGAGCCTGCCCGCTGATAGAAGGTTGTATTCAGAGCCTGAAAATCCGTTACATTGCTTAGTGATCTTGGTTTTTAAGCTTGTGTCTATCATGTTCACTTGATGGAGCCATTAGTTTGAAAATCACACTCATACGACAATCCTGCTAAATGAATAAGACAAGATCTTCCAAAAAATGAGCTTGTGGGACTGTTCTCTACTGCAAAATTGAGCCGTGAATTGGTTTTGTGCGAAATTGCCAAACAAATCCCATATATAACTTGATGGTTACAATAACCAGAGTAGGGCCCACTATGGAACGAGTGAAATAAGAAGATTGATCTACGCCCCTAGCAAAAGACTCCTAATGAGTCTTGACAACCTAACAAAAACAAAAAAAAAACCATGCGTGGAAACTCCCGCCTCTCATATGGAATACCCACCACTAATCAGGGTGGGGTCCTGCTCACGCTCATTGGTTGGATGGTTGTAGGTGTGGAGAGGCTAAGACTAGAAAGTCTTCCTACCAAATATAGAGAATAAAAAAGTATTTGAATTGGAATGGAGCCTAGAAAAGCATTTGCAGTGTACAAATCATTCCCTGACACTGAAATATCATGGAAAGAGGGTCTTTCACGGGTTCTTTAATTCAAGGTTTAGATTTCAGACATTAAAGTCTTGATTATATATAGGAAAAATTTCCATGTGAAGTCGGAAAAATAGGGAAATGTCCGATTGAAGTCACCAAATTTCAACATGTCCAAGTGGTGTCGAAACCCAATTCCCGCCTGAGAAAATAACACAAATACTCCTCGTCAAATCGAAATGGTTTTTACAAACTCCCTCAAGTAAACCTTATTTTCATCCTCTTTTTTTTCCAAGCAAGTTTTTACAACCATCTTCTTCTTTTTCTTTTTACAGCCATATTTAGAGCCATCTTCTTTCCAAGACATTTGTTTTCATCTTCTTCTTCTTTCCAAGCCATCTGTTTTCTTCTTCTTCTTCTTCTTTCCAAGCCATTTTTTTCCTCCATTTTTTCAAGGTTTCTTGAACACCGTATTTTTTCCTCTTTTTTCCTTTCCAAGCCATCTTACATTTCGTTTTTTACTTCCCTTTATTAGTTTGCCACCACCGAAAACCCCTCGTTTTCTTCTTCCTCAAAAGTAAGTGGAAGTTTTTTTACTTCCCTTGCCTTCGCCGCTGACGCCGCTGCCGTCATCGTCACCGTCCACTTCCTTCCAGCATTTAGTTTCCCGGCGTAAATAAGTAAGTGGAAGTTTTTTTTTATATTGATAATCCTTTGTTTAGACTTGATACCCCCTGTAAATATTGGATAACCCCCATTTATATTTGGAAACATTGTTTTTCTTATGATCCCAAACCTATTTTAAAACTAATAATTGATATTTGGATTTTTTTTTTATTTCATTTTGTTGGTGTGTTGTAAAGAAGTTGTTATTGTATAAATTGATAACCTCAGTAAAGAATTGGATAACCCTTGTTTCTAAATTGATAACCTCAGTATAAATTGGATAACCACTGTATAGAATTGGATAACCTCAGTATAGATAACCTCAGTATAGAATAAAGATCAGTATGGAGTTGGATACCTTAGTTTAAAATTGATAACCTCTGTATAATAGGATAACCCTTGTTTATACTTAATAACCAATTGATAGGCCGTACTTAAAGTTAATAAGCAGATGATATGCCATCTTTGTAATTTGTATCCCCTATGTATAACTTGGCATCCCATATATAACCTGCCATCCCTTATGTAGAATTGGATAATCTTTGTCTATAATAGGATAACCCCTCTCTATGATAGGATAACCCCTGTTTATACTTAATACCAGATGATAGGCCCTCTTTGAACTTGGCATACCATATGTATAACTTGGCATCCCATATGTTTAATTTGGAATCCCTTATGTACAATTGGATAACCCTTATCTATAATAGGATAACCCTTGTCTATAATGGTATAAATTGATAACCTCAGTATAGAATTGGATAATCCTTGTTTATAAATTAACGACCTCAGTAAAAATTTGATAACCTCTGTATATTTGGATAACCTCAGTCTAGATAAGCTCAGTATAGAATAAATCTCAGTATAGAATTGGATACCCCTTGTATATAAATTGATAACCTCAATATAAATTGGATAACCTCTGTATAGAATTGGATAACCTCTGTATAGATAACCTCATTATAGAATAAACCTCAGTATAGAATTGGATAACCTCAGTATAACTTGGCATCCCATATGTATAACTTGGCATCCGTTATGTATAATTGGATAAGCCTTGTCTATAATAGGATAACCCATCTGTATGATAGGATAACTCTTGTTTAAACTTATAAGCCTTGCCGTTAGATTATCCATTTGAATTACTTGTGAGTTTCCTGAAATTAGATCACAATACGAACAGGCAAACTAATAGATTATTTGTTTATACCTCTGGTATGAAACCAAAAAAACTCATCTTTCTTCTTCTTGTTCTTGTATTTGTCATTTCCATATGTTTGTTTAGATGTGCTGATTTCTGATGTGGGTTCTGTTTATTGATTATGTTGGCAATGAATTCGGTTCAATTCTTTTAATCTCTAATGTGGGCTTTTTTCATTTCTTTGTATCGTGAATGAATTCAGTCTAGTTAGAAGGCAACAGAATTTGAATGAATTCATTTATTTGTATCTTGAATGAATTCACTCATTTGTTTCTTTAATGTGGGCTGTTTATAACTTTTTGATGATGTTTGTACAGACCTCGATATATTTGTTCATTTGTTATATGGCTAAGGGAGGGAAGAAACCTGTAAGTGTACTCTATTGTAGTTTATTATTTGATGTATTAGCAGTTCTTTTATGTTCATTGATGACTTAACCTGTCATGCAGGTTAAGAACGTGCCGGCACGATGTTCGCCTGCATGTTTTACAGCTGCCATGGGGAGGATGAAGCTGAGGGAATGACATAAGAATGCTCTGAAGATGATTCCCTTCAAGGATTTGATGAATTTAGAAGATGTGGTGATACACAAGCCCCTAATCAGAGGACTGCATTCTAATTGGAATGCACATACGAAGTCCTTTATTTTAGGGAGCATCGCAGTTCCCTTTGAAGTGACTGATATCACATTGGCGCTAGGCCTCTCACTGAGAGGACAAAGAGTAAACATAGCTAGGGTAATCCCTACTGACAAGAGGAATCCCCCTCCTCTTGTGCCGGGTTGGGTGTTTCCCAAAGCATCTGCGATGGCACCGGAGATTGAGAAGAAGATTATGACGGTAGTGAACAGGGAGGACTAAGTGTCGATCGACGCAACGGTGAAGTATGTTCTCCTTCACCTATTTGCGATGATCCTCTTCACGCATACCGCATATCGGGCAGACCAGATGTTCTGGCCCTACATAGAGGACCTGCAGAAGATAGACGATTACGCCTGGGGCCACGCAGTATATGACTGGTTAGTTGAGTACCTGTCATCTGGAATATACCTCGGCGGCTGCTCTTTGGTAATTCAGGTATGGTGTCATTTCAGCTTCTTTAAATCATTATATGTTCAAATTATGACGATTAGGTGTATTATGTAGGTGTGGCTCTATGAGCATACCAAGTTATAGGTTCCAAAGAATCCAGAAGCCCGACCACGTCTCCTGAAGTGGGACTGGAATACTAAGTCCGGGTCGGAGGAGGAGTGACCGAAGTATCAATCGATCGAAAAAAGACGCATCGGTGGACATGAGGTGAGACATAACCAACATAGATTGTTCATTAATTGTTATTTTTAAATGAGATTAGACAATGATAATAGGTTATTGAAATCATCTGGTGGTCGTCTCATTAACTCCGGATGGGGAGGAATTACGGTACCTGCCCTCAAGCTACCAGGTAATGCACTTTATATTGTAATCACAGTATTTCATCGCTTATTTCTCTCTTTATTGTCCTTTTATTATTTACACTTTTTGTATGGCAGGAGGATGATGAGTCGGGTTCAATAGAGGGGCTTCTATCGTTGACACGTTCCCCTACGCCCCCCTGCATTTGCCAACCCACCCGAGAGACGAGAAAATGAGAGAGAAGACGAGCCAATTGGTGGTAGTGACTTTAACGATCCTCATGAAAGAGAGGACAAAATAGAAAAGGAGAGAGATGAACAAAGAAATGAGAGAGATGAGTAAAGGAAGGAGAGAGAGGAGACAAGGATGGAGAGGGAGGACATAAGGAAGGCGAGGAGGAGACAATCGGTGGAGAGGGAGGAGGTAGCAAAGGAGAGGGAACAAGTAGAAAAGAGAAAAGAGGAGCCGAGAAAAGAGATGGAGGATTTTGAAGAAGAGAAAGCTTCCTTTAGGAGGGAGACTGAATAATTTAGGAAAGTGAGGGAAGCTTTCCTAAAAGAGAGGGAGAGGGGTGAAGACGTAATAGAAGAAAGAGTTAGTGCATTGGAGGAGGAGACAGTTGGTGTAATGGGGAAGGAGGGTGGCAGTGTTTTGGAGGAGAAGGATGGTGATGTGTTGGAGGAGGCTCGAGTTGGTGTATTGGACGATGTAGTGGAGAAGGAGATTGAAGATGTGTTGAAAAAGGTGGCTCTCACCATTATTGACAGTCCTCTACAAGTTCCAGATGTCTTGAAAACGGTGGCTGTCACCATTAATGACAGTCCTCTAGAGGTTGAGAGCACACCATTCATTATTACATCGACCGGAAGTGTTGGAATGAAGCATGCCGAAGAGGAAGCATGCCGAAGGTCCTCCTATGGGTAGTATTGAAAAGGAAGTGAAACGGAGAAGGACCAGGGCTACGAGCAGGTTTAAACAATCACCCTTCGACGTGGAACCTCAAACCGATGAGCAGGAGACGAAGGTAGCCCCCAAGAAGGACAGCCCTCTGAAGAGGAAGCATGCCGAAGCTCCTCCTATCGGTAGTATTGAAAAGAAAGTGAAACAGAGAAAGACCAGGGCTACGAGCAGGTTCAAACAATCACCCTTCGACGTGGAACCTCAAACCGATGAGCAGGAGACGAAGGCAGCCCCCAAGAAGGGGAAGCGAGCCCCCAATGTGAAGAAGGGAGGGGCAGGCAGGCGAAGCGCAGCTATTCAGAAGCTCATAAAGTATAATAAAAAGTACGTAAATGCGAGATTGTAGTACATAGATTTATTTGTCACGGTAATGCGAGTGTGTTGCAATTTTAACGGCTCTATGATTATGCAGCTTGGAACTCATTACCTGCAATGATGGCACTAGGGTAATTGCGGAGGACTTGTACAAACTCTGGAGCCTTAGAGGGTACCTTGCAACCTCTGTAAGTGGCATCGCACTCCTCTCTTCAAATTTGGTTCGCATCAGCACCAATAGTAGTTTTGAATTAAATTCGAATCCTTTTTTTTAACAGATAGTAGACATATGGGAGAAGGCCATTCACTCCAACTACTGTTTAACCGGTCAGAACCGAATTGCATTAGTCAGTTCGTCACTCCATGTAAGAGAGTTTCTCTACATATGCATGTTACATAATATCTTTATTTATTAATGTTCATTTCTTTCCAACTTAATATCTGCATACACGGTTGTTCAGGGGTATCTAACGGTTGGCCGTGACCAGATGGATATAAGAAGAAAGCTGGAGGTGTGGGCGGACGGGAAGAAGGTGTTGGCCGATGCTCTTGGGGATGAAGATTTGACCCAGTTGGATATGATCTTATTCCCGTTATGTCAAAATATGCACTGGGCTCTTCTCAGGGTTGACTTGGTCAAAAAAGCCTTCGTCGAGTTCAAGTCATAAACGGGATTCAAATTTGAGGAACTGGCAGCACCGACCGTAAGTAAAACACCTTTTGTATAACACCGTTTAATTGACACCCTAATTTATTTGTATAACACCGTATCACACCTTAATTTCTTTTTTAGATAGACTGCATAAAGCAATATTTCAAGGATCGTGCTATGAATATAGATGAGTTTCCGTATGAACAGAGGAGTGATTGCCCACAGCAAGACAATGGGTTAGTCAGAATAGAAAGTTTGTTGTAAAGTTGTTTAATTATAAATTTAGTAAAAGTTTTCTCACTGCTTTTTTCATTATTTACTATGCAGCTTTGACTGTGGATTGTTTGTTCTACAATTCATCGACCATCTTTATCGCGGTGCCCCTTGGAAATTTGGCCCGGCAGACATCCCTGACATGCGTCAGGCTCTTTGTCAAAGATTTCTACAGGGGGAGTTTGGAGAGTGTAAAGCTAGCAAAGATGATTGAGTTGTTGTATACGTTGTGTTTTGAGTTGTTGTAAACATTTTGTTTTGTGTAAATGATTGAGACATTGTAAACAGTGACTGAGTTTTCAGTGTAAATGATTGAGACATTGTAAACATTTTATTTTCAGTTGTACATATACAGGTTTGAGTAAACAGTGACTGAGTTGTTTGAAACCCATGTATACATGTTTGGTATGTTGTTGAACAAGCACCATTGGGTGCTGAAATCTGACAGCTGCAGAAGCATAATTGGGTGCTGACTAAGTAGGGAATGTTACTTTTTTTCAAATCTTAACCCTTAAGACCATAGGATGATCCAAGCCCTCCGGAACTGCCTCATTTTGTTTATCATCGAAATATTCTCCCGCATGGTCTGCAGCAAACTCCACATGGTTCGGAACTGTCTCATTTTGTCTATCATCAAAATATTCCCCCACATGGTCCGCAGCAAACTCCACATCTTTCATACACGGATCATCGGTAAATCCTTTGTTTAAGAGGTCCTAAAACATTCCTGAAGAAGTACAATACCATTGACTGTCATTAGGTTGGGCTGAATCACCTCCTGTAACACTAACAAATTCATCTTCAAAGTCTTTTTCCAAATCCACTTCCAAGATTGGGCGTTTCAAATTTCGGCGTTCTCTATCCCTTACATGTGGAATTGAAACATAAGGTATTGGTGGATGATGAGAGGGTTCAGAAATACACACATTATTCGGGGGAAGCATAGATGGGTACATACAAACATTATTCGGGGGAAGCATAAACGTATTCATTGAATTAATATCCTCTGGGCTTCTGCTTTGGGTTATGTACAGCATCACAGAATTGACTGCATCTTTGTCAAAAATCTTCATCAGAGACTGGAGGATATCGTCATTACCAACATCAACTAAAGTGGTTATGTACGGATCAACAATGTATCGACATTTTATCGATAGTAACACCTCCCTACTGTAGACACTCCATTTTGACCGGACCCTAAAGTGCCCAAAATTGAATAAAGTTCCCAAAACCCGAGTCTCGAAACTAAATTTAGAATCAAATCCCGAAGCGTCCGAAACTAATCCCGAAATTCCCAAAACCCGAGTTTCGAAACCGAATTCAGAGTCAATTTCAAATTCTCAAAATCGATCTCGAAATTTCTGAAAAATCTAGTCCTGAGTGCGAAAAAACCTGAAAAGTCTAAAATTCCTTCGTTTACAAAACATTTTGAAAACCCGGAAAGAGATACTGATTGATCCTTCATTCAATGTTGAAGGAGGGTGGCTTATCGAAGCGGGGATGTTCCCATGTCAATTCCCATGTACTCTTAACCCAAAAGATAAATGGCGAGCTAGGGGAGTGCACTTACCCAAAAAAAATGGTTGTTCTCTTATCATTTTCTTAGTTAAACAAGGCTAGAAAGGGGGCTATTTAGACAAGGGATGTGTGCCAATACTAATCCCTTGTGCTAAAAGAAAAATGATATATTTGTCCCTCCCCTTGCCTAGCCACCCTCCATAGGATGAAAGAGTAGTGATGAATGAATTTAAGGTGGCTGTCCAAGGAGGGAAAGTAGTGTGAAAATATCATTTCTTGTTGTAAGATAATCACACCCCTATTTTCACCTCACCCCACCTTGTAGAGAAAAAGAGTAGTTATAAATACACTTGAGGAGGGCTGTCTATAGGAAATAAAGGGGGTGCAAATTTATCATTTCCCTTTAAAAGGCCACTCGATTAGGGTTTTAGAGAGGGGTTTCTTAAGAATCAAGAAAGAGAGAGAGACGCAGAGAGCTAAGAGAGAGAGAGAGGGATTTTGCAGGTTCTCTTCTCCGGCAATCTTGCCGGTGCCGGCTCCCCACCTCCGCCATTGCCGCCCACCTTCAATCATTCTCCTTCTTCCCTCCTACCTTTGCTACCTACTCAAGCCCATCTTCAACCTTCATCCCAACCACCATCTTCACCTCCTCCTCCCAACCACCTTCTTCTTCGCCCCACCACCCGTAATCACACCCACAATCTCCCCTTCACTGCTTCCCTTTGACCACATCAGCCCCTTTTCTTCTATTTATCACCATCATCCAAACCACTTCATCTTTTTCGGCGACATCCGCCGGAATCCTGCAATCCCCATTAATTCTGGCCCGGAATCCAACCACCTTCCCTCCTGCCAATCACCACCATTATCTTCCCCATTTCAGATCCAAACCATCCCTTCCATTTCTCCTATCTCTTTCACTTCTACTGTTATCATTTTTAACCCAACACCCACATCAGCCCCTATTTCTAACATCAGCCACCACCTTCAACCCAGAATCCGACCACCCACCATTTTTTCCGACCTCCATCTCCAATAACCCTCTTCATCATCATCCAAACTCACTTCGAAATCCGGACACCATTTTCTCCGACCACCATCTTCAATTTGTTTCCAGAGAAACCCATTCTATATCCACATTCTCCCATCAAACCTTTTTTTTCTACTTCTTTTCTACTAGCAGCCACTCCATTTTTTCCGGCAAGCCTCGCCGGAATCCGGCAAAATCACCATTTTCAGTCATCTCCAAGACATCATCAACTACCCATCTCAAACCCTCTTCTCTGCCATCCCCTAAACCCTACATCTAACCCATCTCCTTTCCAGTTTCCACCCCAATCATAGTCACAAGTATCCCTCAGTCATAATCCTCATCTCATCGAAGTCATTTCAAGCTCGTCTTCCTTGATCTCTTTTTTTTTTTTTTAAGCTTGAATTGAAGGCTCTGTTCGTGAACAAAAGCAAGAAAATGGATTATGGTCTAGCGGGATGTTTGGGAATTGAAGAATTGGTTTAAATTCCAAGGGTAGATGAGTTACAGAGAAGAAAGAAGGGGGAGATCAATTAAGAGCTTCTAATTTTTCTTGGAGGAGAAAGAGCTAATCCAAACCGCAAGTGTAGCATCGAGATTAGAGATCCAAAGCTAATCTATTTGATCCAAGACTCAAGTAATATCTTCCCCTCTCTTTAATTCAAATCTAATAGGTGAATCATATTGGTTAGATTTCTTTGTGTAGTTTAATTGTAGGTGTTAAAAGGGGTTGGATCCCAATTTGTTCAAATTCCTGAAATCCAGTTATGTATAAAAAAGAAGCCCCATTCCTTAGCATTGTCTCTGGGCTTTACATCAACACAACCATGTCTAATGATTTCATCGAGTCTTTCCTATTTTGATTAGTTCTATGGAGTTTTCTTTGTTTCCTTTGCATTTTCAAGAACGATAACAATTTGGGGTGGCTGTTACAATGAAAAGAAAATATGGTTGTAGTAATAACATTTGTAGGACCCTGATATGTAAACTGCCATGTCTTAACGATGGCGTTATTGATTTTTTTCCCCTTTCATTCAGTCTATTAATGACAATTTCAAAGTTAATATCTAAAGGGGAAAAACATGACCCAATGGATAAGGCCATGATCAAAGCATTGAAGTGTACATATCAGTTGCTAGCTATTGGTGTGCGCACCACCAGGTTTCCATAGTTACGCAAGATCACTTTGTCTTCCTTTTAATCAGTTCCATAGTGACAAAGTATGCTAGTGTGATTATTGAAACTAGGTGATGTTCATGTAGATACCCTCTCCTCTAGTATGCATTTCTTTTGAGATTTTTTTTTTAGGAGGTAGAAGCCAAAAAGTCAGATTCCATGTGCTTTGGTTAAGCTGGTGGCATTCTCTATGGGATAAACCAACTTGGATGATGCATTAATTCAAGGTAAAAAAAAGCCGAGTGATTAGTCATGTTTCTCTTATCACCCTTCTATAGGTTTTCTAGCGTAAATGTTTGAACAAGTGTAGAGGTGGAACTTGGGCTCCCTAATTCCATTCTTTTAGGATCTTGGTTTTGATTTCGACGTTTGAGAAGACGACAGGGCTATGATGAGGTTACTCGGAGCCCACCCTCGTCTTTTCCTTGCTATCTTTCCTTTGGATCTTGTGTTGATATTCAGTTTTGTCTTGGTTTCAGTTTTGTCTTGGTTTCGACAATGATGGAATGTTTCTTGAGCCATCCCTTTGCCCTTCTTCTCTCTTGTCTTATGTTCATCTCTCATAGGGCATAGGGGTTTCCTCTTCTATGTGATCATTGTTTCTTGCGGGGCTTAGGGGTTCTTTCCTCTCCGAGATTATTATTTTCCATAGAGTTTAGAATTACTACTCTTCTCTTTCAGGTTTATTCTTCACGTTCCTCGGGGTTCTCTTTGTATTTCGGAATCCCATCGATTTTGGGAACACATCTTGTCGGGTTTAGGCTATGAGGGACGGCAACCTCTTGAGCCAAACCCCCCCTTTCATCAAAAGAGATAAAAACACATTAAAAATACAAAACAACAAAAATTCAAAAAACAATAAAAAACATAAAAAAACACTAAAAATGTTTTTCGAAAAGCTGTTTCGAACTACGTTGGCTTGAGCCCTTTCCACAGGGTACGTAGGCAGCTTGGGACCGTCATCCCGAGTTCAGTCAAACTTTTCTGAAAAATATCTTTCAAACCTTCTCAATAAATATTTTCAAACCCTTTCAAAAATTTCGAAACAAAAACCAAAAATGGGCAAAGACGGTGATTGTCAGGTCACTCGGGGCCCTATTTTCATCTTATTTCTGATTTTGACCGTGGTTTTTCGATTTTCATCAGTTTTCCGACGTTTTATCGGGTTTTGGGACGGGTGACGACGTAGCGTAGCCCCTTCACAGGGATCGTCCTCACTGAGCCCAACGATAGGCTATGACGACCGCGAGACTTATGCGATCTTTAGCGGATCAGGATCACTGAGCTCGATTCCTTTAGAATCGCACCCTGAGTCTATCGTATGTCCCCTTTTCTTTTCCCTGGCATTTTTGGTTCTCGCATACCGTCGATTTTCTAATTCCTTTCTTTCCTTGCATGTTTTAGCTTATCGTGTGTTTCTATACTTAGGTTATCTATACTGAGGTTATCCAATTCTATAAGAGGTTATCCAATTTATACTGAGATTATCAATTTAGACACAAGGGTTATCCAATTCTTTAATAAAGTTATCAATTTTAGACTGAGCTATCCAACTCTATACTAAGGTTTATTCTATACTAAGGTTATCTATACTGAGGTTATCCAATTCTATACCGAGGTTATCCAATTTATACTGAGGTTATCAATTTAGAAACAAGGGTTATCCAATTCTTTAATGAGGTTATCAATTTTAGACTGAGGTATCCAACTCCATACTGATCTTTATTCTATACTAAGGTTATCTACACTGAGGTTATCCAATTCCATACAGAGGTTATCCAATTTATACTGAGGTTATCAATTTAGAAACAAGGGTTATCCAATTCTTTAATGAGGTTATCAATTTTAGACTGAGGTATCCAACTCCATACTGATCTTTATTTTATACTGAGGTTATCCAATTCTATACAGAGGTTATCCAATTTATACTGAGGTTATCAATTTAGAAACAGGGTTATCCAATTCTTTACAGAGGTTTTCAATTTATACTGAGGTTATCCAACTCTATATTGATGTTTATTCTATACTTAGGTTATTTATACTGACATTATCAATTTAGAAACAAGGGTTATCCAATTCTTTAATGAGGTTATCAATTTTAGACTAAGGTATCCAACTCCATACTGATCTTTATTCTATACTGAGGTTATCTATACTGAGGTTATCTAATTTATACTGAGGTTATCAATTTAGAAACAAGGGTTATCCAATTCTTTACTGAGGTTATCAATTTATACAATAACAACTTCTTCAGAACACACCAACAAAATGAAAAAAAATCAAAATATCAGTTATTAGTTTTAAAATAGGTTTCAATGTAACCTACCATCTTCCTTGGAAAGTAAGCCGGAAAAACCAGTGATCTAAAAAAAACTGAAAAAAAACTTCCACTTACCTATTTAGGAGGAGACAAGGTAAAACGAATTTGAATTCTCCATGATTTTAAAGAATACACTTGAGGTTTTCTTCTTTCTTCTTGTAAAAAAGGCTTGGAGTGAAGAAGAAAAAGAAAACATGGTGATTATAGAGTTGAGGTTTTCTTCTTTCTTCTTTTAAAAATGGCTTGGAGTGAAGAAGAAGATGAAAACATGGTGATTTTATAGTTGAGGTTTTCTTCTTTCTTCTTCTAAAAATGGCGTGGAGTGAAGAAGAAGATAAAATCATGGTGATTATACAGAAGAAAGGAGAAAGAAGAAAACCTCAACTGTAAAAATGGTTTGGAGTGAAGAAGAAGATGAAAAATAGTTTACTTGCAAGGGAAGGAAGTAAAAAAAAATTTGATTTGACAAGGGGCATTTTCGTCCATTTTTCAAGTGGGAATTGGGTTTCGACACCACTTGGACATGCGCAAATTCGGTGACTTCACTTGGACATTTCCCTATTTTTCCGACGTCACATGGAAATTTTCCCTTATATATAACTCGATCTGAGCCAAGTCCAATCGCCTAACTTGGGCTTTAGTAGGTGAAATTAAGTTAGAAATGTGATTCAAAGAAATTTCGTAAGTCAAAAAAAAATCGTGGATTGAGAACAAATGGCAAAATGTGGGCCACCTATGGTCGAAGTAGTTGGGAATCAGACAAGATCAACCTAACTTCCTATGCATTTCAATCTTCCACCTTTGTATTTTCTTTCCCCAGCTGGGTCCATACAGCAACCCTACCATCTCAGTCAATCCGAGTGAGTTGACTCACCGAGTCACGGAGCTAGCGAGAATAGCAGGATGCCCATCCGAAGCGGACTGGAATATGGTCTGTTTGTTTTTTTTTGTTTTGAACTGCAAAACTGTAGGGTGAGGACTTCTAAGGAGGTTACCCGTCCAGTATCGTCCAAACACACTTAACTTCAGAATTACCAATCTAGTGCATTTGTGTTGGTATGATGGCACCTTATGGGCCAGTTTGGATGCCGAGAAGATTCTAATTTGGATTTCTCACATTTGCAGCCCTTTTTGCATTACAATTTGGATCGGATCATTTTTTGGATTTCTAATTCGGAAGCTGACAGTGAAAAAAAATCAGATTTCTAAATTTGCTGTGGAAATAAGAAATTGGAAATCTACAGATCCGGCAGTTTCCTTCAACCTCTTTGCTCCTCAACCTCTCCCCTCCACTAGGAAGAACCCCTTCCCTCTCTCTCTTTCCCTCCCTCGACATGAGCTGCCGGATCTATTCATTTTGTATTCAAAACTCAATTCCAAATCCAAATACAAAATGGGAGGTATCCAAACGGGCCCTAACTGAAATATAAATTACGGTACTTAGTAGTAGCATATATTTTATTTGAAATTTGCAGAAAAAGAATTGAACTTCAAGTTGACAAAAGCGTACCAAGTTCTGATGATGCCAATCGCACATAAAGATCCTGCCCGCCATCTGAAAACTGTCTCAGATCGTTCACATTATCGCCCCAAATTACACACCCACTTCCTCCTCCACGAATATCAGCACTAGCATAAGCCATACAAGAACAGTTCTTCAAGCACTCATCTTCACATTCTTTCAGAGTCATGTTCTTGTCTACAAAGGACTGTGAAGTGTCAGGCAACTTCACTCCCTTCAATCTTAAAAACCCATCTCCCTTTTTGCAATCCAGTGGCGTTTTTCGATCGCACCCATCCCTCCCATCTCTCATATACCATAATTGTGGAAATTTGGGTTCAAACCCCTTCACACACTCGCAAACAAAGGAGCCATCAGCGTTGCAAATACCATAAGACCCACATTCAGAGAACCCATCACATTGGTCTTTAGGGGCCCACCAAAAAGGGTTCCAAAATCCATTTCCTCCATTCCCACCGATCCATGTATGGCGTTCAAGCTGTCCGGAATGATTCACCATTAATCTTGAAACAACTGAGCTATCGATGGGTTCGAATCTGTAATAAATTTCATCCTGATTATATGAAAATTCGAATTTGAAGATGTAATTAGGCCTCATTTCAGGAACCCCACTAAATCGATTCCCATTCCAAGGTCCACTTCGATAAATCCGGGTTGATTGATGCCAAAGAAATGGTTGTGGAAGCCCATTAGGATCGATCCTGAAAGAATAGTCTCCGGGAGAAGGGTCGTCGGCACTCTTCCATGACGTTAGAAACCTATCCAGACCGGTTTTCAAATTCCATCCTAGTTTCATACCTGTTAAAAGTATAAATGATTAAATAACACCATCTCTAACAGCTTAAGCTTTCAGAGTAATTGGTTGTTTCACATGGTATCAGTGCTATTACCTCACAGCAGGTCATGGGTTCAAAACCCAACAACTCCTTGATACTAAAAATCCACGTGTACTAATAACCCACCCAAAAAAAAATGTTAAGGTGCATTGGAAATGTGTTTTTACAATCATTTTACTCATATTTTCATACTTCTACACAAGTTTTGAGATTATTTTATCAAATCAAAACATTTGTCAAATCACATTTCTCATGCACCTTAACGACACTCGTTTTAAGAATGTTTTGAGATTTTTACAAATGTTTTAAGACTTTTTCCATTGAAAACATAAGTAAAATTATGTTTCCAATGCACCTTAGCTCAAAACCCATGATTAAATAACAACTCCTCTAACAGCTTAAGCTTTTGGACTAAGTGGTTGTTCCACAATACCTGGTAACATCGTATCGGATGGATAATCAAAGCTCTGCCATAAGAAATTTTCATTGTCTCCTTCCTCTCTCAGAACAAGATTTCCAGAATCTAACAGCTGCACAACTGGATTGATAGCCTTCGTTTTGTTCGATGACCACACAACACCATCTGACCCATTGAGAATGACAAGACTCCCCTGCTCACCAATCTTCAAAACACCGAAAGTATCCGTAAGTGGGTTCTCTCTATTTGCAACCCACACCACTGTTCGAACAGAGATTTTCTTATACCAGATTCCTAAGTATCGGTTCACAGAATTACCAGGGTTGAAGAAGCCTAATTCGAAGCTTTCGTCCGCAGAAATCAGGGTTTTGTTTCCAGAGATTGATTGGGTTTGCGTAATTGTGTCGTCTGAAATGGAAATTTTTAAGAAGGAAGAGAAGAATGCCAGAAAGAAAATAAGAACACAAGGCCTTCCTGGAATTTTTCTCATGCTTTCTCAGAGGCCTATTTGAAACAGCTCGTGGAATGTCTTGTTTAAAGACACTGAATTATGTTGTGTTGTAAGCAAATACCATGGGTACGTAAATTCTGTAAAATGATTAGGGCTATTTTAATCAATTTTTATGCTTTTTAAATAATGAGACTACCTTTTTGTCAAAAGAAAACAAAAGTAGCAGCCATTAGTCCATTACCATGTGTGGAGTCAGACTTTGACGCCCTGCTTATTTGCTTATTATTATTTATAATCTATATATATATATATATATATTCAGGAACCTTATTTATAGATTAATGCTTTATAAAAGAAAAATGCAATAAGTATTGTATTTGCTTGAGGAGGGGTAGAACATGGGTGAGGCCCATTACTCTTTTACACTGGAGGGTTTCTCCCAAAGTAAAAAAGGGGGCTAGTATAACTTTTCCCTTACATTTCATGTAGTGGGGCCAAATTATATTACACATGTTTTGATGGGTTGGGCCCACTATTTAACACTCCTAGCATAGCATGGCATGGGTAATTTGTTTTGGGATGGTGAAAGTTCGTGCAGTCTGGTATCATTCAAAAAGTATTGTACAACTTACCATATGATGATCCAAACCGTTCATTTGATAGGCCACATTGTAAGGCTATGCCAGAAAACTCATTTCAATAGAACGATCCTAGCTCTATGAAAGGTCTCCATAATATGCAATTCCAATACATATCGTAGAGCTAGGATCATCCTATTGAAATGTGTTTTTGGGCTATGACCCTAACATCGGAAATACATTGCACCCCAAAAATCATTTTCATTGGGGTGCAATGTATTTATGATGTGGCCTAGGATCATACTATCGAAATGAGTTTTTGGGCTATGACCCTAGCATCATAAATACATTGCACCCCAAAAACCATTTTCATTGGGGTGCAGTGTATTTACGATGTGGCCCATCAAATGGACAGCTTGGATCATCTTATGGTAAGTTATACAATACTTTTTTAAAAATACTTTGAACTATACGAGCTTACACCATATTATAACTGATATATTTTGAGCGAATCAGTGGAGATTTTATATGGTGTGTGTATGTGTGAATTCTAGTTTTCTTCTGGGTCCCACCTCAGAGGATGATCGAACCGTTCATTTGTGGGGCCACAAATCCACAATGTCATAGGAGATTTTTAGTTCGCTGGAGAGAGAGAGAGAGAGAGAGAGAGAGAGAGGTATTAATTGCAAGAGTCAATTTCTGACAATTACAATTTTGGACAATTTTGTACACAGATTATTCGAAGTTCAAAAAAAACGCTATGTTCTCATCCAGAGAGAAAGAGATACTAATTGCAAGAGTCAATTTTTGACAATTACAATTTTGGACAATTTTGTACACAGATTATTCAAAGTTGAAAAAAACGCTATGTTCTCATCCGAGAGAGAGAGAGAGAGAGAGAGAGAGAGAGAGAGAGATGTGTCAATTGCAAGAGTCCATTTCTGACAATGACAATTTTGGACACTTTTGTAGAGAGATTACTCGAAGTTGAAAACAACGCTATGTTCTCATCCCAGAGATATATATATATATATATATATATATATATATAGGAAAGTGAAGCTACACCGCCGGCTTAAAATACAATGGGCCCATATTGTTTTGGTGATCCAAACCATTCATTTGATTGGCCCTCACATAGATAGGGTGTCCACCAAAAATCAGCTCCATAGGATCATCCCAACCCTTCAAACTGTGGAGGCAAAAATGGACAAATTTGTGAAGGCTTTTACACTTTCATTTTTGCCTCCACAAATCGTAGGGTTGGGATGATCCTATGGAGCTGATTTTTGGTGGACACCCTATCTATGTGAGGGCCAATCAAATGAATGGTTTGGATCACCAAAACAATGTGGGCCCAATGTATTTTAAGCCGGCGGTGTAGCTAAGTTAGCTACACCGGCGGTGTAGCTTCACTTTCCTTATGGTGAGCTTAAGCGCCCAATCACATTGGGGCCTACTTTGTTAGGATGATCCAAAGCATTCATTTGAAAGGCCCTTACATAGATGGGGTGTGTACCACAAATCAGCTCCATAGGATCATCCTAACCCATCCATTTGTGGAGGTCAAAATGGACAGACATTATTTGTTCACAGATCTGCCCATTTTTGTCCTCCACAAATGGAGGGGTTAGGATGATCCTATGGAGCTGATTTTTGGTACACACCCTATCTATGATAGGGCCTTGCAAATTAATGGTTTGGATCACCACAGAAAATGTGGGACCCATGTGATTGGGGCGCTTAAGCTCACCAACACTTTCCTCTCTCTCTCTCTCTCTCTCTCTCTCTCTCTCTCTCTCTCTCTCTCTCTCTCTCTCTCTCTCTCTCTCTATATATATATATATATATATATATATATATATATATATATATATGAGGAAAGTGTTGGTGAGCTTAAGCGCCCCAATCACATGGGTCCCACATTTTCTGTGGCGATCCAAACCATTCATTTGCAAGGCCCTATCATAGATAGGGTGTGTACCAAAAATTAGCTCCATATCATCCTAACCCCTCCATTTGTGGAGGACAAAATGGGCAGATTTATGGACAAATAATGTCTGTCCATTTTGACCTCCACAAATGGATGGGTTAGGATAATCCTATGGAGCTGATTTTTGGTACACACCCCATCTATGTAAGGGCCTTTCAAATGAATGCTTTGGATCATCCTAACAAAGTAGGCCCCAATGTGATTGGGCGCTTAAGCTCACCATAAGTTTGGTAAGCTTAAGCTCACCAACACTTTCCTCATATATATATATATATATATTATGAGGGCAGTGTTCCTGCGCAGCTGCTCAGTTAGCTTAACTGAGCAGCTGCCCCAAAAACTCATGTGGCCACATTTTGGGTGGGATCCAAAGCATTCATTTGATGGGCCCTTTCATGGGTAGGGTGTCCACCAAAAATCAGCTCCATTGGATCACCTTAGGGTGTCCATTTGTGGGCAAAAAATGGACAGATTTGTGGAGAAACAGTATCTGTCCATTTTTTGCCCCACAAATGGACACCCATTGGTGATCCAATGGAGCTGATTTTTGGTACACACCCAATCCATGGAAGGGCCCATCAAATGAATACTTTGAATCACCCAAAAAATATGGGGCCACATGAGTTTTTTGGGGCAGCTGCTCAATTAAGCTAACTGAGCAGCTGCGCAGGAACACTTTGCTCATATATTAATTGCAAGAGTCAATTTCTGACAATTACAAATTTGGACAATTTTGTACACAGATTATTCGAAGTTGAAAAAAACGCTGTGTTCTCATCCCAGAGAGAGAGAGAGAGAGAGGTGTCAATTGCAAGAGTCAATTTCTGACAATTACAATTTTGGACACTTCTGTGGAGAGATTATTCGAAGTTGAAAATAATGCTATGTTCTCATCCGAGAGAGAGAGAGAGAGAGAGAGAGAGAGAGAGAGAGAGAGAGAGGTGTCAATTGCAAGAGTCAATTTCTGACAATTACAATTTTGGACACTTTTGTAGAGAGATTATTCGAAGTTGAAAACAACGCTATGTTCTCATCCCAGAGAGAGAGAGAGAGAGAGAGAGAGAGAGAGAGAGAGAGAGAGAGAGAGAGATATATATATATATATATATATATATATATATATATATAGAGAGAGATTATTCGAAGTTGAAAACAACGCTATGTTCTCATCCCAGAGAGAGAGAGAGAGAGAGAGAGAGAGAGAGAGAGAGAGATATATATATATATATATATATATATAAATTGCAAGAGTCAATTTCTGACAATTACAATTTTGGACAATTTTGTACACGGATTATTCGAAGTTGAAAAAAACGCTATGTTCTCATCCTAGAGAGAGAGAGAGAGAGAGAGAGTGTGTCTAAAGATAATGTTGTTTTTTCTACGAAACTTTTGCTTTTATGTTAGCTTTACTCCTGATTTATAAAGAAAAGTTCTTTACATATATAGATTTATAAAACATGTGAAATACGAGAAATTATATGATGCCCGACCGTCAAAATAAAGTGCGGAGAGAGACAAACCCTCTCTCCCTTGATTATTAATCCAAGGGAAAGCACCGTTTTTTACTTTTTCTTGGTTCAAAAACCCAGGCAACAGGTTTTGTCTCCTTTCGCCCTTTACAATTTGACGGCCGGGCATCTATAATTTCTCGTGAAATACATGTTTTATTAACTATGACATCATTAAGTAGGCAACAATAACCAGCAGCTTGAAATCGCCACACCCTACTCATTGTAAATGTGAATGGTGCCTGCCACTCGTAGGATGATCAGCTACGGGCCCAACCGCTCAACAGAAAAGCTGTTGATTGAATGTGTCTTGTTGCTTTCTTCTTTATCTTTGTGTATGTTTTCTTTCTTTTTCTTCTATCTTTTATTTTACATGGTATACTGGTGGACAACCCGTCCGAATCACGGGGCAAAATATAAATAATTCGCCAAGATTTTGCTAATATACGTAGGATATTGAGAGATAGAAACAATTCTGCTAAAATCATGGAACATGGTGGAGATTTTTTCTCCAATAAATAGAAAATGTTTTGCTAATATACGTGGGATATTGAGTAATAGAAACAATTTTGCTAAAAACGTGGTGAGATTTTTTCTACAATCCAAATATATCACCTTATAGAGAGAGGAGGGGTGCCACGTGGCGCACCCATGTTGTCCAGGATTCTGTTTTACATATATATATATATTATATGATTTACAATCATTGATCGGAGGGCTAGGATCATTGTGGATGGACGGTTGGCTACAAGGCACATTAATCAAGCTATTTCGGTCTTCCGATCAATAAAATTCTGATATTAATGAAATTCATTTTGGGTCTTGCCTTACTGCGGGGCCCACGGCCAAATCTCCCATGTTGTACATTGCATCTTGACAGAAAAAAATATCACACTAATCACTTGTTTCATCAAATTATGTTTAATTTTGACATAAATAATCAGTTTTGGAGTCTATCAGTTCTTAAATGCCAAAACAATCAGGGCCTAAGGGAAGAAACAGATCTAAAGTCTATGATGTGATATTCTTTCTTCTTTATTTTTTTCATGTTTTCATAAGCCCTTCTTATATAGAGATCAACCTATTGTTACGAAGTTAGGATTTGGGAGTAATTTGGCGAGGCAAGTGTTCAGAAAAATTAATTTGAAAACTCGCATTCAGTCCAAAAAATGTAAGAATTTTTTAATTATTAGAACTTCGTAACTATGAATAAATGAAAAACAGTTGTATCGTTCTTAATATCAACCAAATTAAAAAAAGGGAAAAATACACTTAGACCCCATGTGGTTTCTGTCACATTCAACTTAACCCCTAATGTTTAAAAAGTTACAAGTAAACCCCCTGTGGTTTCAATTTGTGTAAGGTAGACCCTCTCAGTTGACGCTTCGTCCACAGATTGAAGGGTTAGGATGATCCGATGGAGCTAATTTTTTGGGCATACCCTATCTACGTCAGGGTCCATCAAATGAACGCTTTGGATCATCAAAACAATGTCGGCCCACTGTGTTTTTGGTAGTGTTTGGATTCAAATATGGGGTTTGGAGGGGTGTATGGGGTCTTCATTAGCATTGATAGTGTTTCAAAAGAGGGGGCCTACCTTATACAAATTGAAACCACAGGGGGTCTACTTGTAACTTTTTAAAACATTAGGGTTTAAGTTGAATGTGTCAGAAACCACAGGGGTCTAAGTGTATTTTTCCCTAAAAAAAACATGGCACATAAATGTATCAACCAAAGCAATACAAAGAAAGTGTTGCAAATTATATTTCAAAATTACGACTAAGAGGGAGGAATGAATCACCCATTGATGAGATCAGATTTGAAAAATAATCCAATCCCAATGGACTTAGAAAAGTGTTACTCACATTCGCATAACCACCAACCTCCTTAGGAGTACCTTGATTAGCTCATCATCACAATAACCATCAAACTCGGCTCCACGAAACAAAAAGAAATCCAAGCAAATGTTTGAAGGTTCTGACATAAAAAGAAGTCATTAAATGCTAGATCTAATATATACTCCGCAAGTTCTTTTGTACCCGAACTGCTTCAACTTGGGCAACCATTTCTTAACAGTCTCATATGAATTTTGAATATTTCCAAAAATCCCTGCCTACAGTATGAATATGAGAAATATAATAAGGTTAGCTTGCCCAACAGACTTAGAAAATATTGTTTTACAGCCCATGTAACAGAACTTAAAAAGATAAATACAAATGATTATGCAGATGTTTCAATTTTTTATTTTTTTTGAAAAAAAAGGCTGGGGCTGAGGTCACCAGAAGACTTTCACACATCAACACTAACTCACCACCTTAAAGCACCTCTTGCCAAAGAATCTGCCATGTCATTTGGCAGCCCTTTGAATATGTCTAATGATTGTTTCAGCTCTACTTAGGCTGATAATTTGCAGCACTATATTCACCATCTACCACCTTCTGAATTTGATTTCTTTTCCCATGCAACTGCATTGGTGGAATCGGCTTACAATGACTAATTGCTAGTAAAATTCACATTGAATATTTGAAGATCGGTGAGGATAACCCATCCCACTTCCCTGTTAATTGGACCAGAAAACTGATTTTTCTTTTCAAATCTGTTTATTTTTTTGGTCCCACCATTCTTCCCTCTAATTCTTAAGCTTACTCTACCTAATTATTTTCTTTTTATGCCTTATTAATGAAAGTTATTGCTCTTATGAAAATGGGTCTCTCTCTTCGTTCTTCAAACTTTAAGAAAGTGATGGATTCAGATTGTTCACTTAAAGAAGAAATATTCATATTGTCTACGATTGTAAAGCTTCTTCTTAGCATTTGATAGTATATTGAGTTTTCCTATGTGTAATTTAATATTATAAATATGACCATTCTGTCATATATGCCTTTGTTTTTACTTTATGCATAATGCTGCTAGATCTTTACAAGTGATATCCATATGTACATTCCTCTTGGGAATGAGATGATGTAATCTTAGATTCATTCATAGGGCTAGTAGGCATATTGATTTTCAAGCGAGCAATGGGTTAAACATGGTTCGGACAATGGAGTTAGTTGATTTGATTGTTGCAAGCTGGTGCATCTGCCTTCTCGACTCTAGCCTACCATTCTTGCTGCTTGACCAATTGGAGGCTTTACATTTATGATCCAGGAGCTTGATGGGTGTCATTTGAAGATGGTATTTTGAGGCTAGAGGAGTGATCAGCCGCTCATTTTATCAATTTTCTGTCATGGTTATCAGTTTCCTTAAGACTCTTCTGAGTTACTAGACATCAATTCTTAATGTGCTCCTAATGTGAATCACCTTAACAAGCTCTTGAATTTTAGGATCCCCACACTCTAAGCCTGGCGGGTTGCTTAAGCACATAATACCTCGGCTCCACCTTTTGGACATCTATTCCTTGCCTTCTTATGCCAATTCTATGCTTTGCTACTTTATCGCTCTCGATCCCCACAGAGCAACACAAACAATTAGTTATTTAGTTTAAGAGGAAGAGCAAGTTACTTAGTTTAAGAGGAAGAGCAAGACTGATGTTCCTCAGTTAAACATTTATTAATTTGTTATGGAAAGAATATTTTATTGTGGCATGTCATATTTCATTCCTACTACATTTCTCCAGTCACCTTGATTATTTTTCTTTCTTTTCAATGCTAATGTGCTGTTTGAGCGACTTGCTTTGTCTTGGGAAAATTGACAATATTGGCATTAAAACAGTACACGGAGTTGTGTGACACTGTCTTACATTGGTTTTGCACCCAAGTTGGTGGTATTGGGGCACTCCAATGGGCTGCCCAAACTTACATGAAATGTCCACATCATTCTTTCTTAAACCGTCGGGAGTTTTGAAGCAGTTCGACACAATAGTTGCGATCTTTATGAAGACATTCGTAAATAGGTGGGGGTGGCACCAATTGAGAAGAAGAATTAAAAATGAAGACATTCGTAAATAAGTGGGGGTGGCACTAATTGAGAAGAATAATTAAAAATGAAGACATCCGTAAATATGTGGGGGTGGCACCAATTGAGGAGAAGATGAGAGAGCACCGCTTAAGATGGTTTGGACTTATTTAACGTAGATGCTCCAGTGGGAAGAAGTGACTCGTGCCAAGTTGATGGAGTAAAAAGAGATAGGGGTAGACCAAAAATGACTTAGGGAGAAACAATGAGGAAAGATTTTTTTGCTAGGAACATAACAGAGAACATGGCCTTGGATAAGAGGGAATGGAAGATAATGATCCACATAGAGGAACCCAACTACGACTAGTATTAGACTAAGTCAATTTGAGCCGGGTAGATTCCTTTCACCTTCTTCATGAAATTTTTCTGAAGGATTCATTTAGCCGAAGATTTTGTTGAGTTGAGTTGAGTTGAGTTGAGCAAGACTGATATTCTTCGTTAAACATTTATTAATTTGCTATGGAAAGAATATTTTATTATGGCATGTGATGTATTCCTTCCTACTACATTTCCACTCACCTTGGTTGTTTTTCTTCCTTTCAATGGTAATATGCTGTTTGAGCGACTTGCTATGTCTTGGGAGAATTGTCAATGATTATCCCAATTTCTACAAGTCAAAGTGCTTATTATAATTACAGAAAATTACTAAAATCTTTCCGTTTCCAGGCTAGTTTCTAGCCATTCCAATTGATAAAGACACCATTTTAATGAATGATGACCATATTGCCCTTAGTTAATGCATTTGAATAACAAAGCGGGGGGGGGGGGGGGGGGGGCGTTGTGTGGTTCCAAACTCAATAGTTCATTAATGGGCCCAACCTAGGTAATTCTAGTAAGGCCCACATTGGGATTGGATCACCCAGGGGCTCTACCTTTAGGGATTTGCTAGCATCCATCTCAAAAGGCATTTCGCGGATGGCCTGTTGCATGTGAGTGTGAGAGCAGCCACATGGGCTCACTTTTCAGCATATTTTGTCTCACATGCAACAGGCCATCCGCAAAATGCCTTCTGCGATAGACTCTAGCAAAACCCCTACTTGTAACATTCTAATAACAGAATCTCAAAAAAAATGGGTAACCATGGCAAAAACTTCAGATTTGTTTCCAGATTTGTTTCCACACCTTGTTGTAAGGAAATCCCAAAAAACCAGCCACGTTTTCCCCCTTTATGGACTGATAATGAAGAGAATTTTTGGAAAATACCACTAAGGACATTGCCCCTCTTCCTATAAAAATGGAAAATTAGATGGGGAAGGGGCATTTTTGGAAATTTCAAATTTCAATTTTAGACTCAAATCAAATTTCAGAATTTGTTGTGTATCCATTTAGGATGGTACCAAGACCAATGTGGCCATCGGATTATGTTTTTACAATTCATATAAATGTCTCTCCCTCTATAAACCCCAAAATTCCTTTTTTTATTCTACTTTTTAAGTAGGTTTCCTTTTCATTCTCTCTCATTAGATCTTCAGAGATTTGAATCTTGGAGCCCAAGTAAAAACCCCTAACCCTACACTACCTGCCAATATCTTCTTTCTCGTCTTCACCCTTCTCCCATTTCTTTCATTTCTTTGCTTCCATCTCTAAATATTTGTGGAATGGGTGTTGAATCTGTTTTCTCCAATAATTTTAGCTTACTTAAGAGGGCTCATGGCATGGCTTATTCTTTGTATTTTTCTTCTCAACCAACACTCTCCTACTCAAATAATACATCCTTCTTCACATCCCAATATAATAATCTTATGATGTTGGGAGGAAGAAGAAGGAAATCACAAGGACAATTCCTTCCAATGAAGTCTCTCTTCAGATTCAAATCCATATGCCAACATTGTATGTTGCCAACTCCCCCAACCTTGTTTACTTCAACTTCGAAAATTCCAATTTAACATTCCTTTCTATCAAGGGAAATCCTATTGGAGAAAGTGACCTTTATCCCCAGTTCCTCCACGACAGAAAATATAAGGTCATTACATCATGCAACGGATTGCTCGTCTTTTTGGAAATAATGGGCAAAATCTACATATATAATCCTGTAACTGGAGACGCTGATCTCATCCCTCACTACCCTGATGATATCGAAGAAAAATTCTTTAATCACGACCCTCATGATATCGAAGATATATACTTTTATCTCGAACGTGTAGTGGTCGAATTTGCAGGATTGGCTTTCAACCCATTGAAAGCCAATCCTAGTTATAAACTAGTTTACCCTATCGACGTTGCAGATTTTACCATCAGCGGGTGTCAAATGCACTTCCTAGTGTTCTCTTCTGAGACAAACAAGTGGGAGTTATCTAGTGCTAACATCATCCTCGACGACAAATTTTATTTTTGTTCTCAATCATTTTACATCGGCAGATGTTTGTATTGGAAACTTAGATATTCCAATGACATTGTGGAGTTTGATCCTGATGGAAATCATGCCACTCTCATCCCACTTGAAATGCAGCTGAATCGAGATGATGAGGTTGCGATTGGAGAATGGGAAGGTAGGCTCGCTTGCACTATTATAATCGGAGGCAGAGATAAAGTAGAGTTATGGATCATGAATGAACACCGGCAATTTTCGAAGATGTATTCGATTGGATTGGAGACAATACTTGGAAAGAGGGGTATAGACAATCGGCATGTACGGCCATTGCCCTGTGAGGGTGGAAAGGTGTTGCTGTTTTCTAGGGGATCGACGGTCTTCTCTTATGATCCGAAAACAGAAGAGTTGAGAGAGTTCCAAATACCTGATAAGGAGATGCCTGATGAGATTCGTCCTTTAGATAGCATATGCCCTAACTTCATAGTATACAAGAAAGTTCTAGTTCCAATACCTAAGAAAGCTAACGAGCCTTAGTTTTTTTTTTTTTTTTTGGAAAATTAATGAGCCTTAGCCTTTTCTTTTTCTATAATCTTCTTCCTCTTCATGTTTGTACTGTGACAATTCAAATGATATTTCCTTTCTAACATCAATGATATATATATAATTATTTTGCTGCAATTTCAATTTTGTTAGGGTATGAATAATTGTTTCAGAATTTTTCAGTCCAATTTTTTTCCTACGAGTTTTATTCCATCAATTTTGGGGGATTTTATCATAAAATATAACATCTATTTGAAGAGATCACTACAAGATCAAAGATATACTTTTCTAAGATTTTGTTTATGCTAAAAAAATGACCATAATTTCTATGGTAGTTGAGCTGATGGTGTAGTTGAGGAACCACTCCGAGATCGGGGTTTTTCTCTTTTAGTTTCGTAAATTTTAGTTATTTTTCATAGATCCAGATAGAATTCTATAAATTCTAGTTTAGTTCTCATATAAATATGAATTTGATATATCTAGCTCATCTTTTCCAAGATAGTAAGATACATTCAATTACTCAAAAAAATCTATAAATTTTTTAGCTCATCTTCTTATAAATTACAATTTAGATATATTATCGTACATCTTGCAGCTCAGATATCATGTTTTAATAAATCTCATCAAAACATCTGGCTAAATTCTGACATGGAAGTATTACGAATTACTTTCTATAAATTAGATGGCTTCGATCTATATCATTCTTAGATCTAGTTGGAATTAAGATCAGAGGAGTTTCATTTCGATCTCATCTAAAAGGTATAGGTATATTTTGAATTCTGGAAGTTTCTTTGGATTAGACTTCATTTTACTTTCATTAAAAGATTCAAAATAGTCCAATTCTTAGTCCATTTGATACCTGAATCTATCTTGTTTTCAGCCAATTTGTCTACAGATTTTCATTCCCTGAATTTCCATTACAATGCACATATCATTTCATTCATTGATTTTCTTGAGCAATATTCCTAAATTCTGCAATTTGGAGTAAAATCCAGATTCCAGAATTATAGAATGTCGAGACTATTCTAGAGATTACACTACGATGATTATCCATACAGGAATATCTATCAACCATACATGTGACTGTGATTATCAATCGATTTTTGTAATATTTTTGCAAGCATAAATTTTGGATGAAATGTTAATATTTCCTATGTTGCTTATGCGATTCATTTTTGTATATGTTATGATATGATAGAATCATGATCTTTTAACATGATTTGAGCATTTTACTTTACAAATATTTAATAGTCTAGTAGAGAGTGATTTATGATTTGGTGAGGTTTATGTCTAACACCTTCCAACCCAATAACCACAAACTGATATCTAAAGATGTAGAGTTCTACAATGTCATAAAGTGGTCATCTTTTTCCTTTTCCACAATTTTTCATGAAGAACTGAATTTCTACAATTAAAATTTTGATGAATCTTTTACAATGATTTCATTTTCTACCCAAAAATTCATTCTGTTTTTGCAAAAGTTTATGGTAATGGTGTATTCTTAAATGCAACACTCACATTGAAAGTCATGTTCACTTCAGAGCCTCCAGTAAACTATCTTGTATTAAATCACGCGGGAGTTTCTACTAGATTGAGAATTCTTTTTGTTCTTTCAACGATGACACTCTTTGCCATGGTGCCAAAGTTTTTTGTAGCTGAAGCAATCCCCTTTCTTCCTCCTATCTATCTTCTTGTTATTGTTTAAGTGGTCATAGTTCTTTTTCTTATTTTGTCAAGACTTGATTTTCTTAATGAGATATTTCTTTTCACTGTTCTCTATAAGCTTAGCCTTGGACACATTGCAACACTATGTTCTTCAATTTGAAGGGCCCGAAGGAGATCTTCTAAAGAGTTCATCCTTCAAATGCTCGAGAATTTTCAGATTGAAGTTGAATGGAAACAATCATCAATACTGGTACCTTCTCTTAGAATTCCATTCAGTAGGAGTTGAAATTCATAGATTTGACTTTAGAGACAAACTTGGCATATATCGGTCATCTCAAACTTTAGGTAATTCCTGCAACATTTTATTAGCTCTTACAGTCTTACATCTTCAGTCTTGTATTCCTTGTATAAGGCTTTCCAATATTTTTTAGTGATTTGATCCACAATACCATCATATAAGGTGTGTTCAGATGGAGAATAGATTTTTCGGGTAGCAAAGTTGCTATCCCTTATTTGTATTTCCCTGATTTTGTGGAAAAAATGATGGATTTAGATCGCGACCGTAACCCATCCGAAGACACCCATAAGGAATTTTCATAGCAATGAGGATGTATCCACAACAAAGAAAATCATTGTTTTTTCACCTTTTTCTAGGGTCGAATTGAGCGGGTTCATGTTCATTACTATTGGGGAGTTATTCAAGACCTAGGCCACTTTTAAGGGTCGATGACAAGAAGAATAAGTGTTGTTTTAACGCCTGAAGTTCAATCCATCAAACTTTTCAGAAAGATATGTTCGTCAAAATCAGACATGTCTGAACTGACTACATAATCCAATTGATGGAGCTCGAAGGAAACAGCTCAAATAGTAACTATGAAAAATATTTCATGGAAAATTTGTTTACCTAGAGTAAGAGGGAGGCCGAGGGGTGACAAGAGAAAGATAGCTTTGACGAGTTGGTGGGTGAGGGGAGCATGAGTTAGGACTAGAAAACAGGGAAAATATAAAAAAACTATTTCTAGGAGTTTTTTTTCCATCTGTTTACGAACTCCATCATATTCTCTACTCGCCTCACCTCCCTCTTAAGTCTCTCTCTTACCAGCCCTCTCTACGCATCTTTCACCTTAGGCCATGTCTAGCTTGCCAGGAATTTTTTTTCATGATATATCGGTCCATCCCATTTTTAGTATAGTATTGTTTCCTGATTTTTTACCACTCCTCATCACTGGATACACTAGTTTCCTGTTTTTTTTTCCTGATTTTTTGCTACTTCACCCTCATCTCCACTTTGAGACGGCCGATTTATCATGAAAAAAAAAATCATGATAGCAAACATGCCCTTAGATAAACAAATATTCCATAATTTATATTTTTATGGTCTCTTAAGGCCATTTTTGACAACCGCAAAAACTTATTCCAAGGAATAATAGGCCCAATTGTGTGAGGCAAGGAGAAAGAGGGAGAGGGGAGAATTGAGTGGAGATAGCATTAAACATCACTAAAAACTACCTATTTAGAATTGGTATTTTGTTTTCTTGGTTTTTACAAGCTTTTCATGCTCCCCTCATTCCCAACCTCTAAAGTCTCTCCCTCTCGCTCAATCTGAACTATTACAGTGGGGTTCAAAGCGGTTTCCTATAACGAGAGTCAGAATTGGTTGTTGAATGAATTTGAATTTGAATTTGATCTTTGAAGGTCAAAATAATGATCTTTCCCTTGTGTTCGGCTATAGCGGAAACCCTCGAATCTAGAGCTTATGGTCTTAAAAGCTCTCATAACTGGCCCTACAAATATTCCATGGAATATTTTTTTCATGGTGGCCAAAGGCAAAGAGTCCAACTATTAAGTTGCTAAACAGTGAAACATAAAATCAAAAGAAACACATTTCCTTCAACCCCATTAAACACTAAACAAGTTCTTTTTTTCCCTCCAAAACTGATTTTTTTTATTTATTTTGAAATTTAGAATAAATACCTTCTGAAGTAATTTTTGTAAAGTTTTTTGGTACAGAGGGGAGAAGCCATCCTCTATGTAAGAATCAAAGCCCGTGAGCATCAGAATATCCAAACCACCCAATTGATTGCAAATCTACGGTTAAAAGTTGACATCCAACAGAGTTGATCAAATGATTTAGACCATCTGATCCACCCATATTAACGAAATTCATTTCGGGTCTTGCCTTATTGTGGGCCAAATCACTCATGTTGTTTATTGTGTCATGACATTAAAAAAAAAAAAAAACTTCACACTTTCATGACTTTTTTTATCTTCACTCATGTTGTATAATGTTAAAAAGCTTTTGTACCATGAAATGTATAAACTTTAGGTTATTTTCAGTGTTTTTTTCTGTTTTTGGTGCAATTGTGACGGATGTTGGATTTAGAGAAACATAAAAAGGGGAGAATATTGTTGATTATTGGACTCAGAATTGTGTTTAATTTTGAGTCCAGTAATTAGTTTTGGACTCAAAATCAGTGAGTAAAATCCTAAATGAACAGAGCCTAAGGGAAGAAACAGATCCTAAGCCTCTGGTGTGATATTCTTTCTTTCTTATTTCATGTTTCCAGAAGCCATTTAGAGCACCCAAAAAAAAAATATATATATATATATATATATGAGGAAACTGTTGGTGCGCTTAAGCTCACCAAACTTAAGGTGAGCTTAAGCACCCAATCACATGGGGGGCCACTTTGTTAGGATGATCCAAAGCATTCATTTGAAAGTCCCTTACATAGATGGGGGGTGTACCAAAAATCAGCTCCATAGGATCATCCTAACCCCTCCATTTGTGAAGGACAAATCTGCCCATTTTTTGTCCTCCACAAATGGAGGGGTTAGGATGATCCTATGGAGCTGATTTTTGGTACACCCCCTATCTATCATAAGGCCTTGCAAATGAATGGTTTGGATCACCACAGAAAATGTGGGACCTATGTGATTGGGGAGCTTAAGCGCACCAAACTTATGGTGCGCTTAAGCTCACCAACAGTTTCCTCATATATATATGTATAGTTTTGCAGGCTCTAGTAAAATCAAGAGAGATTTGAGGATAGAGACCATATGACTATTTCCGAGAGTATGAACATCCCTGTCAAGAAATCCAAAGACTTTCGGTTCTTGCATAAGGGAAATCTTCAAAATTATGGCCAAGAGGGAGGCCTGAATCACCAATAAAGAGACAAGATTGTAAAATGATCCTTCTAAGAAGTAATTTTTAAGACAAGAAGAATCTGCCAATGATTTTCATCTCAATATTGTCACCCATATTTTTCTAGAATGACCCCAAAAAAGAGAAGTTAAAGAACAGTGCCATTTCCAGTGATTTCAGTGATGAAACTACCAAGTAAAAACATATGAGAAAGTACCTCGTTTTGTGTATTTCATGGGAGCCATACTCAGGTTCGATTACAAATTTGTGTGTACATTTTCTAATCAAGACTGAACTAAAACAGAAAAAACACTCTTACCTCTAGAGTACTATGCGGATGGACAAAGCACATAAAAACAAGAAAGAACCATGGAAGAAAAAACTACCCTTCTTTTAAGGGGTCCTTGGAGCATCTTTACTAATATTACCCCAATGGTAGAAGTCCCTAGCGAACGGGACTCGGGCCAAATCCATCCATGGACAAGAAATTCAACCATTTTTCTCCAATTAATTGGTCACAGGAAGTTTGAAAATGCCGCTATATATCAGAGGCTGCAGCTCATGTATCGCCAATTCTCATACCTTGGAATCGGAGGATTCCAGAAAAGAAAAAACCACCTTACATCTGCAATGATAGCAACATCAACCTAAGCAAATCATAAGTAATCTCATCTATTGGTCATGGAATTAAGTGTGCTTGCCTGAAATAACTAACTTAATTACAGTCCCTCACCTGTGACCTTGAGCCCATATTCACACTTTCCTTCCAAAGCCAGGGCAGTCTAAAACTAGTTTTCTAATAGTCCTGCTGGAATGAATGTTTTCAAGCAAACCGCCACAAAAGATGCTATGGCTCCATGTAAACCATCCGATTTGTCAGCTAAACCAGTAATACAACCAAGCATACTATCTGTACCCGGCTAAAAAGTATCCATTTCAGTTTAAGCGAAAACAATTTTCAATACGGCTCGCATTTGCAATGACAATCAACGAAGCTCAAGGCCAAACAATTCATTGTGTCGGGATATACTTACCAGAGCCGGTGTTCTCTCGTTGCCAACTCCAGTGACATAAGGAGAAATTGTTAACAAAAAAGATTAAGGGGCCTTTTAGATACGCGGATTTTAGAATCTAGGTTCTTAGTTTGAAAACAGTGTAAAAGAGGGTTCATGATCAGGCTGCTGGTGCTGTCCTCGCATCGTTTGTTGAATTTTGAGCAAGAAAATCAGGTTTTAAAAATCTCTCCTGGATCCTAAGATTTCTAAAACCTGGAAACATGGGAGGATCTGCTACTCTCTTACTGATGCAAAGAAGGGAGAGAAGTAAAAAATGAGTAAAAAACGACGGTTGGTCCGCTTCTTCTCTTGTCTCTTAGCTACAATTTTGAAGAAATCCCGGATTCTAAAATCCGCGTACCCAAACGGCTCCTAACATCATCAAAGATTGCTTTTAATGAAATCATCATTGATGCAATTAATAATAATGATATATTAATATTTGATAAGCTGGTAACACAATTTCACTGGACAAATATATCAATTTTCTTTCAACCAAGAAGTTTACCGAGCAAGCACCGATAGCATAAAATCTCCTAGTCACTTTGCTTTTTGCGCCTGGGAAAAGAATCGAAGAAGCATCTAACTCCTTCATGCATGCTCCACTTGGCTCGGGGGGATATAGCTCAGTTGGTAGAGCTCCACTCTTGCAATTTAATCGTTGCGATTACGTGTTGGATGTCTAATTGTCCCGGCCGTAATGAGAGTCTCTTGTACCTGAACCGGTGGCTCACTTTTTCGAAGTAATGGACCGAACCATGCCACTGAAAGACTCTATTGAGACAAAGATGGGCTGTCAAGAACGTAGAGGAGGTAGGATATATGGGCAGTGTCCTTGTTTGCACTTTCCAGTAGCGCCTACCAGAATGTCCGCTATTGGAATCACCCATTCCCTCTGTTAGTTTTGAACAAGTGCCGCTCACTTGCCTGAATATCTTAAAACACACCCACCGTCGGTAAGCGGCCAGTCTCAAAGCTCCCTTGGTTATCCATCCGATAACCAGGAAATGTGCTATGCGTGCTACGATTCCACAATAGCCCACTTACCAAGGTTTAGAGGAATTCCGATAGCCCCTCCCCCCTCGTGAAGGAGGATTTCGTGCGGGTCAATATCAACTATCGAGCGACCAATAACGCATGGCCAACGGTATGCGCAAGGGCATACAACTGGTCTCTGTGTTAATTTATAGTGTTAGCACAATACATTTATAAATAACAATAGCAAATCAGTATCTATAACATTTTACTATGGGAAATGATATCCCCCCCTAACTGGATAAAATCACCCCCCTCTTAAATGGATAAAATCCCCCCCCTCAAACTCGGACTGTAAACCTTGGTGAGATCTATTTCAAGGCATGGTTTTCCAAACCGTCCTATTGCCTCCTGCCTTTTTAGCATCCCACCGTTAGCCTACTAATAGTCATCCCGTTGCTACCCAATGATAGGAGGTCGTACCAATGGTAGAGCAGTTCAACACATTAGCTAGACAAGCCGCTAACCTAACCGACCTAGTCAAAAACTGGCTTAGAAGGAAGACTTGCCCTCGAGAAAAGAAGAGTATGGCATGTCCAGGACTACCAGCCACCCTCTAGGAGGAATGCAGACAATAGGTAAGACTCTTCTTTGAAGCCCTGGTCGACCAGTGCAGCCCAGCTACATTGTAGAGTTGCTCTTTCTCGGTGCAAAATGATAGTTTAGTCTTTTACTAAAAATGATAGTTTAGTCTTTTACTGAGTCAAAGGTCGACTTTCATCAGGTTTTCGTAACGAAAGTGGTTGTAACTAGCCTTGTGACTAGGGGTGTAAATGGATATTCGGAAATTCGATTATTGTCCGCATCCGAATCCGTTTAAAGCGAATATTATCCGAATCCGTTTTAAGCGGATATTATCCGAATCCGTTTATGAGATATCCAGCTCTTAGCGGATGCGAATCTGGTAAATGGTATATCCGATCTGTTTAACATCCGAATCCGAGAAGTAAATCCTTTTTATTTATTATTAATAATATCATTAATATTTATTTTTAGTAATGACACACTATCTTTTGTTTCTATAAGAAAAGTGAATATTCTTTTTAGAAAAAATAAAATAAAAACAAAAATAGCCCAAACCCATTCCATCAAAATAACACAAACCCATTCCATCATATACAAAAAAAGGAAGGAAAAACCCAAAGACCACTATCAACACTATCATCCATCCCCATCGCCTCCCTCTCTCTCTCTCTCTCTGCCTTTGTTTTAAAAGGAAGAAGATGATCTCATATATTTTAGGGTTTGAGAGTTAATTTTGTGAAGAGAATGTAGAGGTCTAGTTTTAGGGTTTAGAAAATTCATCCGAGTAAGTAGGAGAAAAAAGATAAAGTGCTGCAATAAAATGTTCGAATTTACCGGATAAACGGATACGGATAATATCCGAATTCGAACAATATCCGATGGATACGAATTCGGTAATAGATATTAAATATCCGTCGAATCCGAATCCGAATCCGAATTCGGATAGTGTATACTGTAATCGAATTCGGATATAGCCATATCCGCTCCGAATTCGATCCGTTTACACCCCTACTTGTGACAAATATTAAGAAGAATAGGAAGTCTATGAAAATTTAAAAGTTGAAAATAAGTAGATTGTCAACAGAGTGGATCCAAATGCTAATTAGATCCAAAATCTATTGTTCCTTAATAAAATTCAAATTACTAAGAAACAATAAATTTTAGGCTAATAAGATGATTGTTAGTGGCCTTTGGGTTGAGTTTCCTTCTTGTAAAATTCCCATTTTGCGTCAAAACAAACATAGCCTTCAATGAAAATTCATAATTATACAGTCAAAATGATAGTTTAGTCTTGTACTTAGTCAAACTCAACTTTCCTCAGGGTTTGATCACAGAAGTAACTGTAAGTGGCCTTTTAACAAATATAAAGAAACAATAGGTAGTCTTATGAGAATTTAAAACTTGAAAAGCAGAGCGTACACAATGCAGATGCAAATGGTAAGCGGAAAAAAAAATTAGGGAAATGATAAATGCGCCCCTTTTCATTACTTAGGACATCCGGGCGCAGTGTACGATGGCAATCAGGTCCCCTCAATCCTTCCCTTGTGATGTACAGCTGCCTCTTTGCATTCATAGATAAAGTGCACCTGGGTGTCCCAAGTAATGAAAAGGGGTGCATTTATCATTTCCCAAAATTTTACTTGTAATTGGTCGGATCTGGACTCGGACTATTCATTTTTGCTGCCAAACTCGTGATTGAGTCCGGCCCATTTACATTTGGATCCAAAATTTAACATGTGATTGGTGAGATCCGGATCCGAGCTTTTCATTTTTTTGCTTCCAAACCTGTGATTGAGTCCAGCCCATTTCTTTACACCTCAAGATTTTATATTGTGTAACCCTGTATAGTCAAGTATTTTTCAAAAAGTATTGTATGGACCAAACCATCCATTTGATGGGCCGCAAACTAGATATATTGTCGCGCACAAATCATTTTCCTAGGAAGATCCCAACTCTCCGAACTATAGAGGTTTCCATAATATGCAGTTTCTCTACAGATTGGAAAGCTAGGATCATCCTATGGAAATGATATTTTGGGCACAACCTATTTACATTGTGGCCCATCAAATGGATGGTTTGGATCTTCTTATGGCATGGGCCGTTCAATACATTTGAAAAATACAGGACCATACAGGGTCTACACCATATAAAAACTCATTTTAATAATTGCACAAACTCAGCTTGTCTCTTTTTCTTCTTTTTTTCTAATTGGCTTTCGAGAGCTTTTTAGAAACTATAATAATCTTCGACAGCTCCTTAAATAAATAAAAGACAAGATGAGTTAGTGCAAATATAGAAAACCTACTCTAATGTTAGTGATTTGCTAAATGGCACTCGTTAAGGTGCTATAAGGATAATTTTGCACTTGTTTTGAGAAAGAGATGGTAATAACCCAAATTAGCAATAAAGGAAACGGGGAGAGATTTACGGGATTTCTCAGTCTCTATCATTATCTTAGAGATGATTTGAATCGTGGAGCCCAAGTAAAACCCTAGCCCTAACCCTAAGGAAAACGAAACCCTAGTGAGAGACTTATTTTTATGTGCTCCTACAATTTTACTTTCACCCCATGCTGTATGCCAATATGATCTTAATGAGGTTCGTTAGGCTTTATCTTTTTATCTTTTTATCCTCAAACAATACTCTCCTACTCAAATAATACATATTTCTTCACATCCCAATATAATCTTCCAATGAAGTCTCTCTTCAGATTCAAATCCTCATGCCAACATTGTATGTTGCCAACTCCACCAAACCTTGCTTACTACAACTATAGAAATTCCAATTTGACATTCCTCTCCGTCAAGGGAAGTCCCATCCGCGAACCTGACCTTTCTCCCCAATTCCTCCACAGCAAAAAACATCGGGTCATTGCATCATGCAACGGATTGCTCGTCTTTTCTCATTGGAGTTTCTACATATATAATCCTGTAACTGGAGAAGCGCATTTGATCCCTCCCCAACCTAACCTCGACGAAGAATTGGAAAAGCTCAAATTTGATATGTTCGATTTTGCAGGATTGGCTTTCGACCCTCTGAAAGCAAATCCTTGTTATAAACTAGTTATCCCTCTCGGCGTTAGGGATTATATCATCAGCGGATGTCAAATGCACTTCCAAGTATTCTCTTCTGAGACAAACAAGTGGGGGTTATCTAAAGCAAACATCATCCTCGAGGACAGATTTTGTTTTGGTTCTCAATCATTTTACATAGGCGGCCATTTGTATTGGAAACTTCAACGTTCCAATAACATTGTGGAGTTTGACCCCGATGGAAATCATGCCAGTCTCATCCCATTTGACGCACGGGGAATGAAGATGATGAGGTTGCGATTGGAGAATGGGAGGGTAGGCTTACTTGCACTACTATAATCGGAGGCAGAGATAAAGTAGAGTTATGGATCATGAACGAACACCGGCAATTTTCAAAGATGTATTCGATTGGATTGGAGACAATACTTGGAAAGAGGGGTATAGACAATCGGCATGTACGGCCATTGCCCTGTGAGGGTGGAAATGTGTTGCTGTTTTGTAGGGGATCGACGGTCTTCTCTTATGATCCGAAAACAGAAGAGTTGAGAGAGTTCCAAATACCTAATAAGGAGATGCCTGATGAGATTTGTCCTTTTGATAACATATGCCCTAACTTCATAGTATACAAGAAAAGTCTAGTTCCAATTAGGGATGGACATGGTTTGGTTCGGTTAGGTTTTGGGGTATACCCAGAACCGAACCATATATAATATATCGGTTCCTTGAGCTTATGGTGAGCTAGCTTACCCAATCACATGGGTCCCACATTTTGGGGAGTGATTCAAACCATTCATTTGCAAGGCCTTATCATAGATAGGGGGTGTACCAAAAATCAGCTCCATAGGATCATCCTAACCCCTCCATTTGTGGAGGACAAAAATGGGGCAGATTTGTGTCTATCCATTTTTGTCCTCCACAAATTGAGGGGTTAGAATGATCCTATGGAGCTGATTTTTGGTACACCCCCCATCTATGTAAGGGACTTTCAAATGAATGGTTTGGATCATCCTAACAAAGTGGGACCCATGTGATTGGGCAAGCTAGCTCACCATAAGTTTGGTGAGTTTCCTCTCTCTCTCTCTCTCTCTCTCTCTCTCTCTCTCTCTCTCTCTCTCTCTCTATATATATATATATATATATATATATATATATATATATATATATATATATATGAGAATAGAGTTCCTAAGGTGTCACCTCATATAGCTTATATGAGGTGGCGCTTAAAAACATAAGGGGCCCACTTTGTTTGAATGATCCAAAGCATTCATATGATAGGCCTTCACATAGATAGGGTGTGCCCAAAAAATCAACTTCATAGGATCATCCTAACCCTTCCATTTGTGCAGGTTGAAATGGATGGGTATAAACCTCCATAAATCTGCCCATTTTTAACCTCCATAAATGGAAGGGTTAGGATGATCCTATGGACCTGATTTTTTGTAGGCACCATATCCATCTAAGGGCCTTTCAAATGAGTGGTTTGGATCACCCCAAAAATGTGGGCCCCTTATGTTTTGTGAGCGCCACCTCATTTAAGCTATATGAGGTGACACCTTAGGAACTCTATTCTCTATATATATATATATAAACGGGAAAATTTTTATGAGGTATCGCTCACCCTGAGCAGCCCTCTAGATACCTCATTTCCCATAGTTGGTTGAGTCATCCAATCCATTGGTTCTGTAGGTTATAGGTAGGATTAGGGTTATGGTTATGGTTATGGGTTAGGGTTATGGTTACAATTATTTTGCTGCAATTTCAGAATTTTTCAGTCCTATTCTGAGTCCATTTGATTCGTGAATCTATCTTGTTTTTAGCCAATTTGATCCACAGACTTTCATGCCCTGAATTTCCATTACAATGCACATATCATTTCATTCATTGATTTTCTTGAGCAATGTTCCTAAATTCTGCAATGTGGAGTAAAATCCAGATTCCAGAATTATAGAATGTCGAGACTATTCTAGAGATTACGATACAATGATTATCTATATGGAAATATATATTGACCATACATGTGACTGTGATTATCGATCGATTTTTTGCAAGCATAAATTTTGGATGAAATGTTAATATTTCCTATGTTTATTTTTGTATATGTTAGGATATGATAGAATCATGATCTTTTAACATGATTTGAGCATTTTACTTTACAAATATTTAATAGTCTAGTAGAGAGTGATTTATGATCTGGTGAGGTTTATGTCTAACACCTTCCAACCCTATAACCACAAACTGATATCTAAAGTTGTAGAGTTCTACAATGTCATAAATTGGTGATCTTTTTCCTGGGAGACAGACTACCTTTTCGACAATTTTTTCATGAAGTCATGTTCACTTCAGAGGCTCCAGAAAACGATCTTGTATTCAATCATGCGGGAGTTTCTACTAGATTGAGAATTCTTTTTCTTCTTTCAACGATGAAACTTTTTGCCATGGTGCCAAAGTTTTTTGTAGATGAAGCAATCCCCTTTCTTCCTCCTATCTATCATCTTTTTACTGTTGAAGTGGTCATAGTTCTTTACTTCTTTTTCTTATTTTGTCAAGACTTGATTTTCTTAGTGAGATATTTCTTTTCACTGTTCTCTATAAGATTAGCCTTGGACACATTGCAACACTATGTTCTTCAATTTGAAGGGCCAGAAGGAGATCTTCATGGCAATGAGGATGTAGGGGGAGTTATTCAAGACCTAGGCCACTTTTAAGGGTTGATGACAAGAAGAATAAGTGTTGTTTCCAATGCTTGAAGTTCAATCCATCAAACTTCTCAGAACAGGCATGTTCATGTTTGAACTGACTACATAATCCATCTCAATATTGTTAGGTTAGGGATAATCTAACATATTTAAAAGCTCGTCTGACATGTTTAAAGGCTAATCTCAAGATAGATTATCACTCCCTGTAATAAGTGTGCAAATGGATGTTGATGGAAGCACTTGATCGAGTTCGAAGGAAACAGCCCAGATAGGAAACATGGGATCTTGCCAGTGCAGGTTTTTTTTCCATCAATTGATGGAGCTTGAAGGAAACAGCTCAAATGGTAACCATGAAAAATATTTCATGGAATATTTGTTTACCTAGTGTAAGAAGGAGGCCGAGGGGTGACAAGTGAAAGATAGCTTTGAGGAGTTGGTGGGTGAGTGGAGCATGAGTTAGGATTAGAAAACAGGGAAAATAAAAAAACTATTTCTAGGAGTGTTTTTTTTCCTCTGTTTTCGAACCCCGTCATATTCTCTCCTCGCCTCTCCGCCCTCTTAAGTCTCTCTCTTACCAGCCCTCTCTACCCATCTTTCACCTTAGGCCATGTCTAGCTTGCCAGGAATTCTTTTTCTTGATATATCAGTCCATCCCTTTTTAGTATAGTTTTGTTTCCTGATTTTTTGCCACTCCTCATCACTGGATACACTAGTTTCCTGTTTTTTTTTTTCCTGAATTGTTGCTACTTCTAGGGGTGTCAATGGATCTAGACGGTCCGATGGATCCTCCGAATCCGAACATTAATGAGCATGATCTAAACATATCAATAGGATCCATGGGCTTATTTTGCATCATAAAATGTAGGATCTGAAAATCTTCGGATTGGATATGGGCTTGCAGCAAATATCCATTGGACAGTCACGATCCGAACTATTTTACCAAAATACCCTTCAAATTTTCATAATGTTTATAATTCTTTGAAGGGTATTTTTGTCAAAACCTCTAATTAATGAAATGTAGTGCGATTTCAAGACTCAAAAGCGACTTCTCGCTTCTCTTGTTAAAAGATTTTTTTTATTCTTTTGTTGTGAGATTTCAAGAAGAGAGAGGAGAGGAGGAGAAGAAATTTCGAGCTCCTCCTCCGGCCACCAATCCACTCCACCATCTCCCCTCATACGCCACTTCCACCACCTCTTCTAAGTCCCGGCCGCCGCTCCATAATCACCTCAAAATCGCAGCACCACCATTATGCTTTCATTACGCTAGTCTATTGAACATATATGCTGTCATGAATATACTATTAGTTCCTGATTGTTATTATTATATATCATATTCTTTGATAATAGTTATACATTATATTCGTGTATGTAATTTAGATTAATTTTATTGTTTACAAGCATTATTTTACTCATAGATTAAACATAAATAAATTTTTAATTTATTTGAAGAAAATGCATATAGGCACACTAAGAGTGGACTAGCATTCTAACTCTTTTTTAAAAAAAATTAATTGTGTGCTTAGCTTAGTGGAACATAATAGGACACTCTTATGGACGGTCCGAATTAAAATGGATCGTGATCGTGACGTGGAAAGTAGGATCCGAAGAACAATCCGAATCCGAATCCGATCCGACCGATAAGGAATTTGAATGGATTGTGATTGTGACGTAGGTGGATCAGATCCGAAGTGGATCCGTTGACACCCCTAGCTACTTCACCCTCATCTCCACTTTGAGACGCCCGATTTATCATGAAAAAAAAAATCATGATAGCAAACATGCCCTTAGATAAACAAATATTCCATGATTTATATTTTTAAGGTTTCTTAAAGCCATTTTTGACAACTGCAAAAACTTATTCCAAGGAATAATGGGCCCAATTGTGTGAGGCAAGGAGAAAGAGGGAGAGGGGAGAATTGAGTGGAGATAGCATTAAACATCACTAAAAACTACCTATTTAGAATTGGTATTTTGTTTTCCTGGTTTTTACAATGAGCTCCCCTCACTCCCGCTCTCTAAAGTCTCTCCCTCCCGCTCATCTCTCACAACTGGCCCTACAAATATTCCATGGAATATTTTTTTCATGGTGGCCAGCACATGGCCTAAGAGTCCAACTAGTAAGTTGCTAAACAATGAAACATAAAATCAAAAGAAACACATTTCCTCCAATCGCAGTAAACACTAAACAAGTTTTTTTTTTCCTCCAAAACTGATTTATTTTTTTGAAGTTTAGAATGAATACCTTCTGAAGTATTTTTGCAAAGATTTTGGTATTGAGGGGAGAAGCTATCCTCTATGCAAGAATCAAAGCCCATGAGCATATTGATCAGAATATCCAAACCATCCAATTGATTGCAAATCTACGGTTAAAAGACAACATCCAACAGAGTTGATCAAATGATTTAGACCATCCGATCAACCCATATTAACGAAATTCATTTCGGGTCTTGCCTTATTGTGGGGCCCACGGCCAAATCACCCATGTTGTACATTGTATCATGACAGGGAAAAAAACAAAAAAACAAAACAAAACTTCACACTTTCATGTTTTTTTTTCTTCATTTGCAAATGCTGATGTTTAAAAGCTTCTTCATTTCAGTGTTTTTTTTCTGTTTTTGGGGCAATTGTGACTTTGGATGTGGACTTTTTTTCTTTTTTTTTTTATGGGTAAGCTGGGGTTAGGCCGACCCCTACCAGATACATTAATAAAATTGAAAAGATACACAAGAAGCTTGAAAATCAAACCCTCTACATGCAGAGGGGACCGACAACAATCTTCTTAATATCAGAGAACTTTGTAACTATGAATAAATGAAGACAGTTTTCCCAAGCCACTGATTAAAATCTTCTTAATATCAACCAAATCAGAAACAAATGGCGCATAAATGTATCAACCAAAGCAATACAAAGAAAGTAGGGCTGCAACTCGGGTCGGGCGGGTCGGGTTTTGGAGAACCCAACCCTACCCGAGAAATATCTCGGGTCGGGTCGGGTCGGGTCTGGTTTTTTTTCAGAAAACCCATGATTCCCAAACCCGGCCCTACCCATGATAAATCTCGGGTCGGTTCAGGTTTTTTCACGTTGACGCAATTTTTTAAGGAAAATTCTTGTTTGGCAAGGCAACTCAACTCATAGAAGCAGAAATTACACTCACATTACACTTGAATCAAACAATGATGTAATTACAATCACATCACACTTGAATCAAACAATGCTGTAATCAAACAATGTTGTAATTATAATCAAACAATGCTGAATCAAACACTTGAATCAACTCAACTCATAGAAGCAGAAATTACACTCACATACAGTAACAGTGGGTGCGTGGGTTTTCACTTTTAACTTTTAACTAACAATAGAAAAAAATGTACATACTATAACTTATGTAACTCGGGTCAGGTCGGGTCGGGCCCCTTCAAACCCGGCTCGACCCGAGATTCATGCGGGCTTTTGAATGCTCAACCCGGCTCGACCCGAAACCCATGAAACCTGAACCCAACCCAGGCTATTTTCGGGTCGGGTCGATGCGGGTCGGGTAAAACCTGGCTCGAGTTGCAGCCCTAAAAGAAAGCACTGGAAATTATATTTCATCAGTCACTTTAGACCCTTTCCTTCATTATTAAAAAAAAAAGCTTCTGCAAGGCATGCAGCAGAAGATCTGAGTCTGAAAACCAAAATTTTCCCAACAATTTAGAGCACAAAAAACCTAAAGGGATGCAATACTAACAAAAAAAATAGTTTTGCAAGCTCTAGTAAAAGATGATCAAGAGAGACATAAGAAGTTAGAGACCTGTCTGAGACTGCATGAAGAACCAGGGAAAGAAAATTGGCTTTTCGATCCATATGACTATTTCCGAGAGTATGAACATCACTGTCAAGAAATCGAAACACTTTCAGTGCTTGCATAAGGGAAATCTTTAAAATTATGGCCAAGAGGGAGGCCTGAATCACCAATAAAGAGATCAGATTGGAAAATGATCCAATCCCAACACCTGAGACCCTTTTAAGAAGTAATTTTTAAGACAAGAAGAATCGATCTGCCAATGATTTTCATCTCAATATTTTCTCCCGTATTTTTCTAGAATGATCCGAGAAACGAGATGCTAAAGAAGTTCCATTTCCAGTGATTTCAGTGATGAAACTACCAAGTAAAAACATATGAGAAACTACATCATTTTGTGTACTCAGGTTCAACTACAAATTTATGTGTACATTTTCTAATCAAGACTGAACTAAAACAGAAAAACACTCTTACCTCTAGAGTACTACGCGGGTAGGAAAAGCACAGAAAAACAAGAAATAACTACGGAAGAAAAAACATTCCTTCTTTTAAGGGGTCCTTGGAGCATCTTTGCTAATATTACCCCAATGGCAGAAGTCCCTAACGAATGGGACTCGGGCCAAATCCATCCATCTACATGTAATTCAACCATTTTTCTCCAATTAATTGGTCACAGGAACTTTGAAAATGCTGCTATCTATCAGAGGCTGCAACTCATATTTCGCCAATTCTCGAAGAAACCACCTTACATCTGCAATGATAGCAACATCAACCTATGCAAATCATAAGTAATCTCATTTATTGGCCATGGAATTAAGTGTGCTTGCCTGAAAATAACTAAGGTCACGTTTGGATACCCACAAGATTTAGATTTGGATTTAGTTGATATTTTGAACTGGATCAGATCCTAAGATTTTTAAATCAGTGACAACAGTGCAAAAAATTCCAATTTTCAAATCTGTTCTGCGAGATGTTATATGGAAATCAATGTTTGAGGCAACTTCCTTCCCCGTTGCTGCTCCTCGACGTTGCTCCGGCGGCGGCTAGACATCCCTCTCCCTCTCTCTCTCTCTCTCTCTCTCTCTCTCTCTCTCTCTCTCTCTCTCTCTCTTAAAACATGATGAAGATGATTGATGTATTTTGTATCCAAAACTCAAATCCAAATCAAAATACAAATGCATGAGGTATCCAAACGGGCCCTAACTTAATTGCAATCCCTCACCTGTGACCTTGAGCCCATATTTCACACTTTCTTCCAAAGCCAGGGCAGTCCACCAAAACTAGTTTTCTAATGGTCTTGCTGGAATGAATGTTTTCAAGCAAACCACCGCAAAAGATGCTATGGCTCCATGTAAGCCATCCAATTTGTTAGCTAAACCAGCTAAAAAGTAATACTACCAAGAATACTACCTGTGTCCAGCTAAAAAGTAATACTACCAAGAATACTACCTATGTCCTGTTGGAAATTAATCTTGACCACTAGATCATGATCATCTATCCATTTGACTTCTTGGCTTGGAAGATTCTTGACCACATTAGAAATCTCCTTTATGGCATTTAATGGCCTAGGGACTATGTTTTGTGTTTTGAAATTGTGCTAGTCATTTACTTTGCATGTGATAGTGTGTTAGTGGTACTTAAGGAAGCTAAGATTAGTTAAGTCTTATTAAATTCGGATTTGGAATGTAAGTTATGTTTTAGACTATGTATCTTCTTCATTTGTAAGTTCTTTAAGTGAAATTTGAAGGGTTTTGAGTAGTACAACAACTTGGGTTACTTTCTTTGTGTGTTTGATATCAAGAGAACAATCTTCTTCTCTTGAAACTCATCTTCTCCCTCCAACCTCGTTGGTTTCATTCCAACAAAGGTTGAGCTAGTGCATTCTCACCTTCATTGATGATTATAGTAGAAAGACATGGCTTTATTTTCTTAAAGAAAAATCGGAAGTCTTTGGATGCTTTAAAACTTTCAAGAGCTTGGTTGAAAAGCAAAATGGTTTCATGTTGAAAACTTTGCATTCCGATAGAGGTGGTGAATATGTTTCTCATGAGTTTGAGAATTTCTTGAAAGAGAATGGGATTCGGAATCAACTTACCACTCGATACACACCTCAACAAAACGAGGTTGCCGAAAGGAAGAATCAGACGATTATGGAATTGGCTAGAAGTATGTTGAAAGCTAATGATGCCTAATATGTTTTGGGCAGAAGCCGTTGCATGTGCTATTTATCTCTTGAATCGGGCATCATAAAAAAGTGTTCAAGGTATGACTCCTCAAGAAGCTTGGAGTGGTCATAAGCCTTGTGTTTCTCACTTGAGAATTTTTGGTAGTATTGCCTACTCTCATTTGCCGGATGAAACAAGAAGAAGGTTGGATGATAAATCTGAAATATGTATCATTGTTGGATATAGTGAAAGTTCAAAAGCGTACAAATTGTTCAATCCCATGACTAAGAAGATTGTCATAAGTAGGGATGTGAAATTCAATGAAGAAGAATGTTGGAATTGGAATCAAAGTGAGAAGAAGAAAGAAGTTTTTGTAGATATGGATGAAAGCAAAGATACTCATGATGGTGGAATTGAAGAAAATGAAGAGGATGTGGCTCCTACTATCACTCCATATTCTTCTCCATCTTCTTCGGCTCCATCATCTTCATCGTCTTCAACAAGCCCCGACTCTCCTCCAAGGAAGACGAAAAGCATAAGAGAAATTTATGAAAAGTCTATAAGAATTACCGATGAAGAGTTGGCAAATTCTGGCTATGTTTTTAACATTGGTTCGGGTGCAATTTCATGGGCATCAAAGAAGCAATCGGTTGTTGCTCTGGCGGAAGCGGTGTCCATTTCATTATCTTCGGCGGGTTGTCAAGCTCTTTGGCTACGATGGATATTAGAAGAACTCAAACATCCTCAAGAACGTGGTACACATTTATTTTGTGATAATAGTTCGGCTATTTCACTCACAAAGAATCCAGTTTTTCATGGCAAAAGCAAGCACATAAGGATCAAGTATCATTTCATTCGAGACTTGGTAAATGGTGGAGTTGTCAACGTTCGTTTTTGCAAGACTCAAGATCAAGTTGCAGATGTTGTTACAAAGGCTTTGAAGACCGATACATTCATCAAGATGAAGGCAAAACTCGGTATTGTAGTGGTCTAACTTAAGGGGAGCTGTTGGAAATTAATCTTGATCACTAAATCATGATCATCTATCCACTTGACTTCTTGGCTTGGAAGATTCTTGACCACATTGGAAATTTCCTTTGTGGCATTTAATGGCCTAGGGACTATGTTTTGTGTTTTGGAATTGTGCTAGTCATTTACTTTTCATGTGATAGTGTGTTAGTGGTACTTAAGGAAGCTAAGATTGTTAAGTCTTATTGAATTCGGATTTGGAATGTAGGTTATGTTTTAGACTATGTATCTTCTTCATTTGTAAGTTCTTTAAGTGAAATTTGAAGGGTTTTGAGTAGTACAACAACTTGGGTTACTTTCTTTGTGTGTTTGATATCAAGAGAACAATCTTCTTCTCTTGAAACTCATCTTCTCCCTCAAACCTCGTTGGTTTCATTCCAACTTGTCCAGCTAAAAAGTATCCATTTCAGTTTAAACGAAAATAATTTTTAATACGGGTTGCATTTGCAATGACAATCAACAAAACTCAAGGCCAAACAATTCATTATGCCAGGGTCTACTTACCAGAGCCGGTGTTCTCTCGTGGCCAACTTCTGTGACAGAAGGAGAAATTGTTAACAAAAAAGACTAACATCATCAAAGATTCCTTCTAATGAAATCACCATTGATGCAATTACTAATGATGATCAATTAATATTTGATAAACAGGGAACACAATACAATTTATAGTGTTAGCACAATATATTTATAAATAACAATAGCAAATCAATATCTATAATAATATTTTATTATTACAGACATAATTTTACAAAATACAAGGATGGATCATTGAAACTAACAGCAAACAAGATCCTTGGTACCCAGCATGTACGGTGTGCAAAAAAAATACAAAATTATATTGGTGCGGAAAAATGTGGCAAATGTTATTCAAGAAAGTTTCAAGTCTCTTGCACATAATAATGTTCCAAAATGATTATTTTATCATATAGATCTTTATAATCAGTTTCTTAGTAATCAAAATCATTACTTTATCCCATGGATCTTAATAATCATTTTTGCCACATTTTTCCGTACCAACATAATTTTGTATATTTTTTTTTTGGCACACCGTACATGCTGGGTATCAAAAATTATGTTTGCTGTTAATTTCAATGATCCATCCTTGTATTTTGTAAAAGTAAGTCTGTAATAATAAAATATTATTATAGATATTGATTTGCTATTATTATTTACAAATATAATGTGCTAACAATGTAAATTATGTTGTGTTACCTGTTTATCGAATATTAGTTTATCATAAGTTTTTTTAATGATATTAGTTTATCATCAGTATCTGCATCAATGGTGATTTTCCTTAGAAGGAATTTTTGTTTGATGACATTAATCTTTTTTATTGATTTTTTGTTTCACCATCAGCATTTGATCAGTGTTTGACCTGTGAAACAATTAGAAGTTAGATATTATTCAAAATCCAATTCAAATCTAAAATACACAATATTTAGAAATACATGATACAACAATACCATTGTTTTAGGGAAATGGTATTTGCCCCCCTTAAATGGATAAAATCCCCCCCTTTAACGGTTTCTGTGAGAATGGTTCACTGCTTGAGGATAAATTCACCCCCTTTAACATTTTTCTTTGCCTTTAAAACTTAACGAATAACATTAGGGGGGGGATATCATTTCCCTTGTTTTAAGGATTTACGTTCTTTTATTTCGGGATTCATCTCTATGGTTGTATTTCCGGTTGTGCAAAGCGATATTCATATATTCCAAATCAACAATCGAATTATATTTGAGGACAAAATAAAATCATTTAATATATATATATATATATATAACAAATGTATGTATATAAACACATTTACCTTGGAACTGCTGAACTCTGATAGATGTTACAACGAGTACTGCATATTTTTCAACTTTTGTGGATTACAATTTTCCCTTCTTCTGTCGCTAGTCACGCCTCTATTTCATTTCATTGTTGCTCTTATTCACATAATATAGGAAATGTACATCTACAACGAGTTGAAAATTTTAAGGTAAATACTAATATGAAGCAATGAATTAAAAACACTCAGGCTGAAAAAAACAATCAAGTATAAATAAAACTTAAGCAAAAAAAGAAAAGAAAAGGAGATTGTCGTCTTTCAGAATTCAATATATCCTACTATAAACTCAACAAAAAATTTCCACTTATTTGTTGAGGAGTGTAATGGGGCTTTCTCTTTTTCTTCCTCGCCTCTACCATTTCCTAACAAACCATAGAAGAGGCTTAATTATTTAAAAAGAAAATGCAATATCCATCAAAATAATACGTAGAAACTTGTACCCAACACTATTCTAAATGAAACTACATTGCCATAACCAAAAATAGGGTTTTTTTAATTAATGCTAAGATCAGCATTTCCATTTAATCCATAAACCAAATTACATCTTCAGTCAACTAAAATCCAATTACCAAAAGGCTCAACTCAATTGTGAAAACACAACGAATAAAAAAACGATTTCTACAACTTTCTTGCTGAGGCAATAATCAACATTTCCTAATTAAATGAAGAGAGAGTTCTGTGTCACAAATAGGGAAATGATTTCAGCGCCACAATGTTTTGATAAACATGCGCTCCACTTGTTTGTCGTGTAGTATTTAAAGGGCTTTAAGAGTTTTTTGAGAATCATAATATCCTTTAAATACTACACGACAAACAAGTGGAGGGCATGTTTATCAAATCATTGTGGCGCTGAAATCATTTCCCCACAAATATCTCCCATATTCTCAAAATATAACAATTTTATCATGATATTTTGATAAAATGAAAAAATCCCAAAATAATCCTGAGAAATTAAATATATCTATATAGCGATATTTTCATTTACCGCGATAGTATCACGATAAATAATTTTATTATTCTATTGCTTTCCTCATATAAATCCAGGAAAAAAATAATATATCCCGAGATTTTCCCTTACTGAGAAATCCCCATGAATAATATTTGTGACATAGGACCTGCATCGCTATTGTGTATATTTTCACTCGTTTCGATTAGGGTTATTTTTTTCTCGAGACAGAGGCCATTTCTTAGAAGGAAACAAAATTTGGGGAGGAAACAAAACAGTATTTTAAAAAAAAAATACAAAACGATTCACCGACGGTCATGTGAACGTCACTGTATAGTGAGACTCACCCTTCAAAGGGCATTTAGCGACGGTTATGACCGTTGGTAATTATAGCGATGGTTATGACCGTTGGTAATTATACCGACGGTCAATAAAACATCAGTAATTCTTATACCGACGGCCAACTAAACATCGGTAATTCTGATAAGTACAACCCTTATGGTTCTCTTACTAATGGTCGTGGCCGTCTGTAATTATACATCGATATTTTTTGTTATATTCACCGATGGTCACAAAACGTCGGTAAATATGCATCACCGACGGTTTACTTAAAACGTCGGTGATTAGCAAAACACCGGTGTTCATAGGCATATGCACCGACGGTCATGACCGTCGGTGAATGTCTCTTCTCTTCTCTCTCTCTCTCTCTCTCTCTCTCTCTCTCTCTCTCTCTCTCTCTCTCTCTCTCTCTCTCTCTCTGCGCAGCGAGGAAGGGATTTTATAAGAAGGGTGTTTTGGCTGATGGTGTATGTGATGTGGCAACACCTACAAGGGTGCATGTTACACTTGTCCGCATCAAAAAACTTGTAGCAAAGGATAAGTGAATTGAATGGAATGATATTTCCACCCCTCCATTGTTTGTCTTTTCCTGAAAATGAAGAAAAAGACAAACAATAGGAGGTGAGGTGAAAATGCAGCCATTTTTAGGAGAACACAAACATGTGTGTGTGTGTGTGATGGGTCCAATCCATCGGATTCGGGTTATCCTATTCCCTTATCAAATGGCCAGTCCTTCTGGGTTACAAGGAAATGTAAAGATAAATGAAAAAAGACTAACGACTGAGTGATGGTTTCTATGTGATGAAATCTCTGCTATTTATAGACCCCCTGGGAATGGTCCCAATCTTTTGGTTCATCTCCACGATTTGCTTATGGAGGTCAACGTTCTTAGAACTCAGCTCTACAATGTGGCTGGACTGCACTGGTCGACCACGGCTTGAAGCAGAGAGTCTGACCTATTGTCTCATTCCTCCTGGAGGGTGGTTGTTAGTTCTGGACATGCCTTGAGTCTTATTTTCTTGAGGGCAAGTCTTCCTTCTAAGCCACTTTTTTACTATGTCGGTGATACGTACCTCTTATGGTGTATGTGCTGTAGTTAGTAGTTCAAATCGAGAGGAACCATGACTCTCCTAAGAACAAAGTTTCCTTTCCTAAAAAATTTCTACTATTTTCATTTCATTGAAATAAAGAAATAGCAAAGGAAACTTTGTTCTTGGAGAGTCATGGTTCCTCTGGATTTGAACCACTAGGAGGTCCAGTTGCCTCGAATCAACCTCCCTTCCATTCTCTTTTCTATTTTCTCTTTGTTTATTTCTGTTACGGCCAATTAGGCATGTAACAGTCGGTTAGGTTAGCAGTCTGTCTAGCTAGTGCGTCGAATTTCTTTACCATTGGTATGACCTCCTATAGTTGGGATGCTGGGGCGGCAACGGGATGACCATTAGTAGGCTTATGGGGATGCTCAGAAGGCAGGAGGCAATAGGACGGTTTGAATAACCTTGCTTTGAAATAGATCTCGCCTCAAACTCGGACTACGGACCTTGGTGGGTGTTTCAGTTGCTCTTCCTCGTGCAAAATGATAGTTTAGTTTTTTACTGAGTCAAATGTCAACTTATAGAAAAATTATACGGTGGCTGACCGTGAAGTCCCATAAAAAGTGTTTTGCTGTTGGATCAAATATCAAGGGTGGTACTGCTTTGACTGTACTTCACGGTCGTGCACCATATAAAAACTCCAACTTTCATTAGGGTTTCGTCACGAATAAGAAGAATAAGAAGTCTGAAAATAAAAGTTAAAAATAAGTAAACTGTCAACAGAGTGGATCCAAATGCTAATTAGATCTAAAATCTATCGTTCCTTAATAAATTCAAATTATCAAGAAACAATAAATTTTAGGCTAATTAGCTTGATTGTTGGTGGCCTTTAGGCTGAGTTTCCTTCTAGTAAAATTCCCATTTTACCTCAAAAGAAACATAGCCTTAAGTGAAAATTCATGATTATACAGTCAAAACAAGGGTTTAGTCTTGTACTTAGTCAAAGTCAACTTTCCTCAGAGTTTCATCACAAAACTAACAGTAAGGGGTCTTTTGACAAATATAAAGAAACAATAGGTAGTCTTGTGAAAATTTAAAATTTGAAAAGTAGAGCGTACACAAAGCAGATCCAAATGCTAATCGGACAAAAAATTTAACTTGTAATTGGGTCGGATCTGGACTCGGGCTATTAATTTTTGCTGCTAAACTCGTGATTGAGTCGGCCCATTTACATATTTGGAACCAAAATTTAACATATGATTGGTCAGATCCAGATCCGACCTTTTCATTTTTTTTGCTTCCAAATTAAACCTGTGATCATGGTTTTAAATTTCGACCGAAATCGAAATCGCAAATATTTCGCCGAAATTAGTGAAATCGCAAATATTTTAACCCAAAAATCTAATTTTTTAAAATAATATATAGTGTTAGTCCGAAATTTTGTAATAAATAAAATATTGTTTTTTTAATGTTGTATAGGATTTGGTCCGAAATTTCGGTTTCAGTGAGGGCTATACCGAAACCGAAATCCAAAGCCATGCCTGTGATTGACTCCAACCCATTTCTTTACAGCGCGATATTTTATACTGTGTAAGCACGTATGGTCACCATAAGATGATCCAAACCATCTATTTGATGGACCACAAGCTAGATATGTTGTGGGCCCACAAATAATTTCGGACGATCCCAACCCAGCGAACTATAGAGGTTTCCATAATATGCAGTTCCTCTTTAGATCAGCAAGCTAGGATCATCCTATGGAAATGATAGTTTGGGCACAACCTATTTACATTGTGGCCCATCAAATGGACGGTTTGGATCATCCTATGGCATGGGCCATTCAATACTTTTGAAAAATACAGGACTATACAGGGTATACACGATATAAAAACTCATTTTAATAATTGCACAAACTCAGCTTGTCTTTTCTTTTTCTAATTGGTTTGCGAGAGCTTTTTATGAACTCTAATAATCTTCGACAGCTCCTTAAATAATAAAATACGAGATGAGTTAGGGCAAATATCAAAACACGGTTGTGCTGATATCATTTCACAAAATTTAACTTGTAATTGGGCCAACTCCGGATTCGGCCTATTTTCATTACTAGTAAAAATGCTCGTGCATTGCACGTGCTTGAACAAAGGATTATCATCTGCAAAATATTTTTTGGGAACAATCAATTTATATTGTGGCCCATTAAATGGACGGTTTGGATCATCCTATGGTGTAGGCCGTAAAATATTCAGTACATTTTTTTCTTTTTTGATAGGTAAGTTGGGGTTTTGCGAGGACCCCTACCGGCTTATTAAAAAATACTTCATTACATGGGCTTACACCATATATATTCTAACAAGAATTTTGTGACAAAGCCTGCAAACCAAAAACATATTTCTTACACTCCCTATTAAAAACAAACAGTATTGTATAACTTACACCATAGGATGATCCAAACCGTCCAATTAATGGACCACATCGTAAATAGGGTGTTCCCAAAAAACACATTTCCATGCGATGATCCTAGCCCTGCAGCTAGGGTTGCAACTCGGGTCGGGCGGGTCGGGTTTTGAAGAACCCTACCCTACCCGAGGAACTATCCCGGGTCGGGTCGGGTTGGGTTTTTTTTTGGAAAACCCATGATTCTTAAACCCGGCCCTACCCGATATAGTTTCTCGGGTCGGGTCGGGCCGGGTCAGGTTTTTTTACATTATCGCCTTTACCATGCTTGTAAATGTCATTTTCTCCATGAATGGGAATGAGAAGGCCACCAACCGTGAATTTATACAAATGGGAGCGGAAAGCACCTCAAACACTCAATCATCAACTTCAAAAATTGCTTTAGTAAAAGAAATGCTAAAATGTGAATTGAGACATGTGCGATGGTGCTTATGTACTCAAACATTAAAATTTAAAAAACATGTCGAAGAAAAATAAAAAGACCAATTTCAGAGAAGACAAAAGAAAAGAAAGAGTTTTTGATCCTCTTCTCTAACCCTCGTAGCTTTTTTTAACCTCTTAATCAATGTTTACACTTCATGTATGTGGAAGGGATGTGACTTGTGAGGAGATGGTGCTTCATGAAGGGAAGTTGGGTTCTGGAACAATGCACTACCTTAGAAGGACGAATTTTAAGCCGACAAACATAATTTGGGGGAAAAGGTAGACAACGAGGAGAGCAACAGGTAGCAAGTTCTTTGGGAAAAAGGTGAAGTATGAGAGCGACAGCTAGCACTGTTGAGAGCTGACAGCTAGTATGATTTTTTTGACAGATATGTACGGGTAGGAAATGCAAGGAAATGGCGAAAGTAACCCAATCAAGTTGAAGAGGTGGGAAGAACAACCAAAACATTAACATGACGTGGGTGGAATTTGAGGACAAGATTGGAAAGAAATGTTTATTAACTTTAAAAAACGAAAAAGCGGGCAAGGAATGCGGGTCGGGTTTTTTCGCTTTGAACGCGGCCCTACCCGAGAATCATACAGGCTTTCAAAACTTAAACCCGGTCCTACCCGAGGCCCGACCATTTTGAACCCGACCCATGCCTTTTTCGGGCCGGGTAGATGCGGGCCGGGTAAAACCCGACCCAACTTGCAACCCTACCTGCAGCTATAGAGGAACGGCATATTTAGGAAACATTTATTGGTTGGAGGGTTGTAATTATCCTATGGAAATGAATTTTGGCACACAACGAAATGGACGGTTTGGATCATCCTACGATGTAAGCCATATAGTACTTTTTTTAAGAAAAATACTCACTATCAGGACTTACACTATATAAAAACTCTCATAATCACATCATTTCCCTCTAAATTATGGGGAAATGAGTGAAACGGGCCGGGTCAAAATCACCCGGAAATGGACGGTTTGGATCATCCTATGGTGTAGGCCGTAAAATATTCAGTACAATTTTTTCTTTTTTGATAGGTAAGTTGGGGTTTTGCGGGGACCCCTACCGGCTTATTAAAAAATACTTCACTACATGGGCTTACACCATATATATTCTAACAAGAATTTTGTGACAAAGCCTGCAAACCATAAACATATTTCTTACACTCCCTATTAAAAAAAACAGTACTGTATAACTTACACCATAGGATGATCCAAACCGTCCAATTGATCGGCCACATCGTAAATAGGGTGTTCCCAAAAAACACATTTCCATGCGATGATCCTAGCCCTGCAGTCTATAGAGGAACGACATATTTAGGAAACATTTATTGGTTGGAGGGTTGTAATTATCCTATGGAAATGAATTTTGGCACACAACCTACTTACATCGTGGCCCATGAAATGGACGGTTTGGATCATCCTACGATGTAAGTCATACAGTACTTTTTCAAAACAATACTCACTATCAGGACTTACACTATATAAAAACTCTCATAATCACATCATTTCCCTCTAAATCATGGGAAAATAGGTGAAACGGGCCGGGTCAAAATCACCCGGAAATGGACGGTTTGGATCATCCTATGGTGTAGGCCGTAAAATATTTAGTTCAATTTTTTCTTTTTTGATAAGTAAGTTGGGGTTTTGCGGGGACCCCCTTATTAAAAATACTTCACTACATGGGCTTACACCATATATATTCTAACAAGAATTTTGTGACAAAGCCTGCAAACCAAAAACATATTTCTTACACTCCCTATTCAAAAAACACAGTACTGTATAACTTACACCATAGGATGATCCAAACCGTCCAATTGATGGGCCACATCGTACATAGGGCGTTCCCAAAAAACACATTTCCATGCGATGATCCTTATCCTGCAATCTATAGAGGAACGGCATATTTAGGAAACATTTCTTGGTTGGAGGGTTGTAATTATCCTATGGAAATGAATTTTGGCACACAACCTACTTACATTGTGGCCCATGAAATGGACGGCTTGGATCATCCTACGATGTAAGCCATACAGTACTTTTTCCAAAAAAATACTCACTATCAGGACTTACACTATATAAAAACTCTCATAATCACATCATTTCCCTCTAAATCATGGGGAAACGGATCAAACGGCCGGGTCAAAATCACCCGTTTTGTATAGAGATTTGCTAGCCACATTCGCTGAGGCTACTTGTCTGCTTGTCGCCCATCCTTTGCTGCAAAGATTAGGAGAAGTACGATTTGTGCAAAGGTGGCTAGCAATACGTAATAGCAATAAATAAGTAGCAAAATTACTAACAGAATACCGAAAGAGTGCAATAAAATATGACAATTACGGGAAAAAGTACAAAGGAAATTAAAAAATTATGACAATTACGGGCAGAAGAGGCATAAAAAGGAGACAGCTAGCGTCTTTTTTTAACTCATGTGCAAGGGCATATGAGAAGCGGAAATGACGAAAAAGAAGTAGTGAAAAAGGACATACTTGGGACTTTGACGGAAATTAAGACGGGACGCACAAGGCAATAGCAGGAAAGAACGTGCCGAAAAATATAGGATTCTCGCTTTTAGTATAGTAAGTCAGGATTGCTGCGAAACCGAATCAAGTTAAAGGTGGGGTGAATTATCCTAAAATTGGGGCGAAAAATCATTGCCCTTTTAAGAATATGCAGTATTACGTGTGCTCTCCAAGAAGAAAGCGACACGTCATCCTCAGTTGCGAGACCGATGTGGTGGACGTTAAGGAGAATATTCACTGGATTTGAGTTCGGGCTTCGAATCCGCGAATCACGACACTCTTATAAAACCAACTACTTATCTGATAAACAACCGTACTTATAACGGATAAGTTGTTGTGACTAACATTAAAGACCCCTGCAAAACGCATCGAACAAAGAAGACGAAGTCCTTTTATCTTCTCTCTCTCTTTTATCCCTTTTTTCCTCGCAAATTCCATCGTTGAAAATGGTAACAGAAACCCTAAAAACCCTAAAAACCCTAGAAATCTCTCTGAGTAAGAGAAATTTGCCCCCTTAAAAAGAAGAAATTACACTTCTAACCCCTCCTTCTCTTCCTCTGTTGAGTTTTTTTCTTCCAATTCCCCTTCAATTTCAATCCTTTGTCTCGACCCTCCCCCCCCTTTTTCCCATTTCGCCCCCATTTCGTACATTTTCGCTTTCATTTTATCAATATTTGAATCCTAAACCCTAGCCCTAGCATCCAACTTTCATTTATCTTGTTTAGGAAGAGAAAAAAATGTAAAATCCTAGAAACCCTAGAAGTCTCTCTGAGTAATATAAATTTGCCCCCTTGAAACGAAGAAATTACGCGTCTAACCCTCCCTTCTGTTTCTCTGGTCAGATTTTTTTTCTTCCAGTTTCACTTCAATTTCAATCCTTTATTTAGACCCTCCTTTTCCCCCCATTTCACCCCCCTTTTGTATATTTTTTTCTTTAATTTATCTATTTTTGAATCCTAAACCCTAGCCCTAGTTTCCAGCTTCTTTAGGAAGAAAAAAAAATGTCATCATTGAGCAGAGAATTGGTGTTTCTAATCCTGCAATTCCTCGACGAGGAGAAGTTTAAAGAATCTGTGCACAAGTAAATTTCTTCGCCTTTTTTTAGCCTCTCTTGCTCTTTTGAATTTTTTCTGCTTCTTATTTTTAATGGGTTTAATGGGTTTGGATGCCGTGGTGGCAGGCTTGAGCAGGAATCAGGGTTTTTCTTCAACATGAAGTATTTCGAGGAGCGAGCGCAGGCAGGAGAATGGGACGAAGTTGAGAAATACCTTTCTGGGTTTACTAAAGTTGATGATAACAGATACTCCATGAAGATTTTTTTCGAGATCAGGAAGCAGAAGTATCTCGAAGCGCTTGATAGGTATTGAAGTATAAATGATTAAATAAGACAAGCTCTAATAGCTTAAGTTTTAGGAGTAATTGGTTGTTTCACTTGGGCTCTGTTTGGATGCAGGTAGTTTACCTTGTAGATTAGTGGTATAAGTAGTCAATAGGGAGGAGACAAATATTTGATTTACCTTGAATTTACCTCGTACAATAGTAATAAGTGGTGTTTGGTTGCCAACCTCATAGAGTAGTGGGACGCTGTGTCTTACTAAAATAGGTACGAGAAGAGAGAGGGGGAAGAGAGAGAAAGAGAGAAAAAGAAAAAGCATCATTCTCTAAGTCAAATTCCATCCTTTTTGAGAATTTTGGCTTGGAAGGTATGAGGGAGGGGACATGGATGCCACATCACAAGATATGCAATAACTACCTATGAAACTGTCTGGTAGTCTCCAGGGATTTCGATGCTACATTGCAACCAAACAAGAGATTTTGCTGATGTGGCACCCAAATGCAAAGCAAAATCCCTAAACTATCTTGGCGTTTTGTGCAACCAAATACACCCCTCGTGTCAGAGGAATGCCTCACGGTGGTCCTAGGTTCAAAACCCAACAACTCCTTGACATTAAAATTTCACATGTACATCCAACCCAAAAAAGAGAGGCCATACGTGAGGGGAAGTATTGAAGTACAAATGATTAAATAACACCAACTATAACAAGCTTAAGCTTTTGGAGTAATTAGTTGTTTCACAATAGGTAGATGAGATTTTGAAATTTCTCCTGTTTTCTATGTGCTAAATATTATTATATTGAAATGGGTTTTGCTAACATAATTTTACACATGTTTCCAATGAAATATCTTAAAACATTTGTAAAAATCTTAAAACATTCTCAAAACGTGTGTAAAATTATGTTTCCAATGCACCTGAACGAGTACCCCAAAACCCTATTTAAAATCTTAATATTTTTTCAATATTTATTGTGCTTAATTTTCCTCTTATTCAGGCGTGATAGGGCAAAGGCGGTTGAGATATTAGTGAAGGATTTGCGAGTGTTTTCAACATTCAATGAGGAACTGTACAAGGAAATCACACAGCTTCTGACACTCGAGAATTTCAGGTATTTTGAGACTAAGTCGATGCTTGGAAGTGGAATTATTTTGTGTGATGTAAATGCTAACCATGTATTATATGTTCTTGTGGTAAAAAGATATGAATTAATTATAGAAACAATGTAAATAAGGATTTTTTTTGTTCTTGTACCAATTAAGCACAGTATTAAAAGATTAAAACATTTCTAATATTCGTGGAAGGAAAATTAATTTTAATTGTGTATATCTATTATACTCTGTGTCAGAATTATTAAACGTGGTGTGACTTATATTCTAATAAAACATAACATCAATTGTTAGTTAGGGGGTTTACGCTTCTTCTTATTGGCAATAAAATATTTAATTTAAAAAAAATATTGTTAGTTAAGGGGAGGGCAGTCCTATGAGTGATATTCCATCCAAGCAGTTAGTCAGATTGCCTTAAAATTGAAAATCTGTTCGGATACTTTCAGCATTCATCGTGGGATCTTATATCCTCTTTCAAGCTTTATTGAAGTTGCAAAATTAACTCCAGTGTTTAAAAACGCGGAACGCGGCCAAGAAAAATCATCGTCGACTTGGTGCGGACGCGGGCAAGAACGCGGTTGACACGGTCCTGACTCGGGAGAGTCAAAGGAGTTTTTATCAAGTCTATGGGGCAATACGTGGAAGTCGGATCTGGTGCAACGCGGAACGCGGCCAAGAAAAATCCTTGTCGACTCGTGTTTGAATTGTAAACAGCAATCTTCTATTGAGGGGAGGTCCTAGTGAACTTACCATACTCAGAAGAGCGTGAGAGGGTGCCCCCATCATGGTGGGGTGGGGTGGGGGGGTGGGGGCAACTACGAATCTATAGTAAGAAGGGCGTGAGAGAGGTACTATACTAAGAAGGGCTAAAATGTAGTTAGTATCAGATAGTAAATAAATAGTATAGATTGAAGGGGATGCTCTTAATGTTAACCGCTGGATGCAAAACAACAGAAGTACCTAGTGGCTTAGTAATGCATTTGGAGTTTCATTTTACATCTTGAAACTCCAGTGGAGTTTCTCGTTACCGATGTGCGCAAGGACTTGAACATGATTTCTGTCCATCAATCTTAAATCAGATCTAGTGATTCTTTGGAGATGTCTTCAATTTCATTTAGTAGTGTTTATTTTGTATTTTTGGAGGTTCCCTTCGGGTCTTTTTGATTTTTTTATTTTTTATAGGGATTTACGTCTCAATTTCCATATGAAAAAGTAGTTATATTTCTGTTGATGTTGAAGCTAGTATGATACCTCACTGCTATTGGTTGCTCTCCTGTCCAATTTCTATGACTCGCACCAGTTTATTTTTAGGGTGATGATAAATTCGCACCCCTTATAACGTGAATTGTGGCAGACTTTAACGCTATCTACAGGGGGTGCGAATTTATCATTACCCAATTTATACTATTTTTGCCTTTATTCTTTTTCCCATGTTCTCAATATTTTGATTTAAATTTGATTCTCTGTTTTCAATGCAGGATAGATGGACAGTTATCTATGTATGGCAACCTTACATTGTTTATTTTTTTTCACGCATGGATGTAGGGAGAATGAACAATTATCCAAGTACGGCGATACTAAATCAGCTCGAAGCATTATGCTGATAGAGCTTAAGAAACTGATTGAAGCGAATCCTCTGTTTCGAGAAAAGCTGGTGTTTCCCACTTTAAAAGCATCAAGGTTACGAACACTAATTAACCAAAGGTAAAGTTTGTACAAGAATAGGTTGCTTGGTTCTCTTTCTAAGATCTTCACAAGTGGGGCTTTACATTTGTTTCTTATAATTAAGTTTGTGAAACTCAGCCATTATACTTTTATTCTCTGCCATTTCTTTTAATAATATCAGTTATCTTCTTCGAAAAATTTTATTTTCCGTTGGGTGTTGCTAACTGTCATTTTTTATTTCATAGTAAAATTTGTGTTGAGTTTTATCTTTGTTTGTTTCACTTCTGATATGGATTGATGGTCTTGGCAGTTTGAATTGGCAGCATCAGCTCTGTAAGAATCCGAGGCCAAACCCAGACATCAAGACCTTATTCACGGACCATTCATGTGCACCTTCAAATGGAGCTCGTGCCCCTGGAGCTGTCACTGTTCCACTTGCAGCAGTTTCCAAAACTGCCACATACCCTCCGCTTGGAGCACATGGAGTATGGTTTAATGCATCCCAGATGTTTTGATTTGATTGGATTAAGGATCCTCACTTTAGGATGTTTACCGCCTAACCATGGTTTTAAATTTTGGCCTAAATACCAAAATTTCAGCCAAATTCCAAAATTTTGGCCGGAATTTCGGCAATTTCGGCCCAAATTACGGCAAATTTTGCCGGAATTTTCTGAAATTTACTTTTCCCAAAATTTCGGTAATTTCAGCCAAAATTTCATCCCAAGTTTGAATTTTTATTTTTTTGTTTTACCGAATTTCGGTTTCAGCTATGTCCAAAAGCGAAATTTTAAACCTTGCGCCCATGGTTTAAAATTTCGACCGAAATCCGAAATTTCGGATACCGGTGGGGACCGAAACCGAAAATTTCCGAAATTCAATTTTTCGCCATTTACCAAATTTCGGACCGAAATTTCGGTTTAATGACATTATTTATTTATTTTAAAAAGTGTTACAAAATTTTGGTCCGGAATTCTGAACAAAATTACCAAATTTCGGCGAAATTCGAAATTTTGGTTTTTTGTGGGGGTCCGAAATGGTTACCGAAACCGAAATTTTAAACCTTGCTTGCGCCTAACTTTTTGCATGGTTTTATCTGAGGCAGCCTTTTCCACCCACTGCCGCAAATGCTAATGCTTTAGCGGGCTGGATGGTAAATGCCACTGCTTCCTCATCTCTTCAGTCTGCTGTTGTTGCTGCATCGTCAATACCTGTTCCACCAAATCAAGGTTAGGATTTGAGTGTTGTTGCCGTTGGCTTTATCACATTTATTGTTTGCGTGGTAATGGAGTTGTAGCTACGCAATGACATAGTATCGCTTTAAAAAGAATTTCTGTTAAAGCTTTTTTTGTTCTGCAAATGTTTATTGCACGATTTTCTAATGTCGAAAAACTCTGTCATCCTTCGAAGCTTCCTGGTTGATTTATTTGTTTCTTTGCAGAGCATTGAGATAAAAAACCAACCGCCCTTCTATATTTTCTAACTGTGGCTGTTTGTTTATCCTCTTTTCATGAACCTAAACCATTTGAACCTTTATTTTACCTCTTAAAATGCTTACATCTTTCCAGTTAGCAATTTAAAATGTGAAATGCCTGCCTATTTTGTTTGGTGCACATTCCAGCCTCCTTTTTTTTTGGTTGTAGTACTAACTATTAAGCATCTTATTCATGTTGCACGTTGCATTGTCTAGCTCTAAAAATAGAGTTCTAGAGCATATTCTACATTAACTGAACTGAGCTTAAAATGGCTCAATCTTTTTACCTATGTCACAAATATTGTTCTCGGGAATTTCTCGGCAAGGGAAAATCTCGGGATATATTAAAAAAATTTATTACTTTTTCAGTTTTATATCAGGAAAAATGATTAAAATAAAATTATTTAAAAATATATAAATTTATGAAATTTAAGAAAAATATAAAATAAAAATATCATAAAAATATCGGGATAATATCATGATATTATCACAATATTTTATGGTAAAAATGGAAATATTGCTAATTTTTTTAAATCTCAGGATTATTTCAGGATTTTTCCTTTTTATCAAAGTGTCGCGATAAAAATGCGATGTTTTGAATAATATCAGAGATATTTGTGGCATAGATCTTTACAAAGACCATATCTGTCTAGTGACAAATATTTCTGCGAGTAAAGATTCATGAATGATAACTAAGTTCCATCCATCGAAATAATGTGATTGCAATTAGATTTAAGAGTCAGATGTTCTCAGTTCAAAGTCATAATCACATTTTTCAAAACTCAGCTTTTGCACTTGTTATAGTATCATTATGGTTTTTTTTGCTTGTTCATGAGATAATGGAGGGTCCAAGAAACATTGTGATACCCAGAGTCTTGTACTGGTAAGGGTCAATACAACCAGTCCAATCAACATCCACATAAGTTGAGTGAGGTCCATAGTGCAACTTGTCAAAAGAACCCAATTAGAAACAACTGTACATAGTGAATGATGATCAGAACAACTAATAGATGAGGTCACTGAGAGGGAGTCGTGAATTCACTGACAGGTTGAGGGATTGTGAAATTTAAGAGGTTCCTAATAAGCTCCCTTGGAATTTTCATTTTCTACTTAACTGGATTTAAATTATAGTTTAAGTCTACTGTTTTTGTTTGAAGTTCTATTTTCTTAACTGATTTGCTAAGTATGTGGATTTCTTGTTCTCTACCTTTTTTTAGGTTTTTCTTCTTTGTTTTCGTGCACTCGACCACGAGCATTGTTAGTTTCTTGGTGATATGGATTAAGCATGTTGAATCTACACAACTAACAAACATATCCCATTAATATGCTTTTAGAAATTCTATATTGTCTCTTTAAATTTTTCAGAAAACAAAATGCCTAGATACACAAAAAGAAGTATCTCTGTCTTTACGTGTGCCTAAAACACTGTCTCTTTTCATGTCTTGTTCTCTGGGTGATCTCCTTGGCAATTAGGAAACTGAGATAGGCAATCGCCAAGTCTTCTTGGCTGCTGTGATCCTTAGAGGGTTTCATTAATTAAGATGAGATGTGGAGATTAGATTAAATGTTCCTTTTGCAATTTATGTGAAGTGAGACAAAAGTTTTAATCGAATGGTGTAAAATGATACAAATGTATTAACTTTTGCTAAATTTGCTATAAACTGAATAATGACATCCTGATTGCAGCAAAAAGTATGCTGAACATTCTGAAAATTTTGGGGTTAGATATGGGTGTAATTTGTTGCATTTGAACGCTTATCTAGGGCTCTTCCTATTGTTAGTGCTTGGTGATGGTGGTTCTACCCAGTTTTACTTTTGGCAGCTCAGGATATTTAATTTAGCTTTGGTGAAGTTATGTGCTTGTGCCCAAGTCTATGTTAAGGTGTTTGACCTCGAGTCTTTTTCATGTTTGACTGGAAAGACAATATAAATGCCACCTACCATATTGAATGGGACAGGACCTTCTAGAATAGTGTGTTTAATCTTGTTTCCGATATTGTGATAATTGTTAACCATGAATTGGGAGAATTAAATGTTACATTTAATTGTGTGAGCATAGAAAAGGAAAAATATTTGAATCTTTGACTAAAGTAAGCTTTTCTGATTATATTTGAGCACTAACTTCTCATGAGAAGCTCATCTTAAAATTATTTTATTTTCCCTTCTTGGAGAATCTACTCTTTCTTGTAGAAGTTCTTAAATTCTAGTTCGTATATTGCTTTGTCTGCTGAGTTCAAATGTGATCCATTGACCAGTATTTTGAAAAACTCCTATACATAATTGGCGACACTGTGTTGATTAATTGAAACAAAATGTGGAGGCATTTTCTGCCTGGCCCAATCTATCTCCACAGGTTCAAATACTTTGAGAGCATATGAGCACTCTTTATCTGTTCTCTTTTCTACAGTTTCCATTTTGAAGCGACCGAGAACTCCTCCAAATGCTTTAGGTATGGTTGGTTATCAAAGTACCGACTCCGAACAACTAATGAAACATTTACGTTCTGCTGTGCCATCTGTTGATGAGGTAATCCTGATAGCTTCAAATTGTCCATTGAACATTTTAAAATCTATCTTCTTTTTTTATTTTTATACTTTATACTATCTATATGTTTGTGTGTTTTCTCTGATGTTTAGAGCTTGATACTGCATTCAATTTATTGTTTATTTTTCTTTCCTTTCATATTCAGGTAACGTATCCAATACCTCTTCCAAAGGCTTCAAGGTCATTGGATGACCTACCAAGAACAGTGGTTTGTACTATTAATCATGGATCTAATGTCACAAGCATGGATTTCCATCCTTCTCACCAGAATTTACTTCTTGGTATGAAATGCCTCAACTTCGGTCGTATCAAAAGAATAGAGCGGCCTCTACATTCATTATGATTAAATTAGGATGCAAGCTGTGCTTTTGTAACTTGGATTTATATTTGAATAGTTGGTTCTGGAAATGGCGAAATTACACTTTGGGAAATTGGGCTGCGGGAGAGGTTGGCATCAAAGCCATTCAAGATATGGGATATGGCAGCTTGTTCATTGCCATTTCAGGTTCTGATCACAACTTTATATTGACAAATTTATAACGACATAATGCCAACCGATTTATTTCGATATTGAAAAATTTATGTGTAGAATGCAATTGGCTTGTTTTAGGTTTTTTTTATGTGCGTAAATATCTGTGTCTCTAGATAGAATGCCTGATGTTTTTTTCGTGCGTAAATGTCTCTCTCTTGATAGAATGCCTAATTTAATAATATAGGCCCAGGCAGTCTTACTGAATAAGGTCCATTTTAGAGGAAGAACTTTACTAAGAATTCAAGCTACAATCTTGGCTTTATGCTTCATGCAAGCCCATGTTTTTCGCTATGATCTTGAACACATCATTATATAATTGTATAGTCCCGATAAAGACATTCACAGTTTGGCAGCATGTGAAGCATGTATCATCTTCCTATGTACAATGAAGTGAGCCATCTTAGAATATCAATCGATAACCACAAGGATCATATCCGTGCCAGAGTAAAATTCATACGGAGTCCTCCCAATGGATGATCAAAAGTGATGAAAAAGGTCCTTTTGAGATGTCTCCAAGCATAAAAAAGTCCTTTGAAGGGGATTCCTTGAATGTGATTAGATGGCTTCAAGGTGCGTGTTCTCATCCATGGAGATTTGATCGTCTCTTTGATAAAATGCTTGATTGGGCAGGCTTTTCTTCATTGGTATTTAATCATGTCCGACGCTCTTCTTTTTTTTATCTCGTATTATCTTGTTTGTGCTTTTGCTGTATTATCTTGTATTTTGACCATCTCGGTCCTTTGCAGTAATGAAATTGGCTATCATTCAGAAAAGAAAAAAAAAGATGCCTCTAAGCAATTAATTCTTTGCACTTAATCTTGCAATGCAATTACCATTCTACAAAGGACTTGGACCCTTTTAGTTGTGTAGGACCGGGAAGGAAAATAGAAGAAAGGGGAGAGAAGTGATGAAGAAAAAGAATGTTCTTGGAATATGTTATGAATAACGATGCCAAGTTTTTAATATGTGAAATTGAACTCCAATTTTACGGTATGTGATTGCCCTAATTGGATACTGAAGTTGTGGAACACTAGAAAAATTTTGGTTTGTGGATATTCAGGAAATCTTTGTGCGAAGTTATTTTTGCAGTTCTAGTTGAATACACTGAGAATTTATGCATGTAATTATATTTCTAACTTTTGGAAATCTTTTTCTACCTAGAAGCTTCTGTATATCCTGTTTGTAGTGGGAATGTATCTGTTATCTATGCTATTATTTGGAGCAATGAGTTGATGGTGGGACCAGATGGCATTGGTGTGACTTTGGTAATTCTTTGGGTCAAAACGTTAAGGTATTCTCTGGTCCAATTAGTGATAAAGAGTTGAAAAAGAGGAAATAAGAGCTCTTCTTGCTGGTCTTCGCGCTTCCAAAGCAGATTTGATGGGATCTTTGCATGTGCGTGGAGGGACGGTTCCTCTGACGTAACTACTTTAGCAACCAAAACTAGCGCAAGGCCATGGCAGTTTGTGATTGTCATTAGTGAAGTCTTGGTTTATGTGGAGAAATATAACCCGCTCTCAAATATGCTCCTAGAAGCATGAATGACATGGTGGATTCTCTATCTAGGAGGGTGCTGATATGACAATGCTTAGTATGGCGGTGCATTCTCTTTTTTGAAGTCATTTCCTTTGTTTTAGGTTACTCTCTTTGTGCTTATTATTTTTTATGGGCTGTCCCGATCCCTCAATGTATCTTCTATATTAATAGATTTCTTCTTGTTAATGTTCAAAGAAAATGGCATAATTTTGGGGGAACTATTAGAAACAAAACAATATTTTTTCTAGACGTAAGTATATATGCCTCTTTTTGTTGGGCATCTAAGTTTTTCTTGTTGAAATTAACAGGCTGCAATTGTCAAGGATTCGTTAATATCTATTAACCGGGTAACCTGGAGTCTAGATGGAGGTTTGATAGGTACGTGTCTCTAACAGGATTGACAGTATGGATCTGGTGACTGTTAATATTTCTTACATTGATTTTTGTTTTTCAGGGATTGCGTTTACGAAACACTTATTTCACTTGTATTCTTATCAAGGATCTAATGATCTATGCCCACATTTAGAGGTTTGGTCTAAATGTTACAAGTTTTTGCTGGTGCCTAACAAGGAACCAAACTTTCAACTACAAACTGACTCGTTTCTTCGGCAGGTTGATGCTCATGTTGGTGGTGTCAATGACTTAGCGTTCTCTCATCCCAACAAGCAAATATGCATAGTAACCTGTGGAGATGATAAGCTGATAAAGGTGCGAGTAGGAACATAGCTCCTTTCAGTTTTATGCCTTTGCTTAACTTCTTCATGCCATTCTCACAAAGGTTTTAAATTTCGGTTGCGGATACCGAAATTTCGTCCGAAATACCTAAGTTTAGGCCGAAATTTCGATAATTTTGGCTGAAATCTAATTTCGATAATTTCGCTCAAATCTTATAAATAATTTTTAAAATTGCATTTTTCCAAAATTTCGGCTTTGGTTGATTTCAGTTTCGGTCTTGACTGAAATCTGAAATAATTTCGGATTTCGGTCGAATTTTAAAACCTTGATTCTCACCTTCCCTGAGTTAAAAGTTATATCCATTATTGTTTCTAGGTGTGGGATTTCAACGGACAGAGGCTTTATAATTTTGAAGGGCATGAGGCACCTGTTTATTCTGTGTGCCCTCATCACAAGGAGAGCATTCAGGTACCAAAATCTATCCTGCGGAATTCATGACTTGTATCCGTGAAGTTCATGACTTGTATCCCGTAGAGTTCATGACTTGTATCTATAATATAGTTACCTCCAGCATTCGTTAATCAATAGAAACCATCAAGTTTTAGTATAGAATACCATGTTGTTTTCTTGGTTTCTGTTGGCTTTAGATCAATAGCTCAAAATCTACTGTACCTTTGAAACTTCTCAATGAATAACAAATAGAATCTCCTGCACTGTGCTTTCAAGTATCGCCCCAGAATTTAAACATGTCATGATAAAAAGACTATGTTCTGTATTTTTTGAACAATAAATATGCTCGACCTCTGTTAATTCGATGAAATTTAAATGTAGTAAAACAAATGTTAGTTTGTTGGTTTCTAATTTGATGCTTTGGGTGTCACCTTTCTGATGATGTAAATTCCCCATGTGCAAAATGGCCATGGAGAGGTAAGATTTTGAAGTAAGGCCGGAGGCACATGAATCGAGTTCGCATGAATCTTACACTTGTGGCATTTTTCACATACTGATGGAAATCGTTCTCCATTGTGATCCAGTAAAAGCCTAGCCTCATGATCTGTTGGCCAACATTCTTCCATTCATGTGGGGATTACAGACCCCATTGTGGACATCTTCAATAATCCTTTCTGCCTTTTCCTCTTTCACACATAAAAGTGGAGTCCCACCGTAGGAGCGTTTATAGAGATCACCCTCACACCCAACGAATTGCATTGCCAACCTCCTGATTGTCTTATCATTTTCCGTTGCATGTTCGGGATACGTCTGGTGTTCAATATATTCCCTAATGTCCATAAACCATGGTTTATCGTCCCCCTGAGGGTCGAGTCCCTGGTTGATATCACCCGTCGACTCTTACATGTAGAAAAGACCGGGTTTCCGCTCCGACTGATCAATGCCTGTACGGGTCGACTTACCCCCTGATCGATAGTAGGGCAGCCTCTCAGTCCTCAGGTCATGGACCTTAAGAGTTTATGACCACTGCCCAGATTCCTGCGGGGGCAGCAGTTGGACATGACACTTAGCCGATCTTTCTGGGTGATCAGCCACATCGAGATTGAGTTAATGAAGGTTATCCGGAAATGAGAATTCGTTTTTTTTTTGGTGCTGCCACGAACATAACAAGCCAAAATACCTGTTAAGAACAGATATCAAATTATGTTTGCATTGTAGAAATAAGGACTTCTCCCTAATATATACACGTATACCAAGTCAGCAGATATTAGTAGACTCCATGTATGAAGTGCCTTCAGTAGCTGGTATGGGTTGCTAACTAGTCACAGGGCAACTACTTCTTGTCTTGACCGCCCAAACCTGGTTTGCTTTCTAATTGGGCCTGAAAACTATTCCCGACTTGGCTCGTAACTGGACAGGTCGAGCCTAAATCCTTGGAACTCAGCTCTATACTCTAAACGAGCTGATTTCTAAATAAGCCTAAAACCTAAGTCCAAACCTATCCTCAATTGAGCAATGCCTGTCTTTCTGACATGACAACCATTTGCAGTCCTAATCCAGAAATATATTTCTTCCCTTTCTTATGTTGATGTAGATTGTGCTGCCAAATTTTCTTACCGTGCTCCAGTAAATACTTTTTTGTGCTTCTTGTTAGGATACTCCCTTTTCTCCCAGAAAAGGAAAGCATGAGATGGCTGCTCATTCCAATGCAGAAGCCAAGTAGCATGGATCATAATAGCTTTTAGATCTTTTGTCTCTGTTGCCCATTATTTGATTTTGGTATCCATTTGTAGACTCTGGTACCATTATTTTGTGACAATAAGAGCACTATCCAGAATTCCAGATTGAGTTGAACGTTGCCTTCCATGTCCTGGCAAAGCACATTGAAATTGATTGCCTGTGCGTTTTTGTTGGGAATTTCTTGATGGCTCTGTGCTCTTTCATCATATTTCCTCTTCCATTTAAGTTGGTTATTTGTTCATCAATATTGTTTCTCCATTGCTTTCATCAATTCCCTGTTAGCAAATTCTTGATGCCAAAGCAGATAAAGATTGCTTTTTCTTTGTGGCAATCTAAGTATAATTAATACTCGTACCAAATTCTGAGGGAGTTGTGATGACAACATTTTCTGAGGACATTGATGTTTCTTTCTTTTTTCTTTTTTTGAAATGAAAGGACATTGCTGTCTTTCTGTTGTATAACATTATTTTCCATATTTTATGCCCAGAGACGTATGCCATTTATGTGATGTTGAGCAAATTAGTCATTTTTTATATTGTAAGTGTCATTTAGTAAAGTTAACCATCAAACAAATATTGTTTTGTTTTTCCTCTTGCGACTGAGCTGATCAATTTGTTCCTTCACTCTCTTCAATAGTCTCAAAATAGCACTGAAATCTCAAGAAGCATCAACAATTCTAATTAAATTACTTGTTCAAAGAGCAAATTAAAATTAGTCATTTCATATATTGTTAAGTGTCATTTAGTGAAAGTTAACCATCGAAACAAATTATTGTTTTGTTTTTTCTCATCCGAGTGAGCTGATCAATTTGTTCCTTAACTCTCTTCAATAGTCTCAAAATAGCACTGAAATCTCAAGAAGCATCAACAATTCTAATTAAATTACCAGTTCAAATCTTTAGTCTGATCTAACATGAAAGAAAGTAGCAGAGATAAATTCTTTGGCTTAGATAAGAACACTCAAAATTACCATTCAAATAAAATAAAATAAAATAACATAAGAACACTCAAAATAAATATGTTCAAAATTATTTTAAAAAAAACCCTGAAAGAAAGATCCTCCTCCTTGTGTCACCTTTTCCTTGAAGGTGATCGGCACAAACTCCCGATTTTGTAATGCCATGATCAATTTTTTTTAATAGGCTTTCCACCGCATAGCATCCTGCCCCGAGCTCCAGCACTTTTTCATGTTCGTAATTAGAATAACTAGGGGTGTCAATGGATCCACTTCGGATCGGATCCATCCATGTCTTGTTCAGGATCCGTTTGGATCTCTTTTCGCTTGGATCCTTTTTACAGTACTTTTCGGATCATACTTTTTGAGTCTGGGTCACGATCCATTTCAAATCGGACTGTCCATCAGAATGTCTTAGATCGTTCTTACGTTATATACAGTTTGGGCTTAGGGTTAGGGGAGGGAAGATAGAAAAAATTGAGAGAGCAGAATCGTCATTGAAACAAATAACGGGAAGATGAAACGTTGTGTGTTGTTTTGAGTAGGCTTTTTAAATGTTACGAAAATATACCTCTTGATTAGACATAAATGATGGAAATATGAAGGTTATTTTTCATACATTGGTGCCTTCCATTCATATCTGATGCTTTATCGGATTTTGTCGCTACATCTGGATCATGATCCAAAATAATTTCGGACCTTAGGATATGAATCTAATGGCATGGTTCAAATCCAGCTATTGGGCCCAAATCCTGTTCACTAGCGTTCGGACCTGTTGGATCCATCGGACCATCTTGGTCCATTGACACCCCTGAAAATAACCAACATGTGCTCAACCTTTCAGGCTCAACTTTATCCTTGTTGGGTTGCTATTTCCTTGTGAAGAGGCTAAAGCATTGAAATCACAATTAAGATACTAAAGCATTGAAATCACAATACGTACCCGAGCCACACCAACACTCATCTTTGAATATATGCTAGTTAGATCCGAGTCAGAAATATTATCGAATGAGATTATTTTAAGCTGAATCCTGAAACGCAGAGGAAAAACTTTTTTTTTTCCACTTATAAGATTAGTTACATTTGAAGCCTCTTGTTCCTTGGTGGCACGCTCAAATAACAATTTGATATTACATCAAATCTTTGTAGTTTATTTTTTCGACTGCTCTGGATGGAAAAATTAAGGCGTGGCTGTATGACAATGTGGGATCTCGAGTTGACTATGATGCTCCTGGACACTCGTGTACTAGAATGCTTTATAGTGCTGATGGAAGTAGGTAAGATCATGTTCATTAATTAGACAATAAATTTAGGGCGTGTTCGGCAACTATTCTTTTACGGGATTTTCCCCTTTTTTAGGGGTGGAGAATGACGAAAGCTAAAAAAATCTCAAAAATCTTGTTCGGCTGCGTGACCCGCTAAGGCCGTTTACAAAATTTCTGCTACTTTTTCAACTAAAAAATAGGATTCCTTGAAGCGATAAATAACCGTTTCTAAAGTTTCTCATCACTCCGTTTCCGCCCGATTCTTTAGGCGAAAATGAGAAGTGTTGCCGAACATGCCCTTAGATATTTAGATTAGTTATTTTTGGTATTTTCTCTTTTCGGAGATATATACTTATAATTATTCTTTCTTTTAATCCCAGATTGTTTTCTTGTGGGACAAATAAAGATGGGGACTCTTACCTGGTTGAATGGAATGAAAGTGAAGGGGCAATAAAGAGGACTTATTCCGGGTTTAGAAAGAAATCAACTGGTGTTGTGCAATTTGACACTACACAGAATCATTTTTTGGCTGTTGGTGAAGATCACCAGATAAAATTTTGGGATATGGACAATGTTAACCTTCTCACTAGCACCGATGCCGAGGGTGGACTCCCGGTCAGCCCTAATTTGTAGCTTTAAGGCTTTAGTTTCTATAATTGGTACCATTACATGATGTTGATCAGTTCTTTGTAATCATTAATTCAATTGCTTCAGAATCTTCCATGCGTGAGGTTCAACAAACAAGGAAATCTGCTGGCTGTTACTACGACAGATAATTGTTTCAAGATCCTTGCTAATGCCGATGGCCACAGATCTCTGCATGCAATTAAAAGCCGGTCCTTTGAAGCGTTGAGAGCACCAGTTAAGCCTTCTCCTATTAAGGTTTTTTTTTTTTTTTTGAGTGGTTAAGGTTGTGGTTTTTTTATTACAATATGAGGCTTGTAAGGCTTCTTTACTGATTCCTGTCGTGTTCATTGATTAGGTATCTGCTGCTGCTGTAGTTCCAACAATCAATGCTATAATTAGTAGAGTGGATCGCGTAGACAGCCCTGCAAGGCCTTCTTCTATTCTCGTATGTGATATAGGGAGACTTAAAATCTTAGTGCTATTCTTTTTGAAGATTCTGAATTTATTGCAGTAATAACCTATGTCACAAATATCTCCGATAAGTTTTATTCTCAGTTACAGCCTTACAGGTAGCTCAGAACCACTTGGGATAGTCTCTCTCTCTCTCTCTCTCTCTCTCTCTCTCTCTCTCTCTCTCTCTCTCTCTGTTTTGAATGGTAATTTTTTTTAGGGTTTTGTAAAGCGGAACAAAGCAGGATAGTCTAAACCCTTATGTCTGACTATTTCGTAAAACATAGGAAAGGGCTCTTTCTTTCTCAGTCAATTTAGTTGCTGTTCGCCTCTTCCTTTCCAGTCTAGCCCAAGCTATTATAAATTATTTATTTCCCTTGCCCAAACATTTCAATATATGTTGTAGAATGGGATTGATCATGCTACTAGAAGCTCAGAAAAGCTGAGAGTTTCAGAGGAAGTAGCTGATAAAACCAAACCCTGGGAGTTGGCTGAAGTTGTGGACCCCATTCAGTGTCGAGTTGTTACCATGCCAGGCAGCACGGATCCTCCCACCAAGGTGTGCCTCTGTTTAATAATTTTTCATTTTTTTTTTGTGGAAATATTTTTATCAAACCATTCAAAAAAAAATTATTAACCCCATTTATGTCAGGTTGCTCGTCTTCTTTACACAAACTCTGGCATTGGCTTATTGGCACTTGGATCAAATGCGATTCAGAAGCTATGGAAATGGAGCCGCAGTGAGCAAAATCCTAGTGGAAAGGTAAATTTAAAAGTCACGCATGTTGGGTATTTATGTGAAATGTTATTTTTAAGAAGAGATTTCTTAACCGAGCGAGGTTTAAAGGCCACTGCCAGTGTTGTTCCACAACATTGGCAACCAAATAGTGGCCTTCTTATGACTAATGATGTCTCAGATACCGAACCTGAAAAAGCTGTCCCCTGCATAGCACTCTCAAAGAATGACTCATATGTAATGTCTGCATGTGGTGGGAAAGTGTCCTTGTTCAACATGATGACTTTCAAGGTATAAGTGGTAGTATTTCTCTATTGACTACAAGTTATGTCAATTTTCTTTTTTAATAACTAGGTATGTCTTTACATTATTCTGAAGGTAATGACGACATTCATGCCACCTCCGCCAGCTTCGACATTCTTAGCATTTCATCCACAAGATAATAACATTATAGCAATTGGAATGGAGGATTCAACCATTCACATCTACAATGTTAGGGTGGATGAGGTATACTCTTGCTTGTGAACTGCTCTCCTTATCAGGTCTTTGAATTACTTTTTAAACAGGTAAGTGATTTTCTTTCTTGGTTTTTTTCCAAGGTAAAAACAAAATTGAGAGGTCATCAGAAGCGGATAACAGGTTTAGCTTTTTCCAGCAATCTTAACATCCTTGTTTCTTCAGGTGCTGATGCTCAGGTAAGTCCCACAATGGTTCTTTTGGTAATTCCGTCCTTCTGTAAGTCTTAACATTATTCTATCATATTATACCATTAAAAAAAAACATTATTCTATCATATTAGCCATGATTGAATAGCCTTGAAAACTGTTTCTCCATTGCCTAAACTCGCTCTCCCCTTTAAACTTAGGGGTGCAACTCGGGTCAGGTTGGGTTGGGTTGGGTTGAAGCAAACCTGAACCCGACCCGAAACTCTAAACCGTCAACCCGAAACCGACCGGATCCAACTCTCAACCCGATGAAGGCAAACCGGACCCAACCTGAAAATTTAATATATCAACCGGAACCCGACCTGATTTCCCAATTCGGCTCAGGTTGAGTCAGCTCGGGTCGGGTTGACCCGGTTATGTTGATATCTTTCCCCTTTAGGTTTTATGTTCTAAAAAACAAAACTGAAAAATGGTAAAAAATATATTTTTTAAAAATGTCGGGTTTTGACGTGGGTCGGGTCAAGCCGACACCTCAACCCGAACCCGACCAGACTCGCATTCAACTTCCTCAACCCGAACCCGACTTGAGTCCTGACTCAAACACAACCTGACCCGTAAATTTTTTGGGTTGAACCCGAGCCAAGTTGCACACTTGCACCCCTTTTAAAACCTGGGAAGGATCTTTTTTTTCTTCCTTTCTTTCTATTACATTTTGTTCTCAACATCTCTTTGTTGTTCTTTTCATGGCCATGTGCAAAGATGTGCTTATGTGCATGTGCATGTGCATGAAGGGAAGACCTCTAAATGCTTGACTATGCCCACTGTCTCATAAGAGCTGCTTGAAATTTCATACCTTGCATCTGATCTGGGAATTATTCTTGACTGCATGCAAAAGATAAGCAGCATTGCATTTTCATTTATTAGTGTGAAATTTATTTTGTTTTCTTAAAGAAATTCGCAGAATGCGTATGAATTAGGAAAAGCAATCTAGAATTGTATATACTACCTTTTTGAAGGATGCTCAGCATGATTTTATGATAAATACATAATGTTTTATGTCTATTTGATTTCCATTGTATTAGTTTGTTGCTGAATTGTTGTTTCCACTGTATTCTGTTTGATATAATTGTTAATCTAATATAATATTTTATTTATGCTGTCACTTATAGAGTGCATTGTTTCTAATATTTCTTCCAGATTTCAATTTAATTGTTAAATTGTGTAAGCTCCATTTACATTTTAGTCACTCACATACACTAGCCCCTCTATCCTGCCTTTATGATGCACTTATTAAATATCCGTTTGGTAGGTTAAAACAATCAAAATAGTTGTTCCAACCCTTGATATTGGGAATTTGGGACCCAAACTTCGAACTGATTTGCTAGCTCTGAGTAGAAACCATGATTTTGCATTTCAATCCCTAAGCGTTTCGTTCCCGTATAAACATTTAGCACTAAAAGCTTCTATTTTTCTCATTAGTTCCCATTCGTAAAAGCTTCAATTTTTCTCATCTGCAATTTTGTATTCATGTTCATTAATTCCGTTTCTTTCATAATTTTATGTGAGGTAGAGTACACTAAGTGGTTTGACAAAGGTCCACATTGACAACATCGGCCCGAGTTTTTAGTAATATATAACTGTTATTTTCTGCAGCTTTGCATATGGAACACTGATACATGGGAAAAAAGAAGATCAATTGCAATTCAAATCCCTTCAGGGAAGGCCCTTGTTGGTGATACTCGAGTCCAGTTCCATTTGGATCAAGTTCGGTTGTTGGTATTCCATGAAACCCAGCTAGCAATTTATGATGCCTCCAAGATGGAACGCGTTAGACAGGTAGGAAGTTATTACTCCAGCATATGCCATTGAGAACATTGGAAAAAAATTATAATTAATTTTTTCTTTGCAGTGGGTCCCACAAGATATCCTATGTGCGCCCATATCTTACGCCGCATACTCCTGCAATAGCCAGCTAGTTTATACTTCCTTTTGCGATGGTAATATTAGTGTGTTCGATGCTGATAGCTTGAGACTAAGATGTCGCATTGCCCCATCAGCATACCTGTCCCCGGAAGTGATAAACAGGTGATTTCAAGTAAATTAGATGGGAATTGCTGATGATTTTCTTCAAAGATCCTAATATTTGAAATTAGCTTGCATTTCTTTTAAATTTTTCAGCAACCGATCAATCATGATTATTCTTCAATTTTCTCATATCAGAATATAGGGAAATTATATCCCCATTCCCATATTTTGATAATGGGACTCACTTTGTTAAGCACTTTCTGATAGGATCTTGATACTTTGTTGGGAATTGTGGCATCTTTTAACATCTAAATAGAAAAGTGTAAATTGAAGAAGAGCAAAATTATCCAATATGGGAGTGTGAGTATCATTTTCCAAGAATATATAAAATTTGTGGTTGTTTAGGCTTATCACGTTCTCTTATGTCGGGTTTCACTTTTACTCCCATCATTAAATTTTTTTGTCTTCGAAACCTTTCTTGTCGCTGTTTTTCTTTCTTTCATGACATCTTTATTTTCATCTCATCTCGTTTATTAGATCCAGTTTCTATTGCTGACTGGTTGCTTTCTGTTCCCCATGGGACTACTTTTTTTTTTATGAAATAGGGTATCCCCACCCAATTTTTAGGGCGGGAATATTCCCTACAGATGTGCGCAATCACCCTTAAGCCACACGCACCAGGTAAGCCCGAGGGGATTTGAACTCGCGTCAATGGGGAGCATACCCATGACTTTAAACCAAAAAGCCACACCCGTACGGGTTTGGGACTGCTTTTATTATCAGTGCTATATTATCATCAGTTTAATACCAACTATTTCTTTCTCCTTTTCCAGTTGACAAAATTACGGCTATCTCACGGATTCCCTTCCGATATGACCAAAGCAGATTGTTAAGATTGTTATTTGCTTTGATCCACCTAAACTTTTTATGATTAATTTTTTTTTTGAATGGAAAACTGTTATGATTAATCTTAGTCAAGGATGCTATTTTTGAGTTTACATGATTGTATCTCTCTCATATTTAAATCTATTTTCTTCCCTTGCTGATGAATATACCGAGCATTTATTTTGCCGAATTTCATCTTCCAGTATCAAACATGTAATTTTTCTATTCTCCCAGCAGCCAATCGGTGTACCCTGTTGTCATTGCGGCACACCCACATGAGCCAAATCAGTTTGCGACTGGGATGAATGATGGCACAGTCAAAGTTTTAGAGCCTTCGGAATCCGAGGGAAGGTGGGGATTGGCAGTTCCTTTGGACAATGGGTTACCAAATGGAAGGACAACAGCGTCATCTACCAATAGCAACCCAGCTTCAGAACAGCTCCAAAGATGATGGATTCATGGTACAATTATTTTTCTTCAATTTGTAATTTATGCTATGTACAATAGTAGTTTTTTATCACCTTCAAAAGCTAAGCATAGAAATAAATAATTAAAGATGTGTGTGTATCCTGTGTGTAAGATATTTAGATCTGTGTTTCAAATTTGTTTGGAAAATTCATATTGAGGTGCTTTATTATCTTTAATTTTTCCACCCACTTGATATTTATGCCAGAAATCAATTCGAAATTCATCTACTGTCAAATTGTATTGGTTACTTTTCAGGTTCTGCTATTTTCCATGAAGGATTATGAGATTCCTTCTCTTTTTAATAGTTTTGATTACTCTTCTCATTACAATCTTCAGCTATTTTAGGGGACTGATAATGGCACTACTATTTCTTGATGATGATTATTCGCTTTGTTTACACTTTCTGATTGGTTGTTGATATCATCTTGAGTGTTGTGATAGCAATGAAAAGCTAATTAAAAGTGAAACATGTGAGTAGTGCCATTATCAAAATATGGTAGTGTGAATATCAGGACTTTTAGGGCATGTTTGGGGTACCATGAATTTTGTTTCCTGTAATATTAGCTTACCCAATGGGTGAGAGAGGCCGGGAGAGGGATGGAACTAGGGGTGAACTTGGGTTGGACTCGACCCGAACCCGACGGGTTCAACCCGATTTTGGCTCGGGTTGGGTTGGGTTAGGGTTGGGAAAAGCCAACCCGACTTAATTTCGGGTTGGGCTAGGGTTGAGGCCTTGGCAACCCGACCCGAACCTGACCTCCGTCCTCTAGTTTTAGTTTTCTAGGATGATGCTTTTTTCCTTCTATTTGGCCCGAGATAAACCCGACTCAACCCGAATCCAACCCAATTTGGAGGTGGGTTGGGTTAGGGTTGACCATCCTCAACCCAAGGCTTGGGTTGGGTTAGGGTTGGCCTCAACCCGACCCTCGTTGCACCCCTAGAGAGAAGGGAGTGAGGAGACGGCAATAAAAGCCTGGAAGACAAGGAAACAAATTACTCAAGCCAAAATATTATTGGTTTTTTCCTTGTTTTTATAACCACTTTTCGCAGTCTACTCATTCCTGCCCTCTCAAGTCTCTCCTCCCACCAGCCCAAACTCTCTCTCACCACTTGAGAACATGTCTAGCAACCATGATTTTTTTGTTTTTCATGGTAAATTTAATTTCTTAAAGTGGTGAGAGAGGGGTAGAGTGGGTAAGAGATGGAGAGATTTGAGAGGATGAATGAGTAGAAGATGCAAAAAGCTTGTAAAACAGGGAAACATAAAACTCCACCAACCCTCTAGTCATCCCTGCTCGGAAACAAATCACCCCACTAAAAATAAAATATGGTTACCTAACATGGCCTTACAAGCAAGAGTAAAGTGAAGTAAAAATTGTGTTTACTTTTCCTTCTTGGTCTGAGAAGAAACCTAGAAGGCTATTATTTAGAAAACTCATGACTGACAGAAGGAAAATAGAAATGGCAACCAAACATTCTTGGAAAAAGAAAAATGGCTTCATTTTACTTTCTTTTGGTAAAACACTGTTTTAGTGGCAACCAAACAGACCTTAAAGAGCACATTTTTTACCCTTTTAATTTTGGAAGAGAGTGTATCATAATAACAAAAGTAGTGAAAGAATGTTTCTAAAATGAACAAGGAGTGTGGCAAACCTCAAAAAAGAATCGTTGATTTGCCAAAATACATACAGGCCGTTTGGATATAAGGATTTATAATTATGGATTATAAAATCCTGGATTTTACGAGCTAAAACCGGGATTTTATAAAGCTAAAACATGGCTTATACATTTTCATGATATCAATCTCCAGGTTTTAGCTATAAAAAATTCCAAGTTTTAGCTCATAAAATCCAGGATTTTACTGTCTTTGATTGTAAAATTCTCAAAATTTATTTCATTTTATGTAATAGTATGATAATAAGTGGTTGAGGTTCTAGCACAATCGGTAAATATCATGTTCTTCGACCCTGAGGTCAGAGGTTCAATCCTAACTTATAAATAAAAATGAAAATAACAAGCGATTTGCTAACGTCCATTGCAAAAGGAATTTCGCAGATGGGCTGTTTGCATGTAAGAGAAGCCACACATCCTCACTTTTCAGCAGATTTTGTCGAGGTGGCTGCTCTTACATGCAATAGCCCATCCGTGAAATGCCTTCTGCAATGGACGCTAGCAAATCCCAATAATAAAAGGGATTTCGCGGCTGGTTTGTCGCACGTCAGACCAGCCACCTCGTTAATGAAGACAACATATCTTTTGTCTCCACTCACGAGGTGGCTGGTCCGACATGCAACAGACCAGCCGCAAAAAGCCTTTTGCGATGGACCTTAGCAAATCCCAAATTTTTTAATAAAGTTAAATAAATGTTAGGTTTTATTTTCATTTAAAAATCTTAGTATTAGGATGGACAAAGAAACTTAGCTCGACTGATGCAAACTTAGATAGTTTCGGATTGATATTTTGCTCGAAGGCGAACTAGAATCAACCCAAACCCAAAACCCAACCCAATTTTATGTTTATTTTTTGAATGATGATATGAAAAAAAAAATACTATCAAATATGTACTCGAACTCCGATCTCCACAGGGCAAAAAAAAAAGGCCACCAATAGGAAATAAAGGGAAATTCGAGAATTCTAATGTTGCTTCAAGGGAACGAGTCAATCAGGAACTGAAAATCCTGTCAACCAGATTAAGAAGCTTCCAACCCAATTTTATTGTAAAAGCACAACCCGAATTCCAAGAAATCAACCTGAATTGCCCCCCCTGGATGGATACAAATCAAAACATACTATAATTATAAAATTGTGCTAGTAATTGGCGGTCAGTGCACAAGGCTCCTCTGCTTTGCAGAGAGGCTGTTTCCATGACTCGAAACCGTGACCAACAGGTCACAATGGAGCAACCTTACCATTGTGCCAAGGCTCGCCCTCTTAAAATTGTGCTAGTAATATTAAGAATAACAAGATAAAAGAGACCTATAAGTTTCGCAGTGGACCCTGATGTATTGAAATGCAATGCGTGCCCCCACACAGGTACTTTGCTCATTCAAAAGAATCCATGTAAGATGACATCGAATCGAATCCATATGGTTCGAAATTGAGAGGGAACATTTAACAATAAATCTTCAATAATTGACTTATAATTATGGTGACTTGGAATGACACATTTTACAGCAACAGCAGTAGATTTTTCCATTAATAAGCACTGCCTAATCTAAACAAAACCAGTTAAACACTGCTTAGATATAGAACAAAATTACCAAGCCATCATATAGCCGATGAAGAAGAAAGTTGAACCCAAGCGAATTCCTCTTTGTAACTCACGCTCGCTTCGCAGGAAGCTGCGCATGTGTAGATGGCAACGGTTGACCAATCAAGAGAGTCCGCATCGTTTCTCACGCCAAAGTAATAAAGCAGCTGAGGCAACACCTGATTCAATGCAAAGAAATGTTAAGGGGTGCTCAAATGTTTCGAAGAAATAGAAAAGTGAGATTCACAGAAATGCCAAGGTTTCAAAGTATTGCATTTGAAGAGGGCTACATAAATGAAGCCAATCCAGTGATGTTGTGGAAAAAGGAAAAAAAAGATAAATAGGGTTCTGTTTCTTTTGAAGTAAAAATGGACGTAAAATTTGTTTTATGTTCATTTTTACAACATAGAACAAATTTTACATCCATTTTTACGTCGAAAGAAACGGAGCCTAGGTGAAAGTACATTGGCGAGCAAGAAATTATTCATGCCGGTGGGCATAGATAGGATAGTGCTGCATATAAAAAAATTGAGAGAGAGAGAGAGAAGGAGAGGGGGGGCAACTAGGGTCGATTTTTTGGGAATTCGGGTTGAGCTTTTACAATAAAATCGAGTTGGGCTCGGTTTGATTTCAATTCATTTTTATCAAAAGCTTAACCTGACCCGACCCAAGTTGCACTCCTCGCTGCATGCATGGTTAGTAGATGGATGAATCGATAGAAGTAAAGATAAACTACACTGAAAAGATCATCACACCTGGAATTCAAAACATAGAGGGCCATCACAGTAATTGCATTTAGGAACATCTTCTTTAGATGGCCTGCCACTTGACATGGGCCACAGTGGTTTTGCCTTCTCATCTCGACAGTACCTGTTAATCAAACATGGAAGCCAACGATCCATGAGTATCTTTAAAAAGCTCGTATAGATTCAATCACATAAAGCTGCTAAATTAATACCACAACCACAGGAGCTTGCAAAGTAGACTAATTAACAGCATCAAGGAACAGAAAAAGAATTTGACAAGTAAGCATTTGGCAGGTGAACCTCAAAAATATTCAGTAGTAGATGCATTGATTTGAAACATTTTTTTTTAATAGAGTATCTAATTATGGGTGCAAATGTGTATCCTTGTGTGCGTACTGAGCATCTTAACAATGGCATCAACCTAGACCTGGCAAACGGGCGGGCTGGGCCGGGTTTTACCCGGCCTGTATGGGTCCGGGTCAAACAGGTCGGGTAAAAAATGACCCGGAAATTTTTACGGGTCACTAAGCTTGGACCCGCTCCCGGCCCGTACGGGCCGGCTCGACCCGCGGGTCACCCGGATTTTTGACATTTTTTAAGATTTTTTTTGTTTGTATAGGGATTTGCTAGCCACCTTCACCAACCATTTATGTTCACTGTTTGAGAGATTTGTCTTATTGTCGACTTGGTGCAAACTGCAAAGATTGGCAGAAGTACGATTTGTGAAAAGTTGGCTAGCAATAAATAATAGCTATAAATAATAATCATGGGGTATTAAGTTTTAAATGAGAAATTACGGAAAAATGGTAGCAAAGTAGAAAAATTAAGAAAAAAAAACAGATAGAATGTAGTAAAATATGACAATTACTGAAAAACTACACAGAAAAAGCAAAAATTATGACAATTACAGAAAAAAAGTCAAAAGTGCCAAAATAAAACCTTTTGAACTTCTCTATGGGCACCAGCGGGTCCACCCGGCCTGGCCCAGTTTTGATGGGCCGGATGGACCCACGGGTCAGTTTGAAACGGGTCAATGATTGGTGACCCGGACCCGTAATTTACGGGTGGGCCGGGTGGACCTGCGGGTCCGGGTCACTTTTTGCCAGGTCTACATCAACCAGATGGTCTAAGGGAAATCAGAAAAGGGATTAATTATGCCAGTGGGGCTCAATAGAAGTGCTTTATTTTTAAGGGTATAATTGTCTTTTAATTTTGTAAGGGCCTATTGGTCGTTTTGGGGATTTTTTATTTTTAATTGGGAGGGGGTAGTAGTTTATAAGGGTTTGAACTATTCATGCAGATATTAGAGTTTTAAGTTGTCTAAGTCTCTAGAAGTTGTGGGAGAAAAGTCTATATATTGTAGGCCATATGGCCATTGAAAACATGTTGTGAATGAATGGAAAGGCTCTTTCGATCTCATGTAAAAACGTGGATGTGATGTCTGCATGGTGTTTTTGTGATGCCTCGACTTCCTTCAGAATGATGCGTTAGGAAACCCATTGATATGAATCCAACAAATCTATCTCATCACCTATTTCTTCAAAGGAAGTTATATCCCATCCTCGTGCTATTTCTTGCTTCTAATTATTTTCTTTTATGTTTCTAGTCTGTAGTTTGTGATCTCTTCCATAGACATGTTTCTAGTCTTTAGTTTCTAGTCTTGAGTTTGTGACTGACTTCGGGATGATGAGTTAGGAAACCCATTGATGTAAATACAACAAATCTATCTCATCACCTATTTCTTCAAAAGAAGTTATATCCCATCCTTGTGCTATTTCTTGCTTCTAATTATTTTCTTTCATGTTTCTAGTTTTTAGTTTGGGATCTCTTCCATAGACATGTTTCTAGTCTTTCGTTTGTGATCTCTTCCATAGGGCACAACTGGACTCCTCAGCCTCAAATGAGAAGTTGGCCAGGGTAAAAAGGAGTAGACTCGAGCGAGGCAATGATTGACTCATGGTGTTTTTAAACTACGGATGAGGGAAACCTTTGCCCCTTTGCAATTGTTAATGATACTTCGTAAATTTAATTCTGAGTAATCTTTATTAGAAAAATACTTGGCTCAATGGAACCATCCCAATCAAGTCAAAGGCACAACATAAAGATGATAATGAGCAATTGATACCTAAAAGTTAAAAATATGAGCCTACCAATTGTTCATTGAATTTGGGTAATGCAAGAGTATCGGTTTCCAAACCATAAACATTGACTGGAACCTGATATTCATATAATTTTTTAAATAAAAGAACATATTGAATTAGCGGTAGAGAGTGCAGGTCCTCACCTCAACACTTGCTCAGGGGCTCTAACAATGCGCTCTTGAAAGGATGCCCAACTTCTTTTATCATCATCTCCCTGCATGACAATACCCGAATCCAAAAGAGAACATGTAAAGATCCTATTAAATAAGCACCATTCCAATATCAACAATGGAGACATACCTCGAACTTGTCCAACAATGAATTAAGCGATTCATCCATTTGGTCTTTAGAAACTAGTGAATTTGCAGAGCCAGTAACTTCGGACACTTCTTCATTGAAAGCACACTCATCCTCACTTATAATTTCATATTCAGGCCACAGGGTGTTGCTAGACACTGATAAAAGGAAATTTCGTAAATACAATTTATATTTTGAACAAAACTTCTCTGTCCAATAGACTGCATACTGCTAACCTTTATCGACCTCTGATAGAGTTTTTCTGCTATTATTCTGGCTACATTCAGAAGGTTGAGAAGAGAGGCTTATCCGTTGACAATCAATCTTATGCCCTGATCGCCAATGCATGACCTGCAAGAAAATAGTAATATAAATTTGTCATTGTAACCATAGAAAACTGAACTGTCCAGAGTCCAACTACTCTTGGATACCTGGTGTTTCTCAGAGCAATAATGGGCTCTCCTGCAACTGCCACAAACCTTCTCTCCTTTCCATGTGCCACACCAAGAGCAGAGTGTAGCTAAAACAAGTCATGATCAAGATAATAATCAATAATCGGGAAAACAAATCATTTATTACACATAAACCCTAAAACACCATTGAACTGTCTAATGAAACAAAAGTCCAAACAAAGGCTTCCTAAATAGATAAATAAAAACTTAAGTTTTACTTCTTCATTGATTTCTCTCTATTGTTTCTTAAAGTTCAAACTTTAAGTAACCAAATTGAGTCTTTGGATAAACATAAAACCAACAAAGTACGCAACAGAAACAAAATCACAAGTTACCTCCAGCTCCAGATGGTTTGTGAGTCTCAACATGACTTGGAGGTTCGCTTGAGTAGAATGGATTGGAGCGAGGCAGCTGGCTACGAAAAACCTTCACGCTTTAGAAACCATTTAATTGTCAGAGGATTGAGGAGTTTACAAAGAATTTATAATTCAACTATAAAATGGCATGGTTTCTGAACAATACCTTCGAGATGGCTTCTCTGGTCTCCGTTTCCATTGCTCGTGCTGATCTTGGAGAAGACATGCCATTGACGTGCACATAAATAGAAATAACGTCCGATGAAATGTGGATTCCTTCTCGGAAATTGGTGCATAAACCTGTAAACCCAATAAGAATATAGAACTCTTAGAACAGCACAACCCATAATAAAAATAAATAAAAATAAAAATCTTTTTTCCTTTCTCTAGATATGTTAGATGCGAATGCTAAAATGAGACATAAATTCTTTCACGTGTAAGCTGGTTCAGATTTGCAAAAAAATGACTAATTCAGAAAGATTGAAACAAAACCATGCACCACTTTGATTCTCAAAAACTAATACAATTGAATTCAGGATATAAACTTCTTTAAAAAAGAAATTCTGAACCTACCCGACAGCAATTCGATGAAATAAAATCACATGTTGTTCCTAAAATATGAAATTAAGTGAAATCAACAATAATTCTCATTCAATAGATGGTGACTATTTTTTTTCCTGGCAGATGAAGACTCCATAGGAGAAAATTATGAGTACCTGAAGCAAAAACTGCAGAGGCTCTCTGCAGATGTCGCAGATACGGCATTTTTCCGACGGTAAATCAACTGGATCCAACCACGCCTGCATATGTAAAGAAAAAGGGAAATTTCAAAACAGTAAATCGCTGTTTGAATACAAGGATTTTACATTCTTGGATTATAAAACCCAGGATTTAATCTTTTAGTAGTGTTTGAATTTAGCTTTTTAGTAGTGCTTCTATCCAGGATTTAGCTTTCTTCTCTACGTACAATCCGTTTGGATAAATGGTTTTATAAAACAAGATTGTAAAATCCTGGAATTTTGCAAGCTAAAGCATAGATTCGATAAGCTAAAACTTGGATTTAAGAAGCTAAAACCTGGATTTTACAATCCTGAAAAAGTACAATCCAGGTTTTAGCTGATAAAATCCAGGTTCTAGGTTGTAAAATACATGTTTTACAATTCTATATTATAAAATTCATGTAACCAAACGGCTAAGTAGTGTTTGGATTTTGTCTTTTTAGTAGTGTTTCGACCCAGGATTAAGCTAAATCCAAATCAGCTGTTTAGATACATCAATTTTATAATCCAGGACTGTAAAATCTTGGATTTCACAAGCTAAAACATGGATTTTATAAGCAAAAACCTAGATTTTACAATCCTGAAAATGTACAATCCAAATTTTAGGCTATTAAATTAACATTTCAGCTTATAAAATTCAGGTTTTAGATTGTAAAATCCTTGTATCCAAACGACCACACACACTACTAGAAAGCAAAATCATGGATTTTATAATCCAACAATGTAAAATCCTTGAATCCAAACAGCTGCTAAAGTTACATACAAAATAAAAAAAACAAGAATCGAAAAAAAGGAAAAAAAAACAACTAGGGTTGATGATTTACCGGCACACCTCCAGCTTTGCTAGGGAAAAATTGACGTTGAAGAAAGCATGGATTTTTAGGCTTTTCAACGAAACCTAGGGCTACGAGAACTTCTTCTTCATCTTCTTCTTCTTCTTCTTCCTCATCGTCCTCTAATTGTTCTTCTTCTACTTCTTCATCTAAAGAAGAGATCTTGAGAGATCTAAAATGTTGTAGATTGTTGCCTTTGTCTTCAATTTCCATTTCTAGGGTTCTGTTTTGTTATCTTTTTCAATCTAAATTAAGTAGAAAGAAATCTGCTCCATGCTAATTGAATCCCGCTCTCACCTCTGCTATTCTTCTTCTTCTTCTAAAACTAGTCTTTTCAACCCTGCCAAAACCCTAGTGTTCAATCCCAAGATATGTTAGATTTTATACTGTGTAAGCCCTTATTTTTCCAAAAGTACGGTATGGACCACACTATAGGGTGATCCAAACCGTTCATATGATGGGCCATAGCCCAAAAAATCATTTCCAAAGGATGATCCTAGCCCTCCGATCAACAGAGGTTTCCATAATATGCAGTTCATTTATAGATTAGAGGGTTGAGATCATCCTGTGGAAATGATATTTTGGGGCACTACCTATTTACATTATGGCCCATCATATGGACGGTTTGGATCATCCTATAGTGTGGTCCGTACGGTACTTTTTAAAAAAATAAGGGACTATAAGGCCTTACACAATATAAAATCTCATATATGATATATTAGCCCCTATTTATTCCCACGGACACCCTAGGGTTTGACGATTTTTAAAACGGGCTATGGCAGGTAGCAGGACTAATTTTTTTTTTTCAAATGACGAATTAGCCGGACTGGAATGAACCCGAGGAACCATTTACTCAACTTGAACCCGACCCAATCTGAGTTCCAACTCAATAACATTCAACCTGACCCAACCTAAAGGACCATTTTTCCAACCCGAACCCGATCCAACCTGAGTTTTTAAACTTACTAGAAAAAGAAAAAAAAAGAAAAAAGTCTGATTTCACTCGAATCGGGTTGCCCACGCATTCAACCCGAACCGGTCCGAAGGATACCCAACCCGACCTGACTTCGACTTTTTTTCGCCTTGAACCCGACCTGAGTTGCACCCCTAGAATAAATCATCCGTAACCACACCATAGGATGATCCAAACCATCCATTTGGTGGGCCACAACGTAAATAGCTTGTACCTCAAAAACTCATTTCCATAGAATGATTCTAATCCTCCGATATAAAGAGGTTTTCATAAATGCGTTGTTCCTCTATTGATCATAGGGCTAGGATCATCCTAAGGAAATGATTTTTTTGGGCAGAACCTATTTCCTCTATAAATCAGAGGGCACAATCTATATACAGTATGGCCCACCAAATGGACGGTTTTGATCATCCTATGTCGTGGGCCGTACAATACTTTTGAAAAAGTTATGGACTCTACCGGTTTACACCTTGTAAAATCTGCGGAAAGGAAAAATAACACTAATAAGTGAGAGAGAACGTGAGGAATCGTCGGCTAGAGGATATTTTCGTCATTTTATAAACCTTCATTCCCGCAACCTGCCTTAGCCAGTATCAAAAATCGTCAACCGGTAAACATATAGCATTTTATTAGAAGGGCATTTCTGGAATACGAAAACAGAATGACCTTCATGTAATTGAATTAAATAGTGGCAGAGCTTGTTTTAGGGTTTTAGGTTGGAGAGAGATTGGCATTTCAGAAGGCAGAAGGATTGTGATTCTCAGCAGCTTGTAGATAAGTTGAGGTACATCAGAAAAAAAAAAAAAAAACCCATTTCAAATCTACATTTCTTTGTTTATTTCGTCTCAGTTTTCTTGTGTTTGGGTTGATGGAGAGGCTTAGGGTATGTTATCATCACTTTTCATGTCATGATTTTTTTTTTAATATTGGGGCAATGGAATTGTTGTTGTTTACAGAACAAAATTAACTAGAATGACACATTTTTTAAGTTTTGGTATACATCACAGTCAAGGAAGTTAACAATTTAATGAATCCATGGAGCAGTTCTATTCTTAAGGAGCATTTGAAAATATGAATAATTTAAATTAAGGGTTTTAATTTAAACTTTGGGCATCTTTCATTTCATTAATTACAGCTGAGGAAAGATTGTTTTGATATGATTAAGACTCTGATTTTTTTTTTCTTTCACAACTTTTCTAATGTATAGGTATCTGTTAACTATGTTGTAGTTGTGTTCTTGCAGTCTTAGACTGGGTCTAATTATTTTATTTTCTTTCATTTTGCTTAGTTCTAGAAGTAGTACAGTATAACCTGGAATCGATGGAAGAAAGCATTAGGTTCTGATTTGCTTTTTGCCAAATGATTATTGAGTATCTTTTAATTTGAATTTGATCCTTATGAAGTTTGATAGTGTTGAATGATTGTGATAGTAACTGATGCCATCGATTGTAGGGAGTGAATCTTTTATGGAATGCTGATCAGATGTATAGATAAAGCAGTTCTACCTACCATTGAAAAAATAAATAAAAAATAAAGCAGTTCCACCTTTTTTTTCAGGATTATGGCCTCATCCAATATCAAAGACCTCTTGACATCGTTTAGTCCTTCTTTGGACTTTTTTGCTATTACTTCAGGAGATGGTCGAATTAAGGTAAGTTGCTGATTCTTGTTTTCTTGCTGGAAACCTATGTAATGGACTTGAACTTTTATGAGTTTTTAAAATGCTTGTCATTCAAAATAAGCAAATCACTTAAATTTAGTAGATGGTTTAGCTTTATTTTTTTGGCTCAATTATACATGCCCATGCTTTGATCTGATCTGAGTGTCTTTCCATACATTGCACCATTAGCCCATTAGGATATCTTTTCTTTTTTGGGGATCAAAATCGAGATTAAAGTCATACAAATGACTGATTTTCTACTCTATTAGTTTATTTAGATGAAACTTCCTTTTTATGGAAAATATTGAGTTTATTTTATTTTTAGTTGACCTCATCTCTGATTTGGATACATTAGGCATGCAAATGAATTTTTCTCCTTATTTTTTTGGTTCTGTTCTCAGATTTGGGACACTTTGAAGGGCCAGGTACAGACTGAGTTTGCAGATATCCCTTCAAGTGATGGAACATATTTGCATGCTAAGTCTGAAAATGGACATCTTTCACTTGATTATACATGCATGAAGTGGATCTCGCTAGACTATAAGGTTCGTGTTGTACATAATGTTCATTGTTTAATGGGGCTGGCTTTTTGGGACCTGAATTTTGTTTACGTTTTGCAGAAGAAGAGAAAGCATGGATATTCATTATTAGTACTAGGGACAGGTAGTGGTGATGTATTAGCTCTTGATGTCTCTGCCGGACAGTTGAAGTGGAGATACAGTGACTGCCATCCTGGGTGGGTTTTTTGTCGAAACTCTGCATTCCTTTGGTATCAAAAAGTGGAAATTAAGGTTGTGTTCTTCAACTCTTTTGGGCGTAGCTTTTGGGCTTTTTTCATTGCGGAGAACTAAAAAAATGGAGAATGGCATTTGGCAAATCCGAACCGTACTGTCCTCTTCTGACTCTCGAGCAGCATTTGGCTTGGATTTGCAATGAAGTCTCGGAGTGAGGCTAAGTTGTTCCAAGCGATTTTGTTCTGCCTGTTTTGCCCTCACTGAAGTTCCGAGAATGAGAAGCATTGAAGAATGCAGCCTAAATTTCCTCTCTATGTTTTAATATGAAATGTCAATGCTACCTGAGTGCAATATTCTGTTTGTGTCATTTATGTGGAAATCATTCAACCTAATATTGACATTTTACTGTCTTTTTAATTTTGTATCTGAAATTAGATAACTGATGAACTGCCAATTCTGAATAAATATATATATATATATATATATATATATATATATATATATATATATATATATATATATATATGAGAAAACGGTTCCTACACATACGTGTAGAGAATTCTCTACACACTAGCTTAAAATACAGTTGGGGGCCCACATTGTTTGGGTGATTCAAGCCATCCATTTTAAAGGCCCTCACATAGATAGGGTGTCTACAAAAAATCAGATCCATAGGATCATCCCAACCCTACGATTTGTGGAGGTAAAATGGATGTCTTTAAACCTTTACAAATTAGTCCATTTTTTGCCTCCACAGTTCGAATGGTTAGGATGATCCTATGGATCTGATTTTTTGTGGACACCCTATCTATGTGAGGGCCTTAAAAATGAATGGTTTGGATCACCCAAATAATGTGGCCCCTACTGTATTTTAAGCTAGTGTGTAGATAACTTATCTACACATATGTGTAGGAACCGTTTTCTCTCTCTCTCTCTCTCTATATATATATATATATATATACATATATATATATATATATATAGAGAGAGAGAGAGAGAGAGAGAGAGAGAAAACGGTTCCTACACATATGTGTAGAGAGTTCTCTACACACTAGCTTAAAATACAGTGGGGGCCCACATTGTTTGGGTGATCCAAGCCATCCATTTTAAAGGCCCTCACATAGATAGGGTGTCTACAAAAAATCAGATCCATAGGATCATCCCAACCCTACGATTTGTGGAGCTAAAATGGATGTCTTTAAACTTTCACAAATTAGTCCAATTTTTGCCTCCACAGTTCGAATGGTTAGGATGATCCTCTGGATCTAATTTTTTGTGGACACCCTATCTATGTGAGGGCCTTAAAAATGAATGGTTTGGATCACCCAAATAATGTGGCCCCCACTGTATTTTAAGCTAGTGTGTAGATAACTTATCTACACATGTGTGTAGGAACCGTTTTCTCATATATATCTATATATATATATATATATATATATATATATATATATATAGAGAGAGAGAGAGAGAGAGAGAGAGAGGAAAATGATTGTACACTCGAGCGTACCAAGCTTATGGTACGCTCGAGTGCCCAATCACATGTGGGCCCACTTTGTTAGGATGATCCAAAGCATTCATTTGAAAGGCCCTTACATAGATGGGGTGTGTACCAAAAATCAGCTCCATAGGATCATCCTAACCCATCCATTTGTGGAGGTCAAAATGGACAGACACTGTGTGTCCACAAATCTGCCCATTTTTGCCCTCCACTTTTGGAGGGATTAGGATGATTCAATGGAGCTGATTTTTGGTACACACCCTATCTATGATAGGGCCTTGCAAATGAATGCTTTGGATCACCACAAAAAATGTGGGACCCATGTGATTGGGCACTCGAGCGTACCATAAGCTTGGTACACTCGAGCGTACAATCCTTTTCCTTATATATATATATATATATATATATATATATATATGAGGAAAGTGAAGCTACACCGCCGGTGTAGCTAACTTAGCTACACCGCCGGCTTAAAATACAATGGGCCCACATTGTTTTGGTGATCCAAAGAATTCATTTGATTGGCCCTCACATAGATAGGGTGTCCACCAAAAATCAGCTCCATAGGATCATCCCAACCCTACGATTTGTGGAGGCAAAAATGAACGTGTAAAAACCTTCACAAATTTGTCCATTTTTGCCTCCACAGTTTGAAGGGTTGGGATGATCCTGTGGAGCTGATTTTTGGTGGACACCCTATCTATGTGAGGGCCAATCAAATGAATTCTTTGGATCACTAAAACAATGTGGGCCCATTGTATTTTAAGCCGGTGGTGTAGCTAAGTTAGCTACACCGGCGGTGCAGCTTCACTTTCCTCATATATATATATATATATATATATATATATATATTTGTGCAAATTCTTAAGTTCAACAATCAAAAGCTCTGCATTGAGTGCCAACTGGGCTCATCACTAGTGTCTGGCACAGATTGCACGAGCTGATGTAATTTTGATGCAACTCAAAATCTTGATATTGACTTCTAAGTTTAGGGGAGGGATGTTCTAAATCAACTTGGAGGAAAGATAAAGTATATTTTTGACAAAATATAAGGGGAGGATTGAAACGAAATTACATAGCATCTGAATGGCATTTTTGACTTCTCCAAGCCAAGGAGGGGCTCATCTTCTCTCATCTTTTTCTTCAAATTGTGGTCTCCACGTAGAATAGGATAGAATGACCTTGGATAGGATAGAATGACAGAAAATGAGATCCACGTAGAAGAACCCAACTAGAGCCGGGTAGATTCCTTTCACCTTCTTCATGAATTTTTTTCTAAAGGATTCATTTAGCCGACCCCAACTAGTTTGGGATAAAGGCTTTGTTTAGTTGAGTTGAGTTGTGGTCTCCCATCGGTAACCTTGGGTTTAGTCAGATTGTTTTTTTTTATTATGGCTCAAAATTGATGCATGTTCAGAACTTAGCATCAGGAGTTATTTTCCTTTTATCTTTCAATGTATCAGGAGTTATTTTCTTTTTACATTTTCAATGTAAATCTCTCCACTCTAAATGAGACCAAGGGGGCATCGAATTTTGCCTTGTAGATTATATGTGAATTGAGAACACTTGAAGCTTCTGAAGCTTCATTGAAGTCAAGAGTCAAGACTTGGTGCATTCCTCTTCTTCACTAGATATTTTTGTAATATTTATCTGATTTTCAGTTAGTATTGTTACCCTTGATCCCCTTCTCATTTTATTTTCGTTTTGGCATTGTTATACCCAAACTTTTGGGGTCCAACTCTTGTATCGCCTTTCTTTGCATAAATTTTTTCCCTTTTTATCCTTTTCTTGAAAAAACACTAGAAAAAAAGAACATTGAAATGCGAAAGAAACACAAAAGGAATATTTTAGCTTTAGGAGGCGTTTGAGGATCAGTTGGGAGATGTTGGAGGTTGTCACTTTTTACTCGAATTACGTTACACAATGGGAAACATGGGGTAGGACAATGTTTGTAATTAGATAATGAATTTGAGTTCCTGCTATTTGGGAGATTGTGATAACCAATTTTTGGGTTGCTTTAGAGATTAGATGGTGCCCCTAGTCTAATAGTTGCTGGAGTATCATGTCTGCATTGTGTTTTTAGCTTTCCAGACCGCTTCTTGTTATATGGGTTTCATCTTCTACTTGGTATTTGGGATTTGTTTTCAATTGGTATCATATGGCGGAGAGAATATTGAACCTATTGGCTTCGTTGCTAGGGTTCATTATGGTGATCGAAGCTATAAAGCAGTGGTGTTGATGGACACTAGATACTACATCTTTCTTATCAGAAATATCCAATAAGTCGCACATGTTATATAGTATTCTTTGGTTGTGACAGTCTTATAATTACTTCAACTTTATGTCAATATATAAATTAGTGATTAGAGCTGTAAACTTATTAAGAGAACACTATACAAAGGCAATGAATTTCTTTTGTTCTCTCCTCTTTTCTCCACTTTCTATTTCACTCTCTCAAATTATGAAAGTCTTTGCATGGTCTCAGAGCAAAGGTGATCAAAGATTCAAGTTGAGATTTCCTATTCTTCAAAGAGGTATTTCTCAAATTTTGAAACCCCGACTCTCGATTTTCTTCTTCCGTATATTCAAAACCCTAATTCTCCTCTTCTTGTCTTGTGGCGCTCCCTTCTTCTATCAGATATGAGGTCTTAGTCGTGCACTCTTTATTTTCTGTTCTTTTCTTCTATCTTAATGAAACCCTAATTCTCAGACTCATTTTTCTTGTACTGCCTTTCGCTATTAGGCCCGAGTCCTTAGACTAATAGTCTTCTCCACTGTTTGAGTTATCACATCTTGAATCTTGTCGTCTTATATTTTAAGAGTTTAAACTTAGATTCTTGCAAAAACCCTAACCCACTCTTCCTTTTCTTTTCAAAAGCCCTAATCCAACCTTTTTTTATCTGTAAACCTAGTTATCTCTTTGATCATCCAACTCGCCTGCCATGGACTGTGTTACCTGCACTTCCAGTGGACACATAACATCAACTGGCCTCTTTCTATTCACATGCTCCAACACCGACTCCATCCCCTCATCCACTGTAGTTCACTACAGGATGTCATACTTGTCAACAACAAAATCATATTCTCATGGACTGCTATCACTGCTTCAATGCTTAGTATCAACGGAACTCTCTGAAGCCACTCAATCATCGAATGAGGGATTTTTCTATTTCGACTCCCTCTGAAATTTCTTGGGTGCTAGATACAGGTGACACCTATCATGTTTCAAATGATTAGTGTATTTTATCATCAGTAGTTCTTTATTCCAGCTCTTCTCGAATTGGCATGTGGATGGGTCTTGTTTACTCATCACATATGGTTCATCCTTCACTTCATGTTTTTGATGCTTATGTTGTTCCAAGCACTCATCAGAAACTTATGTCTGTTTCCAAATTTTCTACACAGTTTCTTTGTTACTTTGTTTTTATTCCATTTGTCTTTGTGAAGGATTAGAGTTTGGGGAATCTACTTGCTCAAGAGTTTCGCCAGGCAATCTTTATCTCTTGTCTGTACCATTTGTTTCAGGATGACATGATCTTGTTCACAATCCAACATTGAAGTTCTAATATCTTCCACATCACATCACATCTCTCTCTCTCTCTCTCTCTCTCTCTCTCTCTCTCTCTCTGTCTCTGTCTCTCTCTCTCTCTCTCTCTCTCTCTCTCTCCAGCTGTTTAGCATCATCATCTTGCACACACCAATGTTCGATTTCTTTAGTATCATAGTCTTTTAGTTCTCCATGTAATAAGTCCCCAATAAGACAGCTGGTACAATTCTCAGCTTGAAAAGTTTCATCAACTGTCCTTTTCTTCATTTAATCAAATAAATAGTACCTTTTCATTTGAACTTGTTAACTTACCAACTTCTCCAAAAGCTTAAGCTATTGGAGAGAGGCGTTATTTATCTTTTATACTTTAACACTCCCCCGCACGTCTGGCCACTTGGCAAACACGTGGCACATGTGGATTTTTGCTATCCGGGAGGTTTGAACTCGAGACCTTTGACTTTGATACCATGTTAACTAACCAACTTCTCCAAAAGCTTAAGCTATTGGAGAAGGGCGTTATTTATCTTTTATACTTTAACAGAACTAATCTATTCCGATGTTTGGGGACCAACTCTTGTTGCTTCTATTTTTGGCTCTTGATTTTATGTTATCATTATTGATGATTTCACTTGTTTTACATTGATTTTCCTTCTCTTTCTAGTTGCAAATGGTATAACCAGCATTTTCATCTTGACTATGAGGAAAGGTTCAGTCCTGTAGTCAAGTCCACTACAATGAGAATAGTCTTGGCATTAGCTAACATCTTCGGAAGGAAGCTTAGTTAAATAGATGTGAAAAATGCTTTCTTACATTTCGGAAATAGAAGCTTTATCTCACTGAGGACATAATTCACTATGATGAATAAAACTTCTTCCTTATGCAAACTTTAGTCATGTATGCATGGAAAAGGCGCTGTCCTATTTTTATTGCTATTTTTTGTTTTACAATAACTTTTTTTTTCTTTTACGTACCAGATTTATCCTATATGTTAATTCCCTGTATATAATTGGTATACTGCATGTTAACTATTATATCTTCTATTTCATCTGTTATTATCAGTCCATTGGTATGTACAATTGGTAGCATATATTGTGTTTGCATCATCTAACAACAATGTTTTCTGTAATGGGCAGCGGTGTCAATGCCATTGCCTTTTCTGGACGTGGTTCATCCATATATACTGCGGGTGTGGATGGCATGGTTTGCCAGATTGACTCGATGACAGGGAGCCCTTTAGGGAAGTTTAGAGCATCTACAAAAGCAATATCCTCCATGTCAATCTCTCCTGGTACAATGTCTTCAAATTAAGTACCTAGTTGTTCACTGTTCATATTTTAAAAGCTGTGCACTTATTTATTCTGCCATTGCTTTACCTTGGACTATTGTTGGTTATTTTATTTCCAAGGTATATTATATATTATAATTTATCTTATGTACAATAGTGTCCGCAGAACCATCCTTTCTGATTGGTAGTAGACATGTCTGTGTCATCTAGAGGATAGCTAGAAACACACTCTGATCTCAAGAATATCACTGATCATGATATGCTGACATGTTTTCCTTGTTGCTGAAAAGACCACTCTTTGGGGGGTTTGCTCTTTCTGCTGTCTCAAGCAACGTGGTATAGCTTTATTTGAAAAGAACCTTCTTTTGTGGTCTACATAGGAAGGTTACCTCCTCGATTCACTCCTAGAAAAATACTTGGTTTTTTATTTGATAGGAAGTTGATGCATAAAACAAATATCAGTATTGTTTCTACAGATATGGTGTAGCTGTTAAATAACCTCAGTCGATGTGAATTCTAATTGACACTTCATGTTCATTATGAACTCATGCAATCTCCATTTCGTTGACATAAAACGATTGAGGTCTCCAGAGCTTTTTTCTTTCGGTCCAGAGCTGAATATGGTTTGGACTCCTCCTGGGCTTTCAGCTTGTAAAAGTCCATGTGCATTTGTCCGAAGCATGGCGTGAGGCTATCATGCAATAATCACATGTATTATGTATACATACCTATAATTGAATTCAAATTTCCATATGAGCAAATGATATATGAATAACTCAGCCCTTAGAAGCAGGAATCTTCCTCATGAGTGCCGCTGCTGATCTAGAACTGTGATTTAGCGCTCCTTAGGAGGGAAACTACTCTCATGTGTGACGGGGAAACAGTTGAGGGCAACCCAATCTTCGAGAGCACTCCGTGTCACAGGGACTCAGTTGGCATTTTGGGCCATCAATGTCTAGTGAATTCTTTAGCGGTAGTCTTTAATAGAACTTTTGGTGGGCACTCCTGGTTGAGAGGGTTGGTTGGCCAAACTCCTTAGGAGGAGTTGGCCTCGTGACATACTGACTTCTTCCCCGATAGGCCTAGCAGGTGTACGCCAGAACCTTGGTGGTTTGCTTGTGGGCTGTAAGAGGACTTGCTTGTGCATGTGAGGCACACAGCAGGAAATCATACTGCAGCTCATGTGTGTGTCCTAAGGGAGCTTTGGGTGCAGACTGAGAGTTTATCCACAAGGATGCTCCAGTTTCTTTTGTCAAGGACGAGGGCCAAAGACAATGCATGCTGGGTTGGGTTCCGACATGCATTACGCATACGGACTGGTGCAGGGGGCTAGCTATACTACTTGCCTTTTGCACCGTGGTACGACTTGTGGGTAGGCCAATCTCTAGGTCTTCCATGAGTTTGTGCCGGGGGGACCTCGGTTGCCTTCGCAAGGTGTACACCTTGCGGATCAGTCCATGGGGCATCCTGCTTATTGGATGACCAAGCCTTTGTGTTGGCAGATTTGTGTGTGGCATTGTCTTGCCTCGTACTGGATGGACTTTGCGTTGGGCTCTAAGGCCTGATGTTCGATGTACCCATGATGCTGGCTGATCACGAAATTGGGTTCAGAGTTGGTCTCGGCAAGTCTAAGGTCAGTAGCTTGATGAACGGTTTGGTGGTTGTTGGCAAAGTATCTAGAAGTGCATGTCAAGATCTTTGCCAAGTAGCATGTTGAACAGCTTGGAGATTGTGTGCACATATGAAGCATTAAGAGGTGTTGGCTGTAGGGCCTTCAGAGCCTTGCACGGTTGAAGGCTTGCCTCAGCATACACATATGTTGATTGTTGAGGCGCCGCACAAGTTATTTCGCTGCTAAAACAGAAGGCCCGTGACACATGGCACTCTTGAATAGACGGAAACGCTTCTATGGTGCTCCCAACCTGCTCCTATTACTCCATCAGCCCCCACCATCATCAACTTTCTTGCATCAACCTCCAACTTTTCAGAGTACTTCATTGGAACAAGCACAAAAGCGTCTTCGGAAATGTGAGGGGTGAGGGTAAAGAAGTCCCCTTGTAAAAGAGAACACTAGAAGCCTCAGAATTGCATTAAAGGCCGGATAAATTGTTGGTGCTGCTAAGCGAGGCCGTGGAGAGAAGCGAGGTCATCGAGAGGTTGGGAGGCTGTCTGGAGGCCGTCATTAGGCCCTTTTAGACCGGATCTGGAAGGTCGTGGGAGGCCGTGGAGACTAGATTTGGAGGCTGTGGGAGGTCCATGCATTGTCGGATCTGGAGACCGTGGAGGCCATCGGGAGGCCATTGAGGCTGGACTTAATGGGGGTCTGCCAGGGTTTGGTGATGGTGCGAGATGAAGTCCGCCGGAGATCGAGTGGTGAAGATGGGTTTTGATCTAAAATGGCGGAATGAGATGAAGAAAATGGGATGTGGTGGAGGTGGGTTTAGATCTTGAAGAAGATGGTGTTGGTGGTTGGGTTTAAGAGGTGGAGATGTAGGAAGGACTGGAGGTGGTGGCCAACGGGGAGAGCTGCTGGAGAAGACTACTGGCTCTCTCTCTCTCTCTCTAAAAATGCAGCCGAAGAAGATGACCTGGCGTACGATAGAATAAATTGCTATCGTGCTCGGTTAGGGGGCGCACAATAGCTCTAGGTCTTCGAGCGGGATTTTTGACTTGGTGGGGCCCACAAATATGGCACTTATGTTGGATCCGATATAAGTTAGGCTATGGGGTAATGTAATGGGGATGGGTAGCATATAACGGATATGTAAGCTAATCCTACTTTATGTAGGGGGCGGTACTGTTGTAGCCTTTTTGGGGACAACTTGTCCCTTATTAGGCACTTTTTGGAATAATAAATGTCAATTTTCAAAAAAAAAAAAAAGCATCTTCAAAAGGCATTAGTAAAGAGGGCATGAAAATGAAGATGGCTTCGAAATTATTCCTTTTTGATGTACTTAAATTTTGAAAGATATGTATGAAGATGGTTAGAAATTACTATTTTTGATGTACTTGAATTTTGAAAAACACAAAGAAAATATTACATAAACGCTCCCATAGTGTTCCTAACCTTAGACTCTTCTAGACTCCCCTTCCCCGCACCCGCTTCGTGCTTCCAAGACTCTGCCTAATTACCTGATAATACTCATCTTCCATGCAATGCAACGGTCATGACAATCCTTGCGCAGAAGGCTTTGAAGGAATATGTCATGATGACAAAGGCAATGCTGCCTCTTCTTTTACTATATGTCTAGACCATCTGGTTTCATAAATTTCACGATGACAAAATTTTGGTGTAATGGAAGGTGGTTAAGCATTAAGTTGAAATATCAATTTGTTTTGTGGCTGATCAGAGAGACTTTGATAATGTATCTGATGGCTCAATATGGTGACTATTCGCCACACTGATGAGATTTATGACATTCGTCCAATGCTGTCATATTGGATTTTCATTTCATAGAGAAGCAAACAAGATAGTTGATAAACTTGTTAATCCAACTGTAACTGTAGGAAATTTTTATGAGCTGGAGAACCTATTTTCATATTGAGGGTTATTACCTCTGAGCTCTGAGGTGTCAGATCCTGGAAACTGGGCTGTGATGGCCAAAGAAGTTTATCCAAGCTTGCCCGGAACCAACAGGTACATGGATATGCTGGTTGCAGTTTGCTAACTGTCGAAAGAACCCAATATGCTGCTGTAGAATTTAGGGATACACCTGGGACTAAAATTCTTACACAAATTGAACTTATAAATTTACATAGTAACCTGATGAAACCAGTACATTCCGTTCACTTGTAGTAAGAAATGGATTCATGATTGGCTCAGTTTAGGAGATCTTGTAACGATTGTTTTACATTTCGGCCGAAATCCAAAATTTCAGTTGGAACCGAAATCTGAAAGTTTCAGATGTCGGTTTGGATTTCGGCCGAAATTTGGTCATTTTGACTGAAATTGAAAAAATTTCAGCCAAAATGACCGAAATTTGAAAAAAAAAAAAACGGTTTCGGTAGGGACCGAAACCGAAATTTATATCCATGCCTGTAACTATGGCTTAGCTCAATTGGCACGGCTGTCATGTTTCTTTGATTTGCATGTTTTTTTCTTTGCAATGAATGCATACAGCCTGAATGTGTCTCATTGCATATGCATAAGTGAAATGGATTAACACTACAAGTTTTTACTCCCCACCCCCTCTTTATTCTCTCATCTGGAAATGTCATATCTAATGCTGGTTGGACTGCAAGCTCCAGTGATTGAAAATGTGCCACCTGATTAATATTTGGGAACACCCTGATTTTGTGAATGTCTCTGAAAATTAGATTACGCTTTCTTTGTTATTTTAGACTTTTTTTATTGGTTTGTTTGAGATTTATATTACTAAGGTAATTAATCCTCCTTGGCAGATGGGATGACATTAGCCACAGCAGCTGGTCAGTTGAAACTTTTCAATTGTTCAGATAATAAAAGGATGAGGAAGTTTTCGGGCCATCCTGTGAGTATAAACCATTTCAATATTATTTTTGTAGTACATATCCTTTTTTATTTTCTTCATTTTGTTTATGAATATTACCTTAGTTGGATCTTTGGTTATGTTACTGTAGTCATCGGCTTCCAGTCAAGGTTTAAAATTTCGGAAATTTCTACTGAAATTCGGTAAAAAAACAAAATTCGTAAAAATCTGCACTGATTCTATTTTGCCGAAATTTCGGATTTCGGCTGAAATTTTAAACCATGCTTCCAGTTTCTATCAATTAATTTATGCGCTTGGCTGTTGTATAGGTTGCCGTTCGGTGTATGGTCTTCACTGAAGATGGAAAATACATTCTATCTTCTGCTATTGGTGAAAAATATATTGCAGTCTGGAAACTTGATGGTAGCAAAAAGCAATCTTCCAGTTGTGTGCTCTCAATGGATCATCCTGCTGTCTTTCTCGACAGTAAGGTCACTGACAATGGGCCCACAGATGATCTAGGGTTTTATGTTCTAGCTATTTCAGAGTTAGGTCTTTGTTATTTTTGGTATGGAAGGAACATTGAAGAATTGCGCAATACAAAACCTACAAAGATCTCGTTGTCTTTTGAGGCTCCCGTCCCAAAGAATCACAAGGTTTCAATACCTACAATATTTGCCGCAAAATTACAAGGCATTGTGAGACCTGCCTCTGGAGTAGTGTTCGCTGCATATGGTTCAGTAATAAAGCCATCATTTGATAAACTCACAGTACAACATGGTATAGATATAAACTTAAAAAGCTCAAGGGATGGTGTTCTTTTGCCAATGGATAATTCTCTGGATTCCCAGAAACGACGAGTATTACAAACTGAAGGTAGTCTGCATATGATTGTCTGATACTCTGATGCTTTGTTGAACAAATTATTCTTTGATGTATTGTATGGAAATAAAGTGATAAACCTTGATTTAAAGCTAAACTATGTCACAAATATCGTTGTTGGGAATTTCTCGGCAAGGGAAAATGTTGGGATATATTAAATTTTCTTATTTTTTTTGGGTTTATATTGGGAAAAATAGTAAAAATAAATATCATGATGATATTATCGTGATATTTTATGATAAAATGAAAATATCGCTATATTTCTAGAATCTCGAGATTATTTCGGGATTTTGTGATTGTATCAAAATTTCGCGATAAAAATGAAATATTTTTTTGGGAAACGCGATATTTTAAAATATCGTAGATATTTGTGATATAGAAGCTAAAGGCCAGTGCGATCAATTTTCTATTTGTGGTGCTCTTTTGAACTCACATTTTGTGTTATCAAATATATCCATATATGGGACTCTTTTGAAAATCATTATGCTTTCAAAGAAGTCCACAGATTTTTTATGTGAGAATTTCCAACATTTTAACATGCATTACTAATTGAAGCTGGTTATCATTTGTATTCAACATCTTTTCGGGACACTAATTATTTGTGTACTGATTGTACAGTCACTGCTTTAGACCGTGCAAATGCAGAAGATGCCATCCTTCCAATTCCAAAGCTCTATGATGTTCATGACAAAAAAAGAAAGCATAATAAACGGCATTCTGATGTTCTGGTCAACAGCGAGAGTGAATTTAGGCTCATGAGTAACAAAGGTAGGCACAACATTGTTTTCAGGAAGGAGTCAATTCCTTTTTTTTTTTTTTTTTTTGAATATTAGGAGGAGGAGAGAGCAATGTATGAGTTTTACTATTGTTTGTTTGAAGAGTGATATAATCATCTTGTCTCTTATTATGCATGAATATCTTTGATTCTGTTCTCTACTTATGCATTACAAATCACCTTATAATGTGGATAAGGGTTGACCATCTCATCAAATAAACAACCAAGTATTCTCTTTTTATCTAGTATAAATATAGACTAGTATAGTAAGATATAGTGTTAGATGGAACAAAAACCCCATAGTTTTGATTTGGAATTAAAGAACTTGATTTCATTTGTGAATTTACTATCTGAAACATGCTGTGTAATGATTAACTGACTAGGCAATGTCATATACATGTATTATCGAGAAAGATTATCGAACACATTGACAGTTGAGTCGAGATTTTGATATATTTCACGTAATGTCACCTATAGGGACCATCACTTATTGGTGGCAGTCTTGTAATTATTTTATATATATTAAGCCTAAGGGACCATGGTTTTAAATTTCAGTTTCGGGCATCAGCGAAACGGGAACATTTCAGTTTCGGTACAAAATTTTGTCCTAAATCTTGTGTAAAATCATCGAAACATTTCGATACGAAATTTTTATCATTTTTGCCAGGGTTTCTGTCAAAATGTCTACATATTGACAGAAACTTTGCTTTTTATCTAAAAAGTTGCATGTTTCGCATGTTTTGAACGAAACATTAATGGAATCCTGAAATCGGGCGAAATCTTGTCTTTTTTCGAATCCACGTGAATTTCGTTTCGGTACCAGCCGAAATCGAAATATTTCAGTCGAAACAAACTGTTTCAGTCAAGATTTAGAGCCATGTAAGGGACTCGTGGGGTTTTAACTTTGCAACCCGCAAAATCCTTCCTCTCCTCTCTAGTTCTATGTTCTTCTTCTATCTTCTTCCTTCCTTTCTTGATGTGTTTCAAGAGTTCAATCACTAGTCAGTGCATCAAGATCTAGAGAATTATTGCTCCTTTTCTTCTAGTTATGAACCTCTGTGTAACATCATGGGCCATACGACTGGCGTCGGCAGTTGTACGACCACACCTTTTCTCCAACAACCCGTAGGCTCTAGATCACATATCTTATATGATTTATGAGTATTTTTTTTATCTTTTATGAAGCTGTTTTGCCAAGTTTCTGTCGAGTCATTTTTTTTTTGGGGGTGTTTTCAGCAAAGAATTTTCTCCAACACTGATCTTTTTTATTATATGTAAATTTGAGCAAGGAAGCAGGAATCGCACCCTGCATCGAGGAATCGCGATTCCGAATCGGGAATCTTGACGCTTCCACAAAATGGGAATCACGCTTCCCCAAAATGGGAACGTGCTTCTTCGTCGCTTCCCATCGTTTTAATTTTATGGGAATCACAAAAATGGGAAACACGCTTCCCCGGCACTTAGTCTTCTGTCTCTCTTTCTCTCTCACTCTGTGTGTGTCTCTCTCTCTCTCTATATATATATGTGTATATATATATATATATATATATATATATATATATATATATATATATATATATATATAGAGAGAGAGAGAGAGAGAGAGAACAGTTTCTACACACAAGTGTAGATAAGTTATCTACACAGTAGCTTAAAATACAGGAGGGCATATTGTTTGGGTGATCCAAACCATAGTTGCCGAAAACTCCTTGGGTGGGTGGGAAACCCGTTTCCCATAAAATGCGATTCGCGCGGTTGGGAAACTCGTTTCCCCTAAAATGAGGGAAACACGTTTCGGAAAAGTTTCTAAAATATGATACAAAATTGGAGAAATGTTTCTGAAACACATGGGAAACATATGGAAAACTTATGTAAATAATGTGTAAATGCGTGATAAACGTATACAACACTAGTAGAAAGTGCATATGAAACCTGTAGGAAACATGTGTGGAACTTACGAAAATCATTTTTGAAAAAACACATCATCATAAGACGTTTCTAGTATGATTTTCTATTGTTTCTCGTTTCCCCTGTAATTTTTTTTCATGTGTTTCCCGTATCCGTTTCACGTTTCGTTTCCCGAATTCGTTTCCCACCCTGGTAACTATGATCCAAACCATTCATTTGATTGACCCTCACATAGATAGGGTGTCCACAAAAGATCAGCTTCATAGCGTCATCCCAACCCTACGATTTGTGGAGGTAAAATGGAGGTGTATAAACCTTCACAAATCTGTCCATATTTGCCTCCACGGTTTGAAGGGCTAGGATGATCCTATGAAGCTGATTTTTTGGGCACACCCTATCTATGCGAGGGCCCATCAAATGAATGCTTTGGATCACCCAAACAATGTGGGCCCCCATTATATTTTAAGCTAGGGTGTAGACAACTTATCTACACTAGTGTGTACTCTCTCTCTCTCTCTCTCTCTCTCTCTATATATATATATATATATATATATATATATATATATATATATATATAGGAAAAGGATTGTACGCTCGAGCGTACCAAGCTTATGGTACGCTCGAGTGCCCAATCACATGGGTCCCATATTTTTTGTGGTGATCCAAAGCATTCATTTGCAAGGCCCTATCATAGATAGGGTGTGTACCAAAAATCAGCTCCATTGAATCATCCTAACCCCTACAAAAGTGGAGGGCAAAAAAAGGGCAGATTTGTGGACAAACAGTGTCTGTCCATTTTGACCTCCACAAATGGATGGGTTAGGATGATCCTATGGAGCTGATTTTTGGTACACATCCCATCTATGTAAGGGCCTTTCAAATGAATGCTTTGGATCATCCTAACAAAGTGGGCCCACATGTGATTGGGCACTCGAGCGTACCATAAGCTTGGTACACTCGAGCGTACAATCCTTTTCCTCATATATATATATATATATATATATATATATATATATATATATATATATATATATATATATATATATATATATATATATATGAGGAAAGTGTTCTTGAGCTATAGCTTAGATAAGCTTAGTGGCCCCACATTTTTGGGGGGATCCAAAGCATTCATTTGGAAGGCCCTTCCACGAATAGAGGAAAGTGTTCCTCTGTGTGGGGCCACATGTGTTCTTGAGCTATACCTCAGATAAGCTTATCTACTCGACCGAGTAGCATCACTTTTCTCTCTCTCTCTCTCTCTCTCTCTATATATATATATATATATATATATATATATATATATGAGGAAACTGTTGGTGAGCTTAAGCGCACCATAAGTGCGCTTAAGCTCCCCAATCACATGGGTCCCACATTTTCTGTGGTGATCCAAACCATTCATTTGCAAGGCCTTATCATAGATAGGGGGTGTACCAAAAATCAGCTCCATAGGATCATCCTAACCCCTCCATTTGTGGAGGACAAAAATGGGCAGTTTTGTGGACAAACACTGTCTGTCCATTTTGTCCTCCACAAATGGAGGGGTTAGGATGATCATATGGAGCTGATTTTTGGTACGCACCCTATCTATGATAAGGCCTTTCAAATGAATGCTTTGAATCATCCTAACAAAGTGGGCCCCCATGTGATTGGGCGCTTAAGCGCACGATAAGTTTGGTGAGCTTAAGCGCACCAACAGTTTCCTCTCTCTCTATATATATATATATATATAGCATAAGAGAAAATGGGAGAATTTTTTGATTATTTTGAAATTCTGTCCATTTAACACGTCAGTGTAGTTCCCTTCCGTCTATCTATTAGATTAGATTCTACCCCTCATCCCTATTTGTACGTGTGTCTCTCTCTCTCTCTCTCACTCTTTACCATTCACCCCTGAGCTGCTGTATATATTTGTTCGTATATGCAAGGGTAAAATCGAGACTCTAGAATTTTTTCATGATACGTGTCCTCTATAGTCAGAGATATTTTATGTACAACTTTCTATGTATTACGCTCCTCCGTTCTTCTCTCTCCAACGTCATATTTTATCAAACAAAAGAAGAGCCTCTGAATATATATATATATATATATATATATATATATATATATATATAGAGAGAGAGAGAGAGAGAGAGAGAGAGAGAGAGAGAGAGAGAACGGTTTCTACACACAAGTGTAGATAAGTTATCTACACACTAGCTTAAAATACAGTGATTTTTTGGGATGATCCTATGGAGCTGATTTTTTGTAGACACCCTATCTAAGTGAGGGCCAATCAAATGAATGGTTTGGATCACCCAAACAATATGCCCTCCACTGTATTTTAAGCTAGTGTGTAGATAACTTATCTACACTTGTGTGTAGAAACCGTTTTCTCTCTCTCTCTCTCTCTCTCTCTCTCTCTGTGTGTATATATATATATGGTTTGTGAGCTAGAGTTCACAAACCATATATCCCATTGTTAGTTGAGTCATCCAACCTATTAGTTTTATAGGTTATACACACACACACACTCATATGAGAAAACGGTTTCTACACACAAGTGTAGATAAGTTATCTACACACTAGCTCAAAATACAGTGGAGGGCATATTGTTTGGGTGATCCAAACCATTCATTTGATTGGCCCTCACATAGATAGGGTGTCCACAAACAATCAGCTCCATAGGATCATCCCAACCCTATGATTTGTGGAGGTAAAATGGAAGTGTATAAACCTTCACAAATCTGTCCATTTTTTTGCCTCCACGGTTCGAAGGGTTAGGATGATCTTATGAAGCTGATTTTTTGGGCACACCCTATCTATGTGAGGGCCCATCAAATGAATGCTTTGGATCTCCCAAACAATGTGGCCCCCCACTGTATTTTAAGCTAGTGTGTAGATAACTTATCTACACTTGTGTGTAGAAACCGTTTTCTATATATATATATATATATATATATATATATATATATATATATATATATATATATGAGGAAAGTTTTACTAGTCGGTCCCCTAGATAAGCTTATCTACTCCTCCCTATTAAAAAACCGTTCGATCAAATACAGTGTAATCTGAGCCCTACAAACTTAAAACCCATATCATAAAAGAAACCCTCATTCGACGGAAACAGATTCGAGGGTTTTCAAACACCCAGCCCACGCTCTCTCTCTCTCTCTCTCTCTCTCTCACACACACACACACACAGATTCTAGGGTTTTCAAAAACCCAGCGAGAATCGAACGAGACATCTCCACCCTCTCTCTCTCTCTCTCACACACACACACAGATTCTAGGGTTTTTAAAAACCCAACGAGAGTCCCTCATTGGATGAAAAAAACCGATGAGCTCCACTCTCTCTCGCGAGGCCTCTCAAAAGAGCACTCCGACGGCACTCCCTCTCCGCTGGATTTCTCTGATTTCTAAGGTAGGGTTTTTTTCATCTCTTCTCTAAATCATTTGAAGCTCATATAAATGGCTAGAAATTTTGTTCTGGTTTTTTGCAATGGATTTTTCAGCCATTTTTAGCGGTTTCTGCAATGGAACTATTTTTTGGTTTGGAAGGCTGAATGGGGTGAGGTTTCAGCCATTTTTAGTAGTTTGCAAGGCTGAATGGGGTGATTTTAGTGGGTTACAAGGCCATTTTTCTTTCTTTTTCAGCCATTTTAGTGGTTTGGAATTCTTCATCTTTGTTTATTGTCTTTTTTTTCATGTGTGGATTATATGGAACAAATGAAGCTAGGGTTTCTAGAAATCTATAAATCATGTGTTGCAGCATTTTTTTTCTCTTAAGGTTTTTAGAAATCTAGGATTTATTCATGTGTGTCAGCTCATTGTGGATTTATTCATGCCGTCTCTAGAAATCTAGCTAGAAAGCTAGGGTTTCTAGCTTACACATGAATACAGAGACAGTCAAACTGAGACGGATTGCGAAGAAAAGAAGCACTGATTTGTTCTTTTGTTAAAAATAAAACTTTTTTGGAAGATCTTGAATCAAATGAATACAGAGACAGTCAAACTGTCATACAAATGCTAATTGTACTTGAAAGCATAGTTTTTTCTTTGGAGTTAGTGTTCCACAATGAACTGATAATTATTTAGGGGCTTTGTCTAGCTCAATTTGGCTTGCCCTTATAGTTTCCACAATGAACTGATAATTGCACAATGAACTTATAGTTTCCACAATGAAGTGATACTCTTCCTTCTCTCTTATTTTCCACAATGAACTGATAATTTTTTTGGAGTTTCTTTGTCTAGCTCTAATTTGGCTTGCCATTATAGTTTCCACAATGAATTGATAATTATTTCTTTTGATTGTGGTTTTTCTTATTAGAATGGAGACTACATGATGGATACTAACTTGGAGCAAAGTGTTGGGTTATCAATTGATGACATCGACGCTAATAGGTTACTTTTTTATGAGGAGGGGGAAGCTTTTGGGTTAATAAACAATGAATCTGTTGGCAATCAATTACTTTTGGATGAGGAAGGGGGAAATCCAAATGAGGGTGCCTTACTTTCTATTCACAACTAGGAGTTGTAGTGGTAACACTAGTACCCCTAGTGAAGATGATGGTGAGAGTCTATGTATTTAAGGAACCCTTTGTTAATCAGGAGTTTGACACTGTAGAAGCTGCGTACGAGTTTTATAATCTTTATGGGTTGGCCACAGGTTTTGGTATAAGGAAATCCAAGACCGAAAGGTCGAAGGCAAATCATGATATTATAACGAGGAGATTTGTTTGTGCTAGAGAGGGGTTCAGAAATACTAAGATAAGAGGCAAGTAGGAAAATAAGTGAAGCTGCGTAGAAGTGTAAGAGAGGGTTGTGAAGCCAAGTTGGAGATTAAAAAGAAAAATGAGATGTGGGTTGTGTCTAAATTTGAAGCCAAACATTGTCATGAACTCACCTCTCCTGCCAAAAGACAAATGTACCGTTCACATAATAAGTTTGTTAAGAATGTGGTCACCGAAAATTTGATAGACAGTCTCAGTTGACAAGGGGTTCAAGCTTGTAAAATTGCTAGGTTCATTAGTTCCACATCTAACGCTAGTACTGTCACACCAAATCAAGTTGTGTCCCACGTGAGAGTACGTAGGCGGAACAATATGGGGCAAGAAGCTTTCCTAGTTGTCCGACAGTTCCATCAGAGACAAGCAGAAGGCCCAAATTTCTATTTTGCCATGGAGATGGATAACAAGGGGAATTTGCGATCCATGTTTTGGGCAGATTCACGGGCGAGGAATGCTTACCTGGCCTTCTCTGATGTCATTGTATTTGATGTGACCTACAGGACGAATAGGTTTCAGATGCCATTCGCACCATTTACTGAAGTTAACCATCATAGGCAATCTACCTTATTCGGATGTGCGCTGTTAGCAGATGAGAGAGATGAGACATTTACATGGTTGAGCATATTGCACCCATGCGAGATTCTGATAGTGAGTTTAGTAAGGATTACAATAGGTGGTATTTCAAGAAAAACATGCACGAATGTGAGGAAGAATGGGGAACATTTGAGCAGAAATATGGCACGTCTTGTAGACAAAACTCGGCTTGGCTCGGTCGGGTTAGGGCTGGGGTTTTGGCTCCTCAGGTTGGGCTAGGATTGGCCCCAACCCAACCCAGCCCCCAGCCCAAGTTGCACCACTATTATTACCTAAAAAAAGAATAAGTCTACTGATATTCGCACTAACTATCATTCCTGAATTTTGTTAATTGCAATAACTCACCTTGTCTTTTGATTTTTTAACCCGCCAATAATAATTCATAAAATTCAGGAATGATACAACAAAAATTTGTGAAAATACTTGGGAAAAAAAATGGGGATAATTTTTGAAAGGATTCTGATATTGGTAACTCTAGTACTCGATACATGTTTAAAAAAGAAAAGACAAGTTGGGTTTTTCCAATTATAAAAACATGGTAGTGTCTGCTTCATCAGCACCTTTTAGAAAAGGAAATGAGTTCGCGCCTATTATCAAAACATGGTTGAGCCTGACACTTCCATTTGGAAAATGCATGGGTTATGGTTACAGGAGAGAGATGACAGAAAGCAGAGACCCTGTATTTCAAATCCAAGTCTGTGCTACTATTAAAACATGGCAATGCCAATAGTAGTAGGCCTTTAAATATCAACACCATTCTCATCTAAAGCAAAAGTTTGACTACATTACGCTTCAAGAAGAAAGTTTTACTTGCAACAAGCTACATTAGGCTACATTAAGCTTCTAAATAAAAAAGGCATTCTTACTACATTACGCTTCAATGAAACTTTAGGAATAGAAATAAGTAAGTAACAACAAGACACTCTTACTACACATTCTTACTGAGAGTCATTTCATTTTCAAATACACTGGAATAGGTACCAAAAAACCAAGAAAAAAAGGGAAAGAACTCCAACTACTTTATTCCACCCCTTCTCATTCTCTATGTGTGTGTGTGCGCGCTTCGTCTTGTTTCGTCCAGTATAGGTGAATCCCAACGAAATGGTCTGGTAAGGTAAGAATCTCCAATCAGGGCATTTTTGGTGGCTTCTTTTTACCATTTTCCTATGCAATACAATATGCTTTTTCCGCTTCAGACGAAATGAAAGGAATTTGACAACAAGGATAACGAGTTAAAACAAATACTCGTTTAACTTGCCAGGGCCGATTGAAAACTTGCCAGGTTAGTCATTGAATTGATTGAGTAAAACTAATGTTGCTTTGTGTGAGTTCTTGACCAAGTACCATTTTTTGAACATCTTCATCTAGATTTGTCATATGCATAATTTTTTATTCTACTAGCATTTTTATTTTATTAAGAATGAATTCTGTAAATTTCCGCAGTCATTTATTTTCTTTTTATTTTTATTTTTTGATGTTGACTTTACAGATGACCCGGAAAAGGTTCATGTTGATACCGGTGCGATATGCATGGAGGATAGGCTTAGATCATTAGGAATCCTTGATAATGAAGATCACCTTAATAGCGAAAGTTATTCTAGGTTTTTTACTGGCATTGCTCCGAATTCTACTATTTTAAGTGATGCCCACTTATTGGGTGAAGCTAATGTGCCAACGAAGAAGGTTTGTTTCTTAAAATATTTGGTAAACAATATTTTTAAATTATTGCATTTCTCAACTCTTCAACATTTTTGTTTTTTCAAAAGAATTGAAACACACACATTGACCATTTCTGTGTTCCATTACTAATCATTTCAATGTCATTTCCATCAGATAAAGGCAGCTATTTTGTCTATGAGCCCTAATGATGCCTTCGAGTTTCTGAAAGTCTTGGTGGCTATGTGGAAATCAAGGTTTTTTAATTTCTGTTCTCTTTTAATTCTATTAAGTCTGAGTTGGGGGTTGTGGCATTAGAGAGTGTGACATAATTTTTGTTTCAATTGACAATCTTCATGATTGTTCGTTCTCTGTTGAGAGTTTGGGAATAGTACATACAGCCTATGTTGGGAGCTCATCACATATTTTTTTTCTGTAAAAGATTAGGTTTTAGTTAAACGATGAGAAAGTGAAAACAAAAAGGAAAAAACAAGTAAAAATGAGCAAAAAGAAAAAGTAATAAATGGAAATAGAAGCATGCATACATAAATCTTGCTAAATAATAGAATGCAACAGTATACATCAATGAAAAACACGAAATCATCATGAAAAATTTTAAAAACATTAAATGGGTGAAACGATAACAAAATGAAACCAAACAATGGGCAAAGAGAGTCATACTGACATACGAGGATCTTGCTCTAACAACATCAAGAAATGGCATGCAATTTCTTTTCTTTTTTGAAAATCAGGAAATGGCGTACATCAAATAAAAAGTCTTACCATCAGTGAAAAGGCTAAAAGGGAAGAAAATAATCACAAAAAGTTATGTATATCGACAACCAAGATTACCATATGATTCTCTACCGATTCAAATGCCACTTGGCTTCTGAGATGAAGTTTTACGGACAACATTCTAAACTATGCTGAATTACTGAATTAGCAAACTTGTTCATGCAAGGTAAACTCTAAAGCCCTAAGTAACCGTCTTATAATGAGTGTACTTATTCATGATTACACACACCTTGGACATTATTCATTAAAATGGAAACTTGTTTCAAAGTATTTAGGTGAATTTGTTTCTTGGCAAAGTGTTTCTCTTTCAGCTCGTGATAATATTTTCATAGCTCTTCTGTATATATCATTGGAAGCCCACACAACTGTAAGATCTGTTTTTTTTTTTTTTTGAATGGTCAAGCTGTACAATCTGCTTTTTGAATGATTTTATTATTTTGAAATTATGCATTCTTTTTCCTTTGAAACATACATGTCAGTGAGCTACATCCCTTGGAATAAATTATTTTATACATTAATGTTATTTGTGCTGATTAAAATGCTTGCTCTATCCAACAGGTCTAGCAGTGGAAAGTATGTTCTTCCATGGATACACGGTATATTAATAAACCACAGTCACTATGTGATATCTCAAGAAGCCTCTACCCAGATGCTTGAAATCTTATATGAGGTATAATTTATGTCAATTTAGCAGCTATTTTATAATTTATTTATAAAATGAAGTGAAGCTATTTTATCGTGTTCCCTTCTAACCACCATAGTTGCAAAATTCTTTGAAAAATTCTTGAAAATAATCTGAATTTTTTAAGATACTTTTGAAACTTAAAAAAATCCTTATAATGCAAAAATTCTCGCTTATTTTGAATTAAATAAATTTTCAATTAGACACGAACTTGACAAATAATTCATCAATTTCTTATAAACTGTTTCTACATATTGTCACAAGTTCAAAATTAATGAAAACATATTGTAGAAAAACTAAACTAACAACCTACTTTAGAAATCAGATGCACTTACCATCACTTCACGCATTTTGTTGTCCTATTTTTAAAAATAAGAATACAAATAATAAATGTATGTGAAAAACATACATCTTTTCCACATTTTTTCCCAAACATTTCCTAATCTTTTCAAACAATTGTCTCGTCAAATTATTCTTGAATCCAAACTTTGTAACTATGGTGTCCACTCATAATCATGGGTTATTCTTCTATCTTCATGTGTAAAATCTTGCTAGAATATGATAAGTATATAGAGATAGATGCCAGAGAAAAGAGATTTCAATTGGGAGTATAAATTCAATCCTATCCAACATAACAATAATGGTAAGTCATATAAAATTCCCAAAATGCTATGGACATTGATTTTGACCACTTTTATCACCCCCCCTCATGCTAGCTCATTCTATGAGACATGGTAGCAATTTGCCACTAAGTGACTAAAGCGTGCCCACTAAGTAGTGCTAGTGTTCGGTTGCGAATCCTTTGGTGAAGACATCTGCAAATATGAATGGCTGTGAATCCTTTAGTACCAAAACCTTACAGATCCAGTCCTTCGATGCTCTAAAATACGAAGAGATGAATTCCTGACTTAAGCCCTCAGCGGAGGGAGTGAGCACGGGAGCAATAGAGCAGAGTACAAGTTAGCTTCAAATGGGTTCTGAGTTAGGGACGGACAAGGGAACCCATCTCTGTGGCAGGATCTGCCTTAACTTCCTGGCTTGGCTTCATCAATGTTATCTAATAATTAGTTCACTATTAATATGTTGTCCAAATGGGTTCTGAGTTGGGGACGGACAAGGGAACCCATCTCTGTGGCAGGATCTGACTTAACTTCCTGGCTTGGCTTCATCAATGTTATCTAATAATTAGTTCACTATTAATATGTTGTCCAAACATCCGGCCTTTTTTTTTAATTTGAGAAATTTTCAAATTAAAAGCAGTCGTCTTCACAAATTTGTCCATATTTTGCCTCCACAGTTTGAAGGGTTAGGATGATCCCATGGAGCTGATTTTTTTGGCACACCCTATCTATATGAGGGCCTATCAAATGAATGCTTTGGATCATCCAAATAATGTGGCCCCCCTATTTTTGTGAGCTCTGCTCAGATAAGCTTATCTGAGCAGCTGCTCACAAACCATTTCCTCATATATATATTTATAAATATAGTAACTCAGTAGTCTTGTATTTTTGTTGCAGATGACAAGGTTCAAATGTGCAGCTATTCAACCTCTTTTACAATTATCTGGTCGCCTGCAACTCATTATGGCACAGGTGGAGAGTCGCTTCTTTCCCGTCCTCATTTTGATATAGTATGTTCTTCTCAGACTTGGTTGATATAGAATCTTATCTTTTCAGATCGACAAGGCTGGACATAATATGCATCAAGCAATATCAAATGAAAAGGTGGATGAAAGTGAAGAGGAAGATGAAGATATTGACGAATTTGTTTATGGGGAAGAAGAGGATGAATCCCAGGGTGCTAGTAGTGATGATGACATGGAACATCAGCCTTAGACTTCTCTGTAATATTCGCTGGTGATAAATTTTGAATCCCAAGGTGGTAGTGATGATGATGTGGAGAATCAGCTTTAAAAACATAATTTTGGCTCTCACTTCTCCGTATTTTTCGCTAGTGATAAGTTTCTACAACTTGAGGATGAGAGTGAAGATGATGATACTGACGAATTTGTTTATGGGAAGAAGAGGATGAATCCCAAGCTGGTAGCGATGATGACGACATGGAGCATCAGCCTTAAAAACATAATTTTGCCTCACATTTTCCTATTATTTGCTAGTGATAAATTTCTTCAATTGGTTACATGATTGTATTGAATATATGTTCGGCAGTATGGTATTGTTAAAGATTTCCATTTGGTGAAAGTCTCTTTTTGAAATAATTCATGTCCGTTATTTTGTTGCTTCTTCTGCAGTGTTATCTTCTTGGTTATCCAATCCTTCAAATATTCAGGTTTCCTTGTTTTTTTTTTTTGATGGCATAGGGTATCCCCACCCCAATTTTTTAGGGCGGGACTATTCCCTATGGATGCGCGCAATCACCCGTAAACCAAGTGCATCGGGTAAGCCCGGGGGGATTTGAACTCACGTCAATGGGGAGCATACCCATGACTTTAAGCCAAAGAGCCACACCCGTTCTGGTTTCCTTGCCTTCGGCTTCATGCACAATCATTCTAACATCTGGCATATGGTTATATTGATCCCGACTTGCTGGCTAATGGTTCTCTTTGCTCTTCACAGTTCAAGATTGCAGTATTCAGTGAAATCCTTAATCACAATCTGCCGCAACATGCTGATCATTTCGCGAGAATCTTCCTGTGGATATCATAGCAGTATGAATTTGGCAATTTGGTAATGGCATCGTCCTCTTACGGCTCCTGAAAAATTCTCTCATGCTAATAATAGTTAACAAAACAACTCCAGGTGGTAAAAGGTAAGAGCAAATCCATGCCATCCATTTGAATCATCCATACACCTCACACTATTGAATACAGCATCATTATGTTTTCTTTGTTCCCATCTGTTACCAACTTTGTTATTCAATATACGCATCGAATTCCATTGCTGCAAGGCTGCAACCCATTTTGTCGGTTATATAGGCAAAAACACTTGCTGGTCAACATTCTTTCCTTGTGACTTTGGAAAGTAATCCATTTATCTTTATTTTTTTTATAAAACACCTTTGACTGGAGCCATGATGCAATCTAAATATCTGCCATGCATGAGTAGGTGCATTTTTTTTTGGGTGAGAAATAACAATTTATTCAATATCACAGCAGCAATACAACAATGTTTCTATTTTCTTTATTATGTGCTCCTTTGAGTAATGTTTTTTAGCAGAATTTCACGAGTGACTCCTTAAGAAGTTTCTTTCTGATCACTTTAATCAGCTTTGTTATCTCTCATGTTTTTTTTTATTGAAAGTGACTCCTTGTAAATCTTCACTTTGTCAATTAGATAGGTGTATATTCTCCCTAATCTTGCATTTGTTTAATATGGAGATTACTTGGAGTTCTTTCATCAATTAAGAGATCTGGTAAGGAAATGCTCTGACTAAAACAAATGACAAAAACTTTTAGAAACCAGAACTGCCTCATTTTTGCCAAGGATGCATCTACTTCATGATAAGTCAAATTGGAAAAGGAATGCTCAGGAAATTCTAGAAGTGAAAGAGAAATGAATTATAGATGGTATAATAATTCCTCCGCATGTTTGCCAAGGATGCATGTACTTGCAAGATTAATTTGCCCTTTCTTGAGTCAATTGCAAGTGTTGATCTTTGTCGTTGTTATCTGCACAAAAGTAGCTACTGTAGATCGGGACAAGGAGGACCAAATCTTAGGAGGGGAATGCCAATAGTACACAGAAATTAACATGTGATTTGACTAAAAGTGTCTTTTTAGATCAGGAGTCTAAGTCCTATTGGGACATTGAAAGGGAATTTAGACTCTTTCAAGTAACTTAAGAAGCCTTACCTCATGTACATCTTTGATCCCCACCCTTCTATAGTTGGCTAAAAGATAAAAGTACTGGAAAGCATGATATAATGACACCTCGCCTAGTCAAATATCCTTCCAAATCTAATACACCCCCCCAACCCCCCCCCCCCTCTCTCTCGAAACCTTATTTTGGACTCAACAAAAAATTTATAAATAGAATGTCATTCCCTCGAACCCTTACGTATGTGTGGATTCTTACTCTCTCATTCTCCCATCCTACATTATAATTTCTCCTAATAATGATGTAACTTAAGGCCTCATTTTTCTAATCCGAACCTCTACAACCATTTTCATAAGGAGGTTTTGTTTCTTAATTTTAGATGTCCAACACCGAGCTCACCATACCTTTTTTGGTTGTTAGATGTTTGAAGTCTGCAGTCTGAACTTTGAAAATTGAAAAGAGAACTAAATGAACTTTATCAAGTAAGGGTCTTAGAGTTTTGAAGTAATAGATTTTTTTTTTCATTTCCATGCTTTTTTCTATTTCTTAATCGAAATGAAATGGGTTTTCTGGATAAAAAATGATGACAAAAATTCTCCAACCTATTTATTTCATTAGTATTGATGATTATTTTGTAATTTAGGCCACAGTTAAGGGGAAAGATATCATTTAAATCCATAGCCCGCACGCAATGTATATTTAATTAACAAATTTTCCAAAAGATTAAGGTATCTCCTATTTTAATAAATTTGAGAGCCACCTCTGTTTTCCTTTTATGTTTTTATAATGATTTTTCTTAGGGAAATGATCTCAGCACAACCAAGTTAAATATCAAAACATGGTAGTGCTGATCACCCACACCCCCCCCCCCCCCCCCCCCCCCCGGGCGGTAATAAAGGAGGCAAGGCAATTGCTCATATCAGCCACAGATTAAAAAGCTTTGCTCTGTCTTAATATTTCAGCCATATCACTATATCAGCCACATATTAAAAGGCTATGCTCTGTCTTAATATTTCAGTCATTTTACCAAACCATAGGCTCATTTTCTTAGTATTGCTAATATAACATAATCATAGATATACTCTTCAAAGGGACAGTCTAAGAAAAAAAAGGGACTGGCTAAGAAATGCTGTTATGGAATACTAACTTTACAGGATTCTCCCCATGCTAGAAAATGACAGACCAGTGGTGGAATACAGGATCAATTCTCCCCATAGAGACAAGATAAGCATCTAATTCTCCCCTCTCTTTAGCCCTCTCATATCCTCTTTAGCCTTTATCACACCACTGCTGATTATTTTACTGACTACTCTCACTTTCTACGTAAGGCTCTCCTTACAGTCAAAAGAGAAAGGAAAAGGCCTTCGTACGAACCCCTATCTTTCGCTATACAATTCTGCATGCATTTGGATTCTCATCACTAAACATGGAAGTAATGTTGTTCCCATCATTATAACCATGGCTTTGATAGTCATCGGCGGAGTGTTCAGTTATCCTGTGTCGATAATTCCGTGGTGGTGATCGAACATACTCATATTCCGATATGTAAGCTGTTGGTTTGTGGGTGTTATAGCTGTGAATAACATGGGGAGGACCTTCGTGCCTCAATCCATCGTGGGTAGAGTAATTGTTCCAATGCTCATTGTAGCCATATCTGTAGCCATGTGGGTGGTGATGTATCATGTGGACCTCCCCCACGTCTTTAGGCTCTGGTGGATTGGCTGGTTGGCTATCAGTGGTATCTGTGGCCACTGGTGATGGTGTCTCCTCTAGAGGTGGATTTTCTTGTGGTGGTGGTGGTGGTGGTGGTTCTTGCGTGGGTTCCACTGGTGGGGCTGGTTCGGCAGGTGGAGACTCAGCTGGAGGTGGGTTTGTGGGTTCTGGGGCCGGTGGCTCAGTTTCTGGGGCTGGGGGGTCACTGGCTTCTGTGTGGGAGCAAATGGTGGCGATTTTCCTTGTCTTCTTGATGGCTTTCATGATCTTTTCGGGTTCAGCCCACCCTACTACTGTCAATTTCTGTTGAGCGAAATCGAAGTTTACATCATATATACCTGTGATGAGCGAACAATCAATGGAAGTAATTCAGTTAGTTTTCGATTAATTGGCTATAAATCAATTAGTAAAAATGTGCAGGAGACTGCAATGTAGGTATAAAGTTTCACCCAAATTTTTAGATTATCACACCAAGACCTTGCTTCGCAAGTTTATCACCATTTGAATTAGTCTCAGGAGTGATATAGCTTGAATTTTTTCTCCAAAGGAGATTTGCAAAGAAGAAAAAGAGAAACATGATTATTGTCATTAGCAATGTATTACCATTAATGCCATGTAAGGACTTCTTGATCTTCTGTACACAACCATTACAGTCCATTCGGACCTGTATCTCTGTGATCTGAGGCTTCTGAAACAACAAAAACGCAATAACTTTGTAAAACAACTTCTACATTATGACAAAATTCAATTAGCCAACAAAAATATAAAAGCATACATTCAATCTAAATATCCATGAGAGAACTAAACCATGTAAGCAATCAGAATTGAGCCACATACCTCCAGTTCAAGAACCATGAGTGAGAGAAAGCAGAGTGATCAAAACTCTGTTTGGAGAGGAATGGGTGTATTTTGTATGTGGGTTGGTGAGAAATGAAGAATCACAAGGTGGTATTCATTTGTACATGAGGGAATGGAATATTATAAGGCTAAAAGGTGTGGGGGTCATGCAGAGAATCATGTGAAGAGATGAAGGAGGAGATGGGACCTCGAAAAGAGCTTGCCCCTTTACTTTCCCTAGTCTATATCATATCTCTAAGGGAAGGGTATGGGCGTTAGTTTGGAATATTAAGCCAAAGGGAATTTGCTTTGGTAGACACCTATAATTGAGGTGTGATTGGAATATCCTCTGCCGACCTTGAAAATAAAGTGAGCATGATCTTGGCTCTGTGGTCAACAAAACCAAAGTAGCTTTAGGTGAAAGGATGTCCACAATACCCTAGGCATCTTCATTATGGAAAAAAATTGGGCACATCTTTTCCAAGTTAAATAAGAAGCGCTATACTTCCATGCATCATATGTTTTTCTTATTGGAGTAAAATGGGCCAACCCAATTGCTAATGGGTTGAATTCTACCCTAGGAGGGCACTTGGGAACTGGTTGGACCATCTATAATTAATTCTCTTAGAGGCATCTGGATCTAGAATAAAAATCAGGGTCTAGAAGGGTTGAAATTCTCCTAGAAAACAAGGAGAATTTTCAAATATTCAATCCAAAATGATATAACGAAATACTGAAAAACTCATTTTCTAGGGAAATTTCTTTCCTAGATAAATTTTACCCTACATCCAAATAGTCCTTAAACTGTCCTTAGCGCGATGTCGACAGTATGTATTTCAGCTTATTGGTTTCCAGTTGTTAAAAGCCACATAGAATGAATGGTGCACGTTTGGATGGTCTGCGATCGTTTCATATGAGCTAGATATTTTGAATGGTGGATGAGTTATAGAAATGGAGCATCATGGTTTGAGTGGTGTAGATTGGATTCGACATGGAGTATCAGATTGTAAAGTGGATGACAGAAAAATCTACTTTAATTAAAGATCCAAAATTTTCTCCTATATTGTCACATTTTAAGGAATAGAAAGGGTGATGCATGAAATAGTAGTACTAAAAACCATGATCATGAATTGGAGTGGTGTAGATTGGTTTGGCTGCTGAGTGGGGGTCTTATAGTGGATGACAAAAAAAAAAAAATCTACTTTAAGGAATGGAAAGGATGGGAAATCATACAAAAAAGATGCTTGAAATAGGAGTACCAGGACCCATGATCATGAGTTGGGAGTTGATTGCATTTGTTTTTTACTCCCATAGAGTAAATCAAAGGGTTTTAGACCATTCTAGATTTCACTTTAGAGATGTCTGAGAGATAAAATTAGAGATGAGTCTCTCAGAGATAAAGATATAAATTAGATAACCCTTTTAAATTAAAGAGATAAATCTAGTAGGGTTTTAGACCCTACTAGATCTCCCTCCCTCTCTCTCGCTAACATATTTCTAAGGGTGCTTTCTACTTTTCCACCTAGAGTATGAAATTTTGGCCATCTTAACTCCGGGTGAAATGTAGATTTATGCCAAAGTAAGCCAAAAATACCCACAAAAAAAATGACCCTTTTATGGTAGTATTATCTGTATCGATCTATCTGTTTATCTATCTATCTACTATCTATCTATGAAGGTGTTATGGTTTAGTTATTTAGAAAAGTGGAAATTGGGGTTGTTGAGTTGAGACCAGTATTCCAAAATGCACATGCATGTCAAAATGCGGCCAAAGCAAATCCTAGTTGGCTCTGCACGGCACGATTGACTACACGGTTGACACTGTCATAACTCGAGAGAGCCAATTGGGTTTTGATTAACTTCGTAGGGCAAAACGTAGAATTGAACAAGTGCGAGGCCAGGGAGTCAACTCGGAAGAGTCCACAATAACACAGGGGAGTTTTGAAAACTGTGGTTTAGACTTTAGACAATTGAATCTCTTTCCGTGAGGAGAAACTAATGTATGGAATATTTCAATCTACAATTCTATCTTGTAGTACCATCACTTAAACCAATGTGAACACTTGGCATCAAAATGAAACAATGGTTGGTTGGCCACAGCTCAAGGTCACTGTTGAGCAGTATGGTGTAGAAAAAGTTTTAGTGGTCATTACAAACGCTTTGCTCGTTATAAATATGAGAAGATGCCATACTTTTGTTTCATCAATCCATTTCCCCACAACCAATCCTACACTTAGTCTTCTGTGGCTAAGACCCTACCAATTAAAAGGTCTTTATCATGTTGACGTCACTAGAGTGGATCCAATTCCCACATAAGACGGCTCTCCCTTAAAAATGTCTTTCTCCTTTTACAAATGGAGTATGCGTAGTGGTGGGTGAGAGGAATATTATCTCTAGGCTGCTTTTCGGAGAGTCTTTGTCTTCCACTTAAAAACTACTACAATCAATTCCAATAAAGTAGATAGCCATGAAATGGTCTACTGGGAGTTTAGCTTTACTGCTAAAAACAGGGTAGTTAGGGACGTGAAGATAAGAGATACATGGGAGTGCTCTGATTTTGCATGGTTTCTTAAGCGGGATTTACTATGGAATTTCGTGAAAAGATGTTTCACATGTGAAACCAATTACTCCAAAAGCTTAAGCCGTTAGAGTTGGTGTTTCTGTACACGTGGATTTTTAATATCAAGGAATTGTTAGGTTTTGAACCAAGGACACACTGCGAGACAATGACTCTATACCTTACGAAACAACCAATTGAAGTAAAAATGATTAAATAACACCAACTCTAATGGCTTAAGCTTTTGGAGTAATTGGTTGTTTGAAATGGTACATGTACGGCCAACCCAAATGAGAGGCCACATGTGAGTGGGAGCATTGAATTATAAATAATTAAATAACACCAACTCTTGCGGCTTAAGCTGTTGGAGTAATTGGTTGTTTGACACCACACAGGCTCACTTTTCAATGGATTTTGTCGTACTCATTTAATTCATCTGAGGTGGTTGTTCTCTCGTGCAAAAGTTAGCAGCGAAATTCCCTAGCAAATTCCTTCTCAAGCTCACTTTTTTGCTTTCAACAGCTGTTCTCTTATCCCATAAAGAATCTCTCTGTCTTGCCGTATTTTTGTTGGTAACATTTTTCTGATTTGGCTGATGCATGTATGACATTGAAAGATCTAGTAACCTTCTCTCCGTAGCATGTTTTTGTTTGTGTGCAGTGACACTTCTCGTACCTTTTTTAGTCTGGCCGTATTTTTTAGGCCCTGTTCATTTTAGATTTTTACAACCGAGATTAAGTCCAATAATAGGTTTTGGACTCACAATCCGTTATCAAAATCTAAAACGAAAGGGTGGGGGTACAACTCGGGTCGGGTTGGATTGGGTTGCGGTCAACCCTAGCCCAACCCGAGATTTCATTCCATCAAACCTAACCCGACCCGACCTAAACCTTGGGTCGAGGATAGTCAACCCTAACCCAAACCACTTCTAAATCTCTCACCCCTAACCAAACCCATCTAACATGTTTTTTCCCAATCAGGTTGGGTTGAGTTGGGTTCGGGTTCACCTAGAGCCAAACATAACCCCAAGAAAATCACAATAAAGTTAGAGGACAGAGGTCGGATTCTGGTCAGGTCGGGTTGCCAAGGTCTTAACCCGAACCCAACCCGAAATTAGATCGGGTTGGCTGTTCCCATCCCAACATGAACATATGCGAACCAGCCAAAATCGAGTTGAACCCGTTGGGTTCGGGTTGAGCCCGACCCAAGTTGCACCCCTATGAAGAGGGCCTAAGTGTTGACGAATGCAACCGTCACTTGCACCAGTAAAAGAGCAGGCTATAAGCACCATGCTGTCAGTATTTTGGCAAGCATTTTGATTGAATTTACTTATGCATCGCTTATTTTTCTTGATGTCAGGACCAGCACGGCCACTCCCTGACCACCCATGCATAGTTAGTGCACAAATAGTATGTTGGTCCGGCTCAGTGACTGAGCCGGGGGGCAATTGCCCCCTCTGAAATTCTGGCCCCGTCCTTTTATTTTCGAAAATATAGGTTTCCCCAACACAACGACCCCCACAGGAATTTTAGGAACCTCCCTAAAATTTCTCCTATGATATTTATATACGGGATATGTTAAAATTTCTCCCCTAAAATTTCTCCATAGTATAGGGAACGGCAGCAAAAGTCTGCCATATGAAACTTAGTAGAGTAAATGACCTAAAAAAAGCTATTTTTTGGAATATCGACGCAAAAGCAGTAGAGTTCAAAATGACTAAAGTGAAGCGCTTTTACTGGTAGAGTTCAAAATGACTAAAGTGAAGCGCTTTTACTGTTCACTGTATTTTTTAGGACCTTTTGCCCTTCTCCCTTTTCGAATAAAACAAAGGACTGTGTTTTAATTTTTTTACTTGTTACTTTGAAAAAAAAAAGCGTTTCTCTCTCCTTCCCTCCGACGGATACGAGAGGCCCATCGCCGTTCATTTTGCCCTCCTTCCGACGGATACTTCGCCGGTGAACCCCCTTTGACGCCATTGAATCGTTCCTCCGTCCAGCCGTTTTGGCACTTAGGTGAGCCCTCATTTTCTTTTGAAAACTCAGTGGTTATATCCCTATTTTCTTTTGTCATCTCCCATTGGCCCTTCGTTTTTAGTTTTGCAATTTTTAAGGGTTTTGGCAAAGAAATTTGAACCATTATTTAGGGTTTTGTTAGGGTTTCTTTATAGCAATTTGAACCCCAACTCATTTTGTTAGGTTTTTTGTTAGGGTTTCTGGACAGAAATTTCAACAATTATCTAGGCTTTTGTTAGGGTTTGTGTATAGCAATTTTTTAGGGTTCTGGTAAACCAATTTGCAACACTTGTTTTAGGGTTTTGTTAGGGTTTTAAAATCCATTTTCAAGTACTATACCAGGGGTTTTTGTCTGTGGAAATTAATTTTAATTTGTGGTTTGTGGTGAGGACTTACTGGTTGAAATCTGTGAAATTAATTTTTTTTTGTGGTTTGTGGTGAGGACTTACTGGTTGAAATCTGTTGTAGAAGTTGAAATTTGATGAAATAGTAGTTGTATTTACTTATGTTGGTTGAAATGCTTGTTGATTTCTTATGTAGTGGTTGGAATATTTTGTTATGTTGGTTGAAATGGGATGAAATACTGTTTGGAATTTGTAGTTATTCTGTTTGAAATTTCGGTTGAATTGTTGTTGAAGTTAGTTGGAATCTGTTTTAGCAGTGGTTTCTATCTGTTGTAATGGTTGGAATGTGTTGAAATACAGGTTGAATTTTGTTTTACTTGTTGAAATGGGTTGAAATGGGTTGGAGTGTATTGTAGTAGTTGAAATGAGTTGAGATATTGGTTGAAATATGTTTAAGTGCTTCATATAGTGGTTGATATAGTTGTTGAAATTAGTTGGGATAGTTGTTGATAACTTTTTTGGTAGTTGAAATGGGTTCAATAAGTGGTTGAAATATGTTGTAGTGGTTGGAATTTGTTGAAATAGTGGTTGAAATGTGTTGAATTCTGAAATTTTGGTTGCATTGTTGTTGAACTTAGTTGGAATCTGTTCTAATGGTTTGAATGTGCTAAAATGCTGATTGAATTTTGTTTTAGTTGTTGAAATAGGTTGATTTAGTGGTTGAAGTGTATTGTATACTTGAAATTTGTTGAGATATTGGTTGAAATGTGTTTAACTGTTTCATATAGTGGTTGATGTAGTTGTTGATATAGTGCTAGTAATTTATTGAGATATTGGTTGAAATATGTTTAGGGGTTGAAATATGTTTTAGTTTTTGAAATTGGTATGAAATCTGTTCTACTGAGTCAAATGGGATGAAATAGTGTTTGAAATATGTAGTTATTGTTTAAAAATTGATTGAAATTTTGGTTGAATTTTTGTTGAATTGGTTGAAATCATTCCAAGTGGTTGAAATGAGTTGAGATATTGGTTGAAATCTGTTTAAGTGCTTCAAATGAGTTTAGATATTGATTGAAATTTGTTTAAGTGCTTGAAATGAGATGAGATATGAGTTCAGATATTGGTTGAAGTGTATTATAGTGGTTAAAATGAGGGGAGATATTGGTTGAAATCTGTTGAAGTGGTTCATATACATATAGTGGTTCAAAGTAGTTTTAGTTTTTGAAATTGGTGTGGAATCTATTTTACTGGTTCAAATGGGATGAAATAGTGTTTGAAATCTATAGTTATTGTTTGAAAAGTGTTTGAATTTTTGTTGAAGTTGGTTGAAATCTGTTTTAGTAGTGGTTGAAATCTCTTATAGTGGTTAAACTGGGTTGAAATAGTGTCTGTTGATAGTGTATTTTTGTTGAAATCTGTTATGGGTCAAATTTTCCATTGTTTATAGTATGATTTGAATTAGTGCTTCAAATATGTTTTATTTGCTGAAATGGGTGGAAATAGTGGTTGTACTCTGTACCTATTGTTTTATAGTGGTTTAATTTCAGTAGTGGTTTAAAAATGGTTTTATTTCTGCAGGGAAGGGCGGAGTAATTAAAGCTAGGCCGACATCATAGTTAGTGATTGTGACTTCTACCCGTATATGATTTGAATTAGTGCTTGAAATCTGTGTGTACGCTTTTACGATAATGCATTTATGTGTGCAGGCACCCTATATTTGGTCTAGATGTTGTCCTTCCAAATTCCACGATTGCATGCAGTCCTTAAGAGTTAGGGAAGAGCATAAAGATTTAATAAAGAGAAGCCCATTTGGACATCTGATGAATCTAGAAGGGGTTGAACTACACAAAAAAGTTGTGGCCATTTTGGTACGTTCTTGGCAAAAAGAACGAAGGGCCTTTCGAATAGGTGGTGTGATAGTGCCGTTTGAAGTAAGGGATGTAGCACAGATTTTGGGGTTAAGTATGATTGGGGAAAGAATCTAAATTGATTGGCACAGCAAGGATCCTGTGTAAGGTTGGAGGTTTAGTGGCCATTCAGCTACGTTGGATGAGATTTTGGACGTAATCAATGCGGATTTAGATAGGGAGGACAAAGACTCGGTGGAGGCGACTGTGAAGCATGTCTTGTTGCTACTGTTTTGCACTTTCTTGTTCCCCCAGACGACGCATAAGGCCTCTTCTTGCCCCTTCCCCCTCATAGATATGGATACCATAGGAAATGTTCCGTAGGCATATGTCATATATGACTACTTGGTAAAGTCTTTAGATGCATAAACTGACAAGGGGGGAAAGGGGAGCATAATCGGATGCTCGATTCTATTACAGGTGAATTTGACAAACTCTGCAAATTTGAAATATTTTATAACTGATTTCTTATCTTATAAATATGTCATCGTTTTAGGTATAGTTATTTGAGCATACCGATCTGTGGGAACCTGCGCATCCCGATGCGAGTCCCCGTCTATTAAAGTGGAGTGGTGACATGGATACGAGGAGGAAGGAACATATTAATTTGGTTGACATTATCAGTGGTGGACACCTAGAGAAGAAGCAGGTGAGGTGGTGAGGAAGGAACATATCTTAATTTGTTTATGTATTCGCATATTGTGGTCATTCTGCTAAATGAAAAAAACAAAATGGATTTCAGGTGGTGAGGAGGCTAAAGCCTCTTGCAACATAATTACGTTTATTAGAAGGCAGCAATCTATATCCAGAGGCAAGGAAGCATTATTTGGAGGCAAGGAAGCATTGCCTAGCTCCCTTGATGTGTTGGTTGATGTCTCGATTGCAGAGACGGAGACGATGGGCAAATCTGAGCCTATATTGGTAATGAATTATCCTCTTCAGTGAATTTTCAGTTTATTGATGTCTCCATCCTAATCTAATGCTATGGAATTCTCATTCTGTTTTCTTCAGAAAGAGAGGCAACAAGAGAAGCAAGATGGGGGAGAGATACACGTTTCCCTTACAGAATTCAATTCGATGAAGCGGAGGTTAAGCATTCTTGAAGAAGAGGTGAAGGAACTAAAGAGGAGGCAGACTCCTCAAATGACTCCTCAGATACATGAGTTGAGAGATAAGGTCCCATATGTAGAGAAGACTGCAGAGTGAGAGTGGAGAGAGGCAGGGTGTGGAGAATGATGTTAGGGAGGAGGTAGTGAGGACTGTAGAGGGAAAGAGTGGAGAGAATGAGTTTGTAGAGAAACATGTAGGGATAGTGGAGGAGAGTCAAGGTGGGGACGAAGATATTAGGGAGGAGGAAGTGAAGAATGTAGGGGGAGAGAGTGGAGAGAAAGAGGAGATGGTTAAATGTTGGGAGGTGTATGAGAATTTAGAGACATTTGTAGGGAGAGTGGAAGAGAGGTGGGGTGGAGACGAAAGAGGGGATTTGAAGGAGATTTTTTATGCACTTGACAGTTGATTGTAATATTAAATAACCGCAAGTGCACAGATCATATACAGTCACGGGTCGATCTCAGGGAAGAGGATGTAGACTTTCTATCTTTATATTATTTAGAAAATAAAAGTATAATAAGTTATTGCCTGGCATGGGTCTCAGGATTTCCGTGGATTTACCTCGGAGCCAACAACTTACTATAAATTTACTCCTTAAACAAAATAATGATCGAAACTAACTTTAATTTGATTATTACTTTATTTCCTATATCTAGGCAAAGTGAACCAAAGATTTAATAATTCTATTAAGTACCTACTAAATAAGGAAAATCAGTTCTAATTAATGAGAGAAATCAGTTCTAATTAACAAACAAATTAAAACTATTCTAATTAGAAAATCAAAAACTAAAATCTGAATTTTAGAAGCTGGAATTAAAAATAATGTTTACTAAAACAGTCATATCTGACTCATCTGAACTAGGATTTTAACTCTTGAGTACTCATTTCGAAGGATTTTTAAAGATCTACAACTTTTATATTTATGAATGTTTCTGATTTGGTCGTTTACCTGTCCAAAAGTGGCTTTGAAAATTGACTAAAAGCATTAAAACGGAAAAATCAGATTTGAAATCAAACTTGAAACCTAGAATTAAAAGACAACTAAAATCAAGATTTGTTTAAGAGATAAACGATAGATTAAAAACTTACTTAGGGGCTGGAATCCACCATAGAGTTGGGTTAGATTTATGATTAAATCAAAATTTTGGTTCAACTTAGTATATAATCAATAAACAAGGTCTATGGAGGATAAGATCAAAAGACGTCATTCTCCATGAGAATTTATCGAGTATAGAATCAAGTTGTAAAGTTATATATAAGGGTATATAATCTACTTAATCAATAATCAATCATACGAACGGAGAAAGCCGATGGCATGAATGATTGGGATAGAACAATTATACAACCTATATATACGTACGTTATATTTGCATCATAAAAGATTTTTAATCAAAATTCTTTCCTCTTCCCCATGGTTTCATCTAAACCCCAAGCAAGGGAGTTTAGTTGCTCATGGAGAAAGGAAAAGGAATCAAGAAATTAATATAACTCATGGTCATCTAAAGAAAAGAAAAAGAAAACAATCCACTCTTCTTTAATTGAAAATTAATAACAAGGATATATCAAATTGAAATGGAAATAAAACAATAAAAGCAAAAAAACTTATTCTTTTTCTTCTCCTCAAGCAATGGTTGAATCTCCCTTCTTCAATGCCTTGATGTCACCTTGAGCCTTGAATGATGGTGCATTGGTCCTTGGTTGAGAGAGAAAAGAAGGATAACTTGAAAAAGAGCAAGAGAGAACAAGAGAGAAAGCTTGAGAGTGGTGAGTGTGTAGAGAGAAAAGTAGAGTAAAAAAAAAAGAGATATGGAGAGGACAAGAGAGCATTGAGGGAGCCCCTAACTGACCACCCTTTCTTCTTATTTATATATTTTTTATTTCCTCTTTCCCCAATTCAAACCAAAATCGATTACCCTTTCTAAATTCGGTTATAGCTTCCCTTAGGGCCTGTTCAGTTGCGCCCTTGAAACGGAAAAGAAACGGAAAAGGGGGGCCTTTTCCGTGGAAACGAGCTTAAATGATCGTTTTGTTGGCAAAAGTCAGAAAGCGCTCGGATTTCGCGCGTCCCACGTGGAATCCGATTAATCTCGCGTGGCAAGGCAATTTCCGCCGTTTCAAATCCGTGAAATATAGTCGGATTCCATTTTATTTTCCGAGACTTCCGTCAAAAAAAGCACCCAAACTTAACGAAGCCCTAAAATCTGTTTCAAGACACCACGAACGAAGCCCTAAAACTCGTCTTCTCCTTCTCCTTCTCCTTCGTCTGCAACTTCAAGATCGAGGTGCGATCTCCACTCCTCACGTCGGCTATCACCTCCTCCCTTCTGCTATCACTTCCTCCCTTCGGGTAGCACAGGTAGGCGTCGTCTCCTTCTCCTTTTTCCCTCGTTTTGCATTTTTTTTTTGACTTCTTGTTAGATATGCTAAGATCTGTGATTTTAAGGTATGGATAGATGTTTTTTTATTTGGAATCTTTCGATCTAACCCCTTTTCCATTTCTTCTCCATTTTTCTGCATTTTCTTTATTTTCTGTGTTATTTTTTTAATTTTTTCAGCAGAACCTGTTTATTTTCTTCTTTTTTCTTCGGACATTTGGATTTTTGGTGTCTCAATTGGCTGTCTGGGATGCATTGTAACCTTTGCTTTTACTTGGATGTCTTGGATGGATATCAATTTTGAGAGGGAAATATCAATTTTTGTTGAGAGGGAAATATCAATTTTTTGTGTCTGAAGAGGATGTCTTGGATGGATTGTAGCTTTTGCTCTTTTTTTGGCAATTTTGTCATTTTTTTTTGTGATTTTATTCTCTCCTTTTTATATCTGAATATGGGATATTTTGAATCTATTGAGAGGGGAAAATAGATCTTTAACTCTGATTTTTGAAACCTGGAGTTCTCATAAAACCCCACATTTCAATACTTTGATTTTTTTCTGTTTTCTTACTCCAATATTAAATCTGTGATGGTGAATGTTATTAATTGAGGTATTGAATTTTCTGCAGGTGGTCAGCCTCTCATTTTATTTTCATTATCAAGAATTTTTCCATCATTTCCAAGGTAATCAACACTCACAGTTTTTTTTTTCTATTTAAATAGATGTGTTTGTGTTGTCTGGGTGTGGTAGTCAATGTTCTTTCCTTGTTTGTATGTGTTTGGATGGATGGGTGGTTTATGGAGGGATGGTTTGTGGATGGATTGTTTATGGAGGGATGGTTTGGGGGGGGGGGGGGGTTGTGGATAGATTGGGTGGTTTATGGAGGGATGGTTTATGGAGTGGTTGTTTATGGAGGGATGGGTTATGGATGGATGGTTTATGGAGTGCTTGTTTATGGAGGGATGGTTTGGTAGATAAATGTATTTTAGGTAGATGTGCTTGCATGTAATTGGATGGATGGATGGTTTGTGGTGGTATGGTTTGTGGATGGATGGTTTGTGGAGGGATGGTTTATGGAGGGGTGGTTTGTTGAGGGATGGTTTGTGGATGGATGGGTTGTTTATGGAGGGAGGGTTTATGGATGGATGGATTGTTTGTGTTTGTCTTGTTTATGATTGTGTTATGGATGGTTATGGATGGATGGATGGATTGTTTATGGATGGATGGATGGATTGTTTGTGATTGTCTTGTTTGTGATTGTGTTTAAGATGCCCTGTTTTTTACTTTGTTGTTTTTTCAATTAAGTTATTGACTACTTTTTTAGAGTAAGATGCCTCGTCGTCCTACAAGAAGGAGGAAGAAAGAGTTGATGCGTAGAGCTGAGTTGAAGCGTAGGAATGAGCTAGTTGGGCAAGCAGTCGCACTACTAATGGCTGGTGCTGCTGCTATGTTAGTACTTTGGAAAGAGTACTACGAAAAGTATCTTCTCAGAGCTCCATATGAAAGCAATTACTTCACGCGTCGTACGTTCATTTCTTTTGTCATCGATTCAGATGAACATTGTCATAACTTGCTACGGATGAACGTCAGCTGCTTTCGTCAATTTGTCGAAATATTTAAACGGGCAGGAACCCTAGAAGATACAATCCATTGTAAGGTGGAGGAGCAAGTTGCCATCTTCTTGCATATTGTGGCACATAATCAGAGGGTTAGGACTATTAGAGCATGTGCTAGATGTTCAGGGGCAACTGTTTCGACGTATTTCAACAAAGTACTAAATGCAATTTTGGGTATGCAAGATTTCTTCATCAAACCACTGACAGGTGAGACACCATCGCAGATTGAGGAGAATCCAAGGTGGATGCCATATTTCAAGGATTGCATCGGTGCAATAGACGGGACATACATACGTGCTAAAGTACATATTGAAGACAAACCTGCCTACTTTTGTCGTAAGCATTTTATAACTCAAAATATTTTGGCGGCCTGTGACTTTGACTTAAAATTCACGTATATCCTAGCCGGATAGGAGGGTTCGGCTTCTGACTCGAGAGTGTTAGGTGATGCATTAACAAGGGCTGACAAGATTCCATTTATTCCAGGTACATTGTATATGACATAGTTACATTCTAGTAAACAAGTTCCCACTTATTACTAGTTGCTGATATAGAATCTTTTTTTATTTGTAGGAAAGTTTTACCTCGCCGATGGCGGGTACCCTCTCTTACGACATTTCATTACCCCGCATCGTAAGACCGCATACCACCTAAGTGGTAGCTTTTATTTTGGATGTTAGTAGTTATGGCGGTAGTTATTTTTATCTGTATGGGATCTTTGACATTTGGATGGCGGTTAATGGCAGACGGTGCATATTTTCTATTTTGACATTTGGATGATGCTTTGATATCTTTTCATTGAAAATATGTTGTCTTTTTATTAGGTCAGGGGTTCCTTTACTCTGAGCCTAGAACCTTATATTTTACTCTGTTTGCTTAAGGCATGGTCCTTACAGATATCCAGGTAAGGGTTGTGGTTACAATTGGGGAAGATATTAAGCACCCCTCTCACCCGACTTAATCTGGTCTCTTAACATAAATTGGCATTTTGGAATGATTTAAAATAAAAAGATTTGATCTTATTTCCCTTCTTAGATTATACTTCATTCTGAATGTAAATGGAGTGAATTTACCAAAGAAAAAGACAATAAGCGATAATTAACCTGATCGGTGTTGTAAGTTGTTTACGGCTCCGAAAGGAACTTGCAACTACTCACGATCAGGTTAACCTAAATCAAACGAAAAATGACTGTACAGAAAGTAAAAGTAAAGCAGAGGGGTTTATATCGTCAGTTCGGGGCAATTTGTGTGGCCGAGATCCTATGATGTCACCACCTAGTACTTTACTGTGCAGAAAGTTGTAAATTACAGAAAGTAAAGAGCAAGTTGGAGGGATTTACGCCACAAGGTATCGGCCGTATCGGAATGACTCTTGTAACATCTCAACCTCGTACCTTACTTGTGCAGAAAGCTGAAAAGTGCTGGAATTAGTAAAAGGCATATAGAGGGGCTTGACACCACGAATGATGAAACCCACCCTATAAGTTTCATAAGTACACAACAGAAAGTAAATATGGTTAACCAGATTGATATTGTAAATTGCTTGCGGCAGAGCCTGATTTCGCAACTTACTCACGACACAGATTAACTTAAATTAGATGACAAAGGGGGAGATAAAGGGGCTTGACATCACGGATGATGAAACCCACCGTATCCGTTTTGTAAATACACAACAGAAAATAAATAAATTATATCTTACCAGTGAGAATTGGGCAGTGTAACAGTGCTTGTTTGAGAGTGGCTTTTGAGACTGTGGAGAAATCGACGGCGTAACGGCAGTGTGTTGCCGAATCGCCTCCGAGTTTGTCAAGATTTCGGCAGAGCAACGACGCTACTATTGAAAAGTAGCTCGTGGTTCTACAAAATTCGGCAGAACAACGGTGCAAAAAGATAATGTCGCTCTGAACCTTCGGAATTTCGACAGAGTGCCGATGCCCAGTGAGAGCTACCTAGTGTTTGTCTACTTTCTCTCTTCTAAAAAGCAAGTTAACTAGGGTTATTTCTAAATTTCAGCAGGGGTATGGGGCTTCAGTTGCGAAATGAAAGGGCAGAGGTGGTGCCAGAGAGGGTGTTACCATGAGTTTCCCTCTTTCTTGTTGGTTCAATTATATTGCTTTTAAAATCTGCTTCTTAAGTTTTTTTGAGTATTTTTTTGTATTAGTGGACTATTTGGTAGGCTTAGGGGGCATAACTTGCTTAATATGTGGTAAAGAACATATTCTGTGATGTTTCTTTTCTGTTTCCCTGGCAACTGAATGCACATTTCTGTTGTTTCTTTACTGTTTCTTTTTCGTTTCCTGGCAACTGAATGCGCACTCTTACTGCTTTCTTAGCAGTTTCTTTTCCTTTCCGTTTTCTTCTGCCACGTCATTTCCTTTTCCTTTCCGTTTCCTGCACGCAACTGAACAGGCCCTTAGGATTTTGAAATTTCTACTGACTTGGTTTCAATATTTTTGTAAATCTTTATTAACACACCCCACACAAGATTCCATAAAAATAGAGAGTATCTAAAATCCACCCAATCGGATTTCATCTTTACTTCCCACTTCTAAATTCGGTTGTTACTTCCTTTTTATACCCCCTTTCCCAACAGTAAAGTGGCTATGATTTTTTTAGGGTTTGGGCGGCGGGTGTAGGTGAGCACATCCTTATTGAGGTTGAGCCTCAAGCAACAATGAACTTGCCTTTGACACCAAATGCTCCAATGGAATTTGGGTCTTCTTCTTCTTTGCCAATGGGGGAGCAAGGTGATAGGGGGAGTGATGTTGCATGTCATGTTCAAGAAGATGAACAAAATGAAGAAACTAATAAAGAGGAGTGTAGTGCAACACATCCTAGAAGATCAAAAAGAAATATTGTCAAGCCAGCATGGTATCAGGATGAGAACATGGTGAGCACTTATTCTTGTTTCCTTTCCGGTTCATTTGATGACAATGAGCCTTCTTGTTTTGATGAAGCAAAAGGGGTGAGAGAATGGAAGGATGCCATGGATGAAGAAATGAATGCACTTGTGAAAAATGAGACTTGGGATCTTGTTCCTAAGCCTAATGATGTGAACTCGATTACATGTAAATGGGTGTACAAATTGAAGCGGAAAGCGGATGGGAGTGTGGTTAGATTCAAAGCAAGGTTGGTGGCTAGAGGGTTCTCTCAAAAGTATGGAGAGCATTATGAGGAGACCTTTAGTCCCGTTGCCAAGATGACTTCCGTTCGAGTTGTAATTTCATTGGCTGCTTGTCATGGTTGGAAATTGTTTCAACTTGATGTGAAAAATGCATTTTTGTATGGTGAGATTGACAAAGACATCTACATGGAGCAACCGCCAGGTTACAATTCAAGTGATCATCCGACTCATGTTTGCAAGCTCAAGAAAGCTCTTTATGGGTTGAAGCAAGCTCTAAGGGCTTGGTATGGTAAGATTGTCGAATACTTGCAATTTTGTGGTTATTTTGCTTCTAACTCCGATTCTAGTTTATTTGTGAAGAAAGACAAAGGCTTGCTTTTCATTGTGCTTCTTTACGTCGACGACATGATAGTTACCGGCAACAATGATGTTGATGTTGCAAAGCTAAGGGATGAGCTATCTATTCGTTTTGAGATGAAGGACTTGGGAGAGCTAAGTCACTTTCTTGGCTTTGGAGACCTTGAAGGATGGCATGCTAGTTTCTCAAAAAGGCTATGCGGAGAAATTAGTTGAAAGATTTGGGATGAATCAAAGTAAAAGATCCTCTACTCCTCTTGATCCCAACATAAAGATAAAGCGGGGAGAAGGCAAGCTTCTTCCGGATGCACGGCCATATCGTGCTCTTGTGGGTAGTCTCATCTACTTGACTATCACAAGACCCGATATTTCTTTTTCCGTTGGGCTTGTTAGTCGCTATATGCAAGCGCCACGGAAACCACACTTGGAGGCGGCAAAGAGGATTTTGAAGTATGTGAATTCTACCCTTGACTTTGGGTTACTTTACAAGAGAGGAGTTGATTTTATGTTGAATGGATTTACCGATGCCGATTATGGAGGGGACTTGGATGATCGGAGATCTACTTCCGATTATGTGTTTTTGTGTGGATCGGCGGGTGTTTCTTGGTGTAGTAAGAAACAAGACTCGGTGTCTCTTTCAACAACGGAAGCGGAATATAAGGCCGCCGCTCTTGCGTCTCAAGATTGTGTTTGGTTCCGGCGGTTGATTGAAGATGTTCATTTACCTATTCACAAGGCAACGACTATTCTTGGTGACAACTAAAGTGCACTCAAACTTGCCACAAATCTGGTTTGTCATGCAAGAACAAACCATATTGAGATCGAGCATCATTTCATTCGTGAAAATGTGTTAGATGGTACAATTGGTGTAGCGGAAGTGAGGAGCAAAGAGAACATTGCCGATATCTTTACCAAGTCACTTTCCAAAGGACCATTTGAGCTACTTCGAGGTAAGCTTGGAGTAGTTTCCAAAAAATCACTTTAAGGGGGAGTGTTAATTTTTAAAGTGTATTTTTTGGGTTGCTTTATTTATTTTTATTTTGAGAGATGTAGTGAGGAGAAATATGTATTTTGTGTCCATGGGCATTTTGGTCTTTTGTTGGCCTAGTTTGCACATGTGTGAGCCACACATGTTTGCTACAACTTTTCCCACTACTTCCTATTTCAAATTCAAACCCTACTTGAAACTCTAAACCCACTATCCTAGCATTAAAGTCCCCACTTTCCCATACCCACTATCTCCTACCAAAGCTATTACTTCTCTTTACTTTCCTTTGACTAGCCTATTCTCATAACTTCACTTTGGTAGAGATTCTCCACTACCTAGACCTCCATTGAAGCTTCATTGAAGCTTTCTTGTGTGCAAGCTAGTGTTTGAAGAAAAAGCCAACTTTCTCATATTTTGTCTATGTATTGAAGCTTTCTTCTCTCATTTTGTTCTTTATCTTGTAGTGTTGTTCTTCCTATCATATATTGAAGCACATATCTTTTGGGCATTGTTCTTCTTCTACTTTGGTTGTTCATCTTGGGCTAGTGTAAACTTTGGTTTCACTATTTGAGAAGAGGATTTTCCGGTGTTGCGAATTCCATCTTTCTCTATATGGGGTAGTTGGGATGATGAAGATACGTACCATGATAATGAACAAGCATATGGGGGCATGCAATTAAGGTTGGAGTTACGCGATAGAGTAGATCAAATTTTCAAAATCTTTCACAAATTATCTGGTTTGAAGAGGAGAAACCTAACTTTCAAAGAAGGGATGTTTCCATTGGAAAGTAATTTTGTCGGTGATTCTTACGCTAACCGAGGGCTACTTTATAAGCTTCTGACAATGGTGTTGGGGAACTATGATATACCCGGATTGGAATATCATTCCTCTGCAGTTGGACGATTTTTTAAAAGTGGGTTTGGAAGATTTGGCCTTGGACAGGTAAGCATTCTCGTTAGCTTTAGCTTTTATAAGTTTGTTTCGGATTCCTATATATGATACTATATATAATTCTGAATTCTTTCAGGCAAAACCAAAGTTGGGAGATCAAAGTGTTCTTCTGGTCTTTGTCATGGGAGGCATCCATGGTCTCGAGGTCTGAATTTCTCTACTTTTTAAGATTAAATAAAAAAAATTGTGTGATTTGCTTTGGTTCTTTGTCTGAATCTACATTGAATTAACTTTTTATCTGTTCATCTTCTCTTTCATCATCAATTGTGTGTGATTGCACTGTGCATGATTCTAAATAATAAATTGTATTGAATTGCCCATTTTGGTTCTAGGGAAATGATATCTGCGCAACCATGCTTTAATAATTGCACAAGTGCAGCTTGTCTTTTCCTTTTTAATTGGTTTGTAAGATTTTTTTGGGAACTACAATAACCCTTGACAGCTCTTTAAATAATAAAAGACAACATGGTTCAGTGCAATTATCAAAACATAGTTGTGCTGTGCTGATATCATTTCCCTAGTTTTATTGCATTCCATCTTAAAGCTTTCATTATTCAATCATTTGTTACAAGATATTGGAAATTATTTGCTGAATGTTGCTCGGAATCGTTTGCTTCCTCAAAATAATTTTGGATACTTTGTATTTCAAGGTCCGCGAAGCTCAGGAGGCAGTTTCAGAAAGTGGCAGATTTGATGTAGAGTTGATTTTGGGTGGTAAGACTTTTCTAACTCCAGATGACATGTTTGATTTGCTATTGGGAACTTCTAGCTACATATAGTTCCCCTCAACATTTTGGAAAAGAAAGTGAAAATATAATCTTATTTTGCCATGGAGCATTTTCTTGTAAAATTTCATGTGAAATATTTTAAGTGGAAAGACTTCCATTTTTAGATCTCTTTGAATTTGTATAGAACTAACTACTAATTATCCCTTGAAATTGGGGTTTAGGCTTTGTATCTTAGTGGTCGTAGGTTCCATCCCAGATTACGTACAAAAAAAAAAGGTATTTCCTTTAAAATGTATCCATAATGACAAGTCTTTGCCCTTGTTACATGGATTCTTCTGAATGGGCGAAGTACTCATAACGAACACGAGTCGGATTCTAATGCATTATGATTCACCGCCACATTTCTAAATCTCCTTTTTGGGTTTTATTCATTCTAATAGTAAGGCTTTTTCTTTTTTTTTGGTAGAAATAAAACATTATATTTTCTGTGATCTATTAAAGTTTTCAATATATTACTTGTTATAATCATATTATTATGAAACAAAATTAAATTTCGAGAATTAATTAATGTATTTTGGCGAATCCACGAATCTTTCTTTTTGAGGTTTGTTGAATCCGACATTGTAGACTTGTATCGGACTCTGATAGCTGTACCTGTATTGATGCAACATAAGTCCATACGTGCAACTGAAGTTCTAGAGAGTAGGAATTGCTAATAAAATGTTGTGTTTTTCCTTATTATGGTTGGTGTGGATGAATATGATCTTTCATGCGATATTTTAGAAGTTTGTGAGAAGAAACTGTACAAAGAATAGGAGGTTTCTAAGAAGAGGTTCTCACCACTGTTTCATCCAATGAGCTATGTCATGGACTGAATTTACAGTGTTGTATGGTAGAGAGCATTACCTCGGTATAACTCTGAAGCACAAATAATTTTTTTTTTTCCAAATCCAACTTAAGAATAGGACTTTGCCTTGGTACGTTAGGAGCAGTCACAAATATCTCCTTTAAAATATATAATTCTGATATTTAAAAAAATGTCGTGATATTTTCGATTCTATCATTTATTGGGAACAATGTTGAGATAATTTTAGACTAGTGATATTTGATAATGAGAGAAACTCACCCCTTTGCCGATATGTTTATTTTTTTAATTTCAACCGAAATGTCTAAAATTTTGGTGTCAATATTCGGCGATTTTAGTCGAAATTTCGGCTATTTCGGTGGAAATTATAACATTTGGTGCACATTTTTAAAATTTTGGTAGAAATTTTGTAAAAAAATCCAAAAATGAAATTTCAACCGAAATTTAGGCAACATTTCGAAAAAAATTTGGTAAAATTTTGGTGAAATCTTGTATAGAAACGACTTCATGTGAATTTCGTTTCGGTTTGTGACGAAACTGAAATATTTCAGCGGAAAAACGAAACGTTTCGGCCGAAATTTAAAACCATCGTCATAAATACATTAGAAGGGCTGGCCCATGGTAGAAAATGGGCTAATATATCACTTCCCTATATTTTTCTTAAATTATATAATTTTAAAAATTTTATTTTCCAGCTTTTTTCCAATATTTTCCTGAAATTAACAAAATTTTTAAAATCTCCCTATGTATATACTTTCCGAGAGGCAAATATTTGTGACTGTTTAGGAGTTGGCTTGGATGATTTAAGTGATGCTCTTTTTCGTTTTATGCATAGACCAGTGAGTATTGGATTATTGAAATTGGCTTTTAAATTTTTTTAACGCGGACTTTATCTAGGAACCCGGGTCGGCACCTTAAATTTAATTAATAAGAAAATAATAGTTATTACATAAAACCTTGCCTCTCACCCTTACAAGAAGATACTCTAAAAAGGAAAACCCCCCTTTACAAGATTATTTGCTAAGAATGTTGGTGTTTCAAAATCCACAAGATTATTTGCTAAAAAGTCTCCTTCTCTTATCTCTCATCTATGATTTTGAGGAAATCCAAAATTCTAAAATCTGGGTATCCAAACGGCCCTAAAGGAATGATATATGCGCTTTGGGAAAATAGATCCAACGGGACACCCTTGAGTCCCGGTCTTTGCAAGGGCACCTTTCAGTTTAGCATTCCTCTATAATTAATAGCTACTGGTGAGTGGTGACTACAAATATCATGTAATGTTTCAAGTAGCTTAGAGGTTGGCACGGCAACCCATGTTTTCCCATTATCTATAGTATATAGATAAGAAGTTTTAAAGTCTTGAATGTGAGCTTCTTGAAATGTTAAAAATACCTGCAAGATGTGGACAATTCAGCTCTGATCATGGATGCATCTGAATCCCAATGACAGAATATTGAGATATTGGGAAGTGATATATTCACCCCATTTTTTTACTTGTGACAGCCCCGTCTAGTGTATTTATGACAACTCTTTTACACTAGAGGGGGCTGTCCCAAATAAAAAAGAGGGGGGCGAATATATCATTTCCCTAAGCTATTTGGTCTCTGTGGCCTGTTAAAACCCTTCCAAGGATTCTTATTTCACCTTGGCATCTGATACCAATGAAATATTTAACCATACAGTAAGAAATTTAATTCTGCTCTTATTATTATTTGAAGAAGTCATTGCCTCGGTAATGCCTCCTTATCTCTAGTGTCCACCGACAATTTATCATCAGATTCCTCGCCACGTCCATTTCTCTATTTTCTATCTTACAAACAATTTTATTTAAATAGATTATGCAGAGAATCGGATTCCTCATTGTCTTTCAACTAGCCTATAAATACAGTCTCTCCCCTCTCCTTTTCCTCATCAACCCCATATCAAAAACATCCTCACTTCATCAATTCCTTCCTTTTCTTGTAACTAACATTTCACATATCAACCATGGTTGTGGGCAGCTTCACTGATGAAATGGTGTACTCACTCCCTCTTGAGAGGCTATGGAAGGCGAATGGTGACACCCATAACTTAATCCCTAAGATCATGCCCGGATCCGTATCTAGCATCGATGTTCTCGAAGGAAGTGGGGGGGTTGGGACTGTCAAAAAGTTCAACTTCACTGAAGGTTTGGAATAAGAAGCATCCCAACTATAACATCCTAACTGTGGGTGCAAGTCGGGTCGATTTTTGGGAATTCGGGTTGATCTTTTACCATAAAATTGGGTCGAGTTCGGGTTGATTCTATTTCACTTTTTTAGCAAAAGCATAACCCCACCCGACCCAAGTTGCACCCCTATTCACAACCCTTATTCATGTTGCTAGTCGAAAACTAGGTGTTAATTAATCTCAACTACCTGATGAGTCACTCATACAGTCATATCAAGCTGATTCACCAACTGATGTGGCAGTCTCATTCTCTCCCAAAGTCCCTAAGAATTGATAAAGACGCCTGTTTTTAAAGAGGGAGATGATTTTTTCACTCCCATGTAGGATTAGGCACCCCCCTTTTAGCATGAATGTAGGCAGACTTTACTGCTTTTTTACATCAAATCATGTTAAAAGGGGGGCACATAATCCTTAAGGAGAGGGGGTTATCTCCCTTTTAAAGGTTGATTTTTATACAAAATATTACAAGGGATTGATATGTGCATTATCATATTTTGATAATGGCACTACTCACATTGTTGAACAATTTTTAATAATATTTCAACAGCTATTATAAACTTATAATACTGCATATGTTATCACCATCCAATCGTAAAAGTGTAATACAAAGAAAGCAGTGCCATTACAAAAGTACGGATATCAACTGCCTAATAATTGTAAATATAACTTTAGAAATCAATGCATGTTAGTGCGTGCGATGTGTGTATAGGGTTTGCCAAAGTGATGATCTTCACCCATGACCACAATCAGTTCAACATGGATCTCCTATCGAGGGCTAATGACCACACGAATCAACACTCTAGTCACAGTGCTCATGATACTAACAACTATAAACTTTGTTGTCTTGTAAAAATTTGCAGCTGTTAAGGACTTCAGTTTCATGAAGACTCGCATCGATGCTGTTGACGATGCGAAATACGTGTTCAAATATACTGTCATTGATGGAGGACTTGTTGGGGTGAATGTGAAATGGTATTCTTTCGAGATGAAGTTTGAGGCCACGGCCGACGGTGGGTCCTTATCAAAGATTAAAGTGGAGTACGATTCGCTCGGTGATAGCTTGCTGACTGAAGATGAGATTGCACAGATTAAGGCTGGGAATCAGGGGATGGTGAAGGCTGTGGAAGGCTATCTGCAAGCAAACCCAGATGCTTATGCTTAGATTTGAGACAGAGATGATGGGAATGTACCAAGAGAAGCTATCGTAGGGTCAAAAGTTGCACTTGTTCTACTCTATTTCCTGTTCAACCATATGGGTCTTTTCTTGTGTGTGGTTTTTTCTAGTCTTTTGACATCCTGACTGGATTGTTGTTGTGTTTTAGCAGCAAAAGATATTGGCATTCCCTTGTTTGTTTCAATGATGGCACCCTTCTCTACATTTTACACTATTCTAATTAGCTATTGAACCATTGAAAAAAAAATAGCTATATATTGAAGATGGAGGAATGCTAAACTGAAGGGCACCCTTAAAAAAACCAGCTATAAGGGCGCTTGTGAAACAACCAATTACCCCAAAAGTATAATCTGTTGGAGATGGCGTTATGTAAATACTTTAATACTCTCCCTCACGTGGGGCCCCTTTTTTTTCTTTCTATTATGGGGTTGGCCTGCACGTGGCACTTTGCACCATAGAATATAAAAGTGCTCAAACAATCCACCAAACAAATTGAATCATTAATATCAGCGAATTGAGAAGTTATGTGACAAATATGTGGTCAGGGATAGATGCCTCATCATAAGTAGCAGCAATAAAATAGAAATTACGCTCCAATTTGATTATTGGATTAAAAGTTAATGAGCCAAATAATGTCCACATCATGTAGTCACGTGTACAACATTGAAATGGTCATGCAACCTTTTTCTCTGGTATTGATTCTTAGAGTCCCCTCCCCCTTGGTACTCATGGTACTGCATCACCCTCACTGGGTTGAGTTGGGAAGAATTCGTCCTCAAATTCGCAACCTCTTTGTATGTTTAATTGCCATGTTAGGGTCCAAATGCTTTACATTGAATATTGTTAGAAAAAATTGATGTGCAAATCTGTAATTTAGGATTCGAAAAATACCTTATAAGAAATTAATCTCACAACTTGAAGACAGAGATTACTAATACTATTTTCTGCAATAATAATCTGTGAAGGAAAAAAAAATCGTTAGATCACTTATCGAGTTGAGGCACGAAGAATCTTCGCTGTCCTTAAGGCAAATCTCGCCCCCACTATGACGAATCAACGGTGCAGATGGGCGTCTCGGCGTATGCCTCCAGGATACAACAACTCTCGCTCCAGGGGTGTGCACTCACGCAGCCCGGATGCCTAAGAACTCGCTTATATTTGCCAAAAGCCTTGAGCAGAAAACCAGAGAGAAAGCCAGATAAGAGAAAGAGCAGAAGAAGAATCCGTCAAGGATGATCTTCTGTTTTCTCTAAAACCGATTTATATAGAAAGGTAATCGATACGTTATGATGAAACGTCTCACTCTTTTAGTGCGTGAGAGACGTTTTCCAAACGATCACTAAACCACGATTAAGGAATCTCAAACGGTAAAAAAAAATTAAAACAAAATAAATAAATTCTTGACCGTTAAAAGGAAAAATAAATAATAGAAAAAGAAAAGCCTTAGGTCCACGCGCGCGGCCGGCCGAGCCGAGCCGGGCGGCGCGCGTGTGTGGTAAGATCAAAAGCCCACCGGACCCAAGTGGGCGATCCGTGCGCGTAGGATCCCCATAACCTCTTGCTCATTTACAAGGTTAAGAGAGTGAAAGTATATATATGACTCTCACACTTCCCATCTAGGACTAAAGTTTTCTCATGACTTTAGTCTTTTTGGAGGGAAGCCCAAAAGCATACATAAAATTACTAAAAACACCCCATTGTAAGTTTGAATTACAAAAAGACTTCTTTTCACATAAAGAGTCAACAAATATGTCTGACATGCCTGGTAGGGGTGTAATCGGATCAAATTCAAAGCGGATATGGCTATATTCGAATTCGATTACAGTATACACTATCCGAATTCAGATTCGGATTTGAATTTGACAGATATTTAATATCTATTACCAAATTCAATTCCGTTGGATATTGTTCGAAGTTGGATATTATCCGTATCCATTTATCCGGTAAATTTGAACATTTTATTGCAGCACTTTATCTTTCTTCTCCTTTTTACTCCTCGAATGAATGGCTATTTTACCATCGATGACCTAGATGGCCTTTTTGCTTTAGAATTCTCTAGAAGCTATGTCATCTTCTTTCAATCACCATCATCAATTTGTCTTTTTCATCCTACAGCCCACATTTGTTGCTTCATAAAGAAGCAATGTCAAACTCTAAGAATGCCCTTAAAATGAGAGATTATTCCATTTGCCACCCAAAACACTTTTTGTATTTTTTTTTTCTAAAATTAAAATTCACTTTTCTTTTAGAAACAAAAGATAATGTGTCATTACTAAAAATAAATATTAATGATATTATTAATAATAAATAAAAAGAATGTACTTCTCGGATTCGGATGTTAAACGGATCGGATATATCATTAACCAGATTTGGATCCGCTAAGAGCCGGATATCTCATAAATGGATTCGGATAATATCCCCTTGAAACAGATTCGGATAATATCCGCTTTAAACGGATTTGGATGCAGACGGTAATCGAATTTTCGAATATCCATTTACACCCCTAATGCCAAGATAGTAGGCATTATCATTAATGTTCTTAACAATATTTAATGGTCTAATCTTTCTCCGGACCTATCTTTGCCGCCTAGCTATCTTCACATTCATCATAAATGTCATTTTCATCTCTAATTTGTTTTTCTCCTCCTCCATTTTCTTTCTTCTTTTTCACCTAATTGTCCATGAAAATCATCGTCCTCATCTCCATCTTCATCTCTATCACCTTCCTCATCACATCATTTCTTCACAAACATAATCCCCCTCGTAGCGTACCCTATTATCACCTCATTTCCCCTCTTTTCTCCTCACTTCTCTCTTTGTTCTTTTCTCCTTTTCAACTTTCAAACTCCCTCAACTTCAACACTTTTATTTTTCGGTTTCATCTTTTCCTTGTCTTAGAGTGAGAAGTGCGTCGGTGGGTTTCCTCTGAGGTCGACTGTTTGCAAAATACGTGACGAACTCACGACCTAACTCTCGGAATGAGGATATGGAATTTGGTTTGAGGTAGGGCTGCAATAGGGTCGGGTTGGGTTGGGTTTTTCAAAACCCTAGCCCAGCCCTGAATCCCATTATCTCGGCCCTGACCCGCCCTAACCCTAAGTCAAAGCCGGAAAACCTCAACCCATTACCCGCCCTACAGAGTATTGTACTGGCCCTGGCCCGCCCTGATTGGGCTGGGCCGGGCCTAATTGACCTTAGTGGAAATACCTGTTAAGAGTGCCAAAAATAAAGCAACCACTTATCATATGGAACAAAATGATCAATAAACAGAGAAAGGGAACAAAATAAGACAATATGAATTCAACAACATGACGGGCAACAGAGACAATTAATAATAATACTATAAAGAAACATCAATCCAAGATAATAGAAAACATTAGCAAAAGAAACATGCACAGATGGTTCAATTCAATAATAGAAAACTCAGGGTCGGGCCGGGTCAGGGTACCTGAGGCATTAACCCAAAACCCGCCTGACCTGAGTCAGGGTCTAAAAAAATGAACCCTGACCCGCCCTCAGGGTTAGAAAGATCTAGCCTTGGAAGGTCGAAGTTAGGCATCAACTGGGCATGTGCTATGGCCTCTATGAATGGTAATTGTATTTCGTTTTCCCATTCAGTTAGAAGGTCCGGCTTGTAAGGCTTCTTAACATGACATTGCATCTCCCTAACTTGTCATTGAAGTTCGGCAAGGATTCCTGAATCAGGGGCATTGACTCCTGCTTGCAAGTTTTGATGTGGGTTGCCTTGCCCTTGAACCGGATTTCCAGCGCTGTTAGCCCTTGGAGGGGTATCGTTATTCCGGCCCTGAGTATGCCTGGACGTCCATTCTGGCGCACGCCTGTCGATCGCACCCCTGTTTCGATGCTTGGGTCCTGGGCTAGTGATTGAGGCTGAGGGTCGGTGGTTTGCCGGCCTTCTGCTGCGAGGGTTCCTACCTTCGGAAGACTCGTCCTGTTCCTCCTCTAAGGGGGAATTCCTCACCTCCGCAACTACCGGGGGAACCGTGACATCTCGAACAACCTGTGGAGGGGGTGGTAGACGTCTTAATATCTCTTTGAGGGTGATGGAAACGTTCCCAACTTGCGATTCAAGTTGGTTGAACATGGTCATAGTGACTAGAGTAGTATCTTCGTTTTTAGGCGTTTCCTCCGGAGTTGTATTCTCGGGGATTGTAGCCTATGCTTGACTCCTGGTCACTATTCCTTCCCCTTGTGGGTTGGCGACTGATTTCGAGGTTTTTGATCTCAAATTTGTCATGGCGGTCCCACGGATGGCACCAATCTGATGATGCCAAAATCCGCTCTACATGATCTACCGGTGATAGAGTTAATCCTGCAGATTACTTACACTCACAGGAAGGATGTTAATAGGCCCGAAGGTACATATTCGAGCGACACTAAGATATTCAAGCTAGAAATAGGAATCACAGGTGAATTGAAGGGAAGGAGATTGGATTTAGAAGTGTTACCAACGAATATAAGTGGGGAAAGATTGTGACTGGACCGGATTGTTGCCAAGCTGCCTACGTACCCCTTCTTTGAGGATCAAGTTTAACGTAGTTCCATTATGAATATGAGGATCCCTTTTATAGAGAATAGAATCCACAATAGTTAAAATCTTACTATTTTATGAGTCTTTCCTAATTGGTCGACTTCCTCGGGAGATAAGTTTATATCTATTTTCAATAGATATCTTATTTCCCTGTACATGTAAGTTACTATTAATGGGACTCCTTTGTTTGGAAAGCCACCACCTTAGGGCGTATTACTTCTTGGAGAGGCGGTTTCTTTTCTAGGGACGTTGCTATTTATGAGGGAAGGATAATGTCTCGTTACCTTTCTCCCTAAGAACTCTTAAGTCGGTTTCTAATTATTCGGAGGTGCCACGTGTAGTTCATCAACAGTTAGTGCCGATTTTACCCCAACACCCACCATAGAGGAAAACTCTCCAACAGCCGCTCTCTCATGCAACACCCAGCTGCGAAATGCCTTTGTACGAAAATCCCTAACAAACCCCCAACTTTATTATCATAACCCTTTAGTACTCTCATCTCTGTCTTTGCTGTATTTGTTGATATTTCTACGTTTCCACGAATATCACAAGTTTTACTTTTCTATTGTAAAACCCAACATCTGGTTGCATGTGTTGTGGCAATGATGCTTATTTTTATATCGTAAGATTAGTTTTTCTATTATATTATCTATCTATAGTAATATGGTATCCATTAAAATTTATAACTAATCGACTTATTACATTTAAGACAGAAGTTAAATTAGGCCTTGTTAGTATTGGATTTTGAAAATCGATTTTGAATCAAAACTGAACATTGGACTTGAAATTGCGTTTAATTTTGAGTCCAATAATCAGTTTTGGGCGCATAATCAATTTTCAAAATAAAAAACAAACAGGGCCATATAAAAATGACGTCTCACCATTTTCCTTTCATGTGGATCAGCGGGTCAAGACTCTAACAAGGTTGGCTATGGAAATTCTATTTAATTAAAGACATGCATTCTGAGGAACGTGACTCCGTCAAAAGTATCATTCCCTTGTTTTGATATTGGCAGTCATTGCGTCCGGTCAAACCCAAACCCAATGGGCTTAAACTGATTTCGCCTCGGGTTTGGTTGGCCTTCCCTAGGGTTGGGAAAAGATATCCCGATTTAATTCTGGGTGGGGTTAGGGTTGAGGCAAGCTAATCCGATTTAATTTCGGGTTGGGTTAGGGTTGAGGCATTAGGGCAATCCGATCAGACCCCGAACTTTATTGTGACCCCGATCCAAACCTAATATCTATAGGGCGACGATAAATTCGCACTCCCTGTAGGATGATTCGCACCACTTTTAACGTGAATTGAGGCAGACTTTAACCCTTTTTGACATGTACAAGGGGTGCGAGTCATCCTACAAGGGGGTGTGAATTTATCATTTCCCTATCTATATTTATGTGTTTTCTATTCTTGTCCTGGGCAACCCAATTTGAAATATTGGGTTAGATGGGTTGGGTTAGTTTTTTATTTTTTTATTTTTTTATTTTTTTATATACATGTTTTTTAATAGCACGGGATGGGTTAATGTTAACCCTACTCAAATATGTGTCCCATGTATAAATTGCACCATATTTTCCATTTCTCTCACTCTGACGTAAACAAAGTAATTCCATCTCTTCTTCTTGCTCTTCCTTCCATTATCAAATCTAAATGGGTATATTCGGATTTAGCTTCGAGTTGAAATCCCCAGTTGCTGCATCTAAAATGTTCAAGGCCTCTGTCTTAGAGACGCACATCCTCCTCCCAAAGGTGATGTCTCAAATTGTATCAAGTGGCGAAATTATCGAAGGAGATGGAGGGGTTGGAAGTGTCAAATATTTCAAGTACACCGAAGGTTAGCCAGAAGAAAACCTCTTCTTTCATGGTTTAAATGATTTTAAACTAACCCATACGGGGTTGGCATGTTGGCTGGCGTCAATCCCCCGGCCAGGCCTTACCCGATGCACATGGTTTACGGGTGATTGCATGCATCCATAGGGATTAGTCCTGCCCTAAATGGGGTAGGGATACCATAAGTGAAAATGATTTTAAACTTGTTTTAGATCAGTGACCCAACGAGTCTATCGAGTAAAATGGTGATTAGTTATCTTCTCCTGGTATTTAGAACTTCTTTCTAGGCCCTGTTTCTTTTGGATTTTAAGAACCGATTGTGAGGCCAAAACTGATTATGGGCTCAAGATTATATTTAGGCCCAGTTCGTTTTAGATTATGACAGACGATTGTGAGTCCAAAACCAATTATTGGACTCAAAATTACATTGTAATTTTGAGTCCAATAATTGGTTTTGGACTCGAACTCGGTTGTCATAATCTAAAACAAACAAGGCAAGGCCGTTTAAGATTATGACAACCGTTTGAGATTGCCCAACTGATTGTTGGACTCAAAATTCCATTTATTTGAATCCAATAATAGGTTTAGGTCTGACAATCTGTTGTAATAATTTGAAATTAATAGGGCCTTAGATTATAACAATCAATTGTATTAGGTCCTTGTTTGTTTTATATTATGACAACCGATTGTGAGTCCAAAACTGATTATTGGACTCAAAATTGAGTGCAATTTTTAATCAACATAGGACTCAAAACTAGATTCCCAAAATCAAGAACAAGCAACGCCAAAACTGATTTGTTTTAGATTTTGGGAAGGATTGTGAATCTAGAACTGATTATTGGGCTAAAAATAAATGTAATTTTGAGTCTAGTAATCAGTTTTGGACCTCACAAACGGTTATCAAAATTGAAAACAAACAGGTCCTCAGTGTTCCCTATCACGATCATCAGAATCATGTTCTGGACTGCTTCTGCACTAGTCTTTGCTTATGGGCAAATAACTGATTTTGCTGTTGAACACTGATCCGATCTTCTCAGCAGTTCATCGGGCTCATGATATATTCACACCCTTTTTTTCCCCAGGCCAGCCCCTATAGTGTATGTATGACCAAGGTTTTAAATTTCAGTTTCGGGGGCGATTTCGGTCCTCACCGAAACCGAAATTTCAGCCGAAATCCCAAATTTTTGGCCGAAATTCGGTTGAAGGGCTCGAAATGTCGGTTTTTGGGCCGAAATTTCTGTAATTTAGGCTGAAATTCTTTAAAGAAATAATTAATTAATATTTTATCCCAAATTTCGCCAAAATTAACGAAATTTCCAAAATTTTGGCAATTTCGGTTTCTGTACGTTTTGGTTTCGGTCCTGTCGGGAGAAATTTAAAACCTTGTTTATGACTACCCTTTTACACAGGCACTGTTTTCTTTTGACGTAAAAATGGACGTAAAATTTCAACATTTTTACGTCAAAAGAAACGGAGCCCGAAGAAAAAAAGGGTGAATATATCATTTCCCTACTTTTATTACCTTTGAGCGCCCCAACAAGCCATTAAATACCTGTCTTTAATACCTTTTAACCACTCCAAAATAAAAAGAAATTTCTTCGCCCCATTAGTAAGCCTATCATATTCATAAACCTCAACTCGATTTTACTACTCAATTATACGTGATACTACAACTTGTAGTGGGCTTGACACAACCCGCTAATTCTTCTTTCCAAAGTCCTCTTTTATTTAAGCCATATGTACACACGAGATTTTATATGGTCCGTAAATTCCAATATGTTTCAAAAAGTAAAGAGGCGCAACTTGATGGGATGAACCAAACTGCTCATTTGTTAGGCCACAACGTGAATATATGGGCTGTACCCCTTAGATCATCTCCATAGGATGATCCTAACCCTCCTTCTATAGAGGTTTCCATAATCACTCTACAGATCAGAGGGTTGGGATCATCATATGGAAATGAATTTCGGTGTACATCCTATTTACGTTGTGGCCAGACAAATGAGCAGTTTGGATCATCCAATGAAGTGGGCTCACTACCTTTTGAAAAATACTAGACTTTATGCCCATACACCATATAAATTCTCGAGATTTTATATGGTATCAGCTCGGAAACTACTTTTCAAAAAACACTATACAAACCACACCATAGGATGATCCAAACTTTCCATTTGATGGGCCACAACGTAAATAGTCAGGTTGCAACTTGGGCCGGGTTTTACCCAACCCGCATCGACCCAACCCGAAAATAACATGGGTCGGGTTTAGAAATCATGGATCTTGGGTAGGGCTGGGTTTTAAATTGGAAAACCAGACTCAATCTTGGGTAGGGCCGGGTTTAAAGAAAAAACACCTGAAACCCGACCCGAGTCATATGGGTGTACTGTGACTTTCTTAAATATCTCTTGAATAACATAGCAAATCATTTTCCAATATATTGATACAATTGTTTTCATTGAGGTGATCATGTCTTTTATGTGAAAATATAGTGTCCTAAATTTATACAATTGACGACATAAATTTAGAGATTGTTGGTGTGAAGATTTATTTTTCTTTTCCACAATCTTTAAAATTAGTAATTATCCTACCGTGAAAAATGAAAACCCGACCCGACCCAACCCGAGAAACTATCTTGGGTAGGTCCGGGTTTACAAATCTCGGGTTTTTCTATAAAAATTTAGACCCGACCCGACCCGAGATAATTCTTGAGTAGGGTAGGTAGGGTTTTGGAAAACCCGGCCCGAGTTGCACCCCTAGTAAATAGGTTGTGCCCCAAAAATCATTTACATAGGATACTCCTATGGTGTGGGCCGGACAATACTTTTTGAAAAATACTAGACTATTCAGGCTTACACCATATAATTAAAAACTCATAAAATCTCATATATTCAATATCATGTATAGTTGAAAATAACATGAACTTACACTTGCATTGTGCAGTTGTTCCTTACAACTATGTGAAAGAACGAGTAGATATTCTAGACAAAGAAAATTTCGAATACAAATACACTGTAATTGAGGGCGAAGACGTCGGTACGAAACTCATTTCAATTGTTTACCACATCAAGTTTGAGGCAGCTGAAGATGGAGGATGTATCATCAAAACGTCTGGAGAATACAACACTATGGAAGGGGTGGAGTATTCAGAGGAGGAAATCGATTTTGGAAGGAATGGACTGATGGGAATGTACAAGATTGTTGAGGCATACGTCTTAGCAAACCCCGACGCCTATGCATAATTTTCGTCAAATGTAGTTTTCTTCTTCTTCTTATTCTTCTTTTTTTTTTTTGCCTCCAATCGGCACACTTGACTTGGGTTATGTATTAATAAATAATGCTATATCAACATAAATAAGATTTGGGGAGGAGAATTTTAACCCTGCTTTTTTATCTTTACCTCCTGACTGGGGGTTACCCCAGACCGCCACATGGACCATCAGAATCCAGAATCCCAACTTAAACGAACAGGATCTAGACACATTACCAAGATCCATGGATACATTTCGGGACCCTATCATAGGATTCGAAATTATTGTCATCAGATCCAAACGACCAATAAAAACCCACGGGACAGTACTAAATCCGATTTTATTATACTATTTTATGAAAATACCCTCTATTTTTTTTGTAACTAACTATCATTTTAGTGGTATTTTAGTAAAAATAAGCCATACGCATTTTTCCGAACCATTCCTATTTTTAGTATTGTTTCATTCATCTCTCAAGTTTAACTTTTTGAAAAAAAAATTATGGGATTTCCACAAATAGTACAAGCAACTTTTTATTTTGACAATAAAACTGTCATTTAAGCAATTATAAATTAATGTTTTTTCAACAGAAAGGATTATTTACTTTTGTCATATTAAAAACAATTGAAGTTTTCATAAGAACATAAATAATAAAAAAATTTGGGCAGCAAAAAAATGTGCATGCAAAATTACTTGAGGGGCCTCTTTTAATATTCGTTAAAAAAAACAAACTAATGCCCAACCCATGTTAACATAAGGAGTAAGGGAATTGCTAAAAATGTTATTTAAAAAGTAAAGGGTTTTTTGGCTAAATCATGATTCTTGATGAGCAAGTGGAATATTATCTAGAAATGAGGAATTAAGAGTTTAAAAACTTTAACATGAAAAAAGAATGGCATACCTGACAGTCATAAGAATAACAAAAGAATAGAGCATATGTGTAGACACCCCATTTTGACCGAACCCTAAAGAGATACATATGATTAAAAATTCCTTCACATCATGGATTTAGAGCCCCAAATTTTTCCCTAGGGTAGGTTAGGGTCCCAGCTAGGTCCCTGCAAAATTTCGTCAAAATTCGAACAAAAATGCCTAATAAGACGAGTCGAGTTAGAATGATAGTGTGAATAGGGAAGTGTATTAGCCATTAGCTTAGCCAACTTTTACACTAGAGTGAAAAGGGAGGTGAATTATCTCACCCTATTTATTGAATTAATTTCTTCTCGAGACCACCCATTTTCATCAAAATCAAATATAAAACACATAGGAGGGGTGTCTTAGGGTAATAGAATGGGATAAAATTATGTTAATTTTTTACTTAAATTTTTCTCCTTAGACCACCCTTTTGCAACAAAAAACAAAGCAAAAATTTTTAAAAGGAGTTGTCCTATAAACTAATGGGGGACAAAAATTAAGGGAAAACTCTATAAATAGAGCATTTGCTTTCTAGAGAGAGAAAGAATGAGATCTAGAGAGAGAAAGAATGAGATCTAGAGAGAGGGAATTCTAGAGAAATAAGGAGATCTAGAGAGAGAAAGAAGGAGGAGAAGAAGATTTCAATGAGAGATCCAAGAGAAGAGCACAAGGTTAGTAGATTTTGAGTTTTCTTCTAAAATCTAACCTAAAATGAAAAATCTAAGTGGAAAATGCTTAAAAATGGTTAGATCAAGCAACTTATGGCTATCTATATCCTATTACTATCCTATATTTTAGAAATCTTGGATATTAAATCGAACTGTGTCGCGGGACTCAGTGGGGGCGAGTGAAGAGTAGCAGGGTAGGATGTCCAACATATCTATCTATATCTATAAAGGTGAATGTGGGAAGCTGGGGTGTCGCCATGTGGCACCCCCACTGCATTCGAAATTTAAAAATGCTTGATAATTATAATAACTAAAATTGGAATTACAAAAGAGATTTGCAGCGCTATTATTCCAATCATTGTTTTATCCGTTTGGTTTCCCCATTTAGCTCTTTTTATACCTCCTTAAATAACGTATCTCACTCCAAACAATGTTTCGGCCGTTTCGTTTCCACAATAACCTTCTATAAAATCTCTTCTATCTATCTATCAAAAGCCCTGTTAGAACTGGAATCCAAAGCCCGTTTGACGCATGGCCTATCCCAATTAAATCTCCTATAATCTCTCTCTTTCTTGTAATCTCTCTCCCTTTTTATTAGTTACGTTTTAAAAAGAAACTATCCGTCTCTTTCTCTCTAGAATACCAAAAGAAATTCTATGTAGGCTCAATTTTTCAACAGATTTGAAGGAGCTTGAATGAAGTTGTGGATCTTGAAGTTGCCGATATTCAAGTTGGATTTTTTTCCCTGAAAAGTTGTGGTTAGTTTTATTCTTGAACAACCTCTTGATCCATTTCTTCCTATTTCTCTTCTGCTCTGTGATGTTCCTGCTTTGTTTTGTGATCCAGGTAATCGCTCTTATATACGATTGCCCCTGCGGAAATCTAGGCATCAATTCTTCTACTTTGAATGGGTTGGGTGAACTAGGGTTTGAATTGTAATGGATTTTATGATTAGCAGCTTCAAAGAAATAAGGGTTTTGATCGTCATAGAAATTTTGGGTTGCGATCTTTTATTTGGATTGTGTAAGAGAAGAAAATAGATTTTTTTGTTGTTTGATTTTCTAATTACCATGTATGAGTTTTATGTTGGCATCACCATTTAATTGGTTTCTTTGGTTTCTTAGCATACTCATGCTGCATTGTTTTTAATTTTTTTTTGTCTTTGGACTTCTATTTGTGAATATATGTAAGTAGGCAGCTTGGGTATGTCATTCCTTCTATTTGTTATGATCTCTTAATTTCCAGTTGTTTCTTTGGAATAATTGAGTCGTATGTTATTTCTTGCTACCGTTTCATTATGTTTCCTGATTTGGGGACGTTTTGGCATTTCCCCATTTTCCCTGGTGTTTTCTACTTCTACTTTTTGTTCATATGAGTGTTATAGGAGAGGCACTTATAATGTATATGCAGAGACTCGAGATTTGAAAGATGTATTCCAGGAATTCAAACACTTTTTTTCCCAGAAAAAAGGTTTTGTTTATTAGTGGTTTCTTTTTTCCCAGTTTTTTTCCAATTAGATTATGTTTTTTAGTCATTTTCTTGCTTTTAATTTTAGTTTAACATAGATGGAAATCCGGTTTCTAGACTTTAAATCCAGTTTGCTGTTTTCATTCGACCCCCACCGTGACAATATGTTTTAGAACCACACATACATTTGTAATAAATTAACTTCTGTTGGCTAATATTACTTGGCAAAGAAACTGGTTGCTTATTCGTCGGCCTCGTTACAAATGGTTGTATCTATCCATTGCTTTTGTTTCATTAAGCACAGCGTGGTACTATGTTTTAAGCACAGTGTGGTACTGGTGAAGAAATCAGTTGATTATTCATTTACTTTATATTTGAAAATAATTTCTCTTTAATAGTTCTTGGTTTATTGAGTTTCTACTCAAAGCTGCAAAAAGACATGGTTTAGTGGTTATTTATTTGCTGTAGTTCTTCATGATCCATCACAAAACAGAGGTCAACATCCAATTTGAAAAGTAAAAACAAAGTAAATTGTGCCAGTGCCAATATCAGTCCCTTTTCCCCCTTCATATAAAGTTCTGAATTTGATTAAGAATGAATAAAGTATATTTTTTACATGCCGATGTAGATGGCAAGAGGTTGTTTCTGGCATTAAGTTGTCTTATATGTAAAAAACGCAGAATCAAATTAGACAAACTCACATGCTGCACCATCCAACAATAAGAAAAAAGAAACTCATATGATGCACAATGCCTAAATTTATGTGTCTCACCTTACTTAATGTGCATGCTATTAGCCCCAACTATCACCTACACCCTATTTTTTTTATAGATGCACAATTTTCCTTTTTTCTTTCAGTTGATTGCATTTTTATTTTTTTATTTTTGTAGGTATAAACTTCACATCCATCCGAGATTGTGTGGATTCTGAAAATCGATTTTGAGTCACCCTGAAACTACCATCCACCATATGGGGGATTTTTATTTTACCGGGATTTTTTTTTCCCACCATAGTCCGGTCAACCAAACATGGGATTTTTATTTTACCGGGATACTTCCAGGGAGTTTTTTTTCCCACCAATCTCCCAGGAAGTTTTTTGTTCCACAAAAGTCCCAAGAACCAAAATAATTCTGGCATCCAAACGGAGCTGCCGAATTGATTTTCTCTAATCCCATTGTCTTACATCTGATGTTCAATAAATTTCCCTATTTCCCTTTTATCCTTGCTTCCATAACAAGATGTAGGAAGAAGTGATGGATTAAGGAAGGAAATAATCCACAAGTACAAAGCCTGTATTTGTCATAGGAGAAGATTTATTTCTTATTTATTTTTATATTTTTCCTTTCGATTTTTCATATTTTATCAACTTTACTCATATTCCATTACGACACTCAGATTTCCAACAGAGAACAAGGCCATGAAACTGGCTACATTCGATTCAGTTACAAGATTTTCAATGTGGTTATGATAGCCATTATATAATTCTTGATGGAATTATTTGCTTTTCTTTGCCGCCCGTGCAATGCAGGGAGTTTCTAATAATATTTCATTATTGGAGAAATCACTGTGTAATACTTGAGAAGCATCAAATAATAATTCACTATAGGAGAAATATTTAGGATCTTGACAATTACTACTAGAAACTACATTTTATGAATTTATTCCTTTTTGTTGTTGTTGTTTTAAACAGTTTTAACACAACCTTTTAAACATGGAGTATGCCACGTGGCACTCCCTTTGTAACCCGAATCTATATATATCTTGCAAATATAATTTTTCTCGCCCATTAATTCCTAATTTGTCTGTACATTTAGCTTTTCTTTCTTTCTTTTTATAGGGTTATCAACATTTATTCTCATGGATCTCTTTTACAATGCATCTTTATTTAAAACAGATTTAAAGCATTTTTTTTCTCACCCCGTGCATCTCATGGGTCTGCAACTAGTTTATTATATTTCAATTGATGAAGAGATCATTGTGAGGGATTTCATGTGAACTTTATTTATATTATTATGGACAGTTGTTAATAGGAAAAGTATAGCTAAGAATACACCATCTCCTATAATTGTTTGACTCATCTAACCCATTCATTCTATAGATTTGTGATTAGGATTATGATTTGTGGTAATGGTTAGGATTATTGGTTATCATTAAGATTATGATTTGTGATTATGGTTAGGATTATTGGTTATGGTTAGGGTTATGATTTGTGGAGGTTTAAAATGGATGACTAGAAAATGGGCTTCTATAGATCGAATGGTTAGGATTATGGTATGGAGATGGTTTATAAGGAGCATCTTATCTATGTGAGGTGCTATAGAATGAATGGGTTGGATGAGTCAAACAACATGGAGATTGTGTATTTATAGTGGTAGCTCAGGCTGAGCTATAGCTCATGAACGCCGCCCCCATTGTTAATAGTGGTTCCATCATGACTTAGTCTGAATTTAACGAAGGGTGATGATAAATTTGCACCCACTGTAGGATAATTCACACCCCTTTAACATCAAAAAACGTTAAATCCACCACATATCCTCCTTTAAAGGGGTGCAAATTATCCTACAAGAGGTGTGAATTTATCATCGCCCCTAATGAATGGAAGATTTTAGTTGCTCGGTTTACAGGTGACGTTGATTCAGTCAGCCTGGCATGCCCATGAGGTTGATTCAGGGTGGGCTATTCTTCTAAGCAGATCTTGAATATAGAACTTTGGACTGTTTTAGAAAATGATTTGAGAACTCCGTGAGGGTGTGGGAGTGGGCAAGGGTTAGTATATGGTCTTGTAGAGAGGGCAGTCCAAAAAGACTGGCATCCTAGTCGTGCCAACAGACTTCTTTTTTTAATCAATTCCTGCCGAATAGTTTGATGTGTGATTTTGACTATAATATTCCTGCAATCGTCTCATCTTAAGCCTATGATAATGTTACGATTGGATGGTTAGGATCATTTGATCCTCAATATGAGAATTCATTGGATTCCTAGTCACCTGGGTCAATAGTCTAAGCTGGTGGGCGATGTGACATTATATAATACATTCATCTTCCTCATCTCATTCCCTCAGGGCTATACAAAAAGCAGTTCAATTCACTCTCTTGTGTTATTCAAGAAAAAATTTAACATGGGTGTTACAGGTTTCAGCTTGGAGATGGAATCTCCGGTGGCTCCCAGAAGAATGTTCAATGCCTATGCCATGGACTCTCACAATATACTCCCTAAGATCTTACCTCAGGTCGTTACCGGCGCCGCGATTATTGAAGGAGATGGTGGGGTTGGAAGCCTCAAGCATTTCACCTTCAGTGAAGGTTAGTTATTAGCTTCTGTACATGCCTTGGCCAATTTTCGGTTTGGATTTTGATAATCCATTTTTTAGTCCAAAACTGATTTTTGGACTCAAATTTACGTTTGATTTTTTAGTCCAATAATCGGTTTTGGACTCAAAATCGATTCTCAAAGTACAAAATGAGCAGGGATTTGGTGTCCCATACCAATTTGCACTAATCAATTCGCGGATAAACTTTGTTCCAAATTGCCAAAAATGGAATTCCCAAAATTAAGATCTTTATTCACAACTCATTCCGGTGAGATTCTAGGCTTTTTCGGGTTCGGAGCGTTGGGAATTGGGAAGGAAAAAGACTACCCTTCACAAAATTCACAGTTCTATAACTATTTGAGGCAAAAAAATAATAAGATAAGTGATCTGCTAACCAATTTCATGGAAAGGAAATTCATCTAATAGACTTGTGATTCACCCCGGACCCGATGTTAATCCCATTGACCCATGTTCTTTTATGATTAATGAGGTATTGCATGTTTGACAACCTGTTAATCAAAGATCAGAGGTCCTCCTAAGGCACTATTGGGATTGCCAGAATTTTCTGGAAAAGTTTGGAAAATAAAATCTTTTCCAAAATTTCCTGTTTTTCCATTGTTTGAAATGTAACTTAAGCCATGACAGTTCAAGTTTGATTTACAGGGACCTTTAATTCATAATAATGTCTTTGAAATATATCATTTCTCTCTAAATTGTAGATACAAAAAAATTCCCACAAGAAATATTTTTCTTGCAATCCAAACAAAGGATATACTGTTAGGAATCCTACCAATTGCCATGTGTGATGGCTGCCATTCAAAAATGGCTGCCACATGGCTTATTGTTTTTCAACAGTAGGTGGCCACCTACGATGCCCTTTGTCAAAAATGGTAGGCCACCTACCATGGTGGGCTAATTACCATGGGTGGGTTCCATATTTTTGGCTATACATTGCCCTCCACCCTTCATTGTAATACACAGCAATAGAACGAGAGCAAAGTGCTCTCGGGATAGAAAAGGGAGAAAGAGAAGAGAGAGAGAGTTCACTCCAATAATTTGGAGTTCATCTCTGGGGTTATTTTGTGAGTATTTTGTACTGGTTTTTCACATTTTTCACTGTGAATTGAGCGGTGAGAAAAAATTGAGGTTCTCAGATAGGGTGATATTTCCATATTAATGGGATCTCAAATTTGGGCAGAAATTTGAAATGGTGCTTTATCATTTATTTGATAGTGGAATTTTCCCAGATCTGTCTCGTGGTTTTTCCCTCTGCTCTAGGAGGATTTTCCACGTAAATTTGAATGTCTCTAATTTACTCTTTTCTGCTCATTATTTATTATTCTTTAGTGTGGCTCACGATACAAGGAGTTTATGTTATTTTACTCCGTTATCAATTCACACTAATTACTGGCCCGATCCCAAAAAGTGGTATCATAGCCAGGTTATTTCGGCAGTAATTTTGTGTGAATGGAGGAAGGCTATAACTCTGGTACCATGATTAAGCTCACAGCGACCAACTACACGCTATGGAAACAAAAGATGGAGGACTTGCTGGTTTGCAAGGATCTGTAAGATCTTATTGAAAGAGAAGGAAAATCTGTTGCTACAGAGAAACGCTCAGAAGCCCTGGCGTGGGCAAAGCTGCACAGAAAAATTGTCACCACTAATAAACAGTGGGTGGACAACAGCTTCTTTTTCCATGTCTCCAAAGAGACATACGCTTATACTCTTTGGACGAAGCTGGAGAATCTCTACGAAAAAAAGTCAGCTCAAAATAAAGCTTTCCTGTTCAGAAAACTTGTGAACCTGAAATAGAAGGAAAGGCGTCATGTTGCCGAGCATCTAAGCAATGTTCAAGATCTTGTGAACTGATTGGCCACAATAGCGATAGTTATCGTTGACGAACTGCACGCGTTGATGCTATTAGGCTCTTTGCCTGGTAGCTTAGAGACTCTGGAGGTGTCCTTGAGCAATTCTACTCCAAATGGAAAGCTAACCTTAAATGAAGATACAAGGAGAAAAGAACTAACGACCAAGCTTTTCTCATGGAAAGCAGAAGAAGGAGCAAAATTCGAGGACCGAACGGCCATGGCAAATATAGAGAAAGATCAAAATCCCGAGATGGCAGAAAATGCTATCACTGTGATAAGTCTGGCCACATAAGAAGATTTTGTAAGATCTTGAAGCATGAACGGAAGGATGACAAATCCCAGAAAAACACCAATGCAAATACTGCTCCTACGGTGTCTGAAGATGAAGATGTCGCACTAACAAGCAGTGAATGCAACCGTGTTAGTGACTCTGACGCTGAATGGGCTATCAATTCAGCAGTCTCCTATCATTGTGTTTCTGGAAAGGAACTCTGCACCTCATACAAAGCAGGAGACTTTGACAGTGTGAAGATGAGAAATTCCAGTCGAGCATTTCCGTTGCCGAAATATTGCCATAGCCTTCCTGATCCAAAGCATGCGTAGAGATCAAATTAAGGCGTAAATCAGGAACATGGTGTACCTCCTTTTGCATTAATGTGCATCTGACATCTGTCTTTATGCACACTTCGCCAATTCCAATTATCGATGCTCGACTGGAATTCTCCATCTTCATACTTCCAAAGTCTCATGCTTTGTATGAGGTGAAGAGTTCCTTTCTAGGAACACAATGATGGGAGGCTGTTACTAACATGATTGCATTCACCACTTGTTAGTGTGGCATCTTCATCTTCGGATACCGTAGCAGCAGTATTTGCATTAGTGTTTTTCTAGGATTTGTCATCCTTCCGTGCATTCTTAAAAAATCTCCTTATGTGGCCAGACTTGCCACAGTGATAGCATTTTCTGCCATCTCGGGATTTTGATCTTCCTCTATATTTGCCATGGTCGTTCGTTCCTCGGTTTTTGCTCCGTCCTCTGGTTTCCGTAACAAAAGCTTGGCCGTCAGTTATCCTAAGATCTTTTCTCCTTGTATCTTCATTTGAGATACTATGCTTCACCATTGCCAAGGTTACCTTTTCATCTAGAGCAGAATTGCTCAACGACACCACCAGAGTCTCCCAGCTAATGGGCAAAGAGCCTAATAGCATCAACGTGTGCAGTTCGTCGCCGATAATTATCGTCATTGTGGCCAATCGGTTCACGAGATCTTGAACATCGCTTAGATGCTCGGCAACAGGACGCCCTTCCTTCTATTTCAGGTTCACAAGTTTTCTGAACAATAAGGCTTTATTTTGAGCTGACTTTCTTTAGTAGAGATTCTCCAGCTTCGTCCAAAGAGTATAAGTGTCTGTCTCTTTGGAGACACGGCTAAAGACTGTTGTCCACCCACTGTCTAATAGTGGCGACAGTTTTTCTATGCAGCTTTACCCACTCCATCTTTGGTTTCCATAGCGTGTAGTTGGTCGTTGTGAGCTTAATCATGGTACCGAAGTTATAGCCTTCCTCCATTCACACAAAATTACTGCCGAAATAACCTGGCTATGATACCACTTTTTGGGATCGGGCCAGTAATTAGTGTGAATTGACAACGGAATAAAATAACATAAACTCCTTGTATCGCGAGCCACACTAAAGAATAATAAATAATGAGCAGAAAAGAGTAAATCAAAGACATTCAAATTTACGTGGAAAATCCTCCTAGAGCAGAGGGAAAAACCACGGGACAAATCTGAGAAAATTTCACTATCAAATAAATGATAAAGCACCGTTTCAAATTTCTGCCCAAATTTGTGATCCCCAATAATATGGAAATATCACCCTCTCTGAGAACCTCTCTTTTTCTCACCGCTCAACTCACAGTGAAAAATGTGGAAAACCAGTACAAAGTACTCACAAAATAACCCCAAAGATAAACCCCAAATTATTGGACTGAACTGTCTCTCTTTCTCTTTCTTCCTTTTCTATCCCATTACTGTGTATTATAATGAAGAGAGGAGGGCTTTTCATAGCCAAAAATATGGAACCCACCCATGGTAGTTGGCCTACCATGGTAGGTTGCCTACCATTTTTTACGAAGGGCATGGTAGGTGGCCACCTATTGTTGAAAAACAATAAGCCATGTGTGGCAGCCAGCACAACATGGCAATTGGCAGGATTCCTAACAATTAGTGTGAATTGTAGATACGAGGAAAATTATAAGAAAAAATTTGCCTCGAGAAATATTTTTCTTGCAATCCAAACAAAGGGTATACGGCATAAATCTATGTTTCTCATGTGCAGCTATTCCCTACACACACGTGAAAGAACGCATGGATGTAGTAGACAAAGACAACTTTGAGTACAATTACACTGTTATCGAAGGAGGAAACGTTGGGACAAAACTAATTTCATCTGTTTACCGAACTAAGTTTGAGCCTTTTGGAAATGGAGGGTGCATTATCAAGGCCTCTGCAGAATATGAAACCATGGAGGGCGTTGTGTACACAGAAGATGATATTAACGTCGGAAAAACTGGAATGATGGGTTTGTTCAAGGTTTTAGAGGGCTACCTCTTGGCAAGCCCTGATGTATGTGTCTAAACTTGAATTTTAATTCAAGCTTTGTTTGTGTCTCTTTTATGTCATAAACAAATGAGTATTGTATTAAGAGAGAACAGTATAATGTTTGGTTTTATTTTAATAATAATGACGTTGTATCTCTGGAATGTTTGATTTGAGCTTGGAATTCGAAGAGGCCGGTAACCACTCCGCATGGGCAATTTCTTGCTATATTTTATTTTTCATTTAAATGAGGATTACAAGTGCAGGGAGAGTCACTCAAATAAAGAGTCACAGGAAGCACCCAATTTGGCTAGGCGATTCACCAAATAGTTAGCACTTCTAGGAATAAAGAAAAAAAAGAGAACTCTCTATCCTAAAGAAAAAAAGAGAACTCTCTAGCCATCAATGGCTTTTTGCAAAAGGAAATTTGGTAAAACAGTACCTCAAAATATCTGAGATAGTGATATGGACCCCTTTGAAATTCAAAGGGTTCCATTTTGCTTTTCCTGACAAGGTTTTTGACCGAAATACCCTTCCACCCTAAAAATACCCTTTGAATTTCAAACTTGTCAAAGGGTTCCATTTTGCTTTTCCTGATAAGGTTTTTGACCGAAATACCCTTCCACCCTCAAAATACACGTTAAGCCATAAAAAAGGGATAAAAAAGTGTTCCCTTCTTTTTCTACCAACCCTTTACCTTCCCCAATCCCCATTAACGTCTGGAATAAAAAAAAAGTGAGTTTTATTTTTGTCCTCTTAGGGTTTGTGCTTGTAACCCCTAATATCTCATTTAATGTGTTTGATAATTTTGTCTTTTTATGATGGTGTATAAGGGTGTATTAAGGGTTTATAAGGGTTTATAAGTGTTATTAATGTTTGATGGCCTTACCATTGAGTTGAACCTTTGTATGTATTTCATAACTATCGTGATTAGGGTTGTCTAATGGTGTCTAAGCGTTGATAAGTGTTATTAATGTTTGATGGCCTTACCATTGAGTTGAACCCTTGCTAGGTATTTCATGATTGACGTGATTAGGGTTGTCTAAGGGATTATCCAAAAAATAATCCCTTTTTTTTTTGCTTTGATAATCCTGTAGAAAACCCTCATTTGGGTTCTGGAAACCACCTTTTAGTCCATGATCCTATTTTATTCCAATTTGTACAATTGAAAACACCCTAGATAAGCTCTATTAAGCCACAACTTTATAGCCTCTTTTAGAGTCTTGAAGTTTATGTTAGAGAGTTTAGAGCCCCTGTGTAAAATTACAGAAAAATGCCTGAATCAATGGTTTCTCTTCTTTTACACTATGATGGACATTTGAAGGATGAGGTTTATTGGAACTATGTCGGGGGAAGGAAGGCATTGTTATCGGTTTCCCGCTGAATTAATTTTGATGAATTTCAAAGTGCAATCCAAAGAAGAATTGGTATAACAGAAAAGAATGTTTTACTATCGATCAAATGTCAATACGTTGTTGATCCATATATAATCACTTTAATCGACGTTGATGATGATGATGTCCTTCAAACAATGTTGAGGATGTTTGACAAAGACATGTTCAATTCTGTGATGATATACATAACGAAAACCATAAGTGAGAACGGTAATAATTCATTGAATCTGTCAATGATTCCCCCAAACAATGTTTGTATTAGTAGAACCTCTATTAATCCTAACATTCCATCTACTTCGATTCCGCTCCAAGAACGTGCACGCGAACGGAAAAATATCAAACTTCGCCTGCATTTTGAAGTAGACTTGCAAAAAGACTACGAAAGTGAATTTGTAAGTGAAGAGATCCTTGATACAAGTATAGGAGGTGGTCCAAGAGAACGCTGCATAAGGTACTTTTGTACTTTGGTAATCTTCCAAGACTTCCATAGTTCAAATTATGAACTAATCATATGGATTAAGGCTGATTATATATTTTCAAACTATACAGGTCTCGATTTGACTTAAATGAAACATTGGCAAGTGGTTTGCATGCTAACTATGTTATCGGAGGTATAGATGAGTTACAAAATATTTGAGATCAACGCACCATAAGGTATTTTTGTTGATTGCAATCGGTGTGTTACCGGAGGAACACATCTGGGAGAAAAATATCTAGGAATCTTATTCATTGCAATCGGTGTCGATGGTAAGAACGGTTTATATCCATTAGCATTTGGGGTGGTGGAGACGGAGAATGAAGATAGTTGAGAGTGGTTTTCCGAAGTTGTTGAAAAGGCACGTATTGCCAGAGTAGATGAATGTATTCACTATATGCTCCGATCGGCAGAAGGGGTTGTTGCAGGCAATACCTACGGTATTTTTCAATTGTTATCATAGTTATTGCATGCGTCACCTCGCTGCCAACTTCCGGTTCGACTTCAAAGATCTTCTACTTGAGAGATTGTTCTGGAGAGCCGCAAGGACATTGAGGGAGAGTGTTTTCAAAGAAACAATGGAGAAGATTAAGGCAAAGAATGAACGCGCACATAAGTGGATAAGTAAAATTCCGAAGGAAAACTGTGCTAGTTTTTGTTTCAAGGGGGATAGGTATGATGTATTGATTACGAATAGATCAGAGTGTTTCAACGTTGTCTTGAAGTATGCCAGAAAATTGTCGATTGCATCATTGGCAGAGCACACCCGACATCAGACTACCCAGTTCATTCAGGATCGTCAGAAATTAGGTAGTAATTGGCACACAAAGTTGACTCATTACGCAGAAGAACGTATGGAGTCATCACTAAGGGAGAGCTACCAATATACAGCTTATCGAGTAGGGACTCATGAATTCGAAGTAAAGTCCCTTGAAACTACAGATTCCGTCGATTTGATAACTCGAATGTGTAGTTGTCGTGCCTTCCAACAATATGGACTTCCATGCCGACATGCAATCGCAGCCATTAACATCACAGAATTCGATCTGTACGATTACTGCGATGAATGTTTTGATGTAGAGAAGTATTGGGATACATACGCTGAGGTTGTGCACGCAACACTAGATCGGACACAATGGCATGAAAGTCTCGAACCGTTGATGAAAATATTACCACCGCTTGTGGATCGACCGCCTGGAAGGCCACTTACGAGAAGAACGGATCGCGAGTTGAAAGGTGGATTACATTACAAGTGCACCCGATGCCGACAACTTGGTCACAATAGAAGTTGCAAAGAACCTCCCATCGTCGGACCGAACCTTGATGAAACTGCTATTGGACCTTCTGCACCAATACTCACGAGGTCGGGTGTACCTTGTCAAGCTCCCTTCTTTGCGTAAGGGTGTGGGTTTTTTTATGAGAAGTTGTATATGATTTTTTTTATGTACTCATATACTCTTACAAATTTTTTTGTTATTTTGTAAACAGTGGCTGTATTCAGATACACTTATAATTTTTTTGGAGTAGAAGTCACCCTATTTTTTAAACGGTAACGGATCAGTTGCAGAGTTATTACATTGGGTCCCACAGTTTGGCATAACTCGATCTGATATGGTCAAGTAATAATAGAGGTCCCCTACATCCCTGGTAATTTCTAAATTTTCATGTGTGATACTCCCATTTCATCTCTTGGTCACCCCATTTTCATATGTGATACTCCCATTTTCCTTGACCTGGTAACCCCTTCCAGGCCCAATAAACATGAACTGAAAATTTTCCAGGTGTGATAACCTCATTTCATCTCTTGGTCACCCCATTTTCATAAGTGATACCCCCATTTTCCTTGACCTGGTAACCCCTTCCAGGCCCAACAAACATGAACCGAAAATTTTCCAGGTGTGATAACCCCATTTCATCTCTTGGTCACCCCATTTTCATATGTGATACCTCCATTTTCCTTGACCTGGTAACACCTTCCATGCCCAACAAATAAGAACCGAAATTTTTCCAAGTGTGATAACCCCAGTTTCATATGTGAGAACCTCATTTTCATATGTGATACCCCCATTTTCCTTGACCTGGTAACCCCCTCCAGGCCCAACAGACATGAACCGAAAATTTTTCAGGTGTGATAACCCCATTTCATTTCTTGGTCACCCCATTTTCATATGTGATACCCCCATTTTCCTTGACCCGTAACCCATTCCAGGGCCAACGGATAAGAACTGAAATTTTTCCAAGTGTGATAACTCCAGTTTCATATGTGAGAACTCCATTTTCATATGTGATACCCCCATTTTCCTTGACCTCGTAACCCCTTCCAGGCCCAATAGACATGAACCGAAAATTTTCTAGGTGTGATAACCCCATTTCATCTCTTGGTCACCCCATTTTCATATGCGATACCCCCATTTTCCTTGACCTGGTAACCCCTTCCAGGCCCAACAGATAAGAACGAATATTTTTTAAAATAAACAAAATTGTGTGAGGGGTATTCATGTAAAAAAACATGTCAGGAAAAGTAAAATGGACCCATTTCACAAATTTGAAATGTGGGGGTACCGTTTCACTATTTTCGTTATTTTTTGAACCCTTTGGACCAAATTTCCTTTGCGAAATTGCCTAACAAATCCCATACACACAAGCATTTTGGGCCCATGTTATGCATGGATGTAAAATGGTGGGCCGCACCCATCTAAACAAGTGTAAGATGGCGGGCCCGCTCTAATGCACAGGTTTGGGTAGAGATGCTGGCCCCACCATATGCATGAGTTTGGGTAGGGATGGTGGGCCACACCCTATAAATATATGAGGTGTAAAATGGTGGGGCCCACCTTATGCGTTAGTTTGGGTGAAGATGGTGGGCCCGCCACATCAAAACATGTATAAAATGGTGGTCCCCACCCATGCTAGGCATGATTATGAAATATTGGGCCCCACTCCGCCATAGCTGTATGAGGTGTAAAATAGTAGGGTCCACCATATGCATGAGTTTGGGATGGTGGGCCCATCAAATCAAGTGTAAAATGGTGACCCCAACCCATGCTATGCTTTGCTATAAAATAGTGGGCCCAACCCAGTGGTGTAAAAATGTTGGGCCCGCCCATCATTTCCATGAGGTATAAAATTGAATTTCTAGGAGAGAAGGTTTTCTAATAAAAATTTCTCCTGGAAAGAAAATGAATGACGACAGAAAGAAACATGGTTAGTATATATTATAGATAGATCATATTATACTTAAAATTTTATATTTTTTCTTTTTACTTTGGGTTTTGGAACAAACTCAGGAAGACCTGTTTCTTACTTTTTTCAAACTTTTAATATATGCCCCATCTTCTACTTTTTAAAATTTAAGTTTTTACAAATTGACTCTGTCACACATCTCTTTGTTTGTATTCTTAAGAGTTTGCTTAAATAAAACACTGACGTTTGGAAGCTGGAACATAGTCATCAAGAACATCTGTTATTTACACACGTGTATCTTACATTTTATTTTATTTGTAATTTATGTCCCATTTTGCTACTTTTATCAAAGGAAAGAAAGATTGAAATCTATGTGCTTTGATTCTCACATCATTTTATTATTTTTATAGTTTTACTAAAAAAATATGCATCTAGAGTTGTGAGGTGAGACCAAAACGAAAACCCGTTTTAAAATTGAACCCAAGAGTAGGATTAAAAAAATTCTAGTGCTAAAAAGCAACCAAACATGGGATGGGACGAAAATTTTACTGGCAACCAAACGGAGCAAACAGAATCATTGTGCAGAATCATTGTGCTCGTATGTTGTCTTTATTTCCAGAATGAAGTGTAAGTGTTTTCCATCAGTTTTTTTTACTACAAACTAATTCTCAAAATCCAAAACGAACAGCTCCTTATTGTCCTGAATTTGGAGAGACTCTTTAAGAATTCAAACAACCTTATATAAAACCCATTTAATAATCAGTTTTTGACTGAAAAATCAATACTCAAAATCTAAAACGAACATGTCCTTAATGTTCATATTCATGTGATTCAGCTGACCCATAGTTTAAGGAGGGAGATTGAATTTAAATGGCATTTGGATACATGCATTTATAGACTCGTTAAGACTCCAAACAACCTTAAATAAAACCCAATTACTACTTCATTTCTCTAAACTCAAAGCTAACCAAAGCAATTCCATATCTTGGGGGATTTCTCTTCCTTTCATTTTCAAATATCCCTGTAAAGACGATATGGGTGAAATTGGTTTGAGCTTTGAGATGAAATGTATGGTGAGTGCCACTAGAATGTTTCAGGCCAGTGTCATAGACTCGCACAATTTCATGCCTAAATTCTTTTCCCGGGTCATAAAGAGTGGCGAAATTATCGGTGGAAATGGAGGAGTTGGAAGTGTCAAGCATTTCAAGTGTACCGAAGGTTAGTCCAAATGAACTCTTCATTTCTAACTTTTTTTTTTTGGTTTTTGATAAAAATAAAATTTTATTGACTAAGAAACGGATTACAAGTGCACTTCGAGAGTGGTGATTGTCCCAAATGCAATAAGGCCACGTTTGGACACCTCATGTTTGTGTATTTGGATTTGGATTTGAGTTTTGGATACCAAATACATCAATCATCCTCATGCTCATGTTGTACGAGAGAGAGAGAGAGAGAGAGAGAGAGAGAGAGAGAGAGAGACGTCTCTCTGCTGCTGCAGCAAGGTCGAGGAGCAGCGAGGGTGAAGGTAATGGCCACAAATATTGATCTCCAAATAATGTCTTGCAGAACAGATTTGAAAATTGAATTTTATTTTTATTTTTTTCACTGATGTAGCTGATTTGGAAATCTAAGGATCTCATCCGGTTCCAAATCTCAACTCCAAATGTGAGAAATCCAAATCTAAATCTTGTGGCTATCCAAACGTGGCCTATGTTAAATTGTCGGTGCTTCCAAGGAGAGGAAAAGCCAAGCAAACACATCTTTCATTTCATCCATAAGATGGCTAGTCTCCACAGATAGTCTCTTTCTTTCATCCATAAGATTGGCTTGTCTCCACAGATAGTCGCTAATCCCTTTCGCCCACAAGACGGTGTTAGAGGAATTGATTTCTGCTTCCAATCTACCTTCCATCTGCTTTCCACATCTCCGATCGCTTTCCCAGCTTTTACTGTTTTTAAAATGCATGGTTCCGTGCCATAGATTACAACCTGTATGACATGATGTACGGGATCATAAGTTTGATTGCTTCCATGATTTCCATTTAATTTCATAGGATTAATGAGGTTGAATTCGGCATATCAATCAATTAACATCACAGCCTTCCAATCTTGATAATCAACCATTCAACCCACACTGAAAACTTATTCTTGGACATTCAACCAATATTTTTGGTAGTCTAGGGGTAATTTTGTCATTGTAGTCAACCTAAGGATATCAACCCTAGATATAAATGCAACATAAAAGCCTCATTTGAGGGATAAACGGTGAACCGAACCAAACCAAACCGATCAAGATCGTTTCGGTTATGCCCCCTGTCGGTTCGGTTACGGTTTGGATTTTCTCCAAACTGATGGGATCGGTTCGGTTCAAAAACCCTCCCTAAGCTGAACTGGACCAAAGCGTGTGCAGCCCTATATTGTGTGAATGGTAGATTGGGTTTTTGGGATAGATTAGGCAACTTAATTGAATTAAGATGATATCTTTCAATCTTTCTAACTTTCTATTCTCATCCCCTAAGTGCCCCATACAAGCATTGTATAAGGTTTATTGTAAAGGAACTGATATATTCGCCCTTTTTTTTTCCCTGGGACAGCCGCCTCTAGGGTAAAAGAGTAGTCAAGATACAGTACTAAAGGGGACTGTCCCAAGTAAAAAGGAGGTGAATCTATCACTTCCCTTATTGCCACCATCTAAGATTAGTGATTTTTTTTTACATACACCAATAACTTATAGTCTAGCAAAATTATACATGCTAGGAATATAATACGTGTGTATTCTCTATGTGCAGTGGCACCCTTCACACATGTTAAAGAACGTGTTGATTTGCTAGACAAAGACAACTTTGAGTTCAGATACACTGTTATTAAAGGTGCAGACATTGGGACAAAACTCATTTCCTCTGTTACCCACCTTAAGTTTGAGCATTGTGGTGAAACAGAGTGCCTTGTCAAGGTCTCCGTAAAATTACACCCTATGCATGGTGTCAAGTACACGGAAGAAGAAATCCAACTTAAAATTCTTGGGATGTACAAGATTGTGGAAGGCCATCTCTTATCAAAACCTGAGATTTACCCCGAATGTTTCTATAATACGATCCAACTGCTCTGATCATTTGTAGTCATGTCTACTTTCTTTGGATGAATGTATTCCAATGTATTCAATAATATATGAGGAGTCGATTTCAACTCGGTTGGGACTAAGTGTTAGCCCAAGTGTTCTCATGAGTTCAACCAATCATCTTTTTCTTGTTGTTTTGATGCTAGCAAACCTAAATTGATTAGTCTTTATGGACTAATGTGTTGCTTTGTAGTGTTGTACCCTAGACAGGACTTGACATGTCATATCGTCATTACACAATACAACCAACACATGGCTTGAGGATCAACATGCACGAAGGATCTAAGTGAGCTTGCATACATTGGAGACATCATTCTTTGAAGGTGTCCAAGCATAGAGCTCAAATTGAGGATCTCATAAGCAAGCCTAGCATATGCCAAGAGGAACTTGAAGATGAATAAGTGTTGGTGATTATCTCAAGCATTCATAGTGAAGATTCATTCAAGAGAGGAAGTCACATGTTCCAAAGCTATCTCAAGAGTTCACTTACAAGTTCAAGAGCACAAAGTAGACCTTTGAAGCCAATGCAATCAAGGGAGTTCAAAGCACCTTATATTTTTAGATTGTATTGGAGATCTTTTTCAAGTGGTTTTGCATTTCAAAGTGTTTTTCAATTTTCCTTCAAAACCAATCTTGAAACATATTTGTACTTCATGAAAAATCATTTTCAAAGGTTCTAAATATTATAAAAATAAAAGTCCATATCTCAGGAACCAAAGCCCTAGTGCTAACCAAAGTTTACAAATGGAAAGACATAACATTGGCATTTGAATTATGAGTCCAGCACCTTAAACCTGATTTAACTGGTCCAAAATATTTTCAAATATTTTTGAAGATATTTTTAGCAAATAGATCTCATCATTTCCATTCAAATCAAGTATGAGAGCGTCAAAATCCGATAAGAAACGAGTGAGATATGACTTTACAAAACGGGCTGAAGAACCAGTTTTTACAACCGCAGATGTCCGGACTTCGTCCGTCTGAAACTGCTTTCGAAAATAAAAAAATAACCGAGCCAAAGCCGGACGTCCGGGAAACCAGACGTCCTTCCGTGACGGACCGAGTCGCGATTTTGAAATTCAAACGGTCATATTTGCCGGTCGTCCGGACTTTGTCCGCGACGCCATGAAGACCGAAAATTAGAATTTTTCTCAAACTACAACTATATATACATCTTTAAAAATCCTAAAATATAACTCCTTGAATTTTTGGAAAGATTGAAAACTATTGTTAGAGCCTTAACTTTCAAATCTACAATACACATCTATTTGAAGAGGTTCTCTTTAGGGCTTCCTTGTATTAATCTTTTGGAGAGTTAGTGAGCCATCATCTTTGTAATATCCTACAAAGGAGGCAAAAGAGTACTTCATCTTCCTTTCCTACTCATTGTAAAGAAGGGTTGCGACCCTTGGGGAGTTTAAAGACTCGAAGAGAGGGGCTTTAATCTCGACCGTTAAGGAGAGGTTGTTGGCGAGTGTGGAAGACGCGGAGCCATCCTCGTGTATCAAAGTTGACTTGTAAGGAGCTTTAATCTTGGCCGTTAAGGAGAGATTGTTGGTGAGTGTGGAGGACGAGGAGCCATCCTCTTGTATCAAAGTTGACTTGTAAGAATCCTTAAAGCCGGGCGTTGTGTGGCCTTCGAATAGTGGTACCCTTGAGTGTGACCTCAAGAAGAGTGGACGTAGGCCTTGGGTTTGAAGGTCGGACCACTATAAATCTTGCGTGCAATCTTCTCCTTCTTGAACCAATATAAGTTTCTTGTGTGTGTGTTCTCTCTCTCTCTCACACACACCTTACTTTATCTTGTTTTGATGTTTGTTCTTTATTTTGTTTTACTTGTATAAATCATCCACAAAGTGTTTCTCAAAAGAACTAAAGAGAGTAAATCAACTAGGGTTCCACCAAGTGTTTGATAAAAGTCCTAAAAGAAATCATTCATCTCATTCCTTTATTTTGTTGTTGGATTTGCATTTTATTTGTAATCTTCAATCATCCACCAAGTGTTTTGATAAAAAGATTAAAAGGAAATAATCAAATAAGATTTTCAAAAGTCACCTAACAAGTGTTTGTCAAGAGGCCTAAGAGAGAATATTCATTTAAACTTTTGAAAACTAACATTGCAAAAGTTTATTAAACGGATAAATTTTTTATAAGACAACAAATTCCCCCCCCCCCCCCCCCCCGATTGCGGAACTGGGACTTCACTAAGTGCATTGCCCAAAATCAGCTCATTCACTTTAAGACTAGTAATAATGTATTACTGTATTACTAGTCTCAAAGTCATTCCAAACCAGGGGTGCAACTCAGGTCGGGCCAACCCTAACCCAACCCAAGAAAGCATTCCCTCAACCCTAACCCGACCCAACCCAAGCCTCGGGATGAGGATTGTCAACCCTAACCGAACCCGCCCCCAAATCAGCTCGGGTTGAGTAGGGTTGCGTTCAGAATCATCTAGGGCCAAACAGAAAAATACAAGAAAGAAAAACATAATCCTCAGACATGTTAAAATTAGAGGACGGAGGTCGGGTTCGGGTCGGGTTACCAACACCTCCAACCTAACCTAACCCGAATTTAAATCGGTTTGGCTTTTCGGCCCTAACCCTGGTTTGAGATTTCGGTTTCGGCATAAATTTCGGACCTAGCTGAAACCGAAATTTCAACCGAAATCCCGAAATTTGGTAATGACGGGCGAAATATTGGTTTTTTGGGCTGAAATTTTGTACAGGAATAAAAAATTAATATTTTCTTTGAAATTTCACCGAAATTTTTGAAATTTCGTTCGTTTCGAAAATTTCGGATTTCGGTTTCGGTGTTTCTAATTTCGGTCGAAATTTAAAACCGTGGCCCTAGCACAATCCAACCCAAGCCAAAATCAGGTAGAACAGAAAAATTCATGAAAGAAAAACATAATCATGAGAAAAATCATGATAAAATTAGAGGACGGAGGTCGGGTTCGGGTCGGGTTGCCAAACCCCCAAACCTAACCCAACCCGAATTTAAATCGGGTTGGCTTTTCCCAACCCTAACACAACCCAACCCAAGCCAAAATCAGGTAGAACCCGTCCGGTTCGGGTTGAGCCCGACCCAAGTTGCACCCCTATTCGGATATTCCAAACACTTCAAATTACACTAAAAATTCAATTTTCAAATACACTAGCATTTACAACCGTGTCTCATCTTGCTGTTGCAACATGTCTTGGACACAGCAATCACTAATCATTTCAAATTTTTAAATTTTAAAAATCAATTGGGCTTAAGCCAAAGCACTCAAATTTCTCGATCTTTGAAATTTAGGCAGGATGTTTAGTCCCAAATCAACTTAACTCTCTTGATCCCAAAATTTGAAGCCTATATAATGTATTCAAATAATTATATTTCGAATATATGCTAAAAAAAAAAAAAATTTAAAAAAAGTCTACTAGCGCCGTACACGACCATATTTTGATAATGGGACAAGTCACTTATTTGCTGCTGAGAGCATTTTTTATTTTTATTTTTTGGAGGTAAGCTGGGGTTAGGCAGGACCCCTACCAGATATATTGAAAAAATAAAGGATTACAAATTCAAGGGGGCTTAAAGGCCAAGCAAAGAGGAACAGGCACCCCAAGGCGTCGAAGGAAAAGAGAGAGGGCCTTTATAGAGGCATTAAACATGGAAAATTAAATTACAACCTATAATAAGGAGCTCCAGTGGAGTCGAGAACAATAAGATCCAGCAGTAGAGGCGGGATGTCTTGAGCTTGAATATTATCTCCTTTGCAGATGCAATCCGTCTTTGAGAGAAAATCAGCGGGCTGATTTCCTTCCCTCCAAAGATGGGTGATCTTCCAATCATTGAAGGTGTTAAGAAGGGATTCAATTCTGCCAAGAAGCATGATAGCTTTCCAGGGGCATTTAGACTCCTTTGAGATGGTTTCAACAGCAGAAAGAGAGTCAGATTCCACCCAGATTTTACAAATGTTTTTGGATTTGGCTAACTCGGGCCCATGACTAATAGCTTGAAGCTCCAGGATGTTGATTTCTGATTTAGCTTTCTGAGAGGAGAATAGAGTTGTTGCAGTGCCGATGTGATCTCTAATGATGCCTCCGATAGAACCGTCTGAGTCGGTGAGCGACACATCGGCATTCAATTTTGACCATCCATGATCAGGTTTTTGCCAGACGCAGGACTGCATTTTATCCTTTTTCTGAAAGAGTGGGAGGTCGGAGTTTTCAGAGAAGAATTTGGATCGAATTAGATCTCCATCATTCAATTTCAAAAAACAGAGGCGGGATCTCACTGAGTGGAGGATGTGCTTGAGGATAGATTGCTTGTGAGTTTCTTCCTTTTCATGTACTCTTTTGTTTCGCTCGAACCAGGGAAAGAAGATAGCAGTTTGAAAAGCTAATCTTAGAGCAGTAGCTGACTGACCTTTACAACGGGAACAGCTCCGGAGCCATTCCTCTTCAAAGAGTAGTGATCTTTTTGGATTTTTCCTGAGATTGAATCCCCAAAGGACTGAGTTCCAGACTCATCTAGAGTATGAACATCGAAAGAAAATGTGATCAAGTGATTCGTGTGCGGCATGGCAAAAAGGGCATTTGAGATCTCTGTTTGGGCCAAGGAATCCGAGCCTATTTCTGGTAGTTAATCTCCCATGAAGAGCCAGCCAAGCAGTAGTAGCAAATTTGGGGACATGACCAGGGAACCAAATGGAGGGTGCCCAGTTGATCCGAGGAGATTTCTTCCAGATTGAATTCCATGCAGACTTAGAGTCGAATTCTCCTGAGGATGATGGCTTCTAAATAGCCATGTTTGAGGGACCAGGGGTAATGATGGCTGTAGAAATGATCTCTTTCAGGTCTTGGAGATGAGGGTGCCACGAATTGCATGAGTATAACTGACTTACCTGGACATTCTTTGGATGGATGTTGAAGGAGCCAGCAGAAACGAGATCAGAAATAGCGCCATTAGGGTGCCAAGGTTGCTTCCAGAAATCGACGCCTTTACCATCATCAATAGTATAGCAGACAAGCTTCATCATTATCTCCCTAGTCTGGGGGATCCCTCTGAATCCCCGCGAGGGGGAGGAAGGCATTGGGATAGTCCAGAGATTCTGTGATCTGATATATTTGCGGGAGATCCAATCTTTCTAGAGGGAAGGCTTGCCGGAGGCTAAAGCCCAGAACTGTTTCATCTGCCCCACCTGGTTGATATCTCTGAGGTGTCTAATACCTACTCCTCCCTCAGCTTTTGGTTTGCAGAGATTATCCCAGGCAATATTTTTGGTTTGATTAGACCCAGAACAGATAAATTTTTTGAAGATTTTCTCAATTTCCTCCAAGATTTGGATAGGCACATTGATTACAACCGACCAATGGACTTGGAAGGAGGTTAGAACCGTTTTGATCAACTCAATCCTCCCAGCTCTAGACAAGGTGAGATTATTCCAAGCAGCTAATCTTTTCCGTATTTTGGAAACCAAGGGAGAGCAGTTTTTGGCTGAGAGCCTGGAGGTGATGAGGGGGAGCCCGAGGTAACAGATGGGTAAGGAACCAGAAGGAATACCAAGGATATAGCATATGAGGTCTTTTTAAAAGTTGTTGGAATTGTTGAAGAAAACCTCACTTTTTTGTCTATTCAAGGAGAGGCCAGAGCAGTAGGAGAATCTGTCCAGGCAATTGACCAGAGATTGGGCAACATTCTGGGAGGCATTGCCAAAAATGACGACGTCATCAGCGAAAAGAAGACGGGAAATGTGGATATCTTTCTTGGAAAAGGGTGTGGAAATGGTCTTTGAGAAGATTGCTTCATTGAGGATGCAGTAAGCATTTCCATATGGATGCAAAAGAGAAGGGGGGAGAGGGGATCACCTTGTCTAAGCCCATTAGACGAGGGAAAGAATCCTTGAGGAGAGCCGTTGATGAGCACAGAGAAGACAAGAGTGGATATACATTTAGTGACCCACCTGCACCACGAGTCCTTGAAACCTATTTTTTTCATGAAACAGATAAGAAATTTATGACAAACACTGTCAAAGGCCTTCTGGAGATCAAGCTTGAGACACATAGAGGAAGATTGGGATGCTCTATGGAAGTTGTGCAGTAAGTCATGGGTGAGAAGGATGTTTTCCTGGATTGATCTACCCTTAATGAAAGCAATTTGATTCTGGCTAATAATATCGCCTAGGACACTACGGAGCCGATTAGCCAAAATTTTGGAGATAATCTTATAAAGAAAGTTGCCGAGAGCATTTTGGGCATTGTAATACTCTGACTGCTGGTTAAATAATATAAAACATGGGGCAGTGATAAATCGACCCCCTGAAATCGTAAACCGACCCCATCTCTCTCTCTCTCTCTCTCTCTCTCTCTCTCTCTCTCTCTCTCTCTCTCTCTCTCTCTCTCTCTCTCTCTCTCTCTCTGCCCAACCCACCCCAAATCAGCTCGGGTTGAGTAGGGTTGGGTTCGGGATCATCTAAGGCCGGACAGAAAAATTCATGAAAGAAAAACATAATCCTGAGAAAATCATGAGAAAAACATAATCCTGGATTCGGGTCGGGTTGACCAACTCTCTCTCTCTCTCTCTCTCTCTGCCCAACCCACCCCAAATCAGCTCGGGTTGAGTAGGGTTGGGTTCGGGATCATCTAAGGCCGGACAGAAAAATTCATGAAAGAAAAACATAATCCTGAGAAAATCATGAGAAAAACATAATCCTGGATTCGGGTCGGGTTGACCAAGACCCCAAACCTAACCCAACCCGAATTTAAATCGGGTTGGCTTTTCCCAACCCTAACACAACCCAACCCAAGCCAAAATCAGGTTGAACCCGTCGGGTTCGGGTTGAGCCCGACCCAAGTTGCACCCCTATTCCAAACATTTCAAATTACACCAAAAATTCAATTTTCAAATACACTGGCATTTACAATTGTGTCTCATCTTGCTATTGCAACATGTCTTGCACACATTGCAATCACTAATCATTTCAAATTTTCAAATTTTAAAAATCAATTGGGCTTAAGCCAAAACACTCAAATTTCTCGATCTTCGAAATTTAGGCAGGATGTTTAGTCGCACATCAGCTTAACTCTCTTGATCCCATAATTTGAAGCCTATATAAGGTATTCAAATAATTATATTTCGAATATATGGTAAAAAAAAAAAAGAGTCTACTAGTGTCTTACACGACCATGTTTTGATAATGGGACGAGTCACTTATTTGCTGCTGAGAGCATTTTGGGAATTGTAATATTCTGACAGCCGGTTAAATAATACACAACATGGGACAGTGATAAATCCACCCCCTAATATCTCATAAGGAGGTCGATTTAAGATATATGGGGTCGATTTATCAGTGCCCAAAACATGGTGAGTTCATCGCATTACCGAAACATAGTCGGCCAGTTATATAACTTATAAGTAACCTTAAAAACATTCATCCAGACTCCAAAAATTTAATATTTTGTGCGAAAATTGAAATGAAGAAAATATCGAATAATAATCATCAAAACATTAGCCTTGTGTTCTTCACTGTTCTTGACTGAGCAAAACAAAACCTTCGGGTTATTCTATGTATACTTAACCAAATTCAATGTATAAGAATGCAATTTTAACATCTACTTGAGGAATCAATAGCTCATAGATAAAAAAAAAAAAAGGATAATTACATTTACACCCCCTCTAGTTTCTTACACATCCACTTCCACTCCTATAGTTTAAAACGTAACAAATACACCCCTGTAGTTTCAATTTGTTTAAGGTTTGCCCCCTCAGCTGAAGGTTCGTCCATAGATTGAAGAAGGGTTAGGATGATCCGATAGAGCTGATTTTTTGGGCACACCCTATCTATGTCAGGACCATCAAATGAACGCTTTAAATCATCCAAAGAATGTGGGCCAACATTATTTGGATGATTTTTTGGTAGTGTTTGGATTCGGGTATGACCCCAAAGCTGTTAGTACTCTTTAACAGTGGAGTGGATAAAAAATAACCAAAATAATATATGGCGTTAAAGCCTTTAAACTAGTCTTATCTCATCTTTTCTGCTAGGTAAACTGCAAAATCAAGACCAAAGCTCTCTTTTCTGTTTCTATTACTTCTAATATGGATCTTGTGTCTTTACCATGATTAGCTTATCTTAAGAAAATGCATTGAAACCCCTCTCACACAATTTTCTAATTTTAGGATTATATACTTTCACAGTAGAATTCACCATCTTGGTTTCATTTTTAACTTTTTTTTACAGGCATTACACTTTTCTAAAATTTCATCTTTACAACCTTAACAAATAAATATAACAATAAAAATAACAAAATACATTTCACTTCCACTAGTAATAGTAAAATCTTTAGTATACTTGAATCCTTTTTTACTACTAGCATAGCTCTATAATGGGGAATGCTAATTTTTAGCACACTTATATCCTGTTTTTACAAGCACTTTAATTGGAAATGCTAGTAAATAATGATTTTCTTTAAAAACGTATTGACATATTAAACGTTTTAAAACTATTTATTTTAACATATTTTTAGGGAAATGTTATCAGCACTACTGCATTTTGATGAGGGCAGTTCTCACTTTAATAAAAGTATGGTATGACCCGCACCATAGGATGATCCAAACCGTCCATCAGATGGGCCGCAGCCTAAATAGGTTGAGCCCCAAAAAATTATTTCCATAGGTTGATCCTAACCCTCCGATCTATAAAGGCTGAAAACACATTGAAAATTTCAACTCTGCACAATAATTTAACTTCATAGAACAAAAGTAAGCCCTATGGTATCTTTATAAAAGTTGAAAACAAGAGAACCACCAACAATTTATCTTTAAACCATTACCGGAGCTCTACCAACTGAGCAGAAAGTGGTAAGCCAGCCCCACCAACAAATTGATACAATATTGATATTGAATTTGAGGCTGGCAAAATGAACTTTAATTCATCCAACGACCAAATATGGCTTTCCCATCAACTTGAGAATTAATTCCTGAATGAGAGCAATCTAGTCATTTGAAAAACTAATTTGTAACCCTTGCATCATTGTAACCCTTGCATCATTTCCTTCTTCTTAATGGAAATGCAGCAGCAATTTCATGGCATTCCTCATAAGAAAGCAAATTCAAAGATCTAGTGTTATCAGAATATGTAGGAAAACTACTTAACACCAAATGAAAACAAATGACAATATAATACTTCACCTTTTCATTTCCAAAAGTTTGATAATGTTTCATATGACCGACTATAATACTCTTGGAAAAGTTCTGGACAAAGAAAGACCCCATCAAATGTAAAAAAACAAAAAAAGAGAACTCAAGAATCAAAACAACAGAACCACACAAAGAGGTTCTTCTGTTGTTGCTATACAGGAGACACGAGGTAGGACTCATTACCACATATCTACTCATATCACCTGCAACAACGATACCGGACTATAGCAGCGACTACAGACTAAACCAATAAAAAAAATCCAGACATTTTATCGCCTTCGGGACAACATAAGACGACAAGGACCGTTTTTTACCACCACAAGAAGCTCTCATGGTCGATATTATAAAACCAACATCCATATCATTCCCTCCCACATACCAAAATGCTTCAACCCTCCCTGGACTCCATTTTAAAAAAAAAATTATCACCAAAGCAAGACTCATTTCAGCACCCCTTCGACCATACCAGCAACTGGACCGGACAATACGACGCGACTCCACGACCGACCATTACACCCTGCCGCATTTCCCTTCTGGACAGGATACAATAATGACTCAGACCAAACTCCTGCAAATTTTGAATACAAATATATAAAATTATCATTAAAAAAAGCGAAATGATATCATCACAACCATGTTTTGATATTTGCACTAACCCATTTTGTCTTTTCTTATTTAAAGAGCCGTCATAGGTAATAATAGTTGCCAAAAATCTCTCACAGGCCAATTAAAAAATAAACGACAAGCTGAGTTTGTGCAATTATTAAAACAAGGTTGTGCGGATATTATTTCCTTAAAAAAATAATCTCCATGTTTTAGCTGAAAAACCAAAAGAAACAAAAATTATAAAATTACAGATGATATTTATGATCAAAACCTTGGGTTATAGAGCGTACCTCTAGCCGAAGTTGAATCCACCGGAAGGTACAGAAAGCTCATTCCCCCCAAAACGGAAACCAGCAGGTTGCGCACCATCGCCGAGAGGCAATGCCTCATCATCCTCCTCCAGCCAATATGTCTCTAGGATTTTCACTGCCTTCTCATAGATCTCAGTGTTGTCATGGCTTTGAAGATTTTCGATCTTCTCGAGCCCCTCAGCATCATCAATCAACTGTGCATAGACGTTAACTCCCCCAGTGTTACCCAGGTTCTTCTCAGCTTCCCCGACCTTTAAGATGTTCTCAAGCCCTTCCAAACAGACCGTGACTATTCTCGGATCAGGGCAAGTTAGGAGATCACACAAGGGTTTGATGCAACCTTGGCTCACCAGGTACCTTCAGATAAGAAGATAATAAAAGAATGTAAATTAACTAAATTAAATAGACAATGATTAGCAATGGAAGCGAGATAAGATGTGCACATACTTAATTTGATCATGGTTCCCACCGGAAGTCGCATTTGAGATGGCCCATGCTGCCTCTTTTTTTATATCAAACTCAGCAGTTTGAAGCAAATGGACTAAAGGACCAATGATATCAGCAGCAATCACAGCCTGGAATTTTTTAAATTGCATATACTAAATTAGAATATAACCACTATTTCAAAAAAATTAGAATACAACCACAAACAACCCCACCAGGTCAAAAGAAGCTAAGCATTTAAAAACTGCTGATAATATGGAAATTTTTGAAAGTTCGGTTTGAAAGATAGAGAGGAGCTTGAGATGACGTGTAAGCTAAAGAGAACAAGTTCAAACCTGTATCTGATCCTTATTCCCAGCCGTGATATTTGAGATGGTCCAGCAAGCTTCCTTCTTGATGCTTTTCTTATGATTGTGCGTCAAAAGATTCAGCAGGCAGGGGAGTGCTTGATGGTTGATGATATACTGAAAAATAAGGATAAACAATAGATCAATGACACTGGCAAAGACAGACCAAAGTTGAGCACCAAATGCCAGACAAATGGCCTCTTTTGATGCTGCAAAGATTGGTCCATATTTGAAAACAAGATAAAACGTAGACTTATTTGCAAATATGACATTTGAAGCCATTAAACAATATCAAATTCCAAGCTATTATAACTATTCCTATCATTCAATAAAAAACTATTATAACCATCATTAGCAAATAATCACATTTAACTTCAAAATCACTTGCATATACAGATTAGATGCAAATAATTTTTCGAGGTGTCCAAAGAGGCCTCAATCCTAACAACATTAAGAAGAAAAACAAGCAAATACAAGGCTTAATTAGATAGCAGCAGGAAATTGGTGAGTGGAATAATTGAGATATCCAGCTCCGCCATTATGTTGCTAAAAATAGGCAATTTTGCAAACAAAACTTGTCTAACAGGGCATGATGCTAACCTTATTCGCCCCATCCAAGATCTGATGAGTTTAATTTTGAGTGCCCATATGGCTACTGGTCTTCCCAATTGAATAGAGATTTGTCAATGATAAAGATCAGATGGCCAATCAAGCATTTTTTAGCAACGAATAAAATGGTATGCTTCAATAATCCACAAATTTCCACCACTACATTAGCTAAAGAAACAAATGAAACATTTTACATTGATCCCTCGTGACTAGAAGAAATTAGAGGATAAATTTGGGAAGAGGAGAAGCCTCACAGACCCCTATTGGTGCATACAATTTAGGAGCATGCATCAGCAATATCACAGAAGGTACGAACTTAAAGGGCAGCCCAGTGCGCGAGGCTCCCGCCACTGCAGAGTCTGGGGAGGGCTAGATGTACGCAGCCTTACCCTTGTGCTTTGCAGAGGCTGTTTCCGTGACTCGAACCCGTGACCACCAGAAGGTACGAACTTAATGGAAGCAAATTCAATGGGCAGCATGCAATAGAAACCACTATGAGCCATTTGAATGTTTATTATAAATGTACCGAGAAGACAAGAACCCAACAAAAGTGCTTCAGAAATTCATAACATGATTTTCTTCTTGTGTAACTGTCGCATGAAACAATTTTGGGGAGTAACCACAGGAGATTCATAAGATGCACATTTCCCACCTATGAAAATAAACAAATCTGTGGACATTTTCACCACCCATATGCTGTAATCTCATAATATCCTGAACTCTAGAGTTCACTCAAACTACATAGGCCGCAACCATTCAACGCTGTTGCGCTATTGCAGTTAAACCCCCAGGTAACAACAGCCTATAATGGTCATGTAGTAGATCTCCCCACACTCAAGGATCTGATTGATATCAACTGCCAGGCTGCCAGCAGTACCACAAATAACAAATCAGCAACCTAAGAAATAAGAATTGATCTGGTTTTTTTCAACAGCACTGGAAGGATGTGCCAGTTTAGTTATAGAAAAAGACTATGGGCCATCTAGCATCTAATATTAGTGAAAAGTCCATCTGAATATCACCCTAAAACTAAAGAGCATGATCGATTGGTTTGCATGGGTGCATTTCTTTAACAGAATCTAGGGTCTATTTCTTAGTTCAAGATCCCTCTTACTAACTGGAATAAAAGAATTAGTAGATTTGTTCCTATGAATCGCTATTGGTTTGATACCAATAATGCTCAACTCACGTTGGGACAAAGACGAACACAGCTTCCAAAAGTAGAAAGTAACTCATTTCAGGGTATGAAGGAATAAGAACCATGACAATACATAATGGGATGGTGTCAACTCAATGACCATGAAACAGGATGGTGTCAAAACAGATAAAGCAAATTTCCAAGAAAATACAAGAATAAGTGTTGAAAGTCTCAGCGGTTTATCCAGTGTTACATAATGCAGATATGGGGCCAACACCTAGTCATAGCAAATCATAGTCGACTCGACGCAGTACAACCAAATATTAGGTTGACACGGTCGTAACTCGGGAGAGTTAAAATGAGTTCTAATTGAATGGGAGGGGAAAATCCAAAATCAAAAAGAACTCAGCCACGCTTAAAGGCATTTGACTATGGCAAGTCAACTATTGATGTGGGAAATTTTGAAACCATTGTTTTACCACCAATTTCTTGCTTCAACCTCATGTTCAACTTCTTTCCATGTAGTCTTCCTTACACTTCAACCTTTTTTATGTACACTTCCTCGTACTGGTAAAGTCCAAAGCCTATCATTAATTTGTCATCATAAGTGGCTCCACATCATTATAAAAATTCTTTAAATAGTCAGGTAATAACGTGTAACTAAATATTTGAGGAGAGCATGCCTCTAGTACTTGACACGATGTAGTACCAGAGTAGATAATAAAATGGCAAATAGAAAATAATAGTGTGGCCTCCGATGGCTTTCTACAATATTCAGAAGGAATTGAGATCTACATCATTTATAATCCTAACAAGCGTCTTCAGTCATTCTAAATAACCCTTAATATACCCAAAAAAAAAAAAGAAGAAGAAAAAGTGACACTACATGAAAGAAAACTGCTAGGAACTGAAGTATCACACAAACCATCCCCACTTTCCCCTTCCCGAGTCTCGACTCTCACACCGGTAACTTTGAACTTTCAGCAGACATGTGTGTCTATGATTTAACCGACACTTAAATTTTCAGCAGACACGTGCGTCGACAAGTATCGGCATTCCTTTCTACGGTTGTAAATGTACCGCTATTCCTTTCTACTGTTGTAAATGTATCGCTAGAACTGTCATATACTTAATGTCGGCACATTGAGACTATTGTGTTTACTTCCATCTTTATCAATAACTCTCATATTATTATTTACTGTTCTTTAATAATACTTATTGTTATCCATTTCCCCACAAGTTCTCTATTTTAAAACCACGGATTTTCATTATAAACTAATACTTCCATGTTCTGCATCTTTATTCATGATTTATAACCATCTTCGACAAAGTCAAAGTAATGATGTTGTCAAGCACTCAAGATCGCATCAGCCAAGCATTAACTAGGAAATTATGAATCTTAAGTTTTTTTTCAAGTTTTACTTTGCCACAAAATAATTAAAAAATAAAAACAATTCTACTCTGCACTTCTTTCCAACCATGTAAAAAATCTCTAATCATGCCCCAAAAAGAACTCCACTGGTTTGAATTTGACTTACAAAAGAAGATTTTTGAGAATGGATCAAACTCCTATATCCTCAAAGAATCAAAAACTTTTCAAAGGCTTACCTCTAAAAACATCCCACTTTTCTGAAATGCTTACCCCTCTAAAATTTCCCTTCAAATTTCACAGTTTGAAAAAAAATCTTATTGAGAAAAAAAATTTCAATAATCATATACTCACTATTGATTTAAGCTTGACATATTCTATCACCATATCCACTCCACTATCATAGAGATGGGATCACCTTCTTTCTCAAATAGCTCATTTATTTTTTTTCAATTGTTCTCTAGGACCAGCTATTTGTATTCTTTAAATGGGTCAGTGTTCCAAATACTCGAACTCATACAACCTAAAAAGTAGTCGCCTAGGACGAGTAAACAATTGATGGAGTCAAGTTATCCATAACCTAGACAAATCAAAGGAGTTCTGAATTCTGATTGACTTGGTAGGACAGCTTACTGGGACAAGAACTTGACCACAGTAAAAGGGAGTCCACCCACACGAGATGATTATTGACTAAAGGAGTTTTTACATATCAAAGGCTTAAGAATGAGCATTGATTGAATGTTATCCTTTCCATCCAACAGAAACTTGTTCAAGATTCTTTATTGTCTTGACGTCTCATAACTAGAATGATATATGGCATCATTGTGAAAGTAGGAAGTAGATCTCCCGACCATCAGTGGCATAACTACACGCCATCAAAATTTACAAGGCAACCAAGATCACAAGAGTGAACTGAAAACCACAAAAAATTGGTAATACCGAAGGAGCATTCTTGTGCTTGGCAACAAGGTTGGAGGGGAAACTAAATTTTGACAAGGTTCGCAGAGAAAACTGACAAAATTCACTGTTGAGTATCCTCGAGGGATGATCTGTTAAATATAAATGATGCAGCAAGTGCAAACAAACTGATGGATAAGGTCATAGATGAAATTTCAGAAGAATCATAACTTACGATTGATAATTTATGGCAATTTCTATGAAATTGATGCAAATGAAGGGAATAATTATATTGGAAAGAAACTAGTATAAGTAGTGAATGGGGCAGAGAAAGTTATCAAAGTACAAAAACCTCGTCCCATGAACCTAAAACTCAAGTTTGATGGGAGTTCTTTAGGTACTTCAAGACCAACAACTAATGTAGAATAATTAGGGTCATAGAGAGGTAGTAGAGCAATGTTATTCAAGTCCTTGGGCTGCAAAGACTAATGAGATGGAGTTCTTGCTCTTAGGGTTGAGATGAATGTCTTGCTGGCCCAGTACTAAAATCAGTTTGTTATCAAGAAGACTTCCAAAATGTGACACAATGGAGTGACATATCTACGAAAGGTAGTAGATTGAGAATTTAGACATTTAAAGGAGCTTTACTGACACCAAAGGGCTGATTAGGATGCAAATGTTTTAGAAAGGGAGGTGATCAAAAGATTGGAGATGTAATATAACATTATTCTCAAATAACTTAATAGTAACCACCCTAGCCATTGCCTTAGATCATATGATGTATGCTTTCTGCTGTTCTCATTAAAAAACCTTTCAATACTATTGTTGAATAAGAGACCGATAATCCACAAGGCATTACAACAACTCAAAATGTCAGATGCAGCAACAGAGCAATGTGAGTATCAAATCAATACAAATAAGGTGAACCTTGTGAGAAATACAGAGTCAAAGATTTGTGGATGCTTATCCATTATGCTCTGTTTGGTGGCTGGAATTTTTTTGGTTCTTGGGATTTTTGTGGAACAAAAAACTTCCTCGTAGATTGGTAGCCATGCATATATCTCAAACCACAAGGCATTACAACAACTCAAAATGTCAGATGCAGCAACAGAGCAATGTGAGTATCAAATCAATACAAATAAGGTGAACCTTCTGAGAAATACAGAGTCAAAGATTTGTGGATGCTTATCCATTATGCTCCGTTTGGTGGCCGGAATTATTTTGGTTCTTGGGATTTTTGTGGAACAAAAAACTTCCTGGGAGATCGGTGGGAAAAAAAACCTCCCTGGATAAAAATCCCATATTTGGTTGACCGAACTATGGTGGGAAAAAAAATGCTTTGTTTGGTTGCTTGAACTGTTGGGAAGAAAAAAATTCTTCTGCAAGCTTATTTTTGGTTCCTGGGATTATTTTGGTTCCTGGGAGAATTGTTTTTTCCTTCCTGGGGTTTCGTGCGGGGTTATTTTGGTTCCTGGAATTATTTTGGGTCCACCAACCAAACGTGGGTTTCCTGTGGAAATTCCACAAAAGTCCCAAGAATCAAAAAAATTCTGGCAACCAAACGTAGCATTAGGGAGATTCACTTCCTTATTAAAGGACATCATAAAATGTTACAAAAAATTGAAATAATTAGCTACAAAAAAAAATTCAAAGCCAAAGGATGAAATATCATTCGAAGGGTCATGATGGATGGAAGGTTTGGGGATGAAATTATACACATGCTACCAGAAAGTATTCCTTCATCCAAGTTTACGCCAACACTCATGCCCAAATCACTCCTAGATCATCTGAACCTATGCAATGAAGAAAAAGGACAAAGGAACATCTTAGGGCTAAATAGGAGCATGACACTTGCTGACATCCCCAGATGGTCCCATCATGTTAGATTGAACCAAATAAAGGGGAATCATTGAGAAAATTTTCATGGTTTTTTTTTTAAGGGTTGAGTTTAATTTTGTATTCCCATTTAGCATGGCTATATAACATGTGATTTCATGAATTGGATTTGATCTAAACGTAGTAAGAGCAGTTTAAAGAAAACAGGGAAGTTGGGAAGAAAACAGGGAAGAACAGCCAGAAGTGAAAAGGAGTAAGGGGCTTTAAAATAAGTTATAAGGCCCTAAAGAATTTCCAATCAGGAGTATGTGCCGCCTGACACTTGGCAATTTATATTACTTCTTCGCTAATGAAATTCTTAAAATAAGAGCAAAATCTTAGTGTTAGTAGTAGTATGGGCAAAGTTAAGGTCCACTTGTGCCGCCTGACACTTGGCAATTTATATTACTTCTTCTCTAATGAAATTCGTAAAATAAGAGCAATATCTTAGTGTTAGTGGTAGTATGGGCAAAGTTAAGGTCCACTTGTACTTGGAATTAGAAAAGAAGTAGGATGAGCTGCAAAAAATGGCAGATAAAAGTGTAAATGCATGTTCAGCCTATGTAATTTCGTTTACTTCTTTGTTTCTGAAGTTCTTGAAGTAATAGCAATATCTTTAGTGGGATTATGAGCAAAATTAAGGTTGTCTTGTACTTGTAATTAGAAAAGAAACAAAAAGTGCTGCAGAAATAACCTACAAAAGTACAGAATACATGTTAAGTTTCACAGGATCAATGAAGCATGCTTCTTTTTCAGCAGCATGAGGCCTAATTTTCACATAAAACAACAATTAAATAGAGGAATAAGAGTGCCAACTTGAAGGATTTGTGTAACTACAGGTCAGTCCCCTACGTCTGAATATAGAGAGTTGGTTCGTATCACAGGTGCTAATGAAGCTTGAAAAACTATCATATATTCATTTACAATAAATGGTTCCAAATGAGTAGGATCCAGGTGAAGCACTTCAACCTCATCAAACTGGATTATGTTTTAAAAAGTAAAACCCTAAATGGTTCACAAAGGCCCCATTGCATGATGAACTATCCGATCCATACTCTCAAAACTAACAGTTAGGTAAAGGGCCAAATTAGAGACAAAGAGGAAGGTTCAAAAGAGCAAACCCGCAGGAACGGTGAAAAAAGGATTAAATCCTTTGAGCAGAGAGGAAGAGCATAATCCAACGACAACAACGAGAACCACATGAGGGGTATCAGGAATGTTGAAAGGAAGAACTGCTTCCTAATGATGGCAACACATTTGCATGCCTAGGAAACGAGAAAGGTAAATAGTGCCAGAAATGGAAACAAGTGCCCTTCTTTTAGGATTCAAAAACAAGAAAGAAGTGGGAAACGTAGTAAGGGAAACAACCTTTAATTATGGGAACCCTACTTCCTATGAAGGAACACATACTGGGAAGAGAAAAGCATGCTTGATTTCTTGAAAACAATCCATCTGCCCCATAAGGAACAATCATGATATTCTTGAATTGGTGATTTGTTAAATTTCTATGTAGATTCTTGTGTCTAAAACAAAATCGTATTTCAATAGCTGGACCCTTCTACTCTTGACTGGTGATTCATAAAGAACTCATAAAACAAAATATGTAAATTTCTTTTGCATAAAGAACTCATAAAATAAAACCAATTTCAAACATGATTGAAATGTATGATTATATACTCCATTGGTCTATGTCACACACAATCAAATCAAGATTTAAAAAGAGAGGTCGCTAACAGAAAAGGAAAATTAATAGTAACCTACAGAGGAGATCACCTATATAGACGAAAGGTAAGTTATCTACTGGTAAATATCATTTGAATGAAATTTAACACATAGTGCAGTTACTTTGACAACTCAAAAATAAGCCAGGCAATTCAGTTCAAATTGAAACCATTTTTATCTAAATGTGAGATCTTTACTTGAAATGCTAAGTTCAGTCTCATGTAACAACCTTAAAAACATCTGATTGACACATTCAAGCCACTTGGTAGGTGTGTTCAACTCAAAACTCAACTTTTACTTGCCAAACAATGGAAGTCGCAGAATAATTTGAGATACATTTTTAGATGGCAGCTAATTACAAAGTCAAAGAACAGTCATTAACTCATAACAGCCAAATTATTATGCAAAACAAAACCTTACAGTATTTCATGATGAAATGAAACCAGGCAGATAAAAATAACATGGTGATAATCAGAAAAAAAATTAATCAGAAGATACTAAGATAATACCAAAAACACTAAACAACAATTAGCATTCATCTCATTATATTAATTAGAAGAAAAAAAAAAGCAAAATGATTTAAATATAAGACGTCCATTTACAAAGAATTAGCAGGTGTAGATCATAGAAAACGTCAATATAAATATTCACACGAAATAATTTATTCATTTATAATTTTGGAAGTATCATAGATACTTTCACTACATGATGAAATTGTTTCAAGTAATAAACTCATACACTAATATCAAGATCAAAATAAGGCATCAAACAAATATTACCATGTATGACGAGAACAACGAGAATTTATTTACCAGTCAGTATATCAAATTCCAAGAATACGAATACTGTTAAAAAAAAGTAGGCAGCTACAACGCATTTCAGTACCTGAGTCTGCATATCATCCCCAGTGACAATGTTTCCGACAGTACGAAGAGCAGGAATAAGCACTGATGGAGATGGGTGCCTAACAAACAGAACATAAAAGCAAAAGGTTTCACATTTCAAGCACGGACAGAAATTCACAACCAAAAAATAAATAAATAATGAAATAAATAAAACATCTTCCAGTCTGATTGAAATAAATTTTTAAAATAAATACTTACAGAAGAAGTTCTACGAGACGAGGGCAGACCCCAGCTTCAATAACAGCTTGGATTTTGTCATTTGCGCCATCAGATAGGTATGAGAGCGCCCAGCATGCATCCGTAAGGACTTCCTCATCATTTGAATGGATAAGTCGCTCAAGTGCTGGGAGTGCGGGCTTTGTCTGTACAAAGAATGATATAAACCTCAGGAAACAAACGACACCCAGCGAATTACAACATAGCTGCTAACAAATAACATTCAACCTAACCTGCTCAAAAGGTGGTTGTGGTTTGCCCCTGCAGAAATTAGACAGAGTCCAAGTGGCATTTCTCAGCATAGAAAGCTTGGCATGCTCATTCAACTGCGCCAGTAACGGACCCAGTGCACCATGGCTAAGGACAAGATCTCGGCATCTAGGGGAATCACCAGCAACATTGCCCAATGCCCATACAGCCTATAATTTAAAAAATGGTACAGATCAAAACCTAAATTCAAGGAATCAGTGTATTTAGCTACTAAAGGAAGAGAGAATTTATCTAACCTATGAGATTACAAAAGAGTTGCAAATAACAGATTCCAAATAGAACACATATACCGAGCCAAGCAAGAACCTGTTTTAGCATACCTGTTCACGGACATCATCGCTTGGAGAACCAAGAAGCTTAACAAAAATCGGTACGGCGCCATGATCAATAACAACCTTGGTGTTCTCCGAGGTTCCGGATGCAATGTTTGTGAGAGCCCAAGCAGCCTCGAACTACTCAAAATTAAAATATTTATAAAACCTTATAAAGTAGCAAAGAAAACAAAATCCAGGAAATAAAAAGTCTGTATCCAGACCTGAAGCTGTGGAAAATCCTCCCTCACAAGGAACTCAACAAACCGAGGAACCACCCCAGATGCAATAACTTCTTCGATTGGAGGGCTGCGCTCTGACGAAGGAATTTACAATAGAAAAGAAGATATTGTTCATTAAATAAGATTACAAAACGGAAGTGACAGTTAGTAACATCACTAAAACAATTAAACCAAATACCTATAGAAAGCAACTTCCGAAACTGTGTTGTCGCTTCAAGCTGCAACGCACTGTCCTCCGACCAAACACCTGCCACCATAGCCGGAAGGCTTTCCAACTGCAATTTATAAAATAAAATAAAAAGAAGAAGAAGAAGAAAAAAAGAAAGAAAAAAGAATCAAAATCCAAAGCCTTAACATCTAACCAACAGTAACTGCTACAGAGAAAATTCAAAATAATGAAATCCGAATAAATAAAACTGAATCCCTAACATATCTAACCGATCCAAGCAAAAGCAGATCTCAACCCCAAAAAGAACCAAACCCATAACATTCAAAATCAATAAACCATAACCCTTCATCAAAAGCCAAAGCCCTATGAAATCAGAATCCGCCGATCTAGCAATCAATCTAATCAATCAAGCACTACTTCCACCCTAAGGGACTGTTTGGTTGCCACATGCCTGGCATCCTCAAGGATTTCCCAAGCAGAAAAGTGTACTTTTTGGTAGCTTTATGGTGTTTGGTTGCCAATTTAACATCCATTTGGAGACTACTAGACAAGTTTTAGAGGTAATAATTGCATGTCTGATGATGTGGCATCAATGTCCCCTTCTTATACTCTCCAAGCCAAATTTCTCAAAAAAGGATGAATTTGGCATGGAAATTTTGCTCTCTTCTCTCTCTCTTCCTTCTCTCTCTTTTCTTTCTATATCCTCTCCCACTGGTCCACATGGTTGTCAAACCAAACACTACTTATCACTATTCTACATGGTAAATCAAATGTGTGTCTCCTCCCTATTGACTACTTATAGCACTAATCTACAAGGCAACTACCTAGATCCAAACAGAGCCTAAAAATAGACATGAAAAGAAATATGCAGAGATAGAAATATACCTTCTTCTCGACAGCCGATGCGTGATTGGAGGCCGGAAATTGCTGTGCCTGCATTCCCTCTCTCCTCTTCTTCTGAAGGCTTTCCTCCCTTCTGTTCTTCCGGATCTCCACCATGTTATCTTCCCTCCTCCTCCGCCCTTCTTCTGCGTCCACAGCGACCTTGTACCGGTTCCTACGGACCTCTGTCCTCGAGTTCGGTCTCAGAGACATGGCTGCTTCGATAGAATAAACCCTACTCATAAAAAATCGAAAGTAAAATCAAAACAAAACCCAGAACGAAAATCAAAGCAGATAAAATCGGAACAAGAAACTCTAACCTTAGAGCATCGAAATCAAATACCATTAGAAAACAAATCAAACATAAAAATTGAAAGGAAAACCAAGACGAAAACCATAATGAAAATCAAAACAGAGGAAATTGAAACAAGAAACCCTAACCCTAGAGCCTAGAAATCAAATATCATTAGAAAGCAAATTAAACATAATAAACCCTAAACATTAAAAATCGAAAGTAAAACCAGAAACGAAAATCAAAACAGAGGAAATCGGAACAAGAAACCCTTAAAACCAAAAATGAAAATCAAAACAGAAGAAATCGGAACGAGAAGCCCTAACCCTAGAGCCTAGAAATCAAATATCATTAGAAAACAAATTTAAACATAATAAATCCTATATATATAAAATCAGTACAAGAAACCCTAACCGTAGAGCCTAGAAATCAAAAATCAATAGAAAGCAAATTAAACATAATAAACCCTAAAAATAAAAAATTGAAAGTAAAACCAGAAACGAAAATCAAAACAGAAGAAATCCAAACGAGATACCCTAACCCTAAACCTCGAAATAAAATATCATTAGAAAACAAATTAAACATAATAAATCCTAAATATAAAAAATCGGAACAATAAACCCTAACCCTAGAGCCTAGAAATCAAACATCATTAGAAAACAAATTACACATAATAAACCCTAAACATAAAAAATCGAAAGCAAAACCAGAAGCGAAAATCAAAACAGAAGAAATCGAAACAAGAAACCCTAACCCTAAATTAACATAATAAATCAAAACCAAAACCAGAACCGAAAATCAAAACAGAAGAAATCGAAATGAGAAACCCTAACCCTAGAGCTTAGAAATCAAATAACATTAGAAAACAAATTAAACATCAAAAATTCCTAAACATAATAAATCCTAAACGAGAAACCCTAACCCTATAGATTAGAAATCAGATAACATTAGAAAACAAATTAAGCATAACAAATCCAAACCAAACAAAAGCAAGAAGCTAAAATCAAAACAGAAGAAATCGAAACTAGAAACACTAACCCTAGAGCTTAGAAATCAAATAACATTGGAAAACAAATTAAACATAATAAATCCTAAACGAGAAACCCTAACCCTAGAGCCTAGAAAACAAATTAAACAAACCTGCGAGAGAGAGAGAGAGAGAGAGAGAGAGAGAATGAGATTAGAGCAAAACTGAAATGGGATTTTATTTTTGTTCTTTTTGTTTGAGGGTTTGACGAACAGAGAGAGAAAGATCTTTAAATAGTATTTTGGTTGGGACTTGTTGGGAGAATGAGCCTGAATTCGTGTGTATTTACAAGGGTTGCCACTAGATTTTGAATTGAAATTGAAGATGTGGGAAAAACTGACTTAAAAAAGAACTAACTCTATACAATCATGAGATCATGTGAGTAATGCGCGACTTTGTTTTGACTCTATAACCCCTAAAAACGTAGGGAAATGAAATTCCCCCACCCTCTGACTGATAAAATCACCCCCTGTAACTAGGGCTTCAACTCGAGCCGGGTTTTACCCGACCCGCATCGACCCGACCCGAAAATAACCTGGGTTGGGTTCAAGTTTCATAGGTTTCGGGTCGAGCTGGGTTGAGCATTCAAAAGCCCACATGAATCTCGGGTCGAGCCGGGTTTGAAGGGGCCGACCCGACCCGACCCGAGTTACATAAGTTATAGTATGTACATTTTTTTCTATTGTTAGTTAAAAGTTAAAAGTGAAAACCCACGCACCCACTATTATTGCGTGTGAGTGTAATTTCTTCTTCTGTGAGTTGAGTTGATTCAAGTGTTTAATTCAGCATTGTTTGATTGTAATTACAACATTGTTTGATTACAGCATTGTTTGTAATTACATCATTGTTTGATTCAAGTGTAATGTGAGTGTAATTACATCATTGTTTGATTCAAGTGTAATGTGAGTCTAATTTCTGCTTCTATGAGTTGAGTTGCCTTGCCAAATAAGAATTTTCCTTAAAAAATTGCGTCAACGTGAAAAAACCTGAACCGACCCGACCCGACCCGACCCGAGATTTATCATACCCGCCCGACCTATAACGTCATTCGTTGAGCTTTCAAGGCAAAGAAAAACGTTAAAAGGGGTGAATTTATTATCCTCAAGCCGTGAACAATTCTCACAGCATCAATCTATCCATCCATCTATCTATGAATCTATAATCTATCTATCTATCCATAGACCTGGCAAACGCGACAGTGCCCATGGGTCGACCCTACCCACCCGCAAATTTGCGGGCACGGGTCTGAGTTTTAGCGACCCGTCAAAACTGACCCGCGGGTGACCCAACTCGCAAAAACACGGGTCGGGTCGGGTCAACCCGCAGGTCATTTGGCTTTATTAAGGGTGGTGATTTTGTCTTGCTAATCTAGTTAGATGGCTTTTTTTTCTAATGCAAAGGATGGTGATTTTGTCATGCTAATCTAATTATTAAGGGTTTGATGCGCGAATAGGTTATGGCTGGCACCATAGAATATAAATAGGTTGTGGCTGGCACCATAGGTTGATCCCAACCCTCCGATCTGAATGTTAGAGGGTTGATCACTCAATCCTAACAATCTATAGATCGGAGGGTTAGGATCAACCTATTGAAATGATTTTTGGGGCACAACCTATTTAGGCTGTGGGCCATCTAATGGACGGTTTGGATCATCTCACGGTGCCGGCCATACCGCCCTCATCAAAATCCAATGATAACATTTCCCAAAATAAATGCTTTTTGAATTTGCGGGTGACCCGCGGGTCGACCCAGCCCACCCGCGGGCCGCACGGGTTACCTAAATTCTGACCCGCAAAAATGCGGGTCATTTCCTGACCCGACCCATGTGACCCGCACCCGCATCACCCGCGGGTTGACTCGGCCCAGCCCACCCGTTTGCCAGGTCTATCTATCCATATTCTGAGATTTTACATCCTGTAAGCTAGGGCTGCACATGGTTTGGTCCGGTTCGATTTAAGGGAATTTCTTAAATCGAACCGATCCCATCGGTTTGGATTTTTTCCAAATCGTAACCGAACCGATTGGCAGTTGAACCGAACCAAACCGAACCGGTTCGGTTCACGGTTTATCTGTATTTTACCTATAAGTAATGGGCAGTCATAAATAGAAAATGACATAATTGATTAATATTGGGCGAACCGTTTGATTTTGGGGATAATAGACGAACCGTTTGAAGTTTGAAGTTTGAAGTTGAATGGCAAAAAATACTAAAAAGAGATATCTGAACCGGTTCGGTTCGGTTTTCATATCAATTGCCGATTCGGTTCGGTTCGGTTCGGTTTTGCGGATTAATATTTTCTGCACCGTGAACCGAACCGATTGGATCGGTTTTGTGAAAATCGTAACCGCGACCGAACTGGTAGATATAAAAACCGAACCGAATGGCCCGGTTCGGTTCGGTTTATCGGTTTGAGCGGTTTTGTTGTGCAGCCCTACTGTAAGCCCTTATAGTCCCTTATTTTTCAAAAAGTACTGTGCGGACCACAGTGTAGGATGATCCAAACCGTCCATATGATGGGCCGTGACGTAAATAGGTTGTGCCCAAAAAATCATTTCTATAGGATGATCCCAACCCTCCGATCTTAAGAAGAACTGCATATTATGGAAACTTCTATAGATCAGAGGGCTAGGAGCATTCTATGGAAATGATTTTTTTGGTCTCAACCTTTTTACTTTACGGCCCATCATATGGACGGTTTGGATCATCCTATAGTACGGTTCGTACAGTGTTTTTTGAAAAAAATAAGGGACTGTAAGGGTTTACACCGTATAAAATCTCACATTTATGTTTCTTTCCATTGTCATTCGCTTTCTTTCCAAGAAAATTTTTAATTTGGAAACTTCTCTTTACATCTCATGTTATGCTTTGATACGATGGGCCTAACACTTTAGGCCCAAGTTAGCATGGTAGGGCCACAGTTTTACACTCCCTTTATTTTACTCCTCATTCTATGATGTTGGGGCCCGACATTTTATAATCAAGCTAGCCTAGACCTGGCAAAATTGACGGGTGCCCGCAGGTCGACCCAACCCACCCGCAAATTTGCGGGCACGGGTCGGAGTTATAGTGACCCGTCAAAATCGAACCGCGGGTCACCCAACCCGCAAAAACATGGGTTGGGTCGGGTCAACCCGTGGGTACCCGTGGCCATGGTTTAAAATTTCGACTGAAATTTCAGATACCGGTGGGGACCGAAACCGAAAATTTCTAAAATTCAATTTTTCGGCATTTTTCGGACCGAAATTTCGGATTTCGGTAATTTCGGTTTAATGACATCATTTATTAAGAAAACAAAGTGTTACAAATTTTCGGCCGAATTTTCGGCCGAAATTTCGGTTTTTGGTGGGATCCGAAACGGCAACCGAAACTGAAATTTGAAACCTTGCCCACGGCTACCTGTAAAAATCTCTTTTATTTTTATTTAGAATGAAAAGAGATCAAGAGTTAAGATCATAAGATCAAAAGCCAAAACAAAAGGGATTTCAGATTTGCTCTGAGTCTCGTTTAGAGTTGCTATAAGTAATTCATGTTATTACATAAATGGATTTGTACTAAATTTGTTAATAATTTTGTTCACTAAGTTTTACATTTTTTAATCGGTCCACTCTTCACCTCTGTAATTTAGAACTCTACTTACAATAGATTATTTTATATGGTGTGCGCCCCTGAGGTTGAGAATAGGGTGAATATTGAATAAGGCCTGACAAAATGGGTTGGAAAATACATTGGAAAAATTGAGGGTAACCCGCGGGTTGACCCAACCCACCCGCAGCGGGCACGGGTCACCTAAGTTGTGACCCGTAGGAATGCGGGTCATTTTGATCAACCTGTTTGACCCGCACCCGCATGACCCGTGGGTTGACCCAACCCACCCGGCCCGTTTGCCAGGTCTATTGCTAGCTTGGGGAGGCCCACCATTCTACACCTCATGTTTTGGTGTGGTGGGCCACCGTCTCCACGCAAACCCATGCATAGGGTGGGGCCTACAACTTTACATCTCATGTTATTGATGGGACAGGACCAACTTTTTACACCTCAACTTTTGGTAGGTGGGGCCCACAGTCTTTGCCCAAATCTATGCATATGGTGGAGCCCACCATTTTACCACTAATGTTATAGAATATGTGGGGTCCACCATCTCTATCCAAACTTGTGCATTAGGGTGGGCCCCACCATTTTGCACCTAAAACCAATAGCACCCACATATATGGTAATGGGTTATTATTAGTTAGCCCTACATTGTGGGCCTAATGACCAAAAGATTAACAAAAGCCACACGTATGCGAATCTTTAATTTACTCGTGGGGCTAATAATAATGGTCCAACAATAAAAACAATAGGGCTTATATACATAGTAATGGCGTATATATGGAGAGCTTAATGGTCAAATAAAGCATAAAAATTAACCATTTGCTTATCCGTATGCATAGAAATCTAAAACTAGTTGTTCCCTGAAGGGAGCATCGGTGCCCCTCAATCCAGGGATGGATCCAGGAAATTGCATCCGGGGGGCGAACAAAGATTGTTATATAATAATTAATAAATCTTTATAAAATATAAAAAAGTAAAAGATAACACAAACAATAAATTTAACTGATTTCAATTAAAAAAATCAATTATAACTATTTTTTCAAGATGGAAGAAACAATAACCCCAAAAATTGTCTCGAGAGGGAAGAAGATGGGAGAATGAAAGTCTAATCGAAGTTCTTTCTCTAGAATAAGAGTTTTGCGCAAATAAAAAGGGGAGAATTCGTTTTTAAGGAAATCACGATTTCAGTCTTTGTATTACCTTTGTTCCTTCAGGACCACCTCGGTTCTGTTTATATATATATATTTTGTTGCCCTTTTCAAAAAAAAAGGTTTTGCAAAAAAAGAGAGAAGGCAAGTGATAAATTAGTCTCCTATTTTTACTTAGAACAACCCCTCTAGTGAATTTATGACTCTTTTACACTGCATGGGTCTGTCCCGTGTAAAAAAGGAGTGGATGTATCACACCCCAAAAAAAAAGAGGGATGAATCGGTTTTTGTTAAAAGCAAAGATACACTTTAGCAAAAAAGTTGAAAAGGGCAATTTCCCCATTCATTGCAAAATCAAGAAACAAAAAGTGGGCAAAAGGTACAAATCCTTTGTTATACATAATATTTTGCCAAGAAATACACCTTTGGTACAAATGCATTTGTGCTCTCTTTCTCTCTAGGCATGTTAACCGGTGTTTAAAAACGCGGATTTGACACGGAATGCGGCTAAGAAAAATCCTTGTTGACTCGGCGCGGATGTGGTGAAACGCGGAATGCGGCAGGTAAAAAGGAGTCGACTCGGGCGAGTTCTTGCCAAGTCAAGGAGTTTTTAAACACTAGTGTCAACAGATCCACTTCATATTGGATCCACCTATGCCTTAGTCATGATCCCTTTCCTTCCCTTATTGGTCGGATCCTTTTCATTGCTCTTAGCTCACAAAACATTTTTAAATTGGACTGTCCATCAGAGTGTACCTCCAAGCTCCTACTGATGTAGTATACAGTTAGGGCTCATGGTTATGGGAGAGAAGGGGGAAGAAAATCTTAATTGAAACAAAAAAAGAGAAAATGTAATGTTGTTTGTCAGTGTTATGAGTAGGTTTTTAAAATTTTATAAAAAAATACCTCATGAATATACATAAATGGACAAAAATATGACTGGTATTTCTGTACATTGGCTCCCACCATTCGGATGTAGGACTCTCCATCAGATTTTGTGGTTACGTCTGGGCCCTGATCCTAAATAATTTCAAACCTTGGGATATGGATCCAATAGACACGGTCCAGATCCAACTGGGTTTTGATCCAACTGCTGTGTTTGCATCCTGTGTGTCCATTAATGTTCGGGTTTTGGTGCAAATGCTGTGCCTGGGCCCATTGACGCGGCCCATTGACATTCCTTATCCACTTAGATCCATTCACCAAATGCATTAAAACGGACCTGAATAATAAATTGGGTTCCTCCTTTTTTATATAATTTCCGGTGTTCTTTTTTCTAATATTCTATATTGTGCAAGCCCTCGTAGCTCAGTATTTTTCAAAAAGCACTATACATGTCACGCCATAGGTTGATCCAAACACTCCATTTAATGGGCCAAAACGTAAATAGAGTGTGGCCCAAAAATCATATCCTTAGGATGATCACAACCCTCCTAACTGGATCTTTTCATAATTAATATGCAGTTCCTCTATAGATAGGGGTGTAAACGAGCCGAGCCGAGCTGAGCTTGGCCAGGCTTGGCTCGGATCGTTAAGCTCAAAAGCTCGGCTCGGGCTCGAACCAGGCTCGGGCTCGGCTCGGCTCGGTCAGGCTCAGGAGCCTTACCGAGCTCGGGTTATATTAAGTTCACACCCCTCTTCTTCCCTGGACAGCCCTATCTAGTGTAATTTGACTACTTTTTTTACACTATGGGTGGTGGTACAAGTAACAAATGGGGTTCCAAAAATGAAGTGACATATTTTGCCTCCCCCTTTCACTCCCTGGACAACCCTTTTAGTGTATATATTAATATATAATATATATATTTAAATATATTAAATTCTTAACGAGCCTTAACGAGCCGAGCCTGGCCTAAATCGGGCTCGGCTCGTTAAGCTCAACGAGCCTGGCTAGCCGGCTCGGCTCGGCTCGTTAAGGATTTGAGCCGAGCTCGAGCGAGCTTCCGAGCCCGAGCCAAAATTGACATCCTTATCTATAGATAAGAGAGATAAGATCATCCTCTGGATATGATTTTTTGGACACAACCTATTCACGTTGGGGCCCATTAAATGGACGGTTTGGATCATCCTATGGTGTGGCCTCTCCCTTTTTTGAAAATAACTGAACAATACGGGGTTACACCATATAAAAACTCCTTTTTTTCGTAGTCAACTTTGAATGATCTAGTATTTTATTTGGGGGGTGGGAGATTTTAGTGGTGTAAGCCTGTATGGTTCCGTATTTTTCAGAAAGTACTGTACAGCTTAGACCATAAGATGATCCTAGCCCTCCAATCTATATAATTTTCCATAATTTGCAGTTCCTCTAAAGATTAGAGGGCTAGGATCATCCAATGAATATGATCTTTTGGGCACAAACTATTTATGCTGTGCCCCATCAAATGGACAGCTTGGATCATCCTATGGTGTAAGCCATACAGTACTTTCTAAAAAATACCAGAGCATACGAGCTTACACCACTAAAATCTCCCACCCCTCACATATAATGCTGCAATCCCTTATTCTGAGATTTTATATAGTGTAAGCCCGCATGGTCCAGTATTTTCAAAAAAATTACTATGTGGCTTACACCAGAGGATGATCCAAACCGTCCATTTGATGGGCCACAACGTAAATAGGCTGTGCTGTGAAAATGAATTTTTTGGGCACTATCTATTTAAGTTGTGGCCCATCAAATGGACGGTTTGGATCATCCTATGGTGTAAGCCCTATACTACATTTTGAAAAATACTGAATCGTACGGGTTTACACCATGTAAAAAATTTAAAACTCCCTTTATGGTAGGTCCCTCAGACTCCTCGAATCGAACAAGTTTAACACCTATCAGGCAAGTCAAAACTACCATCCTCTCTCTCTCTCTCTCTCCCTCTCTCTCTCACAAACAGCTAGAGAGGTAAAGAGCTCTACTTGCAGACAACTCCTATTGGGTTTCTATGGCTCCGGTAAGAGTTCGCTTATAAATCTCATGTATAGTGTTTTGGGTCTGGCCGGGCTCATCCCTTTCGCTCAAACCTCTGGTATGTCTGAAATTTCCTTTTCATGTGGTTTTTGCCAAAGAAGTCTTCTACTTTTCCTTATTTGCAAAAAGAGTCTTGAGACATCACATTTAGGGGTGGTTATTCGGTTAAAACCGAACCGAAAAAACCGAAATGTTAAAACCGAAATTATTTCGGTTTCGCAAAATTCGAACCGAAACCGAAACCGAACTGATTACAAATTCGGTTATACGGTTATAACCGAATAACCGAATTGTGAGAGGAAAAGAGGGAAAAAAGTAAAATTTAGGCTTGGATCGGAGGGCTAGGATCATCCGATCAAAATGAATTTTTGAGCACAACATAATTAAGTTGTGATCAATCGAATGGACGGTTTTGATCATCCCACGGAGTGCACATAAAGCAACTTTTTTTGAAAAAAAAATGGTTTCATCCCTTATTTCGGTTATTTCGGTTAACCGAATTTTTTTTTTAGATAACCGAAACCGAAACCGAATAACCGAATTTCCCAAAAAACTAACCGAAACCGAACCGAAATGGAGAAAAACCGAACCGAACCGACCAAATCGGTTCGGTTCGGTTCGGTTCTTCGGTTATAACCGAATAATGCTCACCCCTAATCACATTGATGACTTATGAGAATTTTGCATATCAGGTCATGCCATAAATTTGTGATCAAACTAGATTATTTTTCACCGGCAAAAAGACCAAAATGTCCATATATATGAAAAGATGAAAATTACCTTACAGAAAGGTCAAAAGTGTTAACTTACCAACTTCTCCAATAGCTTAAGCTGTTGGAGAAAGGCGTTTTTTTATCTTTTATACTTTAACACTCCCCTGCACGTGTGGCCCACTTTGCAACCACATAGCACATGTGGTCCCACTTTGGGCCGACCATCGCATGTGGATTTTTACTATTGGGAGGTTTGAACTCGAGACCTTTGGCTCTGATACCATGTTAACTTACCAACTTCTCCAATAGCTTAAGCTTTTGGAGAAGTTGGTTAGTTAACAAAAAGATGAGGTAAAATGGTCGGTCCCACTCAATGGAAAGGTTTGAGTTGAGTTGGTGGGACCCAACCTATGAAAACATTAGAGGGCCCACCCTATAAAACATGAGGTGTATAATGGTGGGCCCCACCCTATTAAGGGTGTCAACGGATCCACCTATGTCTTCTTAGTCACGTTCCATTCAAATTTCTTATTGGTTGGATTGGATTCGGAGTGTTTTTCAGATCCTACTTTCTATGTCTTGGTCACGATCCATTTCAAATTGAATTGTTCATCGGAGAGTCCTAGTAGGTCCTACTTACATTTTACAAAGTTAAAATTCTCAAAAGAGGGCGAATGCAATTGTGAGTAACACGAGTGTAAGACGCAACGGCTGCAATGCAATGTGCTAGGGACTTAGGGTCAATGGTTACAGAAGAAAGAGAAGAGGGTGACTCGAGACTCAAGAATGAAAAAAATACTAAAAACAGGAATCATTCGGAAAAAATGCATGTCTTTTTTTTTCTAATTAAAATACCCCTAAAATAATACTTTAAATAATAAAAATTTGAGGGTATTTTTGTAAAATAGTATAATAAAATTGAATTTAGGACTTTCTGGCTGGCTTTTGTTGGTTGTCTGGATCCAACCGCCAACAAGTTCGGATCCTATAATACTAATAGGGTCCTAAAATGTGTCCATGGATCCTAGTAATGTGTCTACATCCTCTCCATTTAAATTCAGATTCGGATGGTCCATCATCGGCCGCTAGCGGTCCATTGACACACCTACACCCTATGCATGGTTTGAGTCTAGGTGGTGGGACCCACCCTATAAAAGCAAATCGTTTTGATCTTTTTACAAGCTCATTTTCATCTTTTTCAGATATATGGATATTTTTTGTTCTTGTTACTAGTAAAAACTCTTCCATGGGTATCTTGGACAAAAAATTATGGCATGACAGGATTTGCAAAATTCACTCAAACGTGAGGACTCTGTTTGCAAATTGTCAAACTAGAAGCCCCCATTTGCAAATAAACCAAAGTAGAAGATTTCTCTCTTTTGCAAATATCAACCCCTTTTCTTTATCCTCGAATCTGAGCAAATGGGTTTTTTTCCTTAGTGAAGGAAAGTTTTTATTAACTTTTTAATTACAGGGAATTCATCGAATTATGGGACAACATATATGGAAGAACATAACGTTTTAAGGTCAATGAGAAATGGGTTCTGCGTTTATGATTCCAGAGGGCTAGATTACGAGCAGATGGAAGAGAGTTTTGAGGGTTTATCCGAGTGGAGTTCACCACCATCAGCTTTGTTGGAGGGCGAGCGATGAGAGGGAGAGCGTGGGGTTTCTGTGGTCATCGAAATTCGAGAGGAGGAGAGTAAATTGCACGGTGGTAGTAGCAAACATGGCAGAAATTTACAGATCACTGTTAGCTGGAAAGTCCAAGATGTTAGAGGCCACGAAAGAGCTCTTCAACTCACCACTCAGTAGAAAGTAGAAAATGCAGTAAGTTTTCTTCTCTGTGACCTTTCCTCAAACAGTTGGTTATTTATTTTTGATATGCTAACCCCTCTTTATTTTAGGGGGAAAATACGGAATGCTGGATGTAATTACAGAAAATAACAGATTTCAGGTGCTTTTTAAACGAATCATTAAAAACAGGTGATTCTTCAAACATGGGTGGGAAAAAGACCCCAATACCCTTCTGACATGATCACAGTCCCCGTTTGTTGCCCTTCATGACACATTCACAACCCAGCGTCAATCATTATCTTTAAAGTAATATTTTATTATTTCTCACTTATCTTTTGTCTGAGAACGGCAGCGTTATTGAAAATTTTATTATTTAGAAATCTATTTTGGTTGAGAACGGTCACGTTATTGAATATTTTATTATTTCTCACGTCTCTTTTGGCTTAGATCAGTTACGTTATTGAATATTTTATTATTTCTCACATCTCTTTTGGCTTGGAACGGCTACGTTATTGAATATTTTATTATTTCTCATGTCTCATTTGGCTGAGAACGCCGCCGGATTCTAGAATACGCCGCCGGATTCAAGAAACACCCCATCGTTCAAAGATATCAAGTACGCCGCCGGAATATCAAATACGCTGCTGGATTTTCTAGGTTCAAACATGTGTTCCAAACGAATCGAGTACGCCACCGGAATATCAAGTACGCTGCCGGATTTTCTAGGTTAAAACATGTGTTCCAAACATATCGAGTACGCCGTCGAATTCTAGAGTATGCCACCGGAATACCAAGTACGCTGCCGGATTTTCTGGGTTCAAACATATGTTCCAAACATATCAAGTACGCCGCCGGATCCTGGAGTACGCCACTGGAATATCAAGAATGCCGCCGAAATATTAAGTACGCTACCGGAATATCAAGTACGCTGCCAGATTTTATGGTTTCAAACATATGCTTCAAACATATCGAGTATGCCGCCGGATTCTGGAGTACGCTGCCAGAATCTGAAGTACATGAAAATACTTTCACCTGTCAAGGATCCAAACGTCTCTGCTTATTGCAAACGGCAAAGATTAAAACAAACCCAAGATTTTTTTGAGTTCAAACACATGTTCAAACGAACCAAAATAATGACAGCTAAGGTCAAATACATTAAATGCTACCCTAGTTTATCTCAAAGATAATACTAAAATATAAAAAAGTGGTTACAAAGAAACGTGAGAAATAACCTACCAAAAAAAAAAATACGTGAGAATAATAAAATATTCAAATATAACTTTAAGATAATGATTGATGTTGGACTTTGATCATGTCAGAAGGGTATTTGGGTCTTTTTTCACCCATTTTTGAGGAATCACCCGTGTTTCAAGATTTATTTAAAAATATCCGAAATCCGTAATTTCCGGTAATTGATACCCACATTTCGTATTTTTTTCTACTTTAAGTTCTTGACCAAATAACAGGGGTCAACAGCTAATTAATTAGTGAACAAAGTATTATCTTTGATATGCTAATCCCTTCTTTTTCCGGTGTTTCCACCCATTTTGTTTGTCTTTTCCTGATTGACAAACAAAAGGGAGTGGTGATGCTGAAATATCGTCCCTTTTCATTTATAAGAAGAGGAATGCTAAACTGAGGGGCGCCCTAAAGTCAGTTTTAAAGGTACCCCATGGTTCCACATTACCTAGGTGCATTTCATGTTTTTTGAATTTTACATTTTTTGGTGCTATTATAAATGCACTTTGGTGAGTGGTGACTTGCAACGATGGGGGTCGATGAGAAATGGGTTATGCGTCTATATATCTTTGCTTGCTATACTCAGAGCCTTCTTGAGGCTTTGATCTCCATAAATTTATAATATCTTATTGCCATGAGTATGAATCAAAATTATTTATTTATTTTTTTGAAGGTTAATACTAATAATTTATACTCTTTTATTCCTAATAATTAATACAAAAATTAAGTGATATAAGATATAAAAGGGCACATTCTTAGGAAATGTTGTTTTGAGTAACCACGCGTGAACAATAATGCAATTCAAAGTGCATACAATATGTAAGTACATATTGTGGCACCCAAGACAGATGCAGGCAAGACATTAGTACGGGACTCCTGTCTGACAGACAGCAACAGTTAGGAGATCAAATGAATTTTTTTGCTAGACAAACAAGTATAAAACTTAGTGCACCAGAAACATCATAAGAACAAAGACAATGAGTTGGACGAAAAAAGTACCACCTGACTAGGGGTAACGGGGTGTTAGACAACACCAATCTAATAATGAATACTCTAATACTTGTATACAATGCGGTTACGAGCAATACCAATTACTAGAGACCCAACTGTAGTATTATTACTTTTTGACCAATTACCAATGGGGGACAAACATTAGGCAGAATTATCAACTGGACCCAGGCTTTTCAGAAATTACCAATGGGGGGCAAAATCTTTCTTGTCAGTAAAAGCTGGACGAAAATACCCTTTGGCATATAAAACATGTTTTGACTTTGAAAGGGGGTTTTCAAGTCTCTACGATTGGGGTTATTAGGTATCAAAATGGGGTTATCAATTTCAGAATGGGCTTATCAAGTCCCTTGAAAACCCCTTTCCAAAACTCTAGTGCCCTCTGCCAATTTTTAGGGACTTGATATGCCCATTCGGAAATTGGTAACCCCATTTTGATACTTGATAACCCCAATCCTAGAAATTTGAAAACCCCATTCCAAAACTCCAGTACCCTCGGCCAATTTTCAAGGACTTGATAAGCCCATTCAGAAATTGGTAACCCCATTTTTATACTAGATAACCCCAATCCCAGAGACTTGAAAACCCCCTTCTAAAACTCTGGTATCCTTGGCCAATTTTCAAGGACTTGATCACCCCATTCGGAAATTAGTAACCCCATTTTTTATACTAGATAACCCCATTCTTAAAGACTTGAAAACCCTCTTCCAAAACTCAAGAACTCTCGGCCAATTTTCAGGGACTTGATAAGCCCATTCTGAAATTGGTAACCCCATTTTGATACATAATAACCCCAATCGTAGAGACTTGAAAACCCTCTTTCAAAGTCAAAACGTGTTTTATATGCCAAAGGGTATTTTCGTCCAGCTTTTACTGACAAGACAGATTTTGTCCCCCATTGGTAATTTCTGAAAAGCCTGGGTCCAGTTGATAATTCTGCCTAATGTTTGTCCCCCATTGGTAATTGGTCCTTACTTTCTACTAGGGGTGCAACTCGGGCAGGGCGGGTCGGGTTTTCCAAAACCCTACCCGAGAATTATTTCGGGTCGGGTCGGGTCTAATTTTTTACAGGAAAACCCAAGATTTCTAAACTTGACCCAACCCAAGATAGTTTCTCGGGTCAGGTCGGGTCGGGTTTTCATTTTTTAGCATAGGATAGTGACTAATTGCAAAGATTGTAGAAAAAAGCAAACCTTCACACCAAAAATTTCTAAATTTATGTCATCAAGTGTATAACATTAAGAAGGACACTATATTTTCACATAACAGACATGATCACCTCAATCAAAACAATTATATAAATATATAGGAAAATAAATTTTTTTGTTAGTCAAGAGATATTTAAGAAAGTCATAGTGCACCGATATGAGTCGGGTCAAGTTTCGGGTTTCGGGTTTTTTTTCTTTAAACCCGGCCATACCCAAAATTGAGTCGGGTTTTCCAATTTAAAACCCCACCCTACCCATGACCCATGATTTCTAAACCCAACCCATGCTATTTTCGGGTCACGTAAAACCCGACCCAAGTTGCAACCCTACATATTTTAGATGGCTTGCATGATGAAGAATATCCCTCACGTATCCATATCTGTTATGACTAAGTGCTAGTTTGGTGAACGTAGATGAGGACCCGATATTGATCTTAACACACAGCGATATGCTATCAATGGAGGAGAGATTGGACGGTCGACTGAAGAACTGGGAATTCCTTGGAATATCAGAGAAGACAGGGGCATATGATATCGCATGCATCACCGAGCATGGGTTCTTAGCGGACGAATCAAATCCTGTCACGGCGTACACGTTAACAGAATCTGTCTACAGGGCATTGCTCCTCTTATAGGAGCCACCTTCCAAAGAAGAAATTCAAGGACTGGGTATTCCTTTTAGTGTCTTGGGTCTTGTGTTCCATTTCAGCTTTCTTTGCTTTACATGCCTATATCTTCTCCAAACTTGGCAGGAAGACTAACAAGGGTAAACGTTGAATGGAATTGTGTGGGATACGTGTCAGATACGGCTGACCTGTATCCTTATTTTTTGCTCTGTTTTGACACTATGGGTTAGGTGCCTGGCCTTTCATATATACACTAAATCACAAAAGAAGGGTTGCCTTTGAGCACAAATCTTCTTTGTTATTTTTATATTCTTTATCATAAGGAAATGAGAAAACTATTCTTTATCCTTTTTACATGTCTTGTCATTAAGTAAATGAGAATCCGAAGATACAGAGAGTGGTCTCTAAGAAAGAATGTGTTGGTTTGTTGTACGAGAGAGACATGTGTGCTTCTCAAAATTCATACCACATTTGGTTTAATTTATTTTAAAATTTTCTTAGTCGTGTACTTCACCCACTCTGTATGGTTGCCGGGTTTTTTTTTTGTTCCTGGGAGTTATGTGGGAGAAAAAAATACCCTGGGAGTTAGGTGGGAGAAAAAAAAACCCTGGGAGTATCCTGGTAAAATAAAAATTCCATGTTTGGTTATGTGGGAGAAAAAAAATACCTGGTAGATATGGTGGGAAAAAAAAAACCTTTGTTTGGTTGCTTGAACTGTTGGGTAGAAAAAAATTCTTCTCAAGCTTATTTTTGGTTCTTGAGTTTATTTTTGTTCCTCGAGTTATCTTGGGATGGGATGAATAGGCAATCATTACAAAAGTGGGATTAAAAAATTCACCCCACAAGTAATCATTACAAGAGTGGGATTAAAATAAACCTAGTGCTAAAAGGCAACCAAACATGGGATGGGACCAAAATTTAACTTACTCTCCCACAAAACTCTCAGGAACAAAAAAAACCCAGCAACCAAACAGAGCGTTCTATACGGTCAACTCACGTGAGCTGATTCTTAAGGGGCCCTTTTATATAAATGGTTTCCTTACTGCTTTGTTTGGATGCCGGTAATTCGTTGGGGGATCTATATCCCAGCGGTCAAAGGGCGGATTAAAGGGAAGATCTAAAGCAGATCAGTCAACGGGGGGATTAGGGGTGGAAGAAAGAAACATTGTTTGGTTTGTCTTGCAAATATTGGGGAGGTTTGGGGTAAGGGCAAAAAGATCTCCCCAAGATCTTCTCCAAAAATTTCATCGATTTGAAGAAATTTGGAGAGAAGATCTTGAGCGTGCCACATCACCCGACCATCGCCCGACAACGCTAGTAGTCAAAGATCTTAAAAGGCAACCAAACAATCTCAAGAAGATCTCAAGAAGATGTTCTCCCCTCAATCTCCTTAAAAATAAGCAACCAAACAGAGCATAAGAGCACCATTTACCATGTTTTCATTAGAAAAGCTATGGTTGATGATACAAAAACCTTAATCCCCATATGTGAATTAGAGCCCTAGCGCATTGCATTGAGCTAGCAAAACTCATTAGTTTTGAGTGAATCTGGTTTGCCTTCCAAGGCCCTCCTCATGTCACCCTCTACCAATAGTTGTTGGATATTTTAATATTTAAAAACTTAAATATTTTAACTTTTTGTTAATCAATTCCAAATTTTTTAGAATTGCAACGTCCCTTCTTTATGATATTTTATTATTTTTTTTAGGGGAGTAATAAATCGACTCCCCAAATTGATGAATCGAAAGGGGAGAGAGAAAGACACATGGGGAGTCGATTTATCACTGCCCTTTTATTTTTTTATTGTATTTATGTTTGCCTTTATTTGTCCTTTGCAAACGGATTATGCTTTATGGGAAGAGACGTTCAGGGTGTAACACATATACATTCTTTTAGTGTATGCAAATTCAATCACCTTTCTTCTCAATAGTACCTGGTCTGCTCAACCGTACATGTACTTGGATTTCTTCTTCTTCTTCTTACAAGCATATTATTCATATCTTCCTTCAAGCACTATGCAAGTTTCAAGTTTTGCAGTATTTATTTCAAGTGGGCAAATTTGTTAGGCATCATTTGTGTTCGCAAGGTCCGAGCCAGTGCGTTGATACCGTCAACGACAAAGAAAGTGGTGTTGTATTCTGGAGATAGGTCGCAAGAGAATCTGATTGCATACCGTTCGTGGTAGGGTGAAAATCTATCTTAAGGATAGCGTTATTCCGTAGTGTGCCTCTACCACTCAACTCTATTTGAAATTCCATTCCGTTTCATTATATATTTGGTTTGGTTTTTGCTAACGAATTTGAGATTTAGATTCAAGCTCATCAAAGGTAATTCCAATTTCATTTGTCCGGATTACTTATTGAATAGACTGTTGAACTAATCATCTTGGCTCCAAATATTTTATCCAACAATAGTAAGCGGGCCTTTAAGTTGGGTGCCACACCCTACGTGGTGGTCAATCAGATGGTACCTTTGTTCCACTAAGAAGCCACCAAACAAATAAGGACAGTGATCACAACCTTTGCATCACGTGGGCGCTCTCATCGTGACATGGGAACGGTGAGTAATATCCACCATCAACAACTCAAAAAGGGATTTGATGGGCAATTCCATGGAAAACCATTTCGTGGCTGACTTTAGCACGAGAGAACACAACAGTAAAAATTCCACTTCCTTTTTTGCGGGTGAATGAGGATAAGTCCTCTCTCTCTCTCTCTCTCTCTCTCTCTCTCTCTCTCTCTCTCTCTCTCTCTCTCTCTCTCTCTCTCTCTCTCTCATTTTGTTCCCGACTGACAACTGCCCCGCTTTTCCAGCCATTAACACTCCATGTTTTGAGAAACATCTACCATCCGGAAAGAGAAAAACACGGAGTTTTGCAATAGCGTTTGAAACGCCGTTTTGCAAAACAGCGTTTTGCCAAACGGCGTTTTCATGTTTGGTTGGCCAAATCAAAATGACATTTTAAACGGCAAATGGAGGTATTGTGTGTTTCGTTGCAAATGCCCCAAAACAGAGTTTTAGTGGTAAAATAACCAAAAAGGGCATTGTTTTAGGAAAGTTGCAGAGAGAGAAAGGGGCTAGGGCAAAAAAAAGTGTAAAAATAGGTTTTGGTGAGGGCAAACATGTAAAAACCCATAGCCCAAAAATTCAGTTCAAAACGGCGTTTTGCAAATGGACCTCCCCCTCCATTTGCAGAACGCCGTTTTGAGGGTTCAAAACGGTGTTTTAAATGGTGGCTGCGCACCCAAACACTCCCGAACAGCTCTTTAGCCCCAAAACAGTGTTTCAAACGCCAAACGGTGTTTTAAACAGTACGCCAAATACGCACTAAATCACCTTCGCAAATAAAAAGAAAGCCATCAATAAACTACAATTTTCCTATAGGAGTGTTCTTATTACCGTGTGATTGCAACTGGCCTGACTACATTCTCTATTCATTGTACGCCACCCAATTCCAGACCCTATGACACACAAATAAAGCCATAGACACCTGTCCTTCTACGTTATCTCACTTTCCACCGTTTACTTTCTTTTTCCTTCTCTTCCAAGACTTCAATTATCTCCAAAATCATCAAAGAATCACATGGTTAGGAGAGTCGTGTTCTAACAAAACTCTCTATAAAGAGTAAAAAACAGAGACCTTTATAAAAGAAGCTTTTCAAATTTCTAACGCAGCCAGAAAAGGCAACCCAATAAAAGGAAATTATAATGAGAACCCATCAATAATTAGCACAAAATTAACTAATGAAAATTCACTATTCTCATTATTAAAGTAAATAACACAAATTACCAGAAAAATACAGATCAGTCTACAGCAGAGAAATAATTGAGAACTCTGTTTCCATTCCTCTGCTTATTGGAACGAAACCCATTTCTTCTTCTTCTTCTTCTTCTTCTTCAAATGCCGAGATCCAGACCTAAAAAGGAGTATTTTTTCGAAATCTCAAAAACCCAGTCTCCCAATTCTTAGATCTACAAAACCCAACAAGAGAAATTTGCATCGAACGGTCCTGATTAAATGGAAAAGAAAAGAGAAAGAAGAAGAAGAAAAGAAGTGGTGGGACCCATTAACAGAGTGGGTGGGGAATTAGAAGGGTGGTTACGAGAATAGAAAGGGAAATAAGGGAGAATAGGGTTAGGAGGGGGAGGCGTAGGATAGTGGTTATAGACAGGTGGGGGATAAGATGCGCCGGTGGTGGAGGGAGAAGGCGGAGAAGGGTAGTTAGTGGGATTTAAGGGAGGGGGTGGAGGGTAGGAATAGGTGGCGGAATTGGGTGGTGGAGGGTAGGAATAGGTGGCGGAATTGGGTGGTGGAGGAGAGGAATAGGTGGCGGAATTGGGTGGTGGAGGGCAATTGGGGACGGAATCAGGAGGTGGGGGTGAGGGTGTAGGAGGGGGTGGTGGGGGAGAAATTGGGGGGTGGCAAGGGTTGTCACATGAGGAACACATTGTACAAGCAATTCCTATAGGAGGGGGCGAATTGGGTAAAATCTGGTCTCTTATTTTTGGTGAGAGAGAGTTTGCATGGAAAATCAAGAGAGAGATGAAGAAGAGAAGGGGGATTTGGTAGAACATTAGCATTTTTGAGAGAGTGAGAGAGACAGAGAGAGAGGGGTGAATGGAGACTGGAGAGTATATGATATGAAAAGCATTTAAGCACCCTTTAATTTTAGGGGAATGAATGCCGTACATTATCTTTGGCTATATCGTTTTTTATGGAAACCTCTATAGATCCTAGGGTTAGGATTATTAGGTGGAGATGATTTTTTGGGCACAACCTATTTTGGTGGGGCCCATAAAATGGACGGTTTGGATCATCTTATTGTGTCGGCTATACAGTACATTTTAAATAATATCTGACTATACATAGGATGATTCAAACCCTCTGACTTATAGAGATTTTGGTAATATGCGGTTCATCTATAGAACGGAGGGCTAAGATCATGCTATGCAAATGATTTTTTTTGGCACAACCTATTTACATTGTGACCCATCAAACGGACGGGTTGGATCATCCAATGTTGTAGCCCATACAGTACTTTTTTCAAAAAAATACTAGACTATACGGGCTTACATCATATGAAAATTCTTAAAAAGGCTACTGATATCGGCATCACCATGTTTTGATAATTTCATAAACTCATCTTCTCTAATATGAGATTTGCTAGTGACCATTGCAGAAGGCATTTCTCGGACCGGCTGTTGCATGCATGAGAGAGCAAATGCTGTGGTCTCTAGCAAATCCTGTCTAATATTTTTTAAAGAGCTGTCAAATGTTATTCGGCAGCCTATTTAATGGGAAGGTTAGTCTTAGCCCTTCACATTAAAGTGGACGCCTGATACAACCTCTATATCATCTATTTTCCTAGTTTCATGACATGGGATGTCTTAAAAAGAGAGAATAAAAACATAAAACATTTGAAGCAACGTGGACAATCTCGCCCATCCATGCGGGTGCAACGTGGGAACTACGAGATCTACCCTGAGGGATTATTCCGTCCTCGCAGGCATTATCGGTGTTACTGAGATCTTCCCCGAGGGACATTCCCGCCCTCGGAAGCAAACCAGGGTTACCACGCCCTAGTTTTGATACCACTTGTAGGGACTCTTAACTGTTAGTGATTTTGCATTTTCAAAATCATATATATTACATGTTTTAGTGTTTTGGAAAATGTTTTATCAAAAGCGTTTGGGAAAAAGAAAATGTTTTCTTGGAAATATTTGCTTTTACAAAAGGATGTCGAAGTGTAGTTGAAAAGATAGTCCCGTACTGGATGAGAGAAAAGAAAGAGAAGGGCTTATAAAGCACTACCTTTTCTAACTCTTGTTGATTGCACATTGGGTTGAACCCATGGTTGGACCCGCGGGACGGTGCAACGCACCGTTCGCACACGCGCGCGCGCGGCATGGGCAATGGGCTATAGGGCGCATAGTGGCGCTTTATTGACGCTTTTTTAGGCGCACTTTGCACTTCACACCATAGATGGTTGATCTAACGATGACTGGGGTGGAGAGAGGTTTTACTCAAACCAACAGTCACCTCTAGAATCGATCAGGACCATTCAATATCAATGGGTGCGATCTAACGGTCAGATTTCAAACATTCTGGAAAGGTGCCCTGTAGAGGTGTTTTTCACACTGAAAAGACACCAGATGGTCTATAAAAAAAGTGCAAACTTCAGTCATTTCAAAATAGAAATCGAATTGGCAATTCTGACAGACTTTACACTCTCTTCTACACTCCTACAAAAATCCCCAAGTATTTCTACATACTGTTTTTCTTTTGTTTACTGTTCTAGATACTGTTTTCTGCAGAAACAGAATCTAGAGATTTCTCTAAGGCTTGAAATTTCGGAAGGGCATTTCGGGTTTGATTCCGCTAGTGCTACGCGTCATCAAACATTAGTAGGGCTTCCCTACTAGACTTCATTGTATCTTGGAGGCAATTCGCGGATCCCCTTTGCACACTACTAGTGGGGGCGAATTTTGTCTTAAGGAAAGTGATATCACGCCTTGAAGCAACAAGTTTCTGTTTTCTATCATCAACAGTACCCTCAACAAGTTTTTCCAACATTAACTGGGTAGAACTCGCCCCTAAAAAATAAACGGATCTAGTTTGGGTTCGAAGCAATTTAATTTATGACCCGTGGAGGGATAGGACTGTACAAATTTGGCAAGAAAGTAAGCGTCGTGGTAGCCATAAACCACACGTGCGGTTTTTTTTTTTTTTTTGAAGAATGATAGGATGAGGTAGTGCTCTGTGGCAGTGAAAGGGGTGTGAAGTTCGAGGTAGGATGGGCACGTGTGAATGAGGATTAGAATTTAGAGACTTTAGCTCGAGTGGATTTATACTAACTACGGGGTGATGGAATTTTTGACTTTTTGACTTTCTAGTTTCTATGCAGCCTCTCTCTATTGGTCGGTTGTCGGTGATTTTTACTTTTTATCTTTCGTTTGATTCTTCTACTTATGAACATAGAGTTTTGCTAATATCATTCTCCCTTTGGTTTTGAATCTTATGATGGGTGAAGTATGCAAGCTTTGATTCAAATAAGGGTTAACTATTCAATCAACGGTCTGGATTGTTTCAGACAAGGTGAGTTCATACCATTATCAAAAGATGGTTACACCGATTCTCAACTCAGCTCAACTCAACTAAGCCTTGCACCGATGTATGGCCAAAATATTTTCTTATTATGTTAAGAATGTGGTCAAACGCTCCACCTCTACTTTCTCGAGGATTTATTGTTGGATATTTTAATCAATTAAAGACTTAAGACTTTTTTGAATCAAATTTCAAACGTTTTTGCAAGCCTTTATTATTCTTTAATATTTTATACCGTTTTGTTGTTTGCAATGAATTGCTTTGGCTTAAATGAAAGAGAGAGACGTTAGGGTGTTTGGCGTATATACACCTCTATGGTGTATACAGATATAACTACTTCCACTTGTTAAAAAACACACAAGATTTTCTCCTCCTTTTTTTCTGTTTCTCTTCTATACGTGTGTTTACACAAGTTTCAAGCTTTCGAGCTCTTCCACGATTTAGTTTGTCTTTGGGCAATTTGTTCGACATCAACTGGTGTTCACAAGGTTCGAGCCGGTACGTGCACACTGTCAAAGACAAGAAAAGTGGTGTTGTATCCTGGAGATAGGTCGCAAGAGAATCCGATTGCATACCGTTCGTGGTGAGGACGATAATCTATCTTAAGGGTAGCGTTAATCCGTAATGTGTCTCTACCACTCATCTCTATTTAAAATTTCATTTCATTTTCATTATTTTTAGTTTGGTTCTTGCTAACGGGTTTGAGGTTTACATTCAAGATCATCAAAGGTAATCATTTCTTTATTTCATTTCAATTAAATATATCACTAGTTTTGTTGAACTAATCTACTTGACCCCAAGATTTTATCCAACATTTTAACCTTAGCAATTTCTTGGGCTAAGATTCTCCATTGATTCAAAATGTATTCAGCTACAGATATCAGACATTGTTGGAGGGAGATTCGTGATGTGGCCCTAGCCCCTACATGGATCCTCAGCCCTGGTTGGCTCAAGCTAAACTTTGATTGTTCTAGCTTCTACAACCAAGGCCAACATGCATTAGAGGTCTTCTCACTCTAGCCTAAATATATAGACTTGCTTTGGCCCTTTTGGGATCAAAGACTCTTACGAGGCAGAAGTGGGGGTTGTTCTCTAGGGCATTAGACTGGTTGGCTCAAGCTAAACTTTGATTGTTTTGTCTTCTGCAACCCAGGCCAAAATCCCAATGGTGATTAAATGACGCTTAACGAGTGCCCTAGCATAACCCTATAACATTAGGCCATGTTTGTTTTGGTTTTCGAGAGTTAATTTTGACTCGAAAGCCTATTCTTTTCAAATTTGGGCATTTGGTTTGTAGTTGTAGAATTGATTTTAAACATATACGACATTGAAGGAGAGTTTGGCCAGCAAAAGTTGGTTTTCTAGCTGGAGGAAAACCTATTCAAGATACGACATTTGCTTAGGATTGATATTTTTTATTCTAGCCCACTACCATTAGATGGGGGCATTTTGGTAATTTCGATTGAATCCTTATGGCCCCCCTTTTCGCTCTTCCTTTTTTTGGTTCACACTTGCACTCACTTAAGAGTTGCTTTCTATACGAAAACAACTGCTGATCTTCCTATGGGTGTGTATAGCAAAGGAGCTCTTGTCCGATTCAATTTCAGTGGTTTATTGTCGAATCTTGGGTAGGCCATGTTAGAAAAATTGATGTGCAAATCTGTAATTTAGGATTCGAGAATACCTTATAACAAATTAATCTCACAACTTGAAGACAGAGATCAATAATATTATTTTCTGCAATAATAATCTGTAAAGCAAAAAAGAAATCGTTAGATCACTTATCGAGTTGAGGTACGAAGAATCTTTGCCGTCCTTAAGGCAAATCTCGCCTCCACTATGACGAATCAACGGTGCAGATGGGCGTCTCGGCGTATGCTTCCAGGATACAACAACTCTCGCTCCAGGGGTGTGCACTCACGCAGCCCGGATGCCTAAGAACTAGCTTATATTTGCCAAAAGCCTTGAGCAGAAAACCAGAGAAGAGAAAGAGCAGAAGAAGAATCCGTCAAGGATCTCTTTCTGTTTTCTCTAAAACCGATTTATATAGAAAGGTAATTGACACGTTAGGGTGCAACATCGCACTCTTTTAGTGCGTGAGAAACGTTTTTCAAACGGTCACTAAACCACGATTAAGGAATCTCAAACGGTAAAAAAAGAGTTAAAACAAAATTAAATAAATTCTTGACCGTTAAAAGGAAAAAATAAATAAAGAAAAAGAAAAGCCTTAGGTCCACGCGCGCAGCCTGCCGCGCCGGGCCGGGCCGGGTTGCGCGCGTGTGTGGTAAGATCAAAAGCCCACCGGACCCAAGTGGGCGATCCGTGCGCGTAGGATCCCCATGACCTCTTGCTTATTCACAAGGTTAAGAGAGTGAAAGTATATATATGACCACTCTCATCCTCTCACACTTCCCATCTAGGACTAAAGTTTTCTCATGACTTTAGTCTTTTTGGAGGGAAGCCCAAAAGCATACATATAATGACTAAAAACACCCCATTGTAAGTTTGAATTACAAAATGACTCTTTTTTTCACATAAAAAGTCAACAGGCCATGCATAGCAAAGGAGCTCTTGTTCGATTCCATGTCTTTCCCTTCAGCCCTTTTCCTTTTTTCCTATGGGTGTAAATGAAAATTTATGCCCATTTTTTACATAAAGAATGGCAGAAAACAAATTTTATGCACTTTTTTATAGCTTAAAATTGGTTTTATGTCTATGCGAATGCAATCGGAAGTGTTTGATTGAAGCAGCAAATATCGGTCTCCTGTCCGGACCTTGATCAGAATATACTAGCTTGATCTATTAGGCATTGCTTAAGGCTCTTCCTAAAGAAGTGTAAGCCTTTATTTTTGTAGGCTATAAACTTTCACATGTAATATAGAGGTGCAACTCGGGTCGGATTCAACCTGAAAAAGGCCGGTTAGGTCGGGTTCAGGTTGAGTTTTCCCAACCCGGGTCGAGTTCGAGTTGAGGGTTTGGGCAACCCAATTGAGTGAAACCCAACATTTTTTATGATTTTTCTTTTGTAAGCTTAACAACTCATGTATGATCAGGTTGAACTCGGGTCAGGTCCGGGTTGGAAAAAAAGGTCGGGTTGAACCTCATCGGGTTGGAAATCAGGTTGAGTTGGGTTCGGGTTGGAAAAAGGGTTCCTCGGGTCAGGTCGTGTTGAGGGCAACCCGACCTGAGTTGCACCCCTACCCTAAAAGATAGTGGTGTCTACTTATCAAGTTCAGATCGGATCCACCTATGTCTTGGTCACAACCCTCCCCGAAAAGCTGTTTTGAGTGGGTTTTAAATTTTTGAAAATACAATCGTGAGTGGGCATAAATGAACAAAATATGAAGTACATTTTCGTTCATTTGTGGCTTTATTTGGATCTAGGACCGTCCATTGGATTTTGTGGCCATGCCAGGATCACAATCCAAAATAATTACACACGTTAGGATATGGATCCGATAGACAGGGTTCGGATTCTATAACGCACGATCTGTTAAATGAAAACTAGAAAAACAACACAACCGTCCGATTAATTTCAATCGAAAGGTGAAAACCCCCTCACTTTTCTTCGATCCGCGACAATTCAAAACAGCCAATGAAAAGCGCCCACGTAGCCAGCCATTTCTTTACACTATAAATACCAACCGTCCCTTTTCAATTTCCCACCCATTAATTTTGTCGTTTCCTTTCCAACAGAAGAAGAAAAACAACCCATCCCTTCTTCATCAATGGCGAAATATACAGTTTCGGGCGTCAAGCCAATACACACTTCCCAAAAGAAGCCAAATCCAAAAGCAACGAAGCTCCCTGCCTCCTCCATTCACCCTCCTTATTTTCAGGTATTTCTCTCTTTTCTCTTTTACCCCTTCTCTTTTTCTACGATGGTTTTAAATTTCGACCGAAACTGTCGAAATTTCGGGTTTCGGACCGAAATCGGGCATATCCGAAAAGTAACAAGATTTCGACCCATAAATTTAAGGAATTTCACCCAAAAATCTTGATTTTCGAAATACCCAGAAAGGTACAAAATTTGGACGGAAATTTCGGTTGAATTTCATTTTTCCCGAAACGTTACAAAATATCCACCGAGATTTCTACCGAAATTTAAGGAATTTCACCCCAAAATCTCGATTTTCGGGTTTCAGACCGAAATCGGATATACCCGAAAAGTTACAAGATTTGGACCGAAATTTTGGACCCGAAACGTTACAATTCTTCCGTAGAAAATTTTCCCCCCCAAATTTCGTCCGAATTTTATGACATTTCATCAAAAATCTTGATTTTGTTCATTATTTAATTTTTTTTCTGAAATTTCGGCAGAAGTTTTGTATGAGATAAAATATAATTTTTATTGATTTCGTCGGATTTCGGCCGAAATTTGAAACCATCTAATTATCTTTATATTGGTTTCTAATCTTTACCTCTGTTTCAGATGATTACAGAAGCTATTGCTTCTTTGAAAGATCGAACTGGTTCGAGCCAACCTGCAATAGCTAAATTCATGGAAGAAAAGTATAAGAAAAAACTCCCACCAAATTTCAAGAAAATGTTGTCCGTACAGTTGAAGAGGTTCTTAAAATCCGAGAAACTGGTGAAGGTTAAGAACTCCTACAAAATCTCTGCAACCCAGAAAACAAAGAAGGTATCAAATGAAGTGAAAGAGAAGAAAATAGAGAAAAAGGAAGTTAAAAAGACAACAAAGAAAAAGGATGGTGTGAAGAAGGTAGGGAAAAGTTCTGCTATGAAGATGAAGAGGGGTCCGAGTGTGATAAAGAAGAAGAAGGTTTTGACTCCTAAGAAGGTGCCTAAGTCGATTAAGTCTCCTAAATTGATGGCTAAGAAAGGTAGGGTTTAGGGTTTTAGATTAGGTTGTTTGTGTTTTGTTATGTTGTGTTGTGGGTAGGTTGATTTTCTTTGTTGTAAATGCTTTCCTGACTAGTGTTTAAGTTACTCGAGATTGAGTCGTATACTTCAATGGAACAGATTAGTTTGTGTTCTTGTAATGGTTTTCATTTTCTTCTTTTTTTGTTCTAATTTTTGCATTTCGTTGATCCTCTGTAAGCCCTGATACTAGTTTCCTTTGCAGGAACTCTCTCTCTCTCTCTCTCTCTCTCTCTCTCTCAATTTTTGCATGGATAAGATTGTTAGAGGCTTTGGTACTTTTTGAATTTTTGAATTTTTTCTTCAATGTGGTGCTAAATAACCCCACTTTTGAGAGTTTGATAACCCCATTTAGATGGTTGATAACCCTCCTTTTAGAGACTTGATAACCTGCATTTCGTCCCTCTCTAACAAATTTGAAAGTGTGACTCCCATTGGCAATTCTCGTATTTTGATGTCCACCATTGGCAATTTTTCCTATTTGAAATCTTTCACTTTAATTTGGAGGCAATATCTTTCACTGGAAATTCATTCCCAATTTAGCCACCGTGACTCCAAATTTTCTCTATTCTTGATTTGGAGTCTGGTCTTCTTTGCAATGATTGCTTCCACTATTCCCCTGCCATTGTTGATCAAGTCTCAGATTGAATTGTGTCCACCTCATAGTCCAAACAAAATCCTTTTAAGATATAGAGCTTCTCCATTTCACAAGGTAGCTCGATGATTGTACCATTCTTCTTTGTCTTTGCGTTCTTGCATTTCTGTACAGGACAATCTTGATTTGAGTCGTATACTTCAATGGAACAGATTAGTTTGTGTTCTTGGACAAATCAGCGCGAATTTGGTGGTGGCATATTGCAATCTTTTCCTTCTACAATTGTGCCAATACTATGGCTAATGCTAAAGTAGAAGGTCACAACATTTTGTCAAGAGTTTAATCCTGTCTTTCAATCCACATACAACTATCGATTTTTATTTGCTGAGTTCATTCGTTTGATTTAGGAGGGACGACAAATTCAGATCGAGTCTTCCATTGTAGAACTCTGGCATAATTTGGAAGTACAACTGATGGATCATCAGTACCAACGTAAGATCCTTGCAGTATGTGATTGATCCTGGTTTTTCCATCCATCAAAATCATTGGATTGCCATGTTCTCCAAATGGAATGAGGCGATTAGGGCATGTTGATGCATCAGTCAATTATAATAGGTGAGGAATTGGTCCGCATGATAAATCCAATTTGAATGATCTTTACCATCAAAATTTAGAAAAGTTATGGGTAGAGCGTGCATGAAGACTACCCAATATTTGAACTTGTTTGTTGCCCTTCGTCACAACATCTTCATGTTGCTGAATGCTGATGTCTTTTTGAAGGATTCTCCCTCTGTGAATCTCTCTAGGAGACCATTGATTGATTGTCACATATTAGCAATGTCAGTACGGTTTTCATGTAGCTACTAATTGTAATTACTACTTCATTCTCAACCAAACATGTAAGACAACTACTTAATTTACAATGGCATAATACTAAGGAAAACACTTCCAAAAAGGGATTTCGTTTGGAAAATAAAGACCAAAAAGTGGAATTGACGAAGATGTAGTCAATGCCACACTCTTTACTTTGCATTCCGTATCCACACGAGCTCACTTCCTAGTCTTTTGCGCATGTGTCACAACATGATTATCTAGGATACTAGTATGGGATGTACTCATGGGCTGAATTGGTGATGAAACCATAACGAGTAGTCTCACGGGCCAAATTGATGGTGAGATTGATGCCGAAAAAAAGAGAGAAAAAAAAAGGAAAGTTGGGGTTGATTAAGAAAAGTTGGTGAGATTTGGGGTCGAAAGAGTGAGATTTGGCGTTTAAGTCTGTAAAATTGGAGGTTGACTCGGTAAAGCGCGCGCGTGTTGGGTGGGGTGGGGTGGGGTGGGTCAACTCAGTAAATTGGGGGGTTGACATGGTAGGTGGTCTTCTTGGTAAAATGAGAACTCGACTCGGTAAAATGAAGATCAACTGAGGAAAATGAGGGGTCGACTTGGAAAAACAGGGCGTCAAATTGGTAAAATGGAGACAACCATTTAACCGAGTTGAGTTCTCAATTTACTAATAAGATCCCCTATTTTACCAAGATGACCCTATATTTTACCAAGTGGAATTCCCTATTTTACTGAGATAACCTTCCATATTACCGACTTGACACCCACATTTTACCGAGTTAACCCCAAATCTCACCATCCTTCATTTTAGTGAACACCAACTTTCCTTTCTTCTTACCCTTTTTTTTCATTTTTTTTTTTTTTGCATCAATTCTTCTTTTTCCCTCATCATATTCTGTTACATTTTTCCCGCATCTTCCATTTTTTCAACGTCTTTTCTTCATTTTCCTTCTTTATTCTTCCTCTTTTTTTCTTCCTCTTCTTCTTCTTCCTCTACCTCCACTTTCAAGTTGCAGTGATGATCGCCGCTGGTAGTGGTGAAAAAACAAAACAAAAAAAATTTAAAAGGGGACGAAAGTGTCTCAAAGGGCATTTTTGTCCGTTTCTTGTACATCACAATTTCACTGTGATTTCAAAAAATGCCCTAGTCTACTTTTATATCAGAACTGTAACACAATTTCTTAGTAAATTAATCCAATAAAGAGATGATTGCATTTTCTAGAGTAGGGAATTTTACTGTCCATTTGCATCCTTATCATCTAATAGACTTTATGCATCGTCTCCATTAACATCACACCAACTAAATGCTATCATCACCATCTTGTTAGAGACTTTTTCTGACCACTTGACACTTCAGTTGAGCACGGGTGGAACGGTGACACCAATGTCACAACCAACTTGACTTTATGTCACTTGATCCATTTTGCGAGATTTTATACGGTGTAGGCCCTTATAGTACCGTCTTTTTCAAAAGCTACTGTATGGACCACGGATGATCCACACCGTCCATGTGATGTAACCAAGGTTTAAAATTTCGGTTTCAGTACCGGTTTCGGACCCTGAAAATTTGAAATTTTGATGTCGAAATCTGGTACAAAACCCAAAACCAATATTTTATTCAATATTAAATTTTGGCCGAAATTACCGAATTTTATGTGAAATATTAAATTAATATTTTAAAAAACAGATTTTTTGGGTCAAATTTTGGAAAAACTGAAATTTCGGCCGAAATAAATGACCGTTTCGGTTTTGGGTGATTTCGGTGTCGGTCTCCACCGAAATCCGAAATTTCGGTTCAAATTTAAAACCATGGATGTAACACAACTGAAATAGATGGTGCCCCAAAAATCATTTCCATAGGATGATCCTAGCCCTCCAATCTACAAAGGTTTCCATAATATGCAATTCCTCTATAGACAGGAGGGTTGGGGTCATCCTTACCTTTTGAAAAATACTAGTGATCCTTACTTTTTGAGAAATACGGGACTATAAGGGCTTACACCATTAAAAAAAAAAAAAAAACTCGGATTTGGTATCACCCTCGTTAGATTTTTTTAGAAGCTTGAATGGCTCACCTTACACATGGCACTCTTTAGATGGTCCATGTTTTTATAGCAGAGTTTCAGCCTTGAAATATGATACGTTCTTATTTCTAACTGATTGGAGCTGTTTGATACCAAGATCGCAATCCCCAGAACACCAAGGAAAGACCTATTCTGTTATTGCTAACTCTTCACCACCGCCCTTCTAGGAGGATTTCATTATCTTAAAAAAGGAGGTGGATAGGTGAAGTTTCTTGTCATTGTATTTGCTGTACCCTCGATAAAAGGGTAAAGTTTCCTCTTCAAGCTGCCATCAAAGAGTGTTGTCTTGTCCGTGTTCGAAACAATGTCTAACTAAAAGTAACTCGTTAAGAAGTCCTAATTTGGGGTCCTTGATCTAACTATCGAGTAAATGTCGGTGATTCCATTGATCTAAACATAAGGGCTTGGATAGATCAGAATGGTACTTCAGATCCGATGGGTCATATTCGTCTGGAGCATCTTCATCAGTTGGATTACGTGCATCATTAACAGGTTCCATCTAATCATCATGACGCAAAGAAGCCAAAGATCAATTTCAAAATTATTTTAAATAGTATCCAATAGATTGTAATTCCAATGCGAAACAGCCCCAACTAAAGCCTACAAAAGATAATGGTTAAAATTTTATTTTGGCAAGATAATAAAAAGAAAACTTATATATTAGCCCTCCATGCTAGATCCAAAATACGAACTTCAGTCATCAGGATTCGGGCGAAAGAGTTAGATTTGAACTGTGTCCATTGGATTGAATTCATATCCTAAAGTCCGTAATTATTTTAAATCATATCGATATCCTAAGATCAAAACTGCTTAAAAATAGACAGTGATATTACCACAATGATATCTCTATAAGTATACTGAGTGCGTACTATCGTATTATAATGCATGTAATTCATCGTGTTTTCGAAAAACATACATGAGGCTAATTCCATTGAATTACTACCGGATCCTTAAACATATAATCAACAATCTTCAGGAGTCAATCCCTACTGACAAACCCTAGCAAAACATTCTAAGTACTATGTTCAGAGGCCAACATTTTATCTGCTTATTCCATGGTCCTATCACCACTATGATATGTTCTGTGCTGTTGTCCTGACCCTAATTAGGTTAATTGACATGTCTTACACCCCCGCTCTTTGCAATAATATAGATCCTACTCGGAATGATGCTGCTCAAATCTGTACCTGAGTGTGAACGGTCTCGATCTGCAATCCTTCTTCTGTGGAGATTTCACGATTAGATTAAGGTGAGATGTCACTTAGGATAGGAGAGTCACAACTTGGGGCTCCAGGCAGATTATGTGAGATCCCACCATTAGATTAAGGTTATTACCACCGTTGGATTAGGTGCCACATAAGGTAAGTAGGATGGATTATAATAATCTTTATTATTGATTATATTTCCATACTTATCTTGATTTCTCACTATGCTTATCACTTTCATTCAAATTCATTCACGTAAGTGCGATTCTCGTGTTCACAAACCCCAGACTGATCAGAGTTCAAAGATCATCCCAAGATGATAGAAGTTCAAAGATCATCCAACGGCTATAAACAATCCAAAACTCTAACACATCATTATCACTCGCCCAACTCCCCACTCACATCTGTCCCTTTCGTATAAACCGGAAAAATAAACGAGCCGTACTTCTCGGCACTGCCACGTGTCCATTCCCAAAAAGTCAATAAATGCGCCGTGAGAAATGCAGGTGAGGGTTTGTCCCGTTTATTAAATGAATATTAAAAAAAGGCGATTAATTTTTCGCACCCCCTTTAGGATTATGCGCCCCACTTGTAACGTGATTTGACGTAAAAAAGCGTCAAAATCCGCCCACAATTAACGTTAAAAGTCCTACAGGGGGGCGAAAAAATCCCTAAAAAAAGGCTCCTGATATTAGCACTACTATTATTTATAATTGCACGAACTCAACTTGTCTTTTCATTTAATTATCTTTTGACACCTTTTTAGCACTGGAATAACCTTTGACAGCTGTTTAAATCATAAAAGACAAGACGCCTTAGTGCAATTATAATAAAATAGTAGTGCCAATATCACAACCATAAAAAATAACCCCTCTTTCTTTCCAGGCCACCCCCTTCTCTCTCCTTTTTATATATAACACTCATTTTCCTCCTCTCTCTGCATTGAACAAAAGAAAAAAAAAATGCAAGGGTTGGGAGGATATTGGAGGAGGAAAAAATACGAGAGGCTAAACGGATCCGGGCGGAGTCGGACAAAGCGGGTCGAGCTTGGTGGTCCAAACGGGCGAAGGAGGCTTTCGCGTATCCGGGTCGGACCCAGGTTCCGATTGTTTCGGTTTAGCACGGCCAAGAGATTTTTCTCCCGGTTAAGGGATGCTTACGTAAATATGATGTTGGGTTTGGCGAATTCAAGGGTTTTCAGTGGTGGGTATTCGGATTATGGAGGTCAAATCGGATTTGGGTACGGGTTCGGGAAGGGTCCGATAAAGGAATATGATGAGAAGATGATTGTGGAGGTTTATAAGTCTTTGGTGGCACAAGGACATTTGATGGGGGACGACGGTGGGAGAATTGGTGGCAATATCATTTGTCGAAGGTAAATCAAAATGAGGGTTGTTTGATTGTTTCCTTTGAGCGTTGTAAGGAAAATAAATTTCCACCCCCTCTCTTCTTCTTTTTTTTGCCTTTTTAATGTGTTTTTCTTAGTTTTAATAATTGTAAATTCTTAGTTTTATGTGGTAATCTCAGAAATTACTTTGCCAATTGCGTTTCTTTTATCTTCTTATTCTCTTTTTTTTCTTTTCTGAATTTACTTATTTTTGTGTATTTTTGGAGCTTGGTGATTCATTTTATTTCTATGTAGATTTTTTCAATGCTTTTGGGCCTTTTTTTAGCTTTAAAATTGATTTGCATATAATTTTTTAATATTTGCAAATACTTGTTATAAATTTATAATCATGGTTTTAAATTTCGGCTGAAATCCGAAATTTCGGATTTTGGTCTAGACCGAAACCGAAATTTTGTGAATAATTAAATAATATATTTTTTAATTACCGGATTTCGGCTGAAATTTTGGTTTCGGTCAAGATCGAATTATAACCAAAACCGAAATTTAAAACCATGGTTATAATAGCTTTAGAATATTTCGATGAACCAAAGCGTTCATTTGATGGGCCGTGACATAGATAGGGTGTGCCCAAAAAATCAGCTCCATTGGATAATCCTAACCCTTCAATCTGTGGACGAACCGTCAACTGAGGGGGTCTACCTTACACAAATTGAAACTACAGGGGTGTAGTTGTCACGTTTTAAACTATAGGAGTAGAAGTGGATGTATCAGAAACTAGAGTGGGTGCTAATGTAATTTTCCCAAAAAAAAGAAGCTTTAGAATATTTCAAAGATACCCTTAAACTTCATACAACTTGATTTCAGCTTGTATGAACGAATGAAAATATTGTGGAAAAAACAGAGATGCTTGAAAGGCTAAGGGGCCTCTTTGGATGCCACCAGTTACTAAGTATGTGCAAGTTAGATTATTTAAATTTAACCATAATTTGCAAATAATCATGTTTAACTTCAATAACTACAAATAAGAATATTTCCTTTTATTTTTATTTTCCTACTTTGTTTATGTTGTTTTTTCACATTTCTTTTTGTATATTCGGCTAAGAGAAGTGTACATATGACATATTATTAGACTATTTTACCGTTGTAAGCCTTTTTGTTAGGACATTAGTTACCAGAAACTTCTTAGTTGGATGGGAAGCTCGCCTCTCCTGAAACTCGTTTTGGAAGCCCACGTTCTATTCCTATTAATTAAGAGTATGCTTCCTAGTTAGGTGATTATCTCATGATCTAACATTGTATCATCAAGCATCTCATAGTCTAACATTCTAGTTCCTAAAAGTATAGTTTCTTTGAAAAAGTATAGGTAATTTGATGCACCGCTTAAATCTGCCCAGTTTCAGATTTGTCTTAGCATATGACTTATGGCATGGATGGTCAGAGACATGTAAGAACAGAGAACATAGGACAATCATCCCACAGGCTTGGGAGCCTCCGTGTAGTGGTTACCTAAAGCTAAACTTTGACGGTTCAAGCTTTGGAAACCCCGGACCGGCTAGAATAGTTGGTCTATAAGAAATGAGAGTGGTGATACGATATGGGCTTTCTCAAGCCTTATTGGAACTGTTAATATTCCAATGAGGCAGAAATTAGAGCAATGCATCAAGGAATTAGACTGTCAGACCATGAGATGCTTGATAAGTTCATAGGCGGTTTATTTTTAGAGTCTTTTCTATCTAACAGATGGGATTTCGACCAATTTGGTGGAATCCACCTTTTACCATTGATCTTGAAAGTGACTTTCTGCGTTGTATGTTCTGTACTATTAATGAAAGTGGTCATTTTTGTTTGAAGGCTTGGATTGTCTGATTTAAGCTATAAAGTCCCCTTTGTTCTTTTTCCTTTCTTTGGCTTGACTTTTCTTCCCCAACTCTTCAAAATTGATTTGATTATTGCAAGCAACGAGACCCATGCCACTACATGTCCTCCATTTGATTATTGCAAGCAACAAGACCCATGCCACTACTAGTCCTGCATTTGATTATTGCAAGCAACAGGACCCATGCCACTACATGTCCTCCATTTCTTTATTTTGTCGCTTTCATCTCCTATTTATTTTTCCTTTTCTTTCCCAGTTGATACATTTCAACTTGTATGATAAGAATTAGAGGAATGCTAAACTGAAGGGCGCCTTGCAAAAAAAAACCCAGCTGCCAGGAATGCGGCTAGGATTTTGCTCAATTGAACTGGGCATTATATGCATATGATATTACTTATATGCAAATAAATATCAAAATACTTTTATGGAAAATAATTTTTACACCCCCTTTTCTAGCATTTTTACCTCCTGTTTGCCTTAAAAAAATTAACTGTATTTCTAGCATGGTTTTAAATTTCGACCGAAATCGAATTTCTGTCGAGACCAAAACCGAAACGTTCCGAAACAGAAACTTTGTAAATTTCGGTGGAAATTTTGTTAATTTTGACGAAATTTGTTAAAAAATAATAATTTTTATTCTTTTACAAAGTTTCGATCGAAATCACCGAAATTTCGACCCAAAAAATGGTATTTCGAATGCGTGTACCAAATTTCGACCGAAATTTCGGGATTTCGGTTGAAATTTCAGTTTCGGATAAGTCCGAAATTTTAACCAAAACCAAAATTTAAAACCATGATTTTTAGTAAGGACTGATTTTGGTGGTATCCAAAGAGCACCATGGGTTGCAGTTTCCATTTAATTTCAACAGTCATTAGGGGGTTGTGCCTCTAGCTCAATTGGTTAAAGCTTTGTTCTTCAACTCTGAGGTTGGAGGTTCAGTCCCATCTTACCTAAAAAAGGGGTCCATTTGGTTGCACTAAAAATCGGGTTAAATCAAAGCGAAAGGACATATTTTCCTTGCACTAGCTGTTCCTTGCGTTGTTTGGTTGTCATTTACTTTTCACCTGACCGTCTTTGTGGGCCTCAAAATTTTCTAATGCAAACCGGTTTTTACTGTTTGATTTTCCTCTCAAATTAAGTGGAAAAGGAAAGTAAATAAATGAGAATATATTTGCATTCTACTTCTTTATAAGTCTCATCATAACGGCCTAACGGGTCCATTTGGTTGATCCAACAATTGGGGAAATCCATGTAAAAGAACATATTTTGTTTTTACTAGCATTGTTTGGGTGCCATTTACTATTTACATGATAGTACTTGTGAGCCATTGATTTTCCAAATGCAAGTATTTTCTCAGTGTTTGACTTTCCCTCAAAGTAAGGCAAAAGAAAAGTAAGAAATGGAAATTCATTTTCCTTTCCTTCTAGTTTATATTAAGTACATCCAAAGGGTCTGTTTGAATGCTTGTGAAGTAAAAGTAGAAGTAGAAGTAGAAGTAGAAGTAGAATGATGGCATTGTATGAATAAAAGCAATGTAGAAGTAAAATTCACGTTTACTTTCATTTTTTTAGTTAAAACAATGTAAAAGTATTAATCATGTTTGCTTCCCCTTTCCTTGAATCGGGAAGAAACACAAAAGGCTACTACATAGAAAAACAGTGGTCGACAAGGAAAGTAGAATGAACAATGTGGTTCCAAACATTGAAAGGGAAAATGGCATCATTTTACTTTCTGTTCTTGGTAAAAACACTGCTTTCTTCCATGTGATGAATGAGCAATCTCGAACTAAACATGTCATTTGGCAACTGGGTCTGTTCCCTTATTTCTCCATTTTCTGATTTTTTGGGGCTAAATGATTCAGAATAATGAGAGTTTCCGAACCGACTGTGATCCGCTTCAGAAGATTCTCATTATCCCGCTCTCCTCGTTTACACGAACGAGGATGAGAATTTACTAACACAACCTAAATTGATCTTTAAGAATGAAATATTGACTAGTATAGAAAGGGACGATATAAATCTGCCTCTCTTTTTACCATTTCCAACTCCTTTAGCATTTACGCGGTTATGGGTAAGTCCTCCCTCCCTCCGCCTCTCTCGTCCTCACCAAGCTAAGCTATCAAAATGACCTTGAAGGTGATTGTCCACCTCAATGCCAATAACATTTTCAATAAGCTTATGTTGATATATAAATAATAAAATAAAAAACAATTGTTGGAGTTGATTTCATTTGCCTAGATCAAGGTACATCCTCATCTATTCTGTTAGGTACCTAACAAATATGCCAAAAGCTCCGAATGATGGAACTTGTTAGGTTAGGCCCCTTAAACTATTTAGGATTGTAACATTCTACCACACTCCACAGCAGACATCCATATCTGCTCACTATGTGATAGCTTTCACTCTAGTAATTGTTTTCCTTATAACCATATCTGCTCACTATGTGATAGCTTTCACTCTAGTAATTGTTTTCCTTATAACCAACCCTTTTCACAAGTTGCCCCTTTCATTAGCGGCCCACAACAACTACGTTCACTCAAGTTGTTCCTGGTAACTCTTTTCACATGCAGCCCCTATCACAGAATGCCCAATCCAATCTTTCCTTGAAGCAAGTCCAAAGCGAGCAGGAGGCCCCGAAACAAGATGAATTTGTATCATTTCAAATTCATATTCTTATCGAGGAGGTCGATAGCCCGCTCTGCAATGACTTTTACTCTAGTTGCCATAGGTAGCTTTTTACAAGCCTCCTGAGTGGTTTAAAGGCCTAGCCTAATGTGCTCCATCAGCCCGGGGGCATTTGGTAGCTACCTAATGTTTGGTATCAGAACCATCACCCCGCCGGGCTCTCTAAAAACAAACATGGGATCATATGCATCCTAAGGAGGGATTGGGGTAGATGTGAGGGGTTGTTTTAATTTCAAAAAAAGCCCTAACTTCCTCCAAGAGTTCTCAAGATTATGCGAACTGTCTTGACAAAATTCTAAACATACTAGCAGATGTGTTTTTTCTTCTTTTTTTTTTCATGTTTTTGTTTATTTGACTATTTTTTATTTAGTTTTTTTTTTTTTAACCATTAAACCCGGATTTTTCCTATCCAGTTTTTTTTGGCTATATCCGGTTTTCTTGACCATGAATATGCCATTTATGTTGTAATAGGGGCGGGAAAGGGGAAAGGGGGGCTGAATTATAATTCACCCATTTACACTAATCCAGTCGGGTCAACCTTCTTTTCTTGGAGCCCAAACCTTGCTTTAAAAATAACATTTGTATGTGTGTCATCCCTTCCCTCATTTCTAGTAAAAGATTCGAAATGTTTCTCTGTTTTTGTCTTCTTTTTTAATCCACGGTTCAACGTGGAGACCATGGAAAACGATAACCAGTATTCTAAAAATTTATAATATGTAGATTCAAAGTATAAAAATAGACAAAAATACAAGTTTTCCAATACCCACTGTCTAGGGAAGATGTTAACATCATTTGACTCAAGATGTCAGACAACACGCCAAAACATATTGAAGAAAATGAGAGCATGCTCTCTCCCTCTCTCATATGCTATCGTCATGTAAATAATAATTCTACATAATGATGGGGTATAAAAGCGGCAACCAATTAGCCGTTGACACGTGGCCCAGGAGGGCCCACTACAAGCCCAACTGCTGCACAGGGGTATTATGGTAATTACCTCAAAATAGGTGAGCTCAAGCCTATAGCTGGCCGACACCTGTCATGGGGTAATAACTCCTCAACTACCACAGATTTCTCTCCTATAAAAGGGCTTCCAAAGCTCATAAAGAAGGGTAATAACTTCTCACCCACCACTCTTAAAACAAGCTCTGCACTCCTGCTCATACTGACTTGAGTGTCGAAGGGCCTGTCCGGAGTAACACTCTGGTTGGTCTTCTGACCTCGTTCGCTTCTTGCGCAGGATTCAATTCGTAACTTCCCTCACTTCGGCTCCTCGAGTCCTCCAGCTCAGCTCTTACGTCACTGCCGTATCTGTTACCGATTTTAGGCCTAACAGATTGGTGCCATCCGTGGGACCGCGAACTAAAAGCTGTTCAAATCTCCTTTACAAAAATGGCAGGACGGAGAAATGCCCGAGTACCAACGGCACGGACTACCCGCGCCGTGCTACCTCGCAGGACCCGGAGTGAGCGAATTGCCTCACAGGTGGTGGCTGCTTCTGCTACATCGGAGTAGAGCCCACCTCGTTCAGAACACCTCAATCCCGCTCCCACTCCGGATCAAGTTCAAGATCTTTTCCAGCAGATGACTGCCCTTGTTGGTCAGTACCAGCAGTTGATCCAAGCGCCTCCCCAACATCCTCCAGAAGCTCCGCGACCTGTACAGGAAAGGTCACGTGCTCACGGAGGAGAGTCGGCGCGTCACGATGAAGACCGGACTCACCACTCCACCAGGCGAGTCCATCACTCCAGAACAAGGCATGCCCATACCGAACCCCACCGTCACCGGAGGTCACGGTCTCGCTCTGTCCAAAAGCACCGAGCCCATGAAGACCATGCGCCGCAAGAAAAATCCCGACCTCGTCGAAGGAGCCCGGAAAGTCAGTCCGGCTTTGCGGCGAGCCCGTTGGTGGAGAGAAACAGGTCACTGCACCGACCAGATCGTAGAGCTGATCCGATGCTACGAAGGATGGAGGAAATGGACCACCGCATAGAGGAGCTGGCAAAAGATCAGAGCCGGCCTGCTTCAAGGGCCTTCTCAAGCAGAACGCCGTTCACCGATGATGTCATGGGTGCCCCAGCGCCCAGAGGATTTAAAATGCCAACCGTCCCGCAGTACGACGGGACCACAGACCCTGTGGACCACTTGGAGACATTCAGGACAATGATGCTCATCCACGGCGCATCAGATGGCTTCCTCTGTAGAGCATTCCCAACCACACTAACTGGTGCGGCTCGGGACTGGTACTCAAGGATCAAACTGAACTCCATCGGCAACTTTGATGATTTTGGAGACGATCTGGTCCGCCACTTCATGAGCAGCCGGAGGCCCAGGAAAACAACAGCATCCTTGATGGCCTTGCGGCAGGAGGATAATGAACCTCTGAAAACATTCGTCAGCCGCTTCAACAGGGAGGCACTCCAAGAGCTGAATTTGGATCCCTCAACCGTAATGAACGCGCTCCTCGCGGGCGCTAGATCCAACGACTTCCGCCGGTTAGTAGCTCGCCAAAATCCGCACTCACTGGCAGATCTAACGACCGGAGCTGAGGAGTATATAGCAGTTGAAGAGACATTAGCGGCCCTGGACTCGAATCGGGGGATAACCTCTGAAGATAAAAATCCTACCAAGCAGCGTAGGGATGATAAGGCCGCAAGAAGAGAAAAGTCCTCGCAGAGGAGGGAAGAGAACTTCACCCCTCTCAATACCTCCCGGAGACACATACTGGCCGCTATCAGTAAAGAAGAGTTCGTAAGGTGGCCGACCAGAATGTTCTCGAAAGGAAATAAAAGGGACAAGTCGAAGTACTGTCGGTTCCACAAGGACAACGGTCATGACACGGACGAATGCTGGCAGCTCAAGGAAGAAATCGAGCTGTTGATTGGCCGGGGTTATTTGAAAAAATATCTCTGAGGTGACGGCCACTCAAGAGAGCGCAGGGAGAAGAGTCCCCACGGCCGGAGCCCTTGACGGTCACAGCTGCCCCCTGCCCGGGGTCAATCTCCTCCGCCATCCAGTCCGCAACCTGAGGCACACCGAGCCCCGCCAAGGGGAGTCATTGGCACAATTATGGGCGGACCAGCCGCCGGGGGCACATCGTCCGCCGAGTCAACGCCGTGCACATATGCAGCAAAAAGATGAAGACGGAGAATGAGATCTCCTTTTCAGATGCGGATCTCGACAACCTGATACTGCCGCACGACGACGCCTTGGTCTTAACCATGCTCGTCGCAAACTGGGAGTTGAAAAAAATCCTAGTCGACAACGGAAGTTCGGCCGATATTTTGTACTATCATGCTTTCGAGAGAATGATGATAGGTGACGACCGCTTAAGCCGGCGAACTCAGATCTGTTCGGTTTCTCGGGAGAGGTCGTCAAAGTAGAGGGACAGATTGAACTCCCAATCCTAGTCGGAGAGCCGCCCTGCCAAGCCTTCACTATGGTCAACTTCCTGGTGGTGAGAGCCACTTCGGTCTATAACGCTATCTTGGGAAGGCCTGGCCAGAATCTAATCCGCGCAGTCGCTTCAGCATATCACCAGAAGATGAAGTTTATTACGCCTAACGGCGTGGGAGAAGTCCGGGGAGACCATCCCCAGTCCAGGGAGTGCTACGCAATGCCACTCAAGGGCAAAAACACGGTGGAGTCCCTGCCGATTGTACTGCTAGATCTGAGGGATGAAACGCAAGGAAGTCAGCCCGCTGAAGACCTCATCTCCATCCCATTATGCAAAAACGATAATGAGAAAGTCGTTCAGATCGGCTCCTCTCTATACAGCAGCACCCGGCGTAGCCTCACCCAATTTCTTCAGGACAATGCAGACGTCTTTGCATGGGCTCCTGTTGACATGCCCGGCATTGACCCAGAAGTCAGCACGCACAGACTTGGTGTTGATCCTACCAGCAGGCCGGTGAAACAGAAAAGAAGACATTTCGCCCTCGAAAGGCGGTAGGCGATAAAAGAAGAAGTGGAGAGGCTCTTGAGGGCTGACTTCATTCAAGAAATCCAATACCTGGACTGGTTGGCAAACGTGATCCTGGTAAAGAAGGCAAATGGAAAGTGGAGGACCTGCGTTGATTTTACTGATCTGAACAAGGCCTGTCCCAAGGACAGCTATCCGCTACCAAAAATCCATCAGCTCATTGATGCCACCGCAGGTCACGAACTACTGAGCTTCATGGACGCCTTCTCCGGATACAACCAAATCAGAATGTATGAGTCGGACATACCAAAGACTTCATTTGTGACGGATCAGGGGACTTACTGCTACCGTGTCATGCCCTTTGGCCTAAAAAAATGCCGGAGCCACGTATCAAAGGCTCGTGAACAAACTCTTCCGGAACCAGATCGGCCGCAACATGGAAGTCTATGTCGACGACATGCTGGTTAAAAGTCACAATGCACAGGATCATGTGTCCGATCTGAAGGAAACATTCCAAGTCCTTAGAGAGCACAGCATGAAGCTCAACCCCACCAAGTGCACTTTCGGCGTCAATTCGGGAAAGTTCTTGGGATTTATGGTAAGCCGAAGAGGGATAGAGGCCAATCCCGAGAAGATCCAGGCCGTGGTGGAGCTCACTCCACCAAAAACCATCAGAGAAGTACAACGGCTGACAGGGATGGTGGCCGCCCTGGGGCGCTTCATTTCAAAATCTGCAGAGAGGTGCCTGCCCTTCTTCAACACCGTCAAAGGACTCAAGACTGCGCCCTGGACAGAGGAGTGCCAGACCACATTCGAGGAGTTAAAGCAGTACTTGTCTTCTCCTCCACTATTGACAAAGCCAGAACCGGGGGAGGAGCTACTCCTCTACCTGTCCGTAAGGCCCACGGCTCTAGCAGCTGTCCTAGTTCGTGAAGAGCACAGCCAGCAAAAGCCTGTCTACTATGTCAGCAAAGTTCTCCATGATGCCGAGATCAGGTACCAGCGAGTCGAGAAGTTGGCCTACGCCCTGATCATGGCGGCCAGAAAGTTGAGGCCGTATTTTCAAGCCCACACAATAAAGGTCCTGACAGATCAGCCGCTCAGGCAAGTTCTCCATAAGCCAGACACCTCAGGAAGACTCGTGAAATGGGCCGTGGAGCTGAGCGAATTCGATATGCAGTACATATCAAGACCGGCAATCAAGGCTCAAGTGCTGGCAGACTTCGTAGCTGAATGCACCATCCCCCAGCAGCTCACCGAATCTGAAATTATCCAAACCCCAGCCGCGGAAAAGGCAATCGCAGCTGAGGAGCGAACAGAAGAGGGAACCGGAATGGAAGTCATCCCCGTACCAGCAGGACAGGATCTATCGACCGCCGAACCGCTTTGGGAAGTGTACGTGGACGGATCTTCGAACAAGGGTGGCTGTGGAGCCGGTCTGGTTCTAACCGGGCCTGACAACTTCACTTTAGATTATGCCTTGAGATTCGGATTCCGTGCATCCAACAATGAGGCTGAGTATGAAGCCCTCCTCGCCGGAATGAGCCTCGCAGTTCAGACCAGAAGCTGAAAGCGTACTGTGACTCCCAGCTGGTCGCAAACCAGATTCACGGGATCTATGAGGCCCGTGACGAGCACATGATCAAATACCTCTCCAAGGTCCGCCAGTTATCTAGCAAGTTCAAAAGTTTCGAGGTCATCAGAATCCCCAGAACAGAAAACACAAAAGCAGATGTGCTGTCTAAGCTGGCCGCATCCGGTTACACAACTCTCGGGAATATATGTATGGAATTTCTACAGAGATCCAGTATCGAAAATGAAGTCGTTGAGGTGATGCAGGTGGAACACGAATCCTGCTGGATGGACGAGATCATCGACTACCTGCGTAGTGGAAAACTACCTGAAGCCAGGAAAGAAGCCCGCAAAGTGATACAAAGAGCGGCCCGATTCTCCCTCGATGGAGAGAGTCTGTACAAAAGGTCATACACCCTCCCGTACCTAAAATGCCTCCGGCCCAGCAATGCCGCGTACGCCTTGCAAGAGACGCACGAAGGTATTTGTGTGGAGCACCTAGGGGGCAAGGCCCTGGCGATCAAAGTGTTGCTCAGAGGTCTGTACTGGCCCACCTTAAGGCAGGACACACTCAGCCTGGTCAAGAAGTGCGAGAGATGCCAGAAATTCTCTCCCACCATCCACCAACCTGCTGTGTCTATGGCCCCGATCATCAGCCCGCTCCCCTTCGCAGTTTGGGGGATGGACATCTTGGGCCCCTTTCCACCAGCCTCCGGAAGGAGCTCATTCGTAGTAGTGGCCATTGATTATTTCACCAAGTAGGTGGAGGCTGAACCTCTAGCCTAGATCACAGAGCAAAACGTGCAGAACTTCTTTTGGAAGTCAGTGGTTTGCAGATTCGAGATCCCATGCGTCTTGATAACAAACAACGGCAAACAATTCGACTGCCGGAGCTTTCGAAAGTTTTGCTCCGACTTGAAGATCGAGCAGAGGTTCACTTCAGTAGCGCACCTGCAGACCAATGGGCAGACAGAAGTGACAAACAGAATCCTATTGGCAGGGGATAAAGAAGAGACTGGACGAAAAAGCTGGCCGGTGGGCAGATGAGCTTTATCACGTCTTGTGGGCGTATCGCACCACTCCGCGCACGCCAACGGGGGAGTCACCATTCAACTTGTCCTTTGGGACGGAGGCCGTAATACTCGTCGATGTGGGCGTCCCGTCTCCCAGAATCACCAACTTCAACGAGCAGCTCAATGAAGACGGGCTCCGTGCAAATCTCGACTTACTGGAAGAAGCTCGGGAAGAGTCCCGAATCAGGGTCGCCGCCTACAAACAGAAAGTGTCCAACTATCATGATTTAAAGATATGCCCCAGAGAATTCCGAGCAGGGGATCTGGTCTTAAGGAAAGCTGCTATCTCCCAACCAAAGAAGGTTGGAAAACTCTCCCCGACCTGGGAGGGTCCGTACCGAGTAAAAGAGGTGATTCGCCCGGAAAGTTATAAACTGGAGACGCTGGAGGAGCACCTATTACCCCACGCTTGGAATTCGAAGAACCTCCGCAAATACTATCAGTAGTAGGCTACCCTGGAATTCAAAGAACCTCTGCAGATACTATCAGTAGTAGGCTACCCTGGAATTCAAAGAACCTCCGCAAATACTTTATAAATATATGCTGAATGTAAATGATAGAAGCTCCTTTGCAAATCTCTTCGCAACTTGGAAACTCAGTTCGCTAAAACTAAGGTACTCGCTGTTTGGTTCGCCACGGCTCGTCTCCGCAAAGACCGGGAGCGCACTCCTGGTCCAGAACCAGCCCGGACGCAAAAACCAACATCACTTGGAAACCCAGTTCGCTAAAACTAGGGTACTCGCTGTTTGGTTCGCCACGGCTCGTCTCCGCAAAGACCGGGAGCGCACTCGTGGTCCGGAACCAGCTCGGACGCAAAAACCAACATCACTTGGAAACCCAGTTCACTAAAACTAGGGTACTCGCTGTTTGGTTCGCCACGGGTCATCTCCGCAAAGACCGGGAGCGCACTCCTGGTCCGAAACCAGCCCGGACGCAAAAACCAACATCACTTGGAAACCCAGTTCGCTAAAACTAGGGTACTCGCTGTTTGGTTCGCCACGGCTAGTCTCCGCAAAGACCGGGAGTGCACTCCTGGTCCGGAACCAGCCTGGACGCAAAAACCAACATCACTTGGAAAGCCAGTTCGCTAAAACTAGGGTACTCGTTGTTTGGTTCGCCACGGCTCATCTCCGCAAAGACCGGGAGCGCACTCCTGGTCCGGAACCAGCCCGGACGCAAAAACCAACATCACTTGAAAACCCAGTTCGCTAAAACTAGGGTACTCGCTGTTTGGTTCGCCACGGTTCATTTCCGCAAAGACCGGGAGCGCACTCCTGGTCCGGAACCAGCCCGAACGCAAAAACCAACATCACTTGGAAACCCAGTTCACTAAAACTAGGGTACTCGCTGTTTGGTTCGCCACGGCTCGTCTCCGCAAAGACCGGGAGCGCGCACTCTTGGTCCGGAACCAGCTCGGACGCAAAAACCAACATCACTTGGAAACCCAGTTCGCTAAAACTAGGGTACTCACTGTTTGGTTCGCCACGGCTCGTCTCCGCAAAGATCGGGAGCGCACTCCTGGTCCGGAACCAGCTCGGACGCAAAAACCAACATCACTTGGAAACCCAGTTCGCTAAAACTAGGGTACTCGCTATTTGGTTCGCCACGGCTCGTCTCCGCAAAGACCGGGAGCGCACTCGTGTTCCGAAACCAGCCCGGACGCAAAAACCAACATCACTTGGAAACCCAGTTCACTAAAACTAGGGTACTCGCTGTTTAGTTCACCGCAGTTTGCCCCCGCGAGGACCAGGTTCGACCAAACCTCGAGATGCCTTCCGAGAGTACTATCGACGGTGCAGAATCGAACATTACAGGCAGAGGCAGACAAGTGGAAAATGAGTGGACAACAAAAAGTTAATATCAATTCACGAAGTAGGGCCTCAAAGGGCCATTACAAAATGTGGCCTCAAAAGGCTGTTACATAAAAAGTTGGGTCTCCAAAGGGCCACTACAAAAAATTCAAAAAGAGAAGAGAGCAGAAGAGCTCAAGGCACTCCATGGCTACCACCCAGAGATGGGTCCGCCCCCGGAACCACAGGAATGGCGGCGGTGGCCGGCTCGTCATCGTCGAGTGCCGGTGGGTCAGGGAGAACCATTCCCGTCAAAGTCACAGCCGGGTTGTATTCCTTAACCTGCTCAAGGCAGTCAAAGAATCCAATCTTGTAGGACTCACTGGACAAACGGAAGAGTTCGTCCTCCTTTTTCTGAACGGCCGCTTCCTGCCTCTCCCGGGCTCTCTCCCTCTGAGCGTTGAGGGCTTCGGCTGCCTTCTCCTTCTGAGCGGCCATCGCTTCTCTGAGCCGCTTGTTCTCCTCGACCGTCTTTTTAACGGACCTCTGAAGCTCTTTTGCCTCCTGCATCAATTTTCCGCTCTCCTCCCGGACTTTGTTATCGCCTCAGAGAATTTCTTGCTTTTCTCTCGGAGGTCGTTATAGTACAATGAAATCTACAGGCCAGCAAGTGTTGTTAACACAAGAAAGCGACTCAAAAGAAAAAGGCAAACAAAAACTCATGAGCCACCTCACCTGGTAAAGTGAAGAGAATATGGCCTCATCGGCCGCAACTGGAGGTTCGTTAAGAACCCGGACCTTGTCCTTGCTGAGGAGAACTTCCGTAAGGAGCTCCGCAGCTACCCGGCTCTCTCCAAGGCCGGTGTCGTTTTTTTGAACGGCCCAGTTAGGCCGAAAAACGTTGTTTCCAGATCTTGCCGGGGGTGGACGGGCTCCGCTCGTTGTTCCACCTGGCTTTGAGGTCCCCGCCCCCCCGGCCATAGGGGCCGACCAACTTCACCGTGGTCTTACTTTTGGGAGCTGGCTCCTGCTGGGTCGGAGCCGGACTCGATATCTCGGCGGCTTTTCTTTTTTGGCCTTGCTGGGCCCTCCCGAATGCTCCTTGTCTCACCCTCTCTACCTTCGACTGTTGCTGCATCTCTGAAATCAACATGAACAAACAAACCAGTTAGCAACAACAAAATAGGAAAAGGAGTTCAAAAGCAGGACTAGCCACATATGTGCCGGAGTAGCGGTACTAAGGCCTAGCTCGACCAGAACCACTTCCCCATGGAACTCCGAACAATGGATGGGGCCCTCGCGTTCCAGCTCCTCACGGACTAAGGCGAACGTTCTCAGGTCCTCACCCTCAAGGACTGGCCTGCGGCTCATCGCAATTGTATCCGGGGTGTCCCACCTAAGAGGAACCGGCCATGGCTCAGTGGACTCCCTGTCCTCGACATAGAAAAACCTGTTCTTCCATAAATGTATGGAAGTCGGGATGCCGGTGATCATTTTCGCCTCCGGGCGTTGGCTAATATAAATCCAGCTCCCGTCCTTGTGCCTCTTCAAGTGCGCACAAGCACGGAACAGCGGCACAAACAAGCTTCTCTGAAGCCGGCCCTGGACGAGATATATGAAACCGGTCAGCGTCCTCCACGAGTTCGGCGCAACCTGAGCAGGAGCCAGCCCGTAGTATCGAAGGACCGCGGCGAAGAACGGGTTCAGAGGGAACCTGAGTCCGGCCCTCAACGACTCATCATATATGCAAACGTCGGCGCTTTCATTGCAGGCCCTATCTCCTTCTTTCGCCTCCCTCAACCCAAACCTTGGGGGAACACAGTATCTATCCCTAATGTCCACCATCATGGACTCATCAAGGTAGTTCTCTTCATGAAGAGCCCGTATGCTGTGTTGAGGATTGGCGTCCATCCGGGCCCCAGCTACGACCTCAACGGCCCAGCCAGGGAGAAGTGTTGTGGATGCCTCGGCGGCGTCACTACCAACACTTGCCTCTGCCCGGAGATAACTATCCGTGGGGAGAGGGGTGGCGTTCAAATCCAAAATCACCTTCTCGTCAATCTCCTCGTACTCGCTATCTACGATTTCCACACTAACATCAGGACTTGCCATATTTGGCCCTGGAGTCCTGACCGGCTTGTTTTGAGTCCTACTAGACGAACTAGACCCTGAGCTACTGGAAGACGACCCCCCTGAGCCGGACTCAGAACTAGAACTACTAGACATGGAAGCAGAAAAAGAAACGTATAAAAGGTGCACTCAAGAAGATTACCGGTCTGAACAGAGAAGCTCCTAATCCCCAGACAGACAACCTACGCGAGCCGGACAGACAGAGCAAAAAGCAAAGAGGAGAGCGAAAGTAAAAGTGAAATGTAAAAAAGGAAGGGTGAAAAACCTCTTCTTATAAGCAAAAGTGAGGCGGTTCGCATTTAATGAAGAGACACGCACTTCAAGGACTCTTGCAGGGTGCCGCGTGTCCTTCATTAATGACAGACACACTCTTCGAGACAAGGGCGTAAGCAAATATGCACGTATCTCCAAGGAGTTTGTATACGGGATAACTTTTGAAACGGTTGTATCCGTCAAAAATCAGTACGGCCCAAGCCGGACTGGATATGACGCGTCTCGCTACGCGACAAAAATCAGTACAGCCCAAGCCGGACTGGATATGACGCGTGTCACTACACGACAAAAATCAGTACGGCCCAAGCCGGACTGGATATGACGCGTTTCACTACACGACAAAAATTAGTACGGCCTAAGCCGGACTAGATATGACGCGTCTCGCTACACGACAAAAATTAGTACGGCCCAAGCCGGACTGGATATGACGCGTGTCACTACGCGACAAAAATCAGTACGGCCCAAGCCGGACTGGATATGACGCGTTTCACTACACGACAAAAATCAGTACGGCCCAAGCCGGACTAGATATGATGCGTCTCGCTACACGACAAAAATCAGTACGGCCCAAGCCGGACTGGATATGACGCGTTTCACTACGCGACAAAAATCAGTGCGGCCCAAGCCGGACTGGATATGACACGTTTCGCAAAGTGACAAAAATTAGTCCGGCCCAGGCCGGACTGACAAATTTCCGGACTGATAAATTTTCGGACTGATTCCCAGGCCAGACTGACAAATTTCTGGACTGATCCCCAGGCCGGACTGACAAATTTCCGGACTGATTCACAGGCCGGACTGACAAATTTTCGGACTGATTCACAGGCCGGACTGACAAATTTCCGGACTGATTCCCAGGCCAGACTGACAAATTTTCAGACTGATTCTCAGGCTGGACTGACAAATTTCCGGACTCACTCCACAGCCGGACAAACTCCCCCCAATCCGGAACGTAACTCACCACATTTCCCCAAATCACTACACTGACTTGGAGAACTGGGGGACAACTGATGGGGTATAAAAGCGACAACCAATTAGCTGTCGACACGTGGCCCAGGAGGGCCACCACAAGCTCAACTGCTGCACAGGGGTATTATGGTAATTACCTCAAAGTAGGTGAGCTCAAGCCTATAGCTGGCCGACACCTGTCCTGGGGTAATAACTCCCCAACTACCACATATTTCTCTCTCTTATAAAAGGGCTTCCAAAGCTCATAAAGAAGGGTAATAACTTCTCACCCACCACTCTTAAAACAAGCTCTGCACTCCTGCTCATACTGACTTGAGTGTCGAAGGGCCTGTCCGGAGTAACACTCTGGTTGGTCTTCTGACCTCGTTCGCTTCTTGCGCAGGATTCAGTTCGTAACTTCCCTCACTTTGGCTCCTCGGGTCCTCCAGCTCAGCTCTTACGTCACTGCCGTATCTGTTACCGATTTTAGGCCTAACACATACCTTTCAAGCCCCTTCAATTTCATGGCTCCACTTTCTATCTTCTCTCCATGTCATTGCCCGGACCCACTTCCATACTATTATCTTTTTGCTTTGTGATATTTTAGGACAAGGGCAGAAGTACACGCCCTTAAAAGCTAGCCTTCCACATCCATTGACTTTGGTCTTCGCTTTCATGTGGAACCCCAACAATCTCCCGCTCCACGCTGAAGCAATGTGGGAACTACTAGATCTTTCCCAAGGGATTTTCTCCATCCTCGAGGGTATACTAGGTTATCACACCTCGGCTCAAATACCACTTGTTAGGACCCGTGTAGAACTCGCCCTTAAACGCTAGTCGTTAAGGGGTGCCCAAGTCCTTAATTATAAGCCTTTCAACATCCATTCACTTTTCAGATGTGGGGTCTTCGCTTTCACTTGGAACCCCAACAATCTCCCACTCCACGGGGAAGCAACGTGGGAACTACTAGATCTTTCCCGAGGGATTTTCACCATCCTTGAGAGTACACTAGGTTATCACGCCTCGACTCTGATACCACTTGTCATGGCTAGCATAGAACTCTCCCTTAAAAGCTAGTCGATAAGGGGAGGATTATCAAGTCGATCCTTAATTTTAAGCCACTCCACATCCATTCACTTTTTCGTTGTGGGGGTCTTCACTTACACGTGGAACCCCAACAATCTCCCCCTCCATGCGGAAGCACTGCTAGATCTTTCCAGAGGGATTTTCTCCGTCCTCCAGAGCACAGCAGGTTACATGCCACGACTCTAATACCATTTGTTGGGAACTGGGTAGAACTTGCCCGTAAAAGCTAGCCGTTAAGGGGAGGGTGTCCAAGTCCTTATAAGACCATTCACAGTCTGATGTGGAATCTTTGTTCTCAAGTGGAACCCCCAACATGATATATTCATGAACTAATGGATTTTGGATTTTGGATTTTCCTTGGCTGGAGCCATTTAAGAGAGAGGAGAAGCTGGTCTCAAGTTGAGTTTTGGTCTCTCTGTTTTGGGATATAGATTTCGGTCTTTCTGGACTGTTTGTCTTGATATCACTTCATTAATGTACTGAAAAGCGCTCGATTTCGTCAGTACTATCCAACCAAATCCAATTCAATCGTTTAGTACTCATTCAATGAGTGAATTTTCAAGTTCAACCAACCTTTTTTCAAATAAAAAATATTATATAAAAAAGTAGATGAATAAGAATCATGATGAAGTGTTTCATTTGTCTATCATTATAGACAATCCATCTGTATTATCTATGGAATTCGAATGAACTCTATTTATGATTCATTATTTCTATCTTACTAGTTGCAAACCCGTGCGTTGCACAGGAAGAAAAAAAACAAAGAAGAGCAAGGTGGAGCTCCAATAATCTCCCCCTCCACGCGGAAGCAACATGGGAACTGCTAGATCTTTCCAAAGGGATTTTCTCCGTCCTCCAGAGTACAGCAGGTTACATGCCACAGCTCTGATACCATTTGTTGGGAACTAGGTAGAACTTGCCCTTAAAAGCTAGCCGTTAAGGGGAGGGTGCCCAAGTCCTTATAAGACCATTCACAGTCTGATGTGGAGTCTTTGCTTTCACGTGGAACCCCCAACATGATATATTCATGAACTAAAGGATTTTGGATTTTCCTTGGCTGGAGCCATTTAAGAGAGAGAGGGGAAGCTGGTCTCAAGTTGAGTTTTGGTCCCTCGGTTTTGGGATATAGATTTTGGTCTTTCTGGATTGTTTGTCTTGATATCACTTCACTAATGTACTGAGAAGAGCTCGATTTCATCGGTACTATCCAACCGAATCCAATTCAATCGTTTAGTACTCATTCAATGAGTGAATTTTCAAGTTCAACCAACCCTTTTTCAAATGAAAAATATCATATAAAAAAGTAGATGAATAAGAATCATGATGAAGTGTTTCATTTGTCTATCATTATAGACAATTCCATCCGTATTATCTATGGAATTCGAACTTGAACTCTATTTATGATTCATTATTTCTATGGCAGTTGTTCCTTATTTCAGCATATTGAAATAAGGAGAGAGAGAGAGATCTTCCCTAGAAATCACAGATGAGGCAAAAAGGAATAATTTTTCTTTAATAATTATCTAAAAGAAAGTGGGTTGGTAGGAAAAGGAGAATCCGTTTTGTTAAAAAACTAAAAAGAGAATGTTTATCATCACACGTACTGATCAAGAAAACATAGAAGAGGGCTTGAATCCACACAAACACCAAAAACACTGGAAAAAATGATCAAATAGTTGGTTAATACCACTTTCATCTTTATTTTCTGTGAAACAACCAATTACTCTAAAAGCTTAAGCCATTGGAGATAGCGTTATTTAATCTTTTATATTTCAACACTCCCCCTCATGTGCGACCCTCGTTTAGGGTTGGCCTACATGTGGCCACTCTTTCGAGTCGGCCATTAAATGTGAATTTTTAATATCAAGGAGTTTTGAACTTAGGACCTTGCTCTGATACCATGTGAAACAAGGAATTACTCCAAGAGCTTAAGCTTTCAGAGTAGTTGGTTGGATTCCTGTTTTGGAAGTTTTTCCAACAAGAAAAGAGATAATTCGGTGTCAATATTGGTGTCAATGGAGAGAAAGACAATTGACCTGAATTAGGCAAGAATAAAATACCTTACTTCATGATCAAGGTATAGTGACCTGCTAATACTTAAATCAAATGAGAAAAAACTTATACCAACTTAAACAAGTACTACAACAAAAGAAAGATCCCAACCAACATAGTACCCTGGTAATCCGTTTCAAACCAACTCTTCTGAAATTTTCTTTGCCTTCACCATCAAAATTCGAAACCGTAAAAAGTCAATAATTGGTTCTTTAAAAAAGAGAAACTGTAAAAAGCTTTTGTTTTTGCCTTAAGACAACCACTAAAATGATAAATAATAAAAATAAAAAACACTTGTTTAAGGATTGAATTTTCAAATAAATGCCGTCGTCACAAAAACCAAAACCGTCATTGGCAACTGAGAGCAACCTGTGAAGGACGGAATATCTCCGTCCAGCCGATATGGCATTGGTGAGGTTGAGGCAGACAAAAAGTGGTCTACCCGCCAAAATATTGATCCAAAGTCTATGTTGTAGTAAACCTGATGCGTGTGGTTTACGGGTGATTGGGCACATCCATAGGGATTAGTCACGCCCTAAAATTGGGTGGGGAGACCCCATGTCGACAACAACAACAACAACAAAAAAACAGTCTGTTAAATTTTGGACCTGTCTGTAAGCAGCCAGTGGACCACCCTTCGCTAGAGGGATTGACCTACCACCCTTTGCCCGAGGGATTGACCTACGATGTTGTATTGATTTTGGTAATAATTGGTCGCATCCATTTGTCGGATATGATCGATATTATTGCAAAAAATTTACTTCTTATAAAGTGGTATTGTTGGGACACGGGTAGAACTCACCTTCAAAAGCTAGCCGTTAAGGGGAGGGTGCCACAGCCCTTTTAAGCCCATCCACATCTCTTTATCTTTCCGATGGGGGATCTTTGTTTTCACATGGAACCCCCAACAATCTCCCCATCCACGCAACATGGACAATCTCACCTCTCCACGCGGCAAGAATGCGGGGACTACGAGATCTTCCCCGAGGGATTTTTCGATCCTCGAAGGCACACCGGGGTTACCGAGATCTTCCCTAAGCGACACATCAGGATTGCCACACCCCCAGAGGGCACCCATTCCCTTATTACCCATCCACATCTACCCATTTTTTCCGATGTGGGATAATTTGCTTTTGCATGGAAGCCCAACAATCTCCCCCTGCACACAAAAGCAACACGGACAATCTCACCCCCTCCACACGTACGCAACGTGAGAACCACGAGATAACTACACCGGGTATTCTGAGATCTTCCTCATAGGACATTTCTGCCCTCATGGGCAAACCGGGGTTGCCCTGAGCTCTGATACCATTGTAGGGAATTTAACCGTATAGAACTCACTCGATGTGAATGGGTTATAAGGGAATGGGCACCCATTCTCTAACGGCTAGCTTTTAGGAGTGAGTTCTACCCGGTCAAATTCCCTACAGGTAAGTTGGTCATTTTGTTGAAAACCACTATCAGCTGGGTCATCTTGTAAAAGTGCTCCAATCACCTGTCTCCTATTTCTAATGTAAACAGTTTCTGTTTTCCTCCCAGCTCTAATATTTATATGAATTTTTTTACTACTAAAATTTTAAAAGATGTTAAAATAACGTGTCAAAATCGCTCCTGAAAAGCAAGAAAAAAACCCAGTTTGAAATAAAATATTACCGTTTAGAAAATCCTGTTTTCTACTCTAGCAATACATTCATGTCACATTTTACTATTACTAATGCAACAAACACGGGTAGAGAGAGAGAGAGTTACATTCCATACTCTAATCTCTGTACTAACATTAGACAGTGTAGAGAGAGAGAGAGAGAGAGAGAGAGAGAGAGTTACATTCCATACTCTAATCTCTGTACTAACATTAGACATTACATACAACATTTTTATAAATATTTTGGTAGGAAGCAAATAGTAGGGCTTCCAGGAATTGAGACAAGTTGCTCTCTGCTGGCATTAGTCTCCTCAATAGTTGCTGCCACCACCATTCAGTATCTCATTTCATAACTTATCATCGAGAAAAGTGGACAGCAAAAGCTCCTGTACAAAGTTGCACCTTTGAGCCCTCTCCTTCCTGTCCTTTTCAGATAGAGATGGTCCGGCACTGGAAAGAGAGAGAGTCTAGTCAGATCCCAAACATAATTGCCAATGCCATGTTGTTGTGTATGGAAATGAAATATAACAAATCAGATGTACATAGATGCAGCAAGCCAGGAAAACACATTGCTTTAGAGACTCCACAAGAGACTCCACAAACACATTGATAAAAAGAGATCAATAGTTTCTGCAATTAAACAGTATGGGCCTTTTATGTGTTGGATAATACTGATATATCTGCAGAATAAGGGGAATCTGGTAGGAAATGAAATTTAAGTCCAGCAGTCTCATCATAATATCTAGCTCGATTGTGCTGACAAAACCCTAAAATAAATTCACAACCTGATAACCCCTCTAGACTAGTTTGCACATTTTTATCTTTTACCTTCAAGAAACAACAAGGAATATTTTATATCCCGACTCCATTCAAAAAAATATATATATTATAGCTCGATTATTCAGGGAGCCAGAGCAAGGGAGATTAATCCAAAGACTTGATCCTGGTGTGAATGGGACCCAGCAAGATCCAGCTTGGTAGAGGACCCATGCCCTTTCAAAATGGAATTTGCATTACTAGAAATATTGGGATTTGACAAGGTGGTGAAAGAATGGAGGCATGAGATAAAAATTTAAAGGGTAGAAAGGTTTCACCTTTTGCAAAAAGCTAAAAGAAGTTAAAATTAAGAATGAAGGCATGGAAAGAAATCTTTTGATGACTAACAATAAGAGGAGGAAATTTTGAACAAAATTACATACCCTTATCAAATGGAGCAAGGATCACAGATTGAGAAGGCCTTGGAGGTGAAACGAAGAAACGTCGAGAATATCAGTGACAAACTTCAAAAGCAACTTGGTTAAAGGAAGGCAATAAAATGTGGCAAACGACAAAATGTGAGAAAAGAATCATTGCTATTAATTGCCTTGTCCACGTGGAAGAGATCATTGAAGATAAAGAGGGCATAAAGAATTTACTTATTAAACGTTCTCAAAGATGAAGTGTTAGAATTTAAAGAAATTAATCAAGAAAAGAGACTATGTTTGAAAAGAAGTTTTGATGATAAGGAAGTTAGAAAGACAATTTCTAGTATGAAGAGAGTTAAGGCAACCAGAACAGATGAGTTACCAATGGCATTTAAAAAAAAAAAATTGGTGTAGGGCATTAGCCTTGACTTAATGGAATTGTTAAACGAATTTTATGAGAGGCCACTTGGGAAAAGAATACCAGTTTCATTATCTTAATTGCTAAGCAAGGACAAATTAAGTTGAAAGATTATAGACAAATTAGCTTGGTGCACAGTGCTTATAAAATGTTGGCGTAGGTATTAGCTCGAACGCTAAAACAGGTCATGCAAGAGTTTATTTTCCCATTCCAAGTTGTGGAAGGCAAACAAATCTTAGATGTCATCATTTTAAATGAATGTCAAGACTCAAGGAAATTGAAGGCAAACCGAGAGTTATGCGTAAAATTGACAAGGAGAAAGCTTATGACCATGTGGAGTAAGAATTTGTAGACTTTGTGAAAAAATGATGGGTCTTGGCGGGGAAGACAAGGAATAAGGTGAAGGCATGCTTATGATCGGCTCACTTCTCAATCACTCATTGAGTCCCTGGCAGGTTTCTTTGGAAATTTTAGGAGAATCGTCAAGGTGACCCATTATAACCATTTTTTATTTATAATGGTGGTGGAGGCTCTTAGTCTTTTGAGTAAAAGAGCGTAAGAGTGGAATTTAGTCGGAGGTTTCAAAGCTAGTAGGCTCTCCCCTACAAGTTCACACCACTAATTTGCGGACGATGAACTCATTTTTGAATAACAATGAAAAGTATAAAGCCTAAAAAGAGTTTTTAGGGAGTTTGATGTGGTACGAGGATTGAAAATTAATTTTGAGAAAAGTATGCCATCGGGAGTCCATTTGCAAGACGAAGAGATCCAAGCTCTTGCTAACATCATGGGATGTAGAAAACAAGAGCTGCTCATTACCTACCTTGGGCTTTCATTAGATGTAGAGACACAGATTACTTTTGGGATCCGGTAATTGAATGATTCGAAAAGAAGCTATTTCTTGGAAGAAATATCTCTCTTTGAGTGAGAAGAATCTCTCTTATAAAAGCACCATTGGGGAAGTCTCAGTCTATTTCATGCTTTGGTGCAAACCCAAGGGTTCGTGGGTCATTCAGGAGAACATTTTGGAGCTTAATGGTTAATCTTCACATAAAACAGCACAATCAGTCCCGATATCAGATTAAATGTTTGAAACTTCATCAATTCGCCTTTAAGGTTTTACTTCAGAGTTGGCATTTAAAGAAATTTCATCAATGCTCCTAAATCATTCCAAGAATGAAATTTTCCAGAACAATCCACACCAAATGATAGCAATAGAGGTAAATGAGGGCAGCAAAAAATGTGGTCCGGATAAAATCTGAATGTAAAGAAAGGAGAAATCTAAGGCCCAAATAACCACCAATCTAGAGAAATATGCTCAAGGATAAGGTATATGCAAAAAATATAAGTCAAAAGGGTATCAGTAACTCAATAGGATATAATATGGCTACTGTGGTAGGAAGGATCTCACCCAAATGAGTCAGCACATCGACCTCAAATCGCGTATACCAGGACCCAACAAGGATGGTAGAGAAGCCGGGAAGGTTCGAACAGTCCAAAGCAGAGGCAATCAGCAATATAGCGAGGCCTGAGTAAAAATATAGTGGTAAACTTAGCGTACGCACCCCGGAGCAGCAAGGTAATCCCACAGAAAAGGGAAAATCTACAAGGTATAGTGGAGAGTCAAGAAACATGAGGAAGAGATGAGAAAATGGGATTGTATACGATGGCAATCCCTACTGTCAAACAGTCCTAAGGACTTCCTAAGGACTCACAATCAACATGCGTGGGTGAAAACGAGAAGGGAATTGGAAGAAGGAGAAAGAGAGAAAAATAAAAGGGAGAGGAGATGAAGGAAAGAGGGGAGAATAGGGCTGAAGCAAACGTGGATTGCCAACAGCCGTACGATTTGGATAAGGAGTCAAACCGTGAAGAATATGGAAGAGGAAAAGAAGGAAGAGAGAAAAGAGAAGGGGGAAAGGAAAGAGAAGGGAAAAGGAAGGAGAAGAAAAGAGGGGAGAGAGGGAAACAAGAGGGAAGAAGTAGAGATGGGAGGAAAGAAAAAGAAGAAGAAAGCAAGAGAGAAGAAGAAAAGGAAGGGGAGGAGAAAGAGGAAGAAAGACGAGGAGAAGAGGGAAGAATATGAGGAAGGGAGAAGAAATGGGAAAACTCACCTTGAGGCCAAAGAGGGAGGAGAGAATCTCCTTGTGTGGCTAGGTGGAAATTTTCTCCAATTCATGGAAGTCGTGGGAAGGGGGGTTGCACGACAAAAGCAAAACTAGCCTAAATAACCAAAATAGAAATAATCAAAATAGAAAGTATCTAAAAATAGCATGCGAACATAGATGGATCACATCGTGCCTTTATTCAAAATACCATCCAAGTAGCAAGTAAAATGGAAAGGCTACAATGTGATTTCCTTCACGAAGGAGGAAAATCAAAGAAAAGAACCAAGCACCACATGAAATGGAAGAAAGTGTCCAAATCAAAGAAATAATGTGGGATAAATATGTTTATAGAGGTATCAGGGATAAATATGGAAGAGGGGAATAGCGGTCCATTTCTGGTTCAAGGTCCCATTATACATTTAGAGTCCGATTTAGGGTGGGAAGAGAAGAAACTTCATCTCTTAGATTCATTACCTTTGAACCAACCTATATGAAAGCCCTAAGTTTAAGACCTCCTCCACATGAATTTTTGTGCAAGTAAAGAAAACATATTACGAAAATACCACACAAACTATTTTAAAAATTCATTAAAAAAACAAGTTATTTAAAAAACACTAACAAATCTGCCCCTATGTGCAGTCATTAACAAAATAAACCTCTTCTAGACACAAAATCATATCAAATGTGGCCTGGCTCACACCAATTGACCCATAGATAGTTGACTTGATGATGATCTTCCTAGCTAGATTTTGGGACCGTGCACAAAAAAGCCCCCTTTTTGTTCTTGCCTTGATCTTTATTCTTTTTCTTTGATTTATTAGCCACAGAGGATATTGCACTTGCATCACTCCACCTCAAGCTGAAATGGTCCTTTCAACATGATGCTGGTCTGAGTTGACAAGTTGATCTTCAGTAGATAAATGCAAAGGAAGCACTTCATCATTCTCAACTTTCTCACGAATGAACTAGTAGTCAATCTCAAAGTGTAATCAAGACAGGAATCTAAGACATCTTGTGTGTGCGCGCGCACATGTGTGATTGTATCCAATGGACCCAGATGGTCTGATGGATCCAAAGGGTTCAAACTTAATTGGGCCTAAACTAATCGTTCAAAAAAAATTATTAGACAAGACTTGGGCACAGTGATTGGATCTACCGGATCAGATTTGCATCCACATCCTAAGGCCCTAAATCGTGTCAGATTGGACCCAAACATTTCAACAGAAATCTTCGGAGCGACCTCTATTTGATTCGAGTCTGCTAATGTACGAAAACTCCCTTGATATTGTAAATAAAAAAGTATTTATGAAGTCTATTTCCATCATATAAAATCCAGAATCAAAACTATTTTCCCTCCTTTCGAACAAACTAAGGGCCTGTTTGGTTTGCAGGAAAGGCAAAGCCTTTTCTTTTTCTTTCCTTTCAAGAGAAATCATTTTCGTTGTTTGGAACAACAAAGCCGACATGGAAAGCTTTTTCCTCGAAAGGTATTCATCTCATTTGGATGCATGGAAAAGTAGCTTCATTCCACTAGTTTCATGAGAAAATTCATGAAGACCCATAAATTCTTCTGCTTCTTTTCCAATTTTTATGTTTGCTGCTATGGAGTATCCAAGTATACAAATTCGTGGTGTTCTGAACAGCACCCAATTAAACCCCGTTTCAAAAAAATCCAGTAGCTTCATTAGAAAATTGATGAAGACCCTCAATTTCTTATAATTCTTTTCTAATTTCTATGTTTGCTAGTATTTGGATATTTGGAGTGGAGTAACTATTTGTGTTATGAACAGAACCCAATTTCTTTAAGCCATTACCTAATTATTAAAGAAATAGAATAACATCAAAGCATCCCCTAAATTTCTATTTGTAACAATTTCTTTGTTTGTTGCTCACACTTCAATTTATTAATGCTAATTAACAAAACCCATTTTCTAGTCCACCAATTGTATCAGACCCAAAAAACAGGGTGGAGGAACAACCAATAAGATCGAAAAAAACTACTTTCTTTTTCTCACAGTTTCTTTGTTTTACTGTAAAAATTTTCTCATGGCAACTCTGTTTCTCTAAAAATTTTGTCTACTGAATGCCAAAACGCTTTGTGGGGACTTGCCGACTTGTATGTCAGGCCCAAGAGTGCTATAAGCCATTTAAATGCTTCATCATAAAGAGTTCGAAAACTAGAGGTTTGTTGTCATGAATGTTGGGTCCCTTCAAGAAGCAAAAGAAGAAGAGGCTGAAGTTGAAAACCTGTGTGAAAATCACAGAGTCAGGGCTGACGTCTTGAGCTCTAAGCCCTGACCTTGATAGCTTCTTCTGTGAACTCTCACTAGGGTTAGGGTTTTCAGAGAATGCTTCAGGAACTCTATGCCCTAACATAGCATTTTATGACAACCCTAACCTGAGAGAGAGAGAGAGAGAGAGAGAGAGAGAGAGAGCTCTGCATAGAGATAAAATTGATGGGAAGGGGAGGACGGAGGGAGAGGGGAACTTCCAACACGTTTTGGAGAAGTCGACTTTGTTGGAGATTTTGTAGCCCGATAATTCTTTCCACCGTGGAAAGGAAAGCCACATCCTACCTTTTTAGCTGGGAAGATTTTTGGGCAAATGGGGATCTTCTCTTTTCAAGATGGAAACACACATCCATCTTCTATTTCCTTTCCTTCTAGAACCAAACAAAGGAAAGCGATGAAATCTTGGAAAAGGGTTTCCTTTCCATCTCTTTCCACCCCTTTCTTGCAAACCAAACAAGCCCTAAGTGTCAAGTTGATCCCCTCTCATGTTTCTTTCTACCATCTTGGTTCTTCCGCTAACCCTAAGCCCTAACCAATTAGGCATTAACTTAACCATAGAGGTTAGATGCTTCTATGCAGTTCAATTTAATTCCTTTGTTTACCAACATTATTCTATTTATTTAGAAGTTTAGATTACCAACAGATAAAGGACTGATTCAACTAAATAATCTGCAGAGACACACATTAACAGTGGACAGCGCATTTTAATGGTCTGATGGGTCCAAAGGGATCGAACTCAATTGTGTAGTACTTGGGAATAGTGATTGGATCTGTCAGATCTGATTTGGATCCATATCCTAAGGTCCTAAATCGTGTCAGGTTGGGTCGTTGGACCCAAACATTTCAACAGAATTTGTTGGAGCATCCTAGATTCAATTGGAGTCGGCTAATGAACGAAAACTCCATTCATAATGTAAATGGAAGAGTATCTATGAAGGCTATTTGCATCATATAAAATTCATAATCAAAACTATTTTCCCTTCTTTGGAACAAACGAGTGTCAAGAGGATCCCCTCTCTCGTTTCTTTCTTCCCTCTTGGCTCTTCACCTAACCCTAAGCCCTAACCAATTAGGCATTAACTCAGCCCTAGACGCGAGATGCATCTATGCAGTCCAATTTAATTCCTTTGTTTACAAACATTATTTTACTTATTTAGTCCCCAGATCCAACAATGGCAGGAGCCTCGTGCACTGGGCGCCCTTTTTAGAAGTTTATATTAGCCGCAGATAAGGGACTGATTCGACTAAATAAACCACATGGACACACACTAATAGTGAACAGCACATTTTAATTAATTTATTTTTTTAATTCTAACTGTGTACAACATAGGTAGTACCCATGACACTCTGATGGGCAGTCCAATTCAAATGATTTTGGCAAGAAGAATGGGTGAGGGGGCCACGTATGAGATTCCCTATTTATGAGGTATTTAAGTCCTTTTCTCTAGTGATGGGGGTATATATGTCCTTTTCCCTATTGATGGGGTATTGGGTCTTTTACCTTTTAATTCACATAAATCATTTTAAGTGAATCAAGAGGGCTCACCTAAACTTTGAGACCAAGAGGGGAAAGAAGCAATTCGTGGGTTTTTTTAGAGTCCTTGTTCTTTTTAGAAATTTCTTTTTAAAAGTCCACATTTTAGTTGAAGTTATTTGGTTATCAAGAGTCCTAGTTAGTTCTTTTGTCCAGGTTTCAACATGTAGTTGAAGTGGACTCCTAGAAACCCACAACCACATGTTCATAGGATGAGTTTGAGATCATACCTAGTACGAATAAGAGACTTCCACGCAGGGTGAATCATTTCTAGGTCATCGGCCACATGGAGATGATGGATAATAATTATACTTAGTGTGTTACTTAGAGTGAGATTACTTTACCAATGATTACTTAACCACCAACATTTTTGGAAGGGAATATGGTGTTGTGACATGCAAAAATGGTCCAAATAGTGGACTAAAGCTCATGTATCTCTCTAATTGACGAGGCTTATTTTCGTTTTTATGTCAATGTAAAGTCCTAACTATATCCTGGCGCGAGTTAGATGAAAATGTGGAAAGCTTTGAATGTGCCATGGACCGTGTTGGAGTGATGTCAACGACACTAGAAAAGGAAAATGTGAGACAATATTTCTAGGACAAGAAGACTTTCGGAATTTGTTAGTAGGCTAAAGTTGCTTGATCTTCCAATGGGTTAAGCAGTCTTCATATGTTTGGTTCCAAACCTGATTTTTTTTCTACCAAATTGTTTGTCATGAATCTAAATTTTAACCCTTTTTGTGATTTCTAAATGAACACTTCTCACTTCTCAACATATCAAACTTTTTTGTGCTTTTTCTCTACCGAATTGTTTGTCATGAATCTGAATTTCAACCCTTTTGTGCTTATGAAGTCTTCTCACTTCTCAACATATCAAGCATGTGGATTTTTTCGGTAGGCAAAAGTTGCTTAATCTTCCAATGGGTCAAGTGCTCTTGATATCTTTGGTTCCCAACCTGATTATTTTTCTACCGCATTGTCTTTCATGAATCTGAGTTTCAACCCTTGTTGCAGTTTGAAATTCTAATAAAGTCTTCTCACTTCCCAATGTATTAAACATGAAAATATATAATACTATTGCGAGTAACACATGCTAGTCCAAGTTATCAGTTTTCATACATCAACCAGAAAACACTTCCATCCCACATGTTAAGCAGTTAATTGACATACTAAAGTGTGTTAGAAATCAGATGAACTCACTCAAGACAAGAACTATCCACAATATCCCACAATAATGCTTAGTATTATATTCATTCATATCAGAAATATCATAAAAGGAAATAATATGGAAGCAGATAGGTGAAGACTGTCGGTATTTCATACCTTACTATCACTTTCTCATCCAAACTTTTCTTCACTGAGCTACCTTCATCCAAAGAATGAGGTTGTGCACCTTTTGAAGCATCGGCCACAGGTAAATTGTAAATAAATGATGACAATAGTGGATCAGGTGCTGTATTGGAGGAAGCAAAAGAGGACCCCTTGAGGAGTGATTGTAGATGACCTTCCCTCAGCTCCTTTCTCAGTAAAGAAAGTGTTGAATGAGACCCAACAGAACCTTTACGGAATCTCCTCCTTCGTTGCATGTAAATTCTTGTTAAGGAATTCAAAGCATGGCCCAAAATTCTTAATATGGTCACATCAAATAAATGAAGGATGAAAAATATTATAGCAGTCATACAGGCTAAACTACTAGTTCATCAGTTAATTATTAGAGACGGATCTGGATCCCTGCAGACATGAATTTCCAGAAATATCATCTGTGATATGGAGTGCATGACATCCAAGTTCTAATAACCGCAAAAAAATTGCGTTGGCACATAATGAGTCAGAATTAAAAGACATGCATATCAAATTTTAACCACAACCCATTAAAGTGAAAAGGATATCTTAAAGAAGTATCCATGCTGCATAGTTATGTGCCCAACCAAGTCCATTCCCACCTTAGTTGCACAAACAGGACATACCTGCAAATGAAACGAATCCTGATTATTAGAATAAAGTATCCATAGGATGTTTTAAGCTGAATATAAAGTATCCATAGGATGTTTTAAGCTGAATAGTAAGTATACCCTAACAATATTAACAAGTTCAAGGTGGCTAATGTAAGAGCATCTAAAACAGAATTTTATATCTTTGCATCAGAAGCAGCCCATCGAAGAGCAGTACTACTTTAGCGTTTTTAAAATCTCAAAGTATAACATCTCCCCATCAGGCAGGAATAGTTCATTTTAAGGATGATTCGGGCACTTGGAAGTAAGGAAATTACCCATGTCCAACTCCTTCTACTCTTAACAGATGTTCAAAACTCATTATCATCTGAGAGTTCAGGCCAAGTCAACTAAGGCTCTGCTTGGTCGCATAAAAGCCTCGATAGCTTAGGGGTTTTGCTTGGCATTTGGGTATCATGTCAGCAAAACCCTTGTTTGGTTGCCAATATAGCATTGATATCCTTGGAGACTCAAGGATGTCTCCCGGTTAATCATTGCATGTCTGCCGATGTGTCACCCTTGTCCCCCTCTATGAAATCCATGCCAAAATCCAAAAAAAGGGGGAATTTTGCTTGGATTTCTTGGGAATGATACTTTTTCTCTCTCTCTTCTCTCTCTATATTGTTAATGAGACCCCATACCACTACTCTACGAGGTTGACAACCAAACACTACTTACCACTATTCTGCGAGGTATGGTCCAAATAAATCCACTAAGGGTTTGGCAGGGGTTCCAAATTCCAAGCAAAGCCCTACCCTGCAGAATCTAGACTGAGATGATGTTGAAGTAGATTAATAACACTAACTCTTAAAGCTTAAGCTTTTGGAGTAATTGGTTGTTTCACATGGTATCAGAGTTATTGCCTCACGGCAGGTCATGGGTTCAAAACAAGGTTACCTGGAACGCGGTTTGTTCTGGTACGCAGTACGGGAACGGGTACGGGGTACGATGAGGGTATACATATATATATATAATTTCATATATTTTTACAAGAATGTCATTCCGTAGTACACACTACACACATTTAATACACAAAGTATAAAAACCTCGTGTATGTCATACATATTTTTTCAAAAAGAAAGTTCCCGTTGGAATATATGAATATCCTTCCATAGTCCATACTACATCCATTTAATAAAAAATAAAAAAACCTCATGTATTCCCTACATAGTTTTTTTTCAAAATAAAGCTCTAATTCCAATTCAACCCAAAATATATAAAATTTGTAGCTCTCTCCATCTCTCTCTCTCTCCCGTGGGTCGCTGCGGTTCGTCATTTTTGGCGTCCGGGTCGTTAGTGAACCACGTTTCGGATCATGCGACCCCGGATCGCGGATCGGAGGGCGGATGGTGAATCCGGTAATTATGGTTCAAAACCCAACAACTCCTCGATATTAAAAAAATCCACATGTACGGCCTACCCAAAAAAGAGGGCACACGTAGACCTGGCAAACGGGTGGGTCGGGCCGGGTCAACCCGCGGGTGATGCGGGTGCGGGTCCACGGGTCGAGTGAGGAAATGACCCGCATTTTTGCGGGTCAGAATTTAGGTGACCCGCGCGGCCCGCGGGTGGGCCGGGTCAACCCGCGGGTCACCCGCAAATATATGGGATTGTAATAATTATCCGATTTGACCGCATCTGTTTTTTTCCGTAATTGTCATAACCTTTTATATTTTATTTGTATTTTTTTCGTAATTTTAGAACTTTATAAACATTTCTAGGTAATTTTTCATTTAAAACTTTATAATTTAGCTATTTTACTTGTCTGGGTGTAATGATTACTTCTTCTTTTTTTTATTTGCTAGCAACATTTGCCATGTGCGCATCGTTGCACGACGATGGCCACATGCCGAGAAGTTGCCATAGGAGAAGTTTGGTAGCAAATTCTTGTAAAATAAAAAACCGAAGGAAATGTTATCCACAATACTGTTTTCTTATAAGGGCACTCTCACTTTATTAAAAGTATGGTATGGCCCACACCATAGGATGATCCAAACCGTCCATTAGATGGGCCATAGCCTAAATAGGTTATGCTCCAAAAATTATTTTCATAGGATGATCCTAACCCTCCAATCTGAATGTTAGAGGGTTGATCCTAACCCTCTATAGATCGGAGGGTTAGAATCAACCAAATGGAAATAATTTTGGGGCATAACCTATTTAGGCTATGGCCCATCTAATGGAAGGTTTGGATAATCCTATGGTGCGGGCCATACCGTACTTTTTATAAAGTGAGGAGTTCCCTCGGAAAAAACAGTAGTGTTGATAACATTCTGAAGAAAAATTAAAAAATACGTAAAAATGTGGGTGCCCGCGGGTTGACCCGACCCAACCCGTGTTTTTGCGGGTTGGGTCACCCGCGGGTTAGTTTTTCACAGGTCACTAAAACTTAGACCCGTGCCCACAAATTTGCGGGTGGGTCGGGTCGACCCGCGGGCACGGGTCGCTTTTGCCAGGTCTAGGCACACGCATGAGAAAAAGTGGTGACATATAAATGATCAAAATAACACCAACTCTTAAAGCTTATACCCTGTTCATTTAAGATTATAACAGCCGATTATGAGTCCAAAACCAATTATTGGACTCGAAATTAAGGGCCCCTTTGGATGCCGAGAAGACTTTGATTTGGATTTCAAACATTTGCAGCCCTTTTTACATTGTGATTTGGATCCGGATCAAATCCTTGAATTTCCAAATCAGCGACTGACAGTGAAAAAAAATCAGATTTCCAAATATGCTGTGGAAATAAGAAATTGGAAATCCACAGATGTGGCAGTTTCCTTCACGCTCTTTGCTCCTCAAACTCTCCCCTCTGGTAGGAAGTACCCCCTTCCCTCTGTCTCCCTCAACATGAGCTGGCGGATCTATTCATTTTGTATTCAAAACTCAATTCCAAATCCAAATACGAAATATGAGGTATCCAAACAGGCCCTAAACGTAATTCTGAGTTCAATAATTGGTTTTGGACTCACAATCAGTTGTCATAATCTTAAACAAGCAGTGCCTTAAGCTTTTGAAGTAATTGATTGTTCCACAGAGATCAAACTTCAGACTTGGGTGAGTTAATGATCAATTTCTCTTTGACTCCACCAATTCAAACTTGGAAATCAAAAGACAAAATCCAAGTTTTTGGACACACTCAAGTACATATCAATTTTCACCTTCTCCATTATCTTCTTTGTTTGTTTTGGAATGGCAATTCTCCCTATTATATTTAACATAACCTACTATGAAAAAAGAAAAAGAAAAAAGGACCATTCAATAAAAAAAGGAATTTTGAACAAAGAAATTAGAAAGAACTACCCCGTTTCTAGCCTCGATTGGGTGCTCTTCATCGATATGGCAACACAAACCCACAATATCAAAATCTTCCGAACAGAAAGGGCAAGGAAATTCAGAGCGAGAATCATCCTCACCGTCGATCTCTTCGAATCCAAGGTACAAATCTGCATCCATCATCATAAATAAAACAAAAAGGAAAATTCAATTCGGACTCAAATAACTAAGAAAATACCTATCAAAGATCGAGATCGAGATCAAGAGAGAGATTATAAAATTACCGGGACGATTTTGGAATTGAGATTGGCGTTTTGATGAGGTCGATAAACGAGCGATTAACGAATCAGACTCCATGAATTCTCAGAGAAAATTTTCCGCGATCTCTTCAAACCCTAATTTTGGGTTTTAGAGCGTGGGAAGAAACCCTAAAAACCAAAAAAGAGGGGAAATTTGGGGAAAAGAAAGCCTGCCAACGTTTACTTCTCTGAAAGTGCCCTAAAAAGCCCGAGAGAGAGAGAGAGAGACAGAGAGAGAGTCCTTTTTACAGGAATATTTTGTCTTTTGCGTCCTCTTAGAAGGCCAACTTGTCAACAACCGTGTTTTCATTTCGTAAGAGGAAAAGGATGCTACGCTGAGTGCCCAATCACATGGGTCCCACATTTTTTTGAGATGATCCAAAGCATTCATTTGCAAGGCTCTATCATAGTAAGGCGTGTACCAAAAATCAGCTCCATTGAATCATCCTAACCCCTCCAAAGTGGAAGGAAAAAATGAGCAGATTTGTGGACAAACAGTGTCTGTCCATTTTGACATTCACAAATGGATGGGTTAGGATGATCCTATGGAGCTTATTTTTGGTACACACCCCATCTATATAAGGGCCTTTCAAATGGATGCTTTGGATCATCCTAAAAATGTGGGCCCACATGTGATTCGGCACTCTTACGTACCATAAGGTTGGTACACTGGAGCGTACAATCCTTTTCCTCTTTTGTAAAGCCAAGACACTATCGAATCCTAGATTTATGTGGACTCTAATTTTTGAGGTTACTTTTTTGTTTTCCCAATAAGATGCAAATATAACACTCTGGTATACTTAAGGGTAAAGGCCTGCTTGGATTGCAAATTTGCAAGAAAAAACAATCCTATAAATTTTTTTCCTTGGGTAAACTTTTACCTTTTGGGGACATTTGTGTACCTTGAACTTATTTTCATGGTAAATTGGTGTCTCCGAGTGGAAATGAGGGTGAAGTAGCTAAAAAGCAAGAAACAAAAAACAGGAAACTAGTGTCTTTTGTGATGAGAAGGGACAAAAAATGCTACTCAAAATCGGATCTACCTGTTCTGGATTTTTTACCACTTCTCATTGCCGAAGACAGTAATTTCTTGTTTTTTGTTTCCTGATTTTTAGCTATTTAGCTATTTCACTCTCATCTCCGCTTGGAGACACCAATTTATCATGAAAAAAAAAAAAATCTTAGCAGTCAGACATGGCCTTGGGGCATGTCTAGCAATCATGAACTCAACTCAACTCAACTCAACTCAACCCAACTCAACAAAGCCTCTGTCCCAAACTAGTTGGGGTCAGCTCTAGCAATCACGAAAAAAAAAGAGATAGCTTACACCTTTATACTAGGCATGACATGTTCCCTTAGGGATGGGACCACGACCATGTGGGTCACTTCACCATGTTCTACACAATCAACGGTCTTGATTTTATATTCTACAATCCAAAAAATTGGCTTTTACCATTGATTATGGAAGTCACTTTCGGCTAGGACCCTAAGGGGCCGTTTGTATACGCGAATTTTAGAATCTTCGATCTCCTCAAAATCATGGATGGGAGACGAGAGAAGAGGGAGACAGTCCGTCGTTTTCTGATCTCTCACTCTTCTTTTCTTTGAGAGAGAGAGAGTAGGAGATCATCCTGTGTTTCCAGGTTTTAGAAATCTCAAGATGGGGGAGAGATTTCTAAAACATAGATCTCTTACTTAAAATCTAGGATAATGGATTCTAAAATCCGGAATTTTACACCACTTTCAAGTTAAAACCTAGATTCCAAAATCTAACTATCCAAACAGCTCCTAAAGAAGTAGGAATGAAGCTCAGGCCAAGTTGGATCGGGTCGAAGCCCAATCCTAGACTTTGTAACAACCTGAGATATCAATACCTCAACTATAACTCGACCCAACTCAAGCCTCGGGTGAAGGACAGTCAACCCTAGCGCAACTTGCCTGTAAAACTCCCAACCCTAGCTTGCCCGTCTAACCAATTTTTTCCAAATCGGGTCAAGTTGGGTTGGGTCCGGGCTAGTCTAGAGAACAAACATAAAAAAATACAACAGACTAACAACATAGCCTTGAGATTTAAAAAACCACAATAAAATTAGAGGACATATGTCAGGTCCAGATTAGGCCGGGTTGCCCAAGGCCTCAACCCTAACCCAGCCCGAAAATAAATCGGATTAGTTTTTCCCAACCCTAGGAAATGCCAACCCAACCCAGGCCACAATGGGGTTGAACCTGTCGGTTCCGCTTGAGCCCGATCCAAGTTGCATCCCTCTAAAGAAGGCAATGTGAATCAACCCCAATTCCCTAGTCAACAATTTTAATTCCTCATTTTGAATCCTTAATGTTCGTTTAAGATCATGACAGCCGATTGTGAATGCCAAACCAATTATTGGACTCAAATTTGAATGTAATTTGGAGTCCAACAATCAGTTTGGCACTCACAATCGGTTGTTATAATCTTAAACAGACAGTGCCTTAGCCACGAAGCAAATAAAGAACTCGACTCCATCATCGTATAATCCAAACCAATTTTGTTGGGCTTCAACTAGCAAAACCCAGACGAGGGGCCCATCACATGGACGGTTTGGATCATCCTACAGTGTCGTCCGTACAGTACGAGCACAGGTTAAACATTGTTTAAGCATTGCCGGCACAAATCTCATCTTTTCTCCTCCTTCCCGAAAACCCTAACCCTTTCTCGCTTTATTTCTTTCCCAGAAAATGAAAAAACCAGATCATTCTGTAGAAGAATATTCATCTACAGATCTGTTTGATCTGTAAACAGATCGTTCTCTATATACACAAAACCCTAATTCTTTACTCCCTCTCGTTTTTTCTCTCTCTCTATCCATGGCGAGGAGAAATCGAACAACTTCGTACAGAGAAATCGTGCCTCTTAGCACCGAAGATCCCGGGAATTCCAGGTAGGGTTTCCTTTTTCTCTTTCAATTTCATGTGTTTTTAGGTTACAGAAACCTAATTTTTATTTTATTTTGACCTGGTTTTTTGAACTACTGTGTTGTTAGTTTTGAGATCAGAATGCGGTTTCTGTGATTGATTTTGTTCCTTTTGATTCATGGAAGTATTTTCAGATGTGTAATGATGGGGAGATGGGTAGAATTTCTTAGGATTTTTTTTCTTCTGAAAAAGGAAATTATAGAGAGTTGAATTGATTTGAGAAGTTATTTGGGAGAATAATATGGTTTAAAAGATGTAATCGTGGTAATAACATCTCTTATTTACCATTCAAAAGAAACATCTCTCATTTATTTCTATATCCTAATAGTCTTATGAATAAATGGGAGTGTTCATGTTAGGTACTTAACCAATACGCTAAAAGCCCTAGTGAACGTGTTGATTTTGGTAGAGATTTAAAACCATTTTCGGTGGGGATAAAAGAAGAAACATTTTGGTCGTTTTGTGTCAATTTCGGTAGAGATTTAAAACCGTGGTTGTAGCACTTCCTAAAGTTTCATCTTAATGTCCATTTTTTTGATAGGTAAGCTGGGGTCGAACCTGTGACCTCAAGGTTGAGAAACATAGCCTCAATTCAACCCTTTAATGTCCATCATTTGCATATGCTTCCATACATTTTCGTAATTTTACTCAATTTTTGCCAAAATTTTCAATCCGAAACCAACATGTTATTATTTCCGCCACGGCTGAAACCTTTTCTAGTATTTCTGATGATCGGAAATTAGCTTGCCCTCATTAGCTTGGATACGGGACATTAAGAGATGTTAGCTTTTACCTTTAGATGGAGTTTGGATCTCCCCAACATTCCAATGCTTTCAATAGATCAAGGGAATACTTTTGCTGAGATGGAAATATTCCTTTGTTAGACCAAGTGATCTCAAGACACAAAAAGAAATTCATGCTATCACGTGTTTCACTTCAAAAATCGACCAAGTTCCCCTTTCACACGGGTGATAAAGGTCGTATTCTCTCTTGTGAGAATAATATCATCGACATAAACTAAGAGGATCGTCCTGCCAGCTATGCCTCCATGAGTAACTGCAATGTGATAAAAAATGACATTGGAGAAAGCCCATGTACGTATCATCATTGTGATGAAATGTTGAAACCATGCGTATGGTGATTGCTTTAGACCATAGACTTGTGAAGGCGGCATACCTTCCCATCAAAGCTGGTGAAGAGGCCAACACTGGTTGATGGCGATTGCAAGGACCAAAACCGAGGCCAACATGGCCATAGGATCAAGTGGCACTGTAATCAATACCATGTCTGGATGAAGCCAAAGCAACAAGACGTGCATTATACCTCTCAATACTGCTATCGGAGCGATACTTCACAACAAAACCCGTCTGCATTCAACAGGTTTCTTGCCAAGTGGGAGAGAAGCTAGATCCCAAGTATGGTTACGTTGAAATATAACCATCTCTTCGACAATAGTTGCCTTCCAGGCAGGGGTGACTCAATGTAATGTGAGCGGTACGAGGAATGGATATAGAGTCAACCCCAGTAGTCAACCCCAGTAAGAAAAGCCTTGTAAGGAGATATAGATTGATGTGACATATATTTGGCATTGCACATCCGCACACCCGAAAGCAATAGGAAGATCAAGATCAGAAACAGCAGTGAGGTTAGTATAAATAATTAGAATATCAGAAGTGATAGATATATCTGTAGGAGCATCCTGCGAGGAAGATGGAGGTGAAGGTGTGAGAGAGGGGGAAGACCATACTGTATGCGGTGAGCACAAGTGATATAATCTCGTGGATAGGTGTAGGAGCAACTGACATAGTAAAAGCTATAGTTAAATCGTTCACAGGCATACGAATACGCAAAGGTACAGGGATAGTAAAAGAAACTTATAAATCAGACCCATCCAGCGGTAGATTAGATGTAGGCACAAAATATGAAGTGTCCTTATGAAAAGTAATATTCATAGAGGTGTAAAAATGGCAGGAACGATGATCAAAACATCTATAGCCCTTGGTAGAGCTAGAGTATCCAATAAAAAACACAGTGGACAACAATATTATCAAGTTTGTGGCTCGTGGGAACAAAAGATAACACACCCAAAGACGCAAGGCTCAATCAGAAAGCAAGGACCATGAGGAAATTGGGTTGAAAAGGGAGTATGACCTTGTAGGCTATGAGATGGGGTGCGATTAATCTGATAACATGCTCTAAGGAGTGCCATGGACCAAAAGATTTAGGCATATTCATATCACATAACAGAGAACGAGTAGCACCTATAAGATGCTGATTTTGGCGCTCAACCACCCCATTTTGTTGGGGTGTATGGGCGAGTAAATTGATGTCCAATGCGATGCTCTTGAAAAACTAAGCAAAGGCACGAGAAGTGTACTCCACTCCATTATTGGATCAGGGTGTCTTAATAAGAACCCCCTACTGAGTACGAACCATAACATAAAACGTATTGAAAAATATAGAAAATATTTCATCCTTAACTTTATGAAGATAAACCCAACCAGTATGAGAATAATCATCAATAAAGGTCACAAAATTCCGAAAACCTTCAATGATACGATGAGAGATGGACCCCAAACATCAGAGTGAATCAATTCACAAGAAGGGCTTCATCAATGCATGTGAGAAGGGTAAATAGTGCGAACATGTTTAGATTACTCACAAGTACTACATTGAAATTTAACAAGCTTATATATTGATTTAAAGTGAGGCACCACCATAGCACATAGGGAATGAAGTCCTACAAGAACCTATGGCATGCCACAAAAAAAGTTTTGTGATTGGCTATCGTGGGAAATAGAAAACAAGAAATAAAAATAGAGGGATTGACATTATAATCTGCAACAACAGTAGTCGAAATATCTGACGCAACAATAAAATTTGAATGCTTCCTCTCTCAACACCTTTACTAACAATCCTTCTCTTAGTAAGCCCCTGAAGGACAATGAGAAGGTTAAAATTTCACACAATAGTTCAATTGTTTTGCAATACTACCAATAAAATGAAGAGTAGAGGAGAGATGAGGAACATGCAAAACTCTGGATAGAAAAAAATGGTGAGATCGGAATGGTTCTCACTGCCAAGACAAGAGTAGTGGAACCATCTGCTAGGTGAATCCGAGCAATTGCGGAAGGTGGAGAACACAAAGATAAACTATTGGAACACAACATTCATCTGATCTTTCACTACAATCAATGACCCAACTAGAAGAGAGGGGAAGAGGCAGCAAGGCAAACGAAAATGCGGTACATGCCTTGGGACCTCAGCCTTTGTAGTAGATGAAGCATGTATAGAGCTATAGTACGATGAGTCTCAGCACACAACGTCGGATGGATCTCATTCACCTCAGCTCTCATAGCAATAACTGAATCAGCAAAATTAGTTGGCAGATGGGCGTGAAGAAGCCGAAGGACAAGAAGGGAGCCCATAGGTGTTAGCAGGATATCGTCTCTTGGCAATCCTGGTGATGCAGGGTTGGGGGTTTATGCAGAGATTCCAAGGGGGATGTTCTCTGGGATTTCTCGGGTCCCATTGGAGTGGCCGACTCTAATGAAGCGGAAGTGAGAACAGTCCATTGTGGGATCAAGTTTTTGGATAATTCTTTGTTAGATAAGGTGATAGTGGAAGGGGACTCCTCTAATGTTGTCCGCTGGCTTCTGGGTGCGGGTTCTCCTCCGTGGCGTTTTCTATCTTTCTTCGAGGAAATTGATGATATAGTTCTTGACTCGTCTATAATGTTTAAGCATGTGAGGAGATCTGCTAATTCAGATGCAGACTCCTAGCAAGGGGTGGTGTTTTTAGGTATAGTTTGGAGTGGTTTGATTATCTCCCACCTTGATTTTGTATTTTCATTTTTTCTCTTTTTGTACTTTGCTTGAATCATCTCGGTTCGTCTTTTAACATATTCTCATTTTACCGTCTCAAAAGAAGAAGAAGGTGTTAGCAGGATATCCAATAAGCTTGTAGTGGTGATAACACACATGATCAAACTTGCCACAGTACAAACATGCAAATGACAATCAGCCACGACCACGACTGTTACGACCACCACTAAATCCTCTACCTCAGCTCTCAGTAGATGTCTAAAATCCGAAACTCATGTACCCTGACTATCAATAGGAGGCCAGAAGTTAGAAACGAAGGCAATACGACCCTGAGAGATAACGGGGAAGAATGCTTTTCCTCAACGAAGAGAATGCCATACACCGTGCTGAGAGGAGGAAGAGGGCGTGTGGCAAGAATAAATGTTTTGAGTTTCCTCAAAATCAGGGCGAGGTCCTCCAAGGAAGGTGTAGATCTAATGGCACTCCTGCTGCTTAGCCAACTTGGACAGTTCTTCCTCGCAAAAATCTGAAAGTGGCTCATAGTGATTGCGTTTCTCCCACATGTCTCAAGAGAGCTAAAGTACTCGTCCGTTGTGCTATCTGTCTTCTCAGCAGTTGCAATAGCCTGTGTGAGTTGATAAACCGTGTTACCATTTTGTCTGGGTGCAAATGTGGCCACTAGCTAGGTCCTCAACTTTGAGGCAGAGTTGTAGAACATATATTTCCTGTCAATGGAAGGATCTATGGAGTTAAATATTCATCCAAGAAGGATGAAGTGATCAACATCCCACATTTGTCTGTCAATCGTGCCCGCTTTGGGGCATGAGATAACCCCAGTAAGAAAGCCCATTTTCATGCAGCTTTGTACATATACTCAACTCAACTCAACAAAGCCTTTGTCCCAAACTAGTTGGGGTCGGCTAAATGAATCCTTTAGAAAAAAATCATGAAGAAGGTAAAAGAAATCTACCCGGCTCTAATCCTGGTTCTAGTTGGGTTCTCCTACGTGGATCATTCCATGCAACTATCTCTGTCACAAATGTCCTTGTCGGGAATTTCTCGGCAAGAGAAAATCTCGGGGTATATTAATTTTTTTCGGGTTGGACAGTTCTCGTGCCTCGGGATTTTAAAATATCGGAGATATTTGTCATATAGGTACATATAGGGTGATGGCACAGACCATTGCAAGTAATTGGAAGAGGTAATCTTAATGGTGGCAGCGTACTTTGATCGCTGTAACTGATAACAGTTAAGAAATGTCAAGAAAGATTGAAACCATATAAAGAGAGATGGATGATTATCTTTCCTAGCACAAGCACAAGCTTGTGTATAAAAAATGACCTAAATACAGACTGATAATAGAGCAAAAACAAAACATGTGGTGTGCTTCCAAAAATTGGAAGAGGTAATCTTAATGGTGGCAGAGTACTTTGATCGCTGTAACTGATAACAGTTAAGAAATGTCAAGAAAGATTGAAACCATATAAAGAGAGATGGATGATTATCTTTCCTAGCACAAGCACAAGCTTGTGTATAAAAAATGACCTAAATACAGACTGATAATAGAGCAAAAACAAAACATGTGGTGTGCTTCCAAAAGTGACAAAAAAAACACATTAACAGCAAGCACATGCCTTTTGAATAAAAAACAACCCAAAAAGGAACGATAATAATAGTTTTAAATTTCCACCGAAACCGACACGGAACGATCAGAATGTTTCCTTTTCCATCCTTAAAAAGGGCTGATAATCATAGTTTTAAATTTCCACCGAAACGAACCGATCGGAGTATTTCCGTTTCCATCCCCACCGAAACGAAATCTCAATGGATTCATTCCATTTCATTATTTCCGTCAAAATTTTGCTCTAAATTCTCGAAATTCGACCGAGATGATAAATAAAAAAACTAGAAAGATGTTATGATTTACGATGTATAAAGCTATTTTTTTTTTTTTAAAAACAAAAATCTTTCTCTAATCTATTGTAACTCAAAACACAGTCCAAATCAAAGGAACACTTTTTTCCTATTTTTTCATGGAATTTGTTGTGTAGAAAAACATTTAATATTTTTAATCTTTCATCAACATGCGTTTTGGACCCATCTTATTTGAATCGAAGGTGGGTCCACTTTTCATTCCAATACGAAAAGTCACAGGAATTTCAGATTTCAAAACCTAAGCATCTTATAAATGATAAGTCTCCAACTAAGTACAGAAAGGCGAAATGTTTTTTTGTAAGCCATTTTCTTTGCATTTCATTTAATTAATGTATAGGATGATATTTGGTAGGCATCATACTTGAACTGCACAACAAAGTAATTGTATTTTATCCATGGGATGTCAAATCGGCATGGGGTCAGTAATATCTCGTAACTCTATGTGGTATTGACATTGAATTGGGGTCTTTGCTGGGGAGACTGTCATCGTACTTTCTTATACTTAATTACATTGTACTTCTTTATTGACTTTACTGTTTCAAACATGTGAGACAATGCATGTGATGCAGACAGTAGGCCAATAAGTGACATATTTGCCCATTAGGATTTATTTACATGTTATTTAGCTTCTAGGATTTTTTTAGTTTTCCATGTTATTTAGTTTCTAGGATTTTATTTAGAATTAGGATAGTTAGGCTTTTATGGATTCTTAAAAGCCTATTTATAGGCCAATTTACAGCTCTATTGTTAACTTTGATGATTATTGAATAAAGATTGATTGGCTTCTCCCCTTAAAAAAAAATATAAATAAAAGTCCTAAAAATAACATGGAAAATAAAATCCTAGAAACTAAATAACATGGAAAACTAAAATTATGTAAATAAATACTAATGGGCAAATATGCCTCTTATTGGCCTACTATCTGCATCAGCATGTCGCTTGGGGTTCGATGTGATAGCTTTCTTGCTTATGTAATGGTTTCTAAGTATGTCATGCTTATTCTAGCATTTCCCAAAGTTTCATCTTAAAATTTCATCCTTTGCATATATTTCCATACATTTTCATGATTTTATAAGATTTCCACTGAAAATTCCAACCGGAACCAAAATGTATCGGTTTCTGTGCCGATTGAAACCGAAATTTAAAACTTTGCTGATAATAGAGCAAAAACAAAATAACACACAATTGGTGTGCTTCCGCATTACCCAATCCAGAGAAAGACGTCTTTTGTTTATGCGAAAAGATCACCAGGTTGTCGAAACAGCAGTGAAGGCGAAGACGTCGTTGTTTGGGTTCCGCGCATATCGACGTTTCGACCAATCGCGAGTCGTTGATGTTCTGCTCTTGTCGACGTGTCGTTCACAGTTTACGGCGCATCTGTACTACACAAGTCCTTTCCATCTATGTAAAGGCGAAGAAGCCCAAGGAAGAAGTGGTGTTCCCCTCTTCTTCTCAATCGCTTGAAATCCAATCCCAAGGGAGACAAACGTTTTGGTCATCGATTCCCTCGAATTGAGTTTTCGAATTTGCTTCCATGGAGGTTGACATGCCTGGGCATCACACACACTCAACACACCCAACACGCGGTCTGACCAGGAGCAGCTTTAAATAAGAACACCTAGCCTAACGCGTTGCATTAGCCATCAAGTTTTTGGGATTGGTCAGGCACCTAACATGTTATGTTGATGTTCAAAAGGGCTTTGCTTGACCAGCTAGCACTAATTATTTAGAAATCCAATTTAGCAAACAATATAATCGAAACAACGAGATATTCTACTTCTGATTATTTAGAAAAAAGGGTATCATTCGGACAAAAGAGTTATCACTAAAAGTACCTGCGAAGCGATTGGCCTCAAGAGGGTGGTGAAAGCCGGAGAGTGAGCGCCTTCTATCAAATGTCGTTTTCGTAGAGCCTTCAATGCGTGTTTGATAGCGATTTTGCGTTTTCTTCCCTAATCCTGAGATTCAAAAGCAATATCGGATATTTCTAGGAAGAGATTAAAGATGATAGGTACAAAACGATTGGGATTACGTTCTCGAATTCAGATTCTATACATGCCGATTGATGGATGGTGATTTCAGATCTTGTTGAAGTTGCTGAAAATCGTTTGATATTTTGGTTTTTGAGCGATTGTTTTTCGATCATTTGAGAGTGGAATTTTGGAGAGTTGTAGAAAAAAGAAATTTTGAGACTCATTAGAGGAAAAGCAAAAAAAAACTTTGGTCGCTTTTGATTTGATATCCTCCGTGTGTTGTTAAAAAGGCCTCCGTAAGTGAAATGACACGATTTTAGGTTAGATATGTTGGGTTAGGTTTAAGAGATTTTAGACGCGGGTTGGGTTAGGGTTGATCATCCTCAACCCGAGGCTCGGTTTGGGTTGGGTTAGGATTGATGAGGGAATGCTATCTCGGGTTGGGTTAGGGTTGGCTTACAGATTTACATCCGATCCAACATGACCCAAGTTGCACCCCTAGTTTTCTCTCATGAAAAATCAGCCGCGAAATTGCCGAGCAAATCCCAACTAATAAAAGACAAAATAAACTTTGGCTATTGATATTGGCACTACCAGATTTTAATAATTGCAAAAAATAAGGTTGTCTTTTCCTATTTAATTTGCTCGTGAGAACTTTTTTGAAACTGTAATAACCTTTGACAACTGTTTAAATAAGAAAAGACAAGCTAGGTTAGTGCAATTATCAAAGCATGGTAGTGCCAACATTTATTTTGAGTCTGTTTTCCGCCACAAATGCACTAATGCTATCCAACAGGTAATTAAGTATATTAGCAGGCGGCGAGCCCAGTAGGGGTATTTTTGTCATTTTGCTTATGGAGGCCTTTTTAGCAAAACACAGAGGATATCAAATTAAAAGCGACCAAAGTTTTTTTTTTGTTTTTTCTCTTATGAGTCTCAAAGTTTCTTTCTTTTCAACTCTTAAAAATTCCACTCTCAAACGATCGAAAAACAATCGCTCAAAAACCCTAATATCAAACGATTTTCAGCAACATCAACAGGATCCGAAATCACCATCCATCAATCAACATGTATGGAATCCGAATTTGAGAACGTATTCCCAATCGTTTTTTACCTATCGTCTTTAATCTCTTCCTAGAAATATTTGACATTGCTTTTGAATCTCAGGATTGGGGAAGAAAACACAAAAATCGTTATCAAACACACATTGAAGGCTTTGCGAAAACGACATTTGATAGAAGAAGGGGCTCACTCTCTGGCTCTCGCCGCCAATCGCTTCCCAGGTACTTTTAGTGATAATCCTTTTTGTCCGAATGATACCCTTTTTTTTCTTCTAAATGATCAGAAAGTAGAATATCTCGTTGTTTCGATTATATTGTTTGCTAAATTGGATTTCTAAATAATTGGTGTTAACTGATCAAGCAAAGCCCTTTTGAACGTCAACCATAACATGTTAGGTTCCTAACCAATACCAAAAGCTTGATAGCTGATGCAACGTGTTAGACTAGGTGTTCTTGTGTAAAGCTGCCCCCGGTCATACCGCGCGTGTGGGGTGTGCTGAGTGTGTGTGATGCGCAGGCATGTCAACCTCCTTGGGGGCAAATTTGGAAACTCAGTTCGAGGGAATCGATGACCGAAACATTTGTCTCATTTGGGATTGGATTTCAGGCGATTAAGAAGGAGAGGAACACCACTTCTTCCTTGGGATTCTTCGCCTTTACATAGATGGAAAGGGCTTTTGTAGTACAGATGCGCCGTAAAATGTGAACGACACGTCGACAAGCGCAGAACGTGGATGACTCGCGATTAGTCGAAACGTCGATATGCGCGGAACCCAAACAACGATGTTGATGCACACAGAATGCAAACGACTTTTAGGGTCGACAGACCGTTCGACTTAACTAAATAACAAAACAACGAAGGCGAAACACCAGTGCTAGAGATAGTGGAATTGAAGAGAAAGACTTACCTGGGAAGATGAGTTCATTGCTTCTTCAATTCAGATAGAAGCTACAGCTACGAAAAGTAAAGGTAGACTACTAGAAAAGTAATGGATAAATTGCGAAAACATGTTTTTGATTTGATTTTAGGACCTCTTCCTTAGAGATTCTGTCTCCTTATATAGATTTATTCGGGTCACCGCTACGCATTATCCCACGTTCTCTCGGATGGAACTTTTTGGTAACCGCCCATTTCAGGCTCCCTTATTTGCATATCCTCCATTCTTCTAAGTGGTTATCGTCCACCTCCCCTCGATTGGCAATAGAAGTGGCACTTCTTTGACCCATTCCATCCTGATAATTGCTTAGTACATCAGTCCCACTTGACCGATTGGGCTTAAAGATAGGTATAAGTAGGGGGAACTCCTAATAACTCGTTTTTGGTCCAAACGAGTCACCATTTAGGCATTCATTAGGCATGCAAATCATGCTGGGTTTTCACCCTTTAGTTAGCTATTGAAATAATTCCACAATAAGACTAACCTACCCAAGAAAACTTTGCAATAATAGCTCACACGAAAGATAATCACTGGTGCATTCGTGCTGACCACATAAGGGTTGACACTAATAGCTCACACTAAAAACGGTGAACCACATAAGGGTTGACACTATACTTTCCAATAATAGCTCACACTAAAAAGGGTTGACCAGAGCCGCCACATAAGGGTTGACCACAAAGTCACTTATGAGTTATAAGCCCTAACTTATGTGGCGGCTCTGGTCAACTCTTTTTAGTGGAATTCTGATTACTTATCCCAAGTTCATGAAAAAGTGAGAAAATCAAACATTAACACATCTGAACCGAGTAAATGCTGACAAACGAACCAGCTAAACCTACAACCTCGTGGGTGTGGAGGGACCTAAATCGGATCTCAGGATCTACCGGTGATTAAACTTTAGTTTATTAAATAAAGTTGACCAAGGTTCTGATTGTTATCTGCTCAGCCTTGTATGCTTGTAGAGTTCACTTTGCACGTATGTGGCACTGTTACGTACCAGGCCATGGCGTTGGTTCAGGGTGTGACAAAAATGTGAAAAAGTTTCCAAGAAAATTTTGTTTTCCATTATTTCTCTTTCCCTATATCCAAACATTCCAAAAAAATACGAAAATCCTGGGATTCCAACAGACATAAACGTGGTGTTTGACGAAAGATAAAGGCTACTTATATTGTCATTACCATGTTTTTATAAGGGAAATGATATCAACACAACCATGTTTTTTTAGTTGCACTGTCCCAGCTTGTTTTTATTTTTTAATTGGCTTGTGAGAGCTTTTTGGGAACTATAATAACCTTTTGACAGCTCTTTAAATACTAAAAGACAAGATGCTTTGTAGAAATATCAAAACATGGCTTTACTGAGAACGGCCACACAGGTTACTTTTAAGCATATTTTGTCTTATTCATTTAAATAATCTGCTGTGGCTTTTCTCTAGGGGTGCAACTTGGGTCGGGCTCAACCCAAACCCAAAGGGTTCAACCCGATTTTGGCTCGGGTTGGGGTGGCATTTCCTCGGTTTCCATTGGGTTAGGGTTGAGAAAAGCCAACCAGATTTAATTTCGGATAAGGTTAGGGTTAAAGCCTTGGCAACCCAACCCGTCCTCCGTCCTCTAATTTTATCTTTGATCTTCTTTCGTTTATGGTATTTGTCTGTTTGGCCAGGGTGAACCTGAACCAAGCCGACTCAACCCGACACGATTTCGGGTTAGATATTTTGGGTTAGGTTTGAGAGATAGAGGCAGGTTGGGTTACGGTTGACCATCCTCAACCCGAGGCTCGGTTTGGGTTGGGTTAGGATTGATGAATGAATGCTATCTCGGGTTGGGTTAGGGTTGGCTTACATCCGATCCAACATGACCCAAGTTGCACCCCTAGTTTTCTCTCATGAAAAATCAGCTGCGAAATTGCCTAGCAAATTCCAACTAATAAAAGACAAAATAAACTTTGGCTATTGATATTGGCACTGCCAGATTTTAATAATTGCACAAAATAAGGTTGTCTCTTCCTTTTTAATTTGCTCGTGAGAACTTTTTTGAAACTGTAATAACCTTTGACAGCTGTTTAAATAAGAAAAGACAAGCTGGGTTAGTGCAATTATCAAAGCATGGTAGTGCCAACACTTATTTCGAGTCTGTTTTCCGCCACAAGTGCACTAATGCTATCCAACAGGTAATTAAGTATATTAGCACGCGTCGAGCTTAGTAGGGGTATTTTTGTCATTTCGCTTACGGATGCCTTTTTAGCAAAACACGGAGGATATCAAATCAAAAGCGACCAAAGTTTTTTTTTTTTTTTTTTGCTTCTCCTCTTATGAGTCTCAAAGTTTCTTTTTTCTTCAACTCCCGAAAATTCCACTCTCAAAAGATCGAAAAACAATCGCTCAAAAACCCTAATATCAAACGATTTTCAGCAACATCAACAGATCCGAAATCACCATCCATCAATCAACATGTATGGAATCCGAATTCGAGAATGTAGTCCCAATCGTTTTATACCTATCGTCTTTAATCTCTTCCTAGAAATATCTGACATTGCTTTTGAATCTCAGGATTGGGGAAGAAAACGCAAAAATCGCTATAAAACACGTATTGAAGGCTCTGCGAAAACGGCATTTGATAGAAGAAGGCGCCCACTCTCCGGCTTTCGCCGCCCTCTTGAGGCCAATCGCTTCCCAGGTACTTTAGTGATAACGCTTGTTCGAATGATACCATTTTTTTTCTAAATGATCAGAAAGTAGAATATCTCGTTGTTTCAATTATATTGTTTGCTAAATTGAATTTCTAAATAATTGGTGCTAACTGGTCAAGCAAAGCCATTTTGAACGTAAACATAATATGTTAGGTGCCTAACTAATGCCAAAATCTTGATAGCTGATGCAACGCATTAGTCGAGGTGTTCTTGTGTAAAGCTGCCCACGGTGAGACCGCGTGTGGGGGTGTGTTGAGTGTGTGTGATGCGCAGGCATGTCAACCTCCTTGGAGGCAAATTCGGAAACTCAGTTCGAGGGAATTGATGACCGAAACGTTTGTCTCCCTTGGGATTGCATTTCAGGCGATTGAGAAGAAGAGGGGAACACCACTTCTTCCTTGGGCTTCTTTGCCTTTACATAGATGGAAAAGACTTTTGTAGTACAGATGCGCCGTAAAATGTGAACGACACGTCGACAAGCACAGAACATGAACGACTCACGATTGGTCGAAACGTCGATATGCGCGGAACCCAAACAACGACGTCGATGCACACTGGATGCAAACGACTTTTAGGGTCGACAGACCGTTCAACTTAACTAAATAACAAAACAACGAAGGCGAAACACCAGTGCTAGAGATAGTGGAATTGAAGAGAAAGACTTACCTGGGAAGATGAGTTCATTGGTTCTTCAATTCAGAGAAAAGCTACAGCTACGAAAAGTAAAGGTAGACTACTAGAAAAGTAAAGGATAAAATGCTAAAACATGTTTTTGATGTGATTTTAGGACCCTTCCTTGGAGATTCTGTCTCCTTATATAGATTTGTTCGGATCACCGCTACGCATTATCCCACGTTCTCTTGGATGGAACTTTTTGGTAACCGCCCATTTCAGGCTCCCTTATTTGCACATCCTCCATTCTTCTAGGTGGTTATCATCCACTAAGGGTGTTAGTTTGGGATCGGGCTCGGAAGCTCACTCGAGCTCGGCTCGAATCCTTAACGAGCAGAGCCGAGCTGGCTCGTTAAGCTTAACGAGCCGAGCCCGAGCTAGGCCAGGCTCGGCTCGGCTCGTTAAGGCTCGGTAAGGATTTAATATATATAGAAAATTGCATTGTTTTCTTTAAGGCCCCAATTACCCGGGTCAAACCCCCTATACAACAAACAACAATAGTAAATGCACTAAGAAGGGGTTGTCCAAAGAGAAAAAGGGGTCTAATATATCATTTTCCTTTAAATTACCCAACGGATTAGGGCTTTCAGGGAGTGGATTTTCGTTTAAAGAAAATTTTCAGAGAGGGAGAAACAAAGAGGAGAAACAGAAAGAGAGAGAGAGGGCCGAGAGCCTCTTCTCCGGCCGCATTTCCGGCCGGAATCCGGCTGTGTCTCCACCTCCACCGCCCGTCCAATCGGATTTTGGCATCCCACCACCATCTTCTCCACCCTTACCTCCATTAAACCCATCTCAAACCCTCTTCTCCACCAATCCCTAACCCACTCAGATCCGACCTCACCTCGTCATCTTCTCAGGGGGTTCCATTTTCTTGAGAATAATCAGAGCAGAGAGGGAGGGGGGGTATTTACAGAGAGAGAAAGAGAGCTTGGAGGAGGAGGGGAATCCCATTTTCGTTAAGATCTAGAGAAGGAGAGGAGTTCGTTGACGAGCTCGGTAACGCTCGCGAGCCGGCCTAACCTGGCCAAACCAAGCTCGGCTCGGCTCATTTACACCCCTATCATCCACCTCCCCTCGATTGGCAATAGAAGTGGCACTTCTCTTACCCATTCCATCCTGATAACTGCTTAGTACATCTGTCCCACTTGACCGATTGGGCTTAAAGATAGGTATAAGTAGGGGGGACTCCTAATAACGGTCCAATCTTATAGGTTCCACTACTTGCACGTTTTCCAACTCCTATCAGGTGCTAGCTTGGCACATAACTTCGTTGACTTGGTCCAAACGAGTCACCATTTGGTTATTCGGTCTTTCATGACCGTTCATGCCCAAAAAATGGGTATAAAAAAAACACTGCCCACACATTTCTTCGGTTGACGGATGGAGACCGATGTAACATTATCAGACTTGCATTCCTCTGGCCAAAATAAAATTGACCCTTTGAGCAAATTTTTAAATATAAATTCATACTTGTCTGACCCCGTTGTTTCGTGTCACCAGCTTTTTAGGGTTATCCAAGAGTGCGTGTTACTTCATGATCCTAAACGTTCCCTCTAACTCGGAAAGTGCACTTGGGTGACGACGATAATTATGGTCTCTTTGAATGGTTTGCCTTCATTTCCCAATTTTATCTTTTCCTTTTACCTTGTTTGCCTCCACGCGTTGATTCTTGACCGTATTGATATCCTTCAATCAATAGGCATTGGTAAGATGTAAAGGTAAATGATAAAATGCTAAAACATGTTTGTGGTTCAGTTATGGGACCTCTTCCTTGGAGATAGACATCTCCTTATATAGCTTTATTCGGGTAACTGCTCCTCATTATCCCATGTTCTCTTGGAGGGAACTTTTTGGGAGCCGCCCATTTCAGGCTCCCTTATTTGCTCATGCTCCATTCTTCCAGGTGGTTATCATCAACCTCCCCTCAATTTGCAACAGAAGTGCCACTTCTTTGACCCATTCCATCCGGATAATTCCTTAGTACATCGGTCCCACTTGACCGATTGGGCTTAAAAATAGGTACTAGTAGGAGGGAACTCCTATTATAAAAAAAAAAAAAAAAAGTAGGAGGGAACTCCTAATAACTGTCCAATGTTCTAGTTTCCACTACTTTCATGTTTTCCAACTCATATCAAGTGCCAGCCTGGCACATAACTTTGTTGACTTGGTCCAAACTAGCCACCATTTGGTAAGTCGGTCTTTATGTGTGCAAAAAAAAAAAGCATATCTGCCTCATGCTCTCTTGTTGTTTATTCTTTTTCAATACAGATTCATTTGGTGCGAAACTTCCAAACTATTCATACCTACTATGCCCATAGAAATGCTAAATGTGCAAAAAAAAAAAATGCCAATTGACAACTTTGATGATATGTATTTCAATTTGTATGTGTCTTGGACTCTTGGGGTGATGCCAGCGAAGCTAATTTGCCTGTTGGTGTTAATGAAAAGCATCTGGTATTTGTTCGAAGATTTCTATTGTTCCACTCACAATGAGTTGATTGATTTGTCTTTTATAGGGCTCAGAGTGGAAGGAGAAAGCAGAAAACCTAGAACTGGAACTTCAACAATGTTACAAAGCTCAAGCACGGTTGTCTGAGCAGCTTGTGGTGGAAGTGGCAGAATGCAGAACCTCAAAAGCACTCGTTCAAGAGAACGAAGCAATAATCACTGATCTGCGTGATGAAATTACACACTCAAGGTTGCATTTGTACTCTATTTTAGCTATGAATGTGAGATGTTTTGATATGTTAGTGTATAATGTAGTATGACAGAGACTGATACCAAGCATTTCCAGGGAGGAATGCTCTCGATTAAAGGAGGATTTAGAAGAAAAGACAAAAGCTCTAGATCTGATGATAAATGAAAACCAGGCACTTAAAGCACAATTGGAGGAGGTTACCCTCAAAGCTAGAAATGCAGAGGCTGAAAATAAAATGTTGATTGATCGTTGGATGTTGCAAAAGATGAAGGATGCTGAGCGTCTTAATGAGGTACGTAGATTTCTTAGTAATGACGCAGTTTCAAAATTTGACACAAATCCATTCTATTATAATGTGCTGGTTAAAATGCTCCTGTAGGACTGTTCAGACAGTTTCCTTATTGGTTAAAATGCTTTGCTTCTATAGTCCTTCTAGACAGAGTTTCCTTACATTTTACTTTTGTTCTGTATGTCTTAAGCCATGACCATTTTGGTCCGAGGTTATTTGCATTTGTGGGCATATTATATGTGGACTTGTGACTGGAAAGAATCTGATGCATACACGATATGGGAATATGAAAAGATTGTTTTTTCAATTTATTCTTGGGCTGAAAATGATTCGAGCAACCCTCTCCAAATCTCAACTTCCACCCCAATATTGCTTGGAAATTCCGCGGGTGGGCACGAGGAGCTGGATGTTGGAAAAAGGTGTGATTGGGGGAATTCTGATTCTCCGGCGGACTTCTTCTCCAGCGGTTTTTTCGGTCCATCATCTTCTCCGGCGGTTTAAGGGCCCAAGCCCTTCTCGTCCCGTCAAAGTCGAGGGCCCAAGCCGTTCTCGTCCCCTCCTCAATATCCTCTATAGGATGCCTTATGGAAGAAAGGAAGTGGGGGCGCCTGCTGGAAATAAAAAATTGTTGCATCAAGGCGTCTCTGGGAGATACGTACACCAACCCCGCGGACGGGACTGGGGCTGTGCGGTATGTAGCTATCAGAACTTTTAAGTGGCGTATAGTTTGTGGACGCTGCAACGATGGTAAAGGTGGTCGATTAGATATGCTATCTAAATCTCAAATCAAAGCTTCTCGACACCAAAACACAGGGGAGGAGAAGATATGGCCTGAATCTGGTGAAACTTCTATTACTGAGATGAATGGAAACCCGACTGTCCTGATTTCTGGGAAAGAGATTGATAAGAGACAACATATCTTAAAATCATGTCTGATTGGGCGTTTGAAAAAACCTGGGGGATGCTTGGAAGAATTATGGAAATGGGCGAAATAGTTTTGCGATCTTCCTACCTTACCAAAACCATCCGTTCTAGCCCCTCAAGAAGTTCTCTTTATGTTTGAAGAGGAGTATATGGTAGCCAATTTAAAAAACAAGGGGGACAAAGCTTATGGCCATTACCTATCTTCTCTCAGGGAATGGACTCCAAGCTATCAGTAAGGAGCTAAAGCTATTTGGGTTAGGTTTACGGGAATCCCACTCCATGTGTGGGCCACCTCAACGGTGCAAGCTTTGGGGAGTTTATTTGGTACAGTCCTTGAAACAGATATGAAGGGCCACCATGAAGATTGCATGAGTTTTGCATCGGCAAAAATTATTGCTCCAGCTTGGAAAATCCCAAAAATGCTGGTTGACCTCTGGGTTAGGGACAATTGCTTTAAAATAGGGGTCGAATCAATTGAAGAGGATAGTGCGGATCCTTGGAGCTCAAAGGAAGCATTTCTCAACCATGCTCAATCTTCGAAGACGGGTTGAGCTTTGGAAAGGAGTGGGGAGGATTACATTCAGGTGCAGATAACTGTTGGAATGAAGCAGGGAGGGCGTCGATGCCTGATTCGAATTGCTCCGGTGACCGTGCAAATGCTGGAAAGAAGCTGCATTGGTCCCCCACATGGCAGCCACGTGTCCGACTTTTGGAGGGTTCTGGCGTCAATTCAGAGATTCAGAAAGAGATTTCAAAATTCAAATTTCAAAGGCCTCTGTCTGACCCAGTTGGGAAAGTGACAAAACTGGACATTATGGCGACAATGTGTCTTGGATCCAAATAGAAATACATCTCTACCCCCTGTTCCATCAAGATTAAAAAAAAAGTAAGCCGGGCCTTGGGCATCCTACAGCAGGTCGTGAAGTACCCAGGAAGGATTACAAAGGGATACCCATCAAAATCATGGACTGCAAAGGGAAGAAAAAATAGACGGGGCTCGCAAAAGCAAGTGAAAATCTACGCTTCCTCTAAAAGCCAATGTACAAAGCCCAAATTCACATGCTCTGGAAACGATCCTCATCTCGCACCGTATCTTTCTAGAAACCCTCCTTGCCTTGGAGAGGTGGGTCCAAGGCCGGCGAGGGGTTCTTGTCTGAAGATATTAGAAGCCTTGGGAGTACTCATCCCTGCTCCCAATGAAGATAGGCTTCTGGAATATTAGGGGATTAAGGGAAGATAGAAAATTTCGGGCGGTGAAGGATTTCATTTCCCGGAATCGGTTAGATTTGGTGGCCACCATCGAATCCAAGTTAATGGGGGTAACAGACATTACCATTAATAAGTCATGGGGTAGGAACCAGCAAGAATGAGTTGCAAAGGATGCGGTGGGTACAACAGGGGGATTATCGTAATTTGGAGAGAGCGTAGATTTCGTCGGGAGGAGGTCAGAATGAGGAGATTTTTTATCTCAATAATTTTCTCTTTCGATTCGAATGAAAATTTGGATGCTCACGACTGTGTACGGACCAGTTAGAGCGTCTAAAAGAAGAGACCTCCGGCAGGATTTGAATAGTATCCGAGACTCAATACGAGGCCCCTGGATTCTTGGGGGCGATTTCAATACGATCCGGTTTCCGTCAGAAAAGAATACGTTTACGAGGATTACAACCAGCATGAGGAATTTCTCGAATTTTATTCAGGGCCATGAATTACTTGATATCCCGCTCAGTGGAGCGAGGTTCACCTGGTCTAACAATCAGGCTCGCCTTGTTATGACAAGAATTGATCGTGTCATCCTCTCCTGAGAATGGGAGGAACGCTTCCCTCATCTCTCACAAAGCGCTCCCAAGATCTGAATCTGATCATAACCCCATTATATTGGAAATTTCAAACTTCTCGGGGGGCCCGCGACCTTTCAGATTTGACTTAGACCTGTTGGAGGTACCAGGCTTTGCGGAAAAGGTTAAGCTATGGTGGGAAGAAATGGAGATCAGAGGTTGGAGGGTATATATTTTATGTCAAAAATTGAAGGGGCTGAAATCCAAAATCAAAGAATGGCAAAAGTTTTTTGACGAAGAAACCAGCCAGAGAAGAGAGGTGATCTCAATCAGTCTGGCCTCTTTCGAACTTAGGGAGGCGGAAGGACCTCTATCAGAGGAAGATCAATTGGCTCTCATGAAATTGCTGGATGAAAATGACATGATTCTGCGAAGAGATGAAATTCGCTGGAGACAAAAATCACGTGCCTTGTGGCTAAAGGCAGGGGACATGAATTCTAAGTTCTTCCACCGAACAGCTAACGCTCGAAGAAGGATTAATTCGATTAACTGCTTAAAGCATGATGACTCAATTGTTGAAGACCGAATCTTATTAAATCCTTAATCGTGGAGTTTTATTCAGGGCTTTATTCAAGATCTGTGGAGTGGCGTCCGAAGGTGGAGGGTGTTCAATTCAAACGAATTTCGCCTGGTCAGCGAGCTAACTTGGATCGTTCTTTCACAGAAGAAGAGGTTGAACAATTTATTTTTTCAATGGCCGGGGACAAGGCCCCAGGCCCCAGGCCCGGATGGCTTCCCTATGTCTTTCTTTCAGCACTTCTGGAGCATTCTGAAAGAGGATATAAAGGCTTTCTTCCAGGAATTCGATCAGAGGGGTATCATTAGCGAAGCAGCAAAGGCAACTTTCATTGCTCTACTCCCAAAAAAGGAAGGGGTCATTGGTATTAAGGATTTCCGCCCGATCAGCCTTATGCATAGTATCCCAAAAATTGTAGTTAAGTTACTTGCCCAAAGAGTGAAAAACTACATGGGGGGATATTATATCACAGTTTCAGGGGGCCTTTGTTGAATCAAGGCAATTCTTGGATGGTGTTTTAATAGCTAATGAACTCATCGATTCGGTAAAAAGAAGTGGGCGCTCAGGGCTCGTTTTGAAATTTGATATAGAAAAGGTCTATGATCATGTTGACTGGGATGTTCTTGACTTCATACAAGAAAAAATAGGTTTCCGGCCAAACTGGAGGAAGGGGGTCAGAGCACTTATAACATCTAACTCTTTTTCAGTTATTATCAATGTTTCAGTGGAAGGATTCTTTAAGACATCAAGGGGTATCCGTCAGGGGGACCCACTGGCCCCGTATATGTTCATCATGGTGGTTGAGGCCCTTGGTCTGATGTTGACAAAAGCAAATAGAATGGGGTTGATTGGGGGTTTGCAAGTCGGTCCTTCAGCTGAGGAGATTACCCACCTTCAATTTGCTGATGATACACTAGTATTCCTCCAAAACACCCATCAAGCCATTCCTAATTTTTTGAAAATCTTCAAGTGGTTTGAGGTTACTTCGGGCCTCAAAATTAATTTCAGCAAAAGCATGCTTCTGGGTATAAATCTGGATCAGACATAAGTACAAAGATCGGCAATGTCAATTTGGTGTTCCGTGGGGTTTTTACCTGTATCCTATCTGGGCTTCCCCTAGGATTCGGTATTCCATCGGCATCCCAATGGGACCTAGTAATCGAAAGAATTGAAAGGAAGTTAGCTACTTGGAAGAAGAAATACATTTCTTTTGGAGGGAGAATAACATTTATTAAAGCAGCTCTATCTAATATGCTTGTATACTTCATGTCCTTGTACAAAATCCCGGTTAAGGTTGCTTTGAGAATTGAAAGACTGCAAAAAAATTTCTTATGGGACGGAGATGGTACCTTTAAGAAGGTAAGGCATCTAATTGGGACAAAGTCACACAGTCTAAGGCGAATGGGGGCCTGGGTATTGGTAAGATTAGATTGCAGAACAAATTGTTACTTGGTAAATGGCTTTGGAGGTATGGTAATGAGAAATCCGCTCTATGGCATCAGGTCACAGGGCTGAAATATGTCTCTGAATGGGGGGATTGGAGCATCAAAAAGCCATTAGGAGGAAAGGGATCAGGTGCATGGAAATCTTTCTGCTCTGTTAAAGGAGAGTTCAAGCAATCCGTTACAAAGTTGAGCAAGGTACCAATGTTAGATTTTGGCTAAATCTCTGGTGTGGTCAATCCAAACTATGCTTGGAGTTCCCAGGGCTGTTCAGAATTGCCTCGTCCCCTGAAGCTACAGTTGCCGACTACTTAGTCAGAGAAGGACAGGGTGGTAGAGGATTCTGGGATATCCGTCTGCGCCGAAACCTTAAGGACGACGAAATTCAAGACCTACAGAGACTGCTCCCGCTTAGAGAACCTTATAGAACCGACATATTGTTCGCAGTATAAGGAGGATGAACGGATTTGGATTCCGGCATCTAATGGGGATTTCACTGCCAAATCTTTCTTACACTGTTAAATGCCGGTCATTAGTCTCCAATAAGGAGTATTTGGAAATCCTTGGCCCCACCGAGGGTGGTGGCATTTGGATGGACCTTGATACACCAGAAAATCAACACATGTGACCGTCTAAAGAAAGACATTTCAGTCTAGCGAGCATATGTGTTCTCTGCCATCGAGATGAGGAAACTATGGATCATCTAATGCTGCATTGCCCATTTGCTTACTACTTATGGATAAGAGCAATGGGAGTTTTTGGGATGTCTTGGGTCTGCCCTCAATCTATTAGCTCCCTTCTCTCTGGCTGGCGCTCAGGGCCATTTCGAGCAACGGGTAGATACCTTTGGGCAACAACTTCCTACGCCATAGTATGGAACATTTGGAAAGAGCGCAATAGATGTATCTTTTAGGGAAAAAGTAGAACTGCTGTCCGTGTTGCCTCTGATATCAAGGTGGAACTGGTCTCCTGGACAAAGGCAAAGAAACAAACATCTTACGGGATGGGAGACCTGATAAGGAACTGGTGGTCGGTAATATGGGACAGAACCATCAGATCCAAGCCCAAGCTTAAATGGATGAGTCCACCAACAGGGTGGTTGAAACTTAACTTTGACGGAAGTTCATTGGGCAACCCGGGAAGGCAGGGGTTGGAGGAGTAATTAGAAATTCCTCTGGGGCGATTATTATGACGTACTCGGGACCATGTGGTATATGTGATGCTAATGAGGCCGAGGTTAAAGCCTTACTCTTTGGCCTGTGGTGGGCTTTCGACCATGATCAACGCCCCCTCATAGTGGAAGGCGATTCCTCAAATGTGGTAGCCTGGGCCTCTGAATCAACAAAGGGCCTTGGAGATTGCAGGATTCTGTTGCGGAGATACTGGATCTGATGCGGGTAGTTAATCCAAACCTCGAACACTGCAGGCGATCGGCAAATGAGATGGCCGACACTCTAGCTAAGGCGGGAGCTAATAGGGAGGACTTTGAAGTAGTATCATATTTGTAATTAGCCTCCATCCTTTGAGAAAGGCAGTGTATTTTTTTGTAACACTTCGTGCATGCCTGGTAGCCAACTAATACTTGTAAAAGCAGGATGGGACTATTGGTCCCGAATGCTATTCCAATATTAATGAAAATTGTCAACTTTAAAAAAAAATAAAAATGATGCGAGCATTTTTTTTACCTACCTTAATTGCAGGGACCCAATTTCATGAGGTTATAAATTGTTGTCTCCCGCTTGTCAAAGAAATAACACTAGTTGGGAACCAACTTGCTTTTTTTCTCTTTTCAGTCATTACCTCAGGTACAAATTTTCTTGCTTGCATTGCAAGTTGCGTATTTCTGCTGATTTGATAAGAAAAAAGAAGTTGGGTTGCACATTTGGAATATTCCAAACACTATTAGGAAAAAACAAAACTACCAACAGTAGCTTCAGCTTGGCAATTAGAGGGTATCCCACAAGAGGCAAATTCCCCAAATCCTCTTGTAAATTGGGTGTTAAGTTTCATGCATACTTGAATGTTGAGGAAAAAAAAAAATCCTTGAGAACATGGTGGTTTCTCATAATTGATCTTCTATACAAGGCTTCGTATTTTACGTCATATGGGAAGCTTTGGACTTTGGAGTAGCATTTTTTCATCCATCATCTTTGTAAATCAGTTGGTAAAACATAGGCTGAAAAGGACAAGTCCTCATGGTACAAAGTAGAAATGTAGTGTGACCTTTCATTTCAAAAGAAGGTTTAAAATTTCAGATTCAACTCGAGTAAATGAGATCAAGCTCGAGTGACTCGTGAGTTGTGACTAGTGTAATTGATTTGAAATTTGATCGAGTTCTGACTTTTCCTTAAAATATCATTAAAAACTTCATAATTCAGAAACTTTACTGGTGAATATTGCACTAAGAATGAAGTATAAACCTGGAACTTGTCATGTGCAATGTACAAGCGTGTTAAATTTGTGTTTTTTTTTAACTTATTTACTACAATGTAATATATATTACAATGGCTTGTAGATTAGTATACATTTTGTGTTTTTTTTTTAAAGATGACATATTTTCATTGATACTATAAGGATTACAACAGTGGGGACCAGGAGTCCCCCTGGCAATACATAGCATCAAATAGAACAGGCCAGGGCATACCCTGAGCCAGAAAGGTGAAAGATGCTCTCAGGCCTCACAAAAGGAGGTTTACCCCAACTGTACCAAAACAAACACCCTGTCCTGCAATCTTGCCTCTCTTTATCCATCGTCTTCCTCCACAAACATTCCCCAAAAAGCATGAATTCATCCACACCCGCCGAAATCAATTAATAGGAACATTTCCCGAGCTCGTCTAGAAAGCTTTGGAGGAGGGAAGTCGGCAAACCCATGCCAACAGCTTCCGGATTTCTTTCCAAGAAACCAGGGGATGATTGAGTCTCACTTTCTCCCTCCAGATAAGAGATGGCCACCTCCCTCGAAACATCCCATAATCTACTCTGCCGATTCCTATCTTCTGGCATATCTCCAGAGATATCATGAAAAGAGTTGGTGGAGGCTCTCTCTTCATCATAAGCCATTCTTCTTATCTTGTGAAGAATTGATTTCAGCACCACGGTTTCCATGAACAGTTTATGAACAGTTTCCTCTTTCGGCCCCTTGGACAAGAAGATGATTCATGATGCAAAGGGTCTTGATCGTCCATCATTACTTACTTGGATATAAAGGAAGCCCTTAAAACCTTACAAAATCTAGTCAATTTTGGTATAAATTATGTCATCGCCATGAGGATCCTGTCCCGAACCCATACATTTTGTGTTTTGAAAAGGTGGAGCAGCTATTTTTCAAAACCCTACGGTCACAGTTTGTAGAGATATCATGACTTAAAGGTATCAGATTCAAAGTCTGCAATGAAGACAAAGTGAAGTTCTGGCCAGATCCTCAGTGTGGTATGTCATCCCTAAAAGAGAAGTTTCATGGTTTGTACTTTGTGGTACAGGCTAAATATTGGACTGTCAAAGATGCCTTAATTAGAGAGGTCGACAGGGTCAGTTGGAGGGTTCCATTTCACAGGGATTTTGATAGAGTTAGAGAGTTGTTTTGCTCATGGAGACGTTGGACAATGTTTTCATTAAGAAAAAAGGGGAGGACAAGAGAGTTTTGATATGTTTCCTGATTTGTTTTGGATGACTTCTATTAAAGACTCTCTTGTTCAGGGTTGTTTCAATAGGATAGAGGGCTGGATTGCTTGGAAGCTTGACTTCAGGCATAATTTCTTTGGCAGTGAGGTCAACAGAGTAGCCCTTCTGTTAGATATTCTGGTAACTATGTACATTGGCAAGAATGTCAGCGATAAAAGGGTTTGGATCTAGAACACATATGTGACATCCATTGACAAATCCTTATACCTCCATATTGTTTCTAGCCCGCTTTCCGCGCATTTTGTCAGTCTAGAATATTGATGCACCGCCTAGAGTTTGCTCTTTCGGCTGGGCTGCCTTCCAAGACAAGATCCTGATGGTCGATCATCTACGTAGTCGAAGATCCTGCTCATTGACCATTCGCTCTTTGTATGGAGGTGGGTGAATCAGTTGATCATTTACTCTGTCAGTGCAAGTACGCCCAAGACGTGTGGTGACACATTCTAGGGAGATTTGGCGTGCCATGGGTGTTCCCTCTTCATTTATCAGACCTTTTGGACAACTTGTATTTTATGCAGTGTTTAAAAACTCCTTGACGCAGCACCCCATGACTCCCAAATAAATGCAGGTCCCATCTTCCTTTATATTCAAATCTTGACTTGATTGTCCTGCAGTATGTTGTCCTAAACCAGACTTGGAGCACATGTTTGGGCTATGGGGACTGCAATGTGTGGACCTGCTGAGATGGGAGTAATCAATGTCTCCTATAAATATTTTTCTAATAACATGATCCCCACTCATAATGAAACATGCCTAATCTTTTTTCAGTGCAAAGTTAAACGGATAGAGGCTGACTGCCGATTTGATCTGCCCAAAGACCCATTTCTTTGAAAAGTAAAATTCAATTCTTGAATATGGATTTCTTTATCTAGCCTCAATCTAGGAGTAGAGAACCTACTCTCCAACTTGAACTGAAATTTAATGTCTACTATTTTGTATGTCATTATTCTCGTGCTTTCAAATATTTCAGGCATTCTTGTCTTTGTTTGCCTTACTTGATTGGGTTGATGTTGCCTGCTCCTCTAATCCTCTTGAGTTGGCATCGATATGATTTCACTCCATTCTTCAGCAGTTTTATTTTCTGCTGGCATTCATTTAGCAAGTTCCCTATTTCTTAAATTTGGTGGCAAATTTTTATGTGACCAGCTAATTTTGGTATTTGCTTACAGACTAATGCAATGTACGAAGACTTAATGGATCGGATCAAGGCCACTAGCATCGAGCAACTTGCACGACAACAAATTGATGGTGTGGTCCGGCAAAGTGAATCAGGCGCCGAGAACTTTGTGGAGTCAACTATTCCGTCGGCATGCAAACATAAGATCCATGCCCATGAAGGTGGCTGTGGTTCTATATTGTTTGAATACAACTCTGATAAGCTAATTAGTGGAGGGCAGGACCAGATGATCAAAATATGGGACACAAGCACTGGGATCTCAAGCCATACACTTTATGGTTGCCTTGGTTCCGTTCTTGATATCGCCGTTACCCATGATAGTAAATCTGTTATTGCTGCAACCAGCTCAAATAACTTGTATGTGTGGGATGTTGGGTCGGGTCGGATCCGTCATACTCTAACGGGCCACACTGATAAAGTTTGTGCCGTTGATTCAAGCAAAGTTTCGAGCCGCCATGTAGTGAGTGCGGCTTATGATCGTACTATAAAAGCTTGGGATCTTCATAAAGGTTACTGTGTCAACACCATTATCTCATACAGCAATTGTAATGCTCTTTGCTTTAGCATTGATGGACAGACCATTTGCTCAGGTCATGTTGATGGGAACCTTCGGTTATGGGACGTTCAAACTGGGAGGCTACTTAGTGAAGTTGCCGCTCATTCAAATGCTGTCACATCAATATGTCTATCTCGAAGTGGCAATATAGTGTTGACAAGTGGAAGGGATAACTCACATAATCTATTTGACATGCGATCTTTGGAAGTTTGTGGTACATTAAGGGCAAATGGAAATAGAGTAGCATCTAATTGGAGCCGATCGTGCATAAGTGCAGATGACAACTATGTCGCTGCGGGGTCCGTCGATGGCTCTGTTTATGTCTGGTCAAGATTAAGAGCAGATATAGTGAGCACCGTAAAGGGACATAGTGCTGCTGTTCTTTCATGTTCATGGAGTGGTCTGGGAAAGCCCCTAGCGTCTGCTGACAAAAGTGGAACAGTGTGTATATGGACCTGATGTCTCTTTTTTGCTGATATTGCACACTAATTTCAATTCGCTTTGTGAATATTTTTGTATCAATCCACTTAACTTTTTAGGCAAGCTATTTTTTTTAATGGGTTTTAGGCATGCTATTGTTAAGCAAATGAAGGGGGTGTATGACCAGTCAAGTGCCTTGACCTCAGTATTTTTTTTGCATGAAAAAAGTGTTTTGCTAGTTCATCTGAGTAAATCTGCAACTCTGACTATCATCATTGGTTAGGGTGCCATTCTACAATTGTAGTGTTCTCTTTTAATTCTTTTCAACCAGAAGACATCATTCTTTTCAACTGAATTTAGTAGCAAGAGTACTCTCCAGTTGAAAATTCTAACAATAGCATCGAAGGATCATTTCATTGCTGCCTTAGTAAGACGTAGAGTGCTTCATTTTTTTGTGAATGGTAAATTTTCTTTATCAGCTAAAAAGGAGATACTACCCGGGGACCAAGATGGGCAATGTGCAAAGAATAGCAAAATAAAAGTAGTAGAAAGTACATAGCATAAACAAAGCAGGACAGATCTCTTAAGGTGAAAGGAAATCAAATAATTGCAACCGGCCTCTGAAAACTCTAGGACAAGCTCATTGGCCAGCTGAAATCGCAATAGGCAACACAAGAGAGAGGGAGGGGGGGATCTAATCCTTGTTCAATTAACAACAATAATAGAAAGGTAGGTTTTAAATTATACCATTCACCACAAGAAGGAGGAAGAAGATAGGAGACGACGCAATCGTTTATAGTGGGTCGGTCACAAACGAACCTATTCCAGTACCCAGTACTTGGTCTTTTTCTTGGGATTTACCTTCATTAAAATGAGATTTCACATGCCAAATCTCCGGGCTTTACAACGAACTCCTTCAAGGGACAAACCCCCTTTGTATAAACCGCCTCTAAGGATTACCACATCTTTGCAAACCACTTCCAAGGTGATTTCTCTTCTTAGCAAAATTGCCTCCAAGAAGACGAACCTTTTTCGCAAACCGCCTCAAAGGGAATCGCTTCTCTTTCTGAATACAATGAATGATGCATAAAGGTTTAAGCTCACAAAAGCCTCTAAGTAGGCAAATAGCACAATAAACCTCACTACAAACTCTCTCTCAAAGATAAGCAATAAATTCCTAAATCCAACACTTTAAATGTGATCAAAATCAAGGCATAAGTGTTTGGGGAGAGGTTTGAAAACCCAAAATGATAAACCAATAGGTTAGTGGGTGTTAGGCTATTTTAGAATGGTTTCATCAAATTAAAATGGAGCTACAATCTCTTTTTTATAGCCTTTAAAAGAATATAATCGTTGGAGGGCAAAACTGTAAAAACTGGGTCAATTTGAAAACAGTACGCAGAGCCCCAACAGATCTATTTTCGCGTGGTCGCGGTCGACCGAGATGGGGCGGTCGCCCGCGGGCCATGCGCTGGTCAGATTTTAAAAACAGATTTCAAATCATCACGGTTGACCGAGGTGTCACGGTCGACCGGGTTGGTCACCCGTGGTAGGGTCGGTCGTCCACCGAATGGTTTCTGACCAGTTTGACTTCACCTCTTGAAAATAGGCCGGTCAACCGGGGTGGTAGGGTCGGTCGACCGCCTATTGCAAAAACTGTGTTTTCCATTTGTTTTTCGGGGTTTCGTTTGCAATCCTTTTGGGATCTCTCTTGGACATTAAAATACAATTTTGGGGGGTCCAAGAGAGTGTGCCTTGATAGAGAAAACATCAAGAGTGTTAGAGATACAACCTATACTCGGATTTTACACTTCTTGAGTCTTCTCTTGAACATGATCAATATGCTCCGTTCGATGCTTGACTTGTTTGAGATCTTCAAATCTCTACTCCATCTTGTAGGACCATCCATCAAATGCCTTTTTGAGCTTGCTCCTATCAAGATTGAGTTGCTTCATGTAGTATCCACATGGATCTCCAAGTCATGCATTGTGTTGTGTAATGTAATGTACTAACATTGTTCCTGTTTCAACACAACACTCAAGGTACCTTATTCGTCCTAATAACCTAATCAATTTGTGTTTGTTAATCATCAAAACATGGGTGAAAGTTGAGAAGCCCTTGGGAGAACACTTGGGCTTACACCAGCACTACTATTCGCCAACCGCCAAATGTGCTGAAACTGTATCTAATGCACCCCAATACGATCCTGAATTTCTTCAATTGAGTCTACAAATCTCTAAGGGTGAAGGCATTTTTTACTTAACCATCTTATAACATTAGAGAAGTCACCTTCAATGATAAGATTATCCAAGTCGATGGTGCTGACCAAGCGAATCCTTGAAGAATGGTCTGCACATCCGCCTCGTTAAAGTCCTTGACTCCAATTGGCCCCAAGCAGAACCATTCGATGGTTTCAGAACTATCTCAGGGGACGCCTCCCTCACCCGTTGGACCCAGGTTTTCCAAACTAGAACTATTAAAGTTGATCTTTAACTTCCCATCACCACCTGGAGGCTTCCTCCTAGGGGATGAGGTGAAATGATTTTCCTTACTAGAACATATCTCATGGCAAATGAATCTAAGATCCGAATTGGAAATTCACCAAAATAATGGGAGAATTACCACCCATTGCACTGTCAATGAAAGTGTGCTGAAAGATGGAGAATGAACCTCTTGTTCAACCTTTGAATATATGTCTATTTCACCGACCTCCAAATAGTCCTTCATCTTATTGTCCAAGGGGCAAAACTCCTCCTTTCAAAAAGGTCATCAAAAGGGCAAGGGAGCATCCATGCGATAGCAAGCCTTCCAAGGAATAGACTCCATATTGCTCAGGGGAACTTGTACTCGGAGACCTCGACAGGTTGTTCTTCCTATGAATGAAGCACCATCTTTGCCCCTTGCTATGAATGAGGCACCCTCTCAGCCGGCTAATCCTTCTCAGCAGTCAGATTGTCTTCCTTCATGTATTTGTTCTCCTCTTGCAGATTCACCCATTACTAGCCATACTTAATCTCGTACGGTTGCACATCCCATTTCAAATTTTGTTTCTTATGAGCATATTTTCGTTCGTCGTTTCTAGCTTGTCTTCAATTACTCTGCCTAAGTCAGTTTCAGATGCTCTAAATCATCCTGGTTGGCGGGCTGCCATGGACATAGAAATGGCTGCACTTCAGTCGAATAAAACTTGGTGGTTGGTTCCTCTCCCTTCTGGAGCACAGCTTGTTGGGTGTCGTTGGGTCTTTGCCATCAAGTATCTTCTAGATGGGTCGATAGAGCGTCTCAAAACTCATCTTGTTGCTAAAGGGTACACTCAGACATTTGGTGTCAACTATCAGGAGACCTTTTCTCCCATCGCCAAAATTCCTTCAGTACGGGTATTGATCTCTCTAGCAGTTAATCGTGGCTGGCCTCTATATTAGCTTGATGTGAAGAATGCCTTCCTCCACGGTGATCTTTCTGAGGAGGTTTATATGGAGCAACCTCCTAGGTATGTTGCTCAGGGGGAGATGTTCTCCTCAGTATGCCGTCTTCAGAAGGCAATTTATGGTCTGAAGCAACCATCGAGGGCTTGGTTTGGAAGGTTCAATACTTCGGTTTTGCGTTTTGGATTGAAACAGTGCACTGTCGATCATTCTGTGTTCAATTACAAATCCGCAGCTGGATATATCCTTCTGATTGTGTATGTCAATGACATTGTAATTACAGGAGATGACAGGTCTGGCATACAAAAATTGAAATCCTTTATCCAAGGAGAATTTTCTACTAAAGATTTGGGTTAGCTCAGATATTTCTGGGATTGAGGTAGCACGCTCACATCATGGGCTCTCTTATCACAGAGAAAATATCTATTAGATATTTTGGAGGAGACTGGATCAATGGGTGTGAAACCTGCAGCTTGTCCTATGGATCCAAATGTTAAACTTCTTCCTGATCAGGGGGAGTTGATGAATGATTCTGGTCGTAACAGAAGACTCGTTGGTAAGCTAATTTATTTAACTGTCACCCGGCCAGACATATCATTTGCAGTGGGTATGGTTAGTCGCTTTATGAGTTCTCCACGCACTTCTCACTGGGAGGCTGTTATTCAGATTATCAAATATTTAAAGGGTACTCTAGGCAAAGGCTTGTGCTTTAGAAAGTATGGACATGAAAAGGTAGAAGGATACAGTGAATGAAAAGGTAGAATGATACAGTGATGCAGATTGGGCAGGATCTCCTGCAGACAGAAGATCAACTACTGGATATTGCACATTTGTAGGACGTAATTTAGTGTCATGGAGAAGTAAAAAGTAAGACATTGTTTTCAAATCAAGTGCAGAGGTTGAGTATAGGGCTGTGTCTTATACAAGTGGGGAGCTAATCTGGCTTCGCTCCTTATCAGAAATTGGGTTCACATCGACATCTCCAGCTCAATTGTATTGTGATAATAGGGCTGCAATTCATATTGCAATGAATTCAGTGTTTCACAAGCGGACCAAGCATATTGAAGTAGATTGTCACTTCATTCTTCATCGGATTCAAAGTGGTGAAATTTGCACAGTGTTCACTTGATCAGCCAATCAATTTGCAGGTATGTTTGCCAAACCGTTGGGGTGTGCAAAACTAAAGGATTCTTGTAACAAGCTTCGAATATATGATATATAGCTTCCAGCGTGAGAGGGAGTGTTAGATGCTATAAGGGCAATTCAGTCATTTCATTGTATAAACATATATATTTATAAAGGGAGAGGGGAGTGAATTAATTTCGCACTCTCCCTCTCACGCCTATCTCTCTCCCCATCTCGTTCTCGTTCTCTCTCTCATTCTCTCTCTCCTCCACCATGTAGATTAACAATAATCAAAAGTTGTATTTATATAGGGAACCTCTTGATGGATAATCAGAGGTGTTTTCTTCTTCAAGAAATCTAATTAACGACCATTAGAGCCGGAAGTGTACGATCCCTACCAAAATTAATAAAACCTCTTCTCACAAGAGGGGAATTTGATCCCAATTTATTTTTTGTGTGTGATTTCCCTTTTTGTGCACGTGAAATTTTTTTGAACACACTCCTTGGTAAGTGCTCTCCCATGACTCCAAAGTTGTAATGCTGGATCACATTGGTGATGAAAGAGAGGGTAGCATTTGTTAAGAAAGACAAAACAGTAGAGCCTTGACCTGATCTCATCGTGATCCTTGATAAGAAGAAAAAAAGATAGAGATTAAAGAACAACACCAATGCAGAAAGAATGCACTGGATGAATTGCTCCAAAGCAAAGGGCACCAATGCAACCTCAGAGGGTCATTTTCCACTCAAGAGCTGTCATTTGCAGCAGTCTCCATAAATATGGAGGACTGTAGGAGTCTCTTGGTGTTGCTTAGTCTGATTATTGAGATCGTCGCACAACCGATTTTGCTCAACTTGTCTAATGTCTCAGTACTGTCTTTAGCTTTTTGTCGCAGAGTTGCATGAATCATTACTGTCAGTGTCTTTTAATGTAAAACATGGTTCAAAATCTATTGTCGGTGTTTGCTGCAGCTGTCCCATTTTTTGAGTATGGGCCAAGCTTGTTTTGGATAAGTTGATCATGAGAACTAGATCCCGCTACTTGTCCCAATCATGGTTTTAAATTTCGGTCCTGGCCGAAACCAAAATTTTGTCTGAAATTTGGTAGAAAGTCCCGAAATGTCGGTTTTTTGGGCAGAAATTGTAGCGGCCGAAATTCTGTAAAAAAATAGTATTTTATCAAAATTTTGGCTGAAATTGCCGAAATTTGTTACATTTCGGTTTCGGTACCGGTCTTGACTGAAATCGAAATTTAAAACCATGGTCCCAATTGAAGAACGGCAATCAAGTATGTATTGAGAAGCGTAGAGAGTCGATGGACAACTATTATAGTTGTTCGTCCAACAGAGGCCTGATCCAAAACATTTTGCATGGCTTTCTCCGACTGCGAATCCAATGCACTGGTAGCTTCATCAAGCAGATGGGTTCCTGGATATTTGAGTAGAGCCCTTGAAATGTCGATCCTTTGTTTTTGTCCTCTAGACATGAACTCAGTCCAAATTGTCCTGTCTGAAACACAAACTGTAGCTCCAAATGTCCTTCCTCTTTGGTGAGGAAAGTGAAGAGACTAATACACATCAATATCAATATATGATTTTTTAATAGTATCTATATCAATATATGTTGGACTTCTATTATGTGATATTCAATGATGATGATGAGAGTATAGCAGTAGTTTTTGTTTGTAGTACTACTGGTAACAGCAGAGGTTGTGGCAGTGCTTGCGATGGTAGCAGTAGATATTGTCGTGGGTTAGTAATTGGTAGCAGTGTTTTGAAAAATATTGTTGTGGAAAAAACACACAAGGCGCAGGTGGAAAGATGTGACTCTCTGTTAAGGTGTATACCTCAGGGCCTATAGCATATTGAGGGCGCCGAGGTGTATGCCTCATAAGCTTGATGCTGTAAAACGGAAACTGAGTTTTAAAATTGATTTTTTTTAACTTCAACTTATTCTAATCCTCAAGCAAGGCTTTAAATGTCGGTGTGAGCGACTACCGATTTCGGTTTCGGTGGAAATTTAAGCCAAAATCATGCAAAATTTTGACAAATTTTGACAAAAATTCTCTTTTTTTAAAATTTCCAACGAAATGTATAAAATTTTGGTGAAAATTTCGGCAATTTCGGTGGAAATCTTTAAATTTCAGTTGAAATCTTTTACATTTCGGTAGAAATTTTGTAAACAAGGGTGAAAACGAACTTTCGGTTAAAATTTAGCTGAAATCTCGGAATTTCGCGGAAATGATGTACAAATCCGATTCAATGTACTTTCGGTTTTGGTCCTGGACCGAAACCAAAATATTTCGGCCGAAATCTAAAAGTATGACCTCAAGTGGGGGAGATTATATAATACTCATTCACACATCAAAAGCATCATGTGTGATTTATAGGAGATTTGAGTGTTTTAGGGAAAGTTTATGTAGAATTTTTTTCTCAGTTATTCTCCAACCATCAACAGAATCAAAACCTGTCACTTTTGGGGGATTTGTCTCATCAAGTTCAATTACTTAATATTGGATTTTGTGGTGAACGAGCACCAATTGGAATGGTGAGAAGAAATCGTATTTTCTACCATTTTTCTTTCTACTTTCATCCCTTTGATAATTTAAGAGCTGTGGACTTGTTAAGATGGCTAAAAGGAGGGATTTTACATGGAGATATGCACATGTGGTGATTAGGGATCAACCTGGGAAGCATTTCTTTGTTGATTTTGCGGTCAAATGTGGATGGAGCTATACATTTACCCCTATTCATTTGTGTGTTTTATTTGTGATGTGGAAATGTTGGGCTTGTTAAGGTTTCCTATTTTTCATTTAAAAAACAGAAAATTCGGCCTCACAAGAGGGTTAAACGCCTCAGCTACTAAAACACAGCTAAATTCATATACTGCCAATTCATAAATTTGTTACTCGCTGATATTTCATACCCGCCAATTAGAATACACGTTATGACACTTTCTTTGGTAATTTCTATTGATTACCATCTAAGTGCTGTTCTTTTATTAATACAAACTTGTGTAAACTATCATTTGTAAGTTCAAAGAGATGAGAAAGAAATCATTTCCAACTTCACAGAGGGCAAGATTGAGACCACTTGGGTTTTATGATTCGAGCGATGTTATCTCTACAAATGAATTTAGTTGCTGCTTAATTTGAGTTTGCGACTCGAGATATTGGTTTATTCTCTCCAGGTTATTTATTTCTCTCTTCTTTTGAAATGTTCGAAAATTGTCAATCTCATGCTCTTTCTACTCTACTTATCACCATCGTCATATATTTTCTGTCTCACTAAGACTCAATCTCGTTGGATCAACCTATGATGTGGTCCGTACAGTTCTTTGTCAGCCAAGTTGTTTGTTGAGGCTTTCTCTCGAGACAAGTGGTACCTTCTAAATGTTCAATTGCACAATTTACGCTCAAGTTATTTCACAATTTTTTTTTTCCATTGAATTTCTTTTCAATGTTCATTGGTTCTGAAAGATTTGGAAGTTTGTTTATCATGTTTGCCCTTCATCTCTTTCTCCCTCAACTTATCTCTTTCAAGCGATATTTCGCATAAATTGTCTGTTGGATGCCTACCTAAGTATTTACTCCATTCCAAAAATTAAAAAACAACTATATTTATGTTTTATACCCTCTTTTTTCGAAAGAAGTAATCCCGGTAGTATTATGAAAGAAGTGAAAATAGTATTTTTATTTTTCCCTAACACAATGAAAAAGTATATTTATGCTTATACCCTCTTCTTTCTCATAAGTTTACACAGGATGACCTTGTGAGAATTTGTAAAAGAATATGTTCATTTTAGCAAGAAATGATCCTTAGTTCATGAGCATATACAAAGGTACCAAGGCGATGCTATTTTGATCATTAACACGGGCGATATGACTGCTACAGCTGCTGGTGCATCATGGCGCATTGGTATGGGCCATAACAAAGATCCTCGATGGTCGAAACTGGTAATGTAATTGTGTATTCCATTTATCTAGTTAGTTTTTCTCATATTTCCATTTCAGTCAGTTCATTATGCTTGCCCATTGTGCTTTCAATTTTTAATGGCTGCGTCCCCAAGGTGCTTGTGAAAAAAATTCATAAGAAATGTTATTTGTTTATCAAAGTGCTAAATTTTCCTTCATTCATAGAAGAATCAAACAGGGGAGGATTTTTTTTGTTTTTAATAGCAAACAGGAGAGGTAATTACCTGAGGAGAATTGTTTGAGATCCTCTATTTGTTGGAAGATAATCTGGTCACTAACTGTATGATGTTTCCTACCTGTTCGTTTAAGATCATGACAACCGATTGCGAGTCCAAAACCAATTATTGGATTAAACTAAGAAAAAGGGTTCATTTACACTTTGGCATACTTGCATTGGTCTCGATTTAGATTCTTGCTTAAGAAATTATCTCCGACATTTCATTGATGCCTTTTTTTATTGACCTTGCTAAACATTCTAAAAGCACACTTCATGATTCTTCCAAGTAAACTACCTCAAAATTTATTGCCAGAAGCTTTTGTCAGCCTATCTTTTTTATCCATTTACCTTCTTTTCTTGTTCATTCATATTGGCCTTTAAAAAGCTATTTGTTTTTACATAAGATTCTTTTTCTTTGTGTCTGATTTGGTATATTTTTCCCATGTAAAACCTTCTCTAAGAACCACAACATTACTGAAAACAACTGACTGATTGTGTAAGCATGTACAATGAGCATCATTGTTATGATAATCATGTCGCTACACGTTAATTTTGATGAAATTAGGCCTCTATCAATCTACTGCTACTCAAGCCGCAGCAAGAGAATTGAAAAGATCTAGTTCCATTTTAAATGCAGTGAAGTCCAAGAAACTAGAACCTATTTACCGACATCAAGAGTAAGATACTTAAAACTACGATTAAAGGGTTTTATGTTTTCCATTTTTTTTCCCATTTTCTTCTTCTTCTCCTTGGATGAATGGTTGGATGAATCGTGCAAGGGTATTATGCTTTCACAGATTGGGTTATAACTTGAAATGACTGGATGATAACATAAAATGGCTGGACGGCAAACAATTATGTTTCAATTTTGAGCAAGGACGCTGATTCTTGAACATCAGTTGGTCCAGACCTCCACGAAAGTATCTAATTTGGGTATCAAGAACTCATGAGTTGTTCTAGGTAAGGGTTCCTCATAATTCAAAGGATTGAATTAAATCAATTAAGTATAAATCTAGGACATCGAGAGAGTCTAATTGGTCGATGGAATGATTAGAAAATTTCAAAAATGAAACCACTCGTTTTGAAGAACAACGAGCAATTAATCGAGTGGCAGCTCAAAAGGTAAAAACCTCTTCGTCATCTTCTTCTCCGCTGACACTTTTATTGCTTTAATTTGTGCTTTATATTGTGATTTTTGTTAGGCAGGAATATTTATCTAATTCAATTTGTTCGTTACGTTGGATATCTTATATGATCCGGAATTGAGTTTCTAGCATATGCTTTGTTGCATTGATATTTGATATCACAACAGGTTGCACTTTTTGTACAAAATGGAAAAAATCCAAAAAAAAAATTATATTTTTATTTTGGAGTTTTGTAGCATACTTTGATCAGAAGGTTCAAGATAAGTATGCGTCTACACCAAGGGACTATCTAAAAATGGTTAGGAGGTATTAAGTGTCATCAACAGCTGATGCAATTCTTTCTTTTTTATTGCTTCAGCAATGTCCATTTCCAAACCATTAAATTTTTTCTTATTTTATTGGGTTTTCACATGTTTTTCCTGATGCAAAACTTTAATGACAGGATACACAACATGATCAACAAGAATGTCTTGCCTTATTCAAGTAATCAGTTCATGCTAATTGTCTCCTTAAATCATTAGTTATTGTCACTGACAATGGCTTTTTATTGTAAAATATATACCCCTTCTCTCTTCATTGAAGAAGCAACTGATTTCTTCCATTTCAGTTTTTTTATGATTTTATTTCTCTATTTTTGGTGGTCTACTTACCCCTATCTTTATCTTTTCTCATATCTTTCAATTGATCAATTTGGTATTATTCTTTATTTTTTTTCTTATGTTTTGATTGATAGCATGAGTGTCTTTACATAACAACAATAAATGATTATTGTGTGTACTTGCTGGAAGGAGTGACACGACTCATTGTAGAATACCCTTAGATTCTCTTGTGGGTGATCTACAAAAAAGGTTCTATGGCATCATTTTAAAACAATGTTTATATCCATTGTTTCACTTCGTATATCGTGCATCGCACAATTGGTACCACTAATATATATATATAATAAAGAGGAAGGGAGGTTTACTGTTCACGGCTGATGTGGCAGCCCTATCCTTCCTCCCTGAAATATACGTGGCCTGTGAATTTCCTATGTGGTACTCTTTGAATCCCATTTTTTATAAAACACTTTTGGTTAGATCCCTCAATGATTTCATCCCTGATTTATTTCCCTCCATGATTTCATCCCTGATTTGTTTCCATGTAGCGCATTCCCTGATTTATTTCCATCATTGATTTATCCCTGATTTGTTTCCATGTAGCCCATCCATTTTCAACTTCCAACGTTTTCTCTTCCTTGATTTATTTCCCTAATTTATTTCTTTAAATACAGCGCATCAGTTTTCAGCTTTCTTCAAAATCTCTTCCATTTCTAAATTTCTAATATACAAAACCAAGAGAACCCAACAACACTCAAGCTTGGCCTTTTTTTTTATTATCTCTCAATCTCGGATTCATCTGCATCTCGAGATTTCCATTGTAATTTCTCTTTATAATCTGTTACTCCATCTTTGAAGAAAAATCACAAAGTCTGATTTCAATTCATTTTATTGGGTTTCTTATACTTTTACTAATGCGGGACATGCTATAGAATCTCTTAGCTGCTCATGAACATTTCTATATACATATTCTACATGATTCATCGGAATTGCTTTACTGGATGCATATTTTAAAGGGCCTCTTTAGTCCCATTTTTTTTTTTATACCTTTTCAATTCTTAAGTTTTTGGTTCAGTTATGTGTTTATAAGGACATGTATGGAAGTATGAGCAGAAATGGTTCTTTCATGGACTTCTTGCTGCAAAAAGTTATTTACTTTGGTTCAGATCTCTCTTGAATCTCGGACTTAACATAGATGCACTTCACATATATACTTATTGCCATGCATGTATACGTAGTTAGATACATGTGTGCCTTCCTCACCTTCTGCCAGATTTCCTCTCCTGTAATTTTTCGTTGTGTAGGAACACAAGGATTGTAGACACAAAAGTAAGCTAAAATATTGGGAAAATAAATAGCTATTGAACATAATTGTTAAACCAACAGTAAACACTTGGTTGGGTTGATTCCTAGCTGTATAATTGGTGGTGTAAATCAGTTACTTACAAGAAAGTGACCAGAGTGTTGCTTTCCCTCTTTGGAGATAGATTTAAATTTGAATGTCTCATCTATAATATACTTTCTCATAGACGGTGTAGAGGAAATGTGATTAAAGTTGGCTTTAGAAGGGTATTACAATGAGTAGTCTATGTACTCTCTCTCTCTCTCTCTCTCTCTCTCTCTCTCTCTCTCTCTCTCTCCGATCGTTTTTAAATTCCTTGCTTGCTTGCTATCTATCTCTCATCCATATCCGTATCACCATTTTCTCTTACCCCGTGCATCGCAGGGTTGGTCCCATTAGCAGCTTTAGATGCTTAAGCAGGCGAGCGTGTTGGGAACGTCGCCGTGGTAAGGTTCTCATACACTCCCAGCGATTTGCTAGAGTAGGTAACACTTGTTTGAAGAGCTACATAGGGATTTGGCTGCCCTGGAAACAGATACATAGTTTGTATTCATCCATTGCAGAGATTGTGGCAGTGGACATGAGGATTTTGATCGCCAATCTCGGGTTTTGAAGATTGTTTTTTCACACTTCTTACAGGAGACATAGCTTTTATGATTGTACCAATTCTTTTATACAATCTTATGCAATAAAAATGCACCCTTAACAACATTTTGTATTTGGTTCTTCATTCCTGAGTACCATGACTTTTACTTTCATCTGATTTGCTTTGGCCCCAATCCAGTCTGGCTTATCAAGAGGGAGGAGATATCGCAATCAGAATCATGAGCAAAAGAAGGAAAGTTCATTGCAAGTAAATTAGAGGAGGCAGAGGGAGAGAGATCACATTTGGAAGCAACAGGAAACTAAGGAAAGTTGGTAATAAGCAAGTCAACTGTGTACATCCAAACTGCAATTTGGGTTCTCTTTGGCCCTTTTAAAATCATACACTGCAATCTAAACAGGTCCAAATTGCAATATGGGTGTACATACAAAAGCACCCTAAGAGCATACAAATAAACTGTCTGATAAATGCTCGCCCTTCATCGACTTTTGGTGCAATTTATTTTTTTGATGGGTTTTGGTGTAATTTATGTTCATTGGATTGCAGTTTTACACCTGAACTGCACCCATAGTCCTGCAAATGCATTTGGATTGCACACTGAAACAGACTAAACAGGCATGCACTACTCTTAGTGTCAATCTAATTCGTTGGATTGAAACGAATGTTCTTGATATTAGCTTAAGAAATGATGAAGTTAATGGTACCCTAAGATAATCTTATTTGCAATTGAGGACCAATTTTGGGTGCATCCAAAGAAGACCCAACACAAAACTACATAGAATGGTTATGACATTCAAGCCCTTTCTAAATGGATAAATGGCTTTGGTTAGCTGGTTTTAATGTTTTGTGTAATTAAACTAAGTAGCAAGGTATGCTAAAATCTTGCCTCGTAAAATTATTCATCATGTTCCTCTTCAGATTTAAAAGTTTTCAGTTCAACTCTCACGAAAGCAAAATAAGAGAACCCTTCGCTCCTCTTTCCTTTCACTTTCTTTTCCCTTTACATTTTGTTGAGAGAAATAAAATATTTGGACATATCCTCCTTTGTTTGGTTGCTATTTACTATCCCGACTGTCTTTATCCTCGGGTTAATTTGGTTTTTTCTCTGTAAGAAGATAGCTCTTTCCTTTTAATCTGGTTAAAATAAAGATTTTAAATTTCGGTCGAAATTTCAGAAATGTTTTATAAAATATTAATTTTTTATTCCTTTACAAAATTTCAGCCCAAAAAAAAACGACATTTCGAGCGCCTTTACAGAATTTCGGCCGAAATTTCATGATTTTGGCTAAAGTTTCAGGTTCGGTGAGGACCGAAATCACCCCCGAAACTGAAATTTGAAACTTGGTTATAATCAAAGACAATTTGTTTTGCTTCACTGTCATTTTCTTTTTTCTACTTGTATAGTAGTCCCTTACAATCTTTCACCAGAAAATTCAAAGGATCTATTAATAATTGGAATTCTGATGATAATACATGACAGCCAATATACATTGGTTTCAATTTGTTTCGTTTCTAGGAATAGTATCCCATCCTTCTTTTTTTTTCCTTTAATCTTTTACCACAAAACTATAGTTTTTTTCCCCTTGATATCTTGCTATTTGACAATACGCCAAAAGCTCCACAGTTGATGGAACACGCTTTATATCTTGCTAACAGCCTGTTAGGTACCTAACGTATTAAGGTACCTAACCAATACGTTAAAAGCTTCAGAGCTGATGGACTGCCTTAGGCTAGACCCATTAAACCTATCCCATACTAGGCTAGGTCCCACTAGTCCCATACCTAAACAGGCCCCACTAATGACCCTAACATTCCACCACTCTTCTGCTTGCTAATAGCCTCTTCATTGTTGTAGCTTTTTACCAGGTTGTCCTTTCCACTCGTCACCCCTTACGTATGACTCGTACATGACATGGTGGCTTCTCTACTACCAAATATTAGGTAGCTAACTGTTGAGAAAATCCGCCGGGCAATCCGATCCGATCATGCACAAATTAAACGAAAAGTAAAATAAACCAAGCCACAAGATGAACACCAAGATTTTACATGGTTCGGCCAAGCCTACTCCAAGGGCAAGAAACACGATCTTCCACTATGAGAAAACAGTATACAAGGATTACAATGGATTTAACCCAAACCCACAAACCCGCAACCCTTTCCTTGCTTTTCCTCAAACCAAGACCGTATACCAGAGCAACCCGAGAAAAAACCCACAAGAGAATACCCGAGAAAACGCCAAGAGAAAACCCAAGAAGAAAACCCTCTTCTTTCACCTCTCTCTCTCTCTCTCTCTATGCCTCACACACTTTGCAGCCGTGCAAAGTAGACATAAATATTTAGGTTTTGGGAAAACCTAAAAAACAATCTTTCCATTTTTGCCTTTTCACTTCCCATGGAAGTTTTTTTTTTTTAGGAAATAAGGCAACTTTCCCAACAATCTCCACCTTGGCTTATTTCCAAGCCACCGGAAGATTTTTCGTTGATGTCTCCATCGGTCTGCAATTGCCACAAACCACCATTGGCCTTCTAAAGTACCTGCTACACACCCTCGAATCACCTTGGTTCTGACTTCTCCTTATTCGATCAACATGGCCAATGCACATGTGTAGCTGCCAACCCGTTGACTCACCCAGTCAACCATGGAGAGGGATCTCGATCCATCCTTCCCAACGCAGGTACTGTCATCTTCTCACCATTGTCTGCAACCTGGAAACCTGTCTCTGCACCAACTGCGAAAGAGACCCTACGCGTGCACGCGTTACCACTCCGTTTCCAACTAACCATCGAGATCTTATGAACACTAGTTACCGTGTCCCCTACCAGACGATACAATCCGCTACACTCCTCTCCTTTCATCAGAACCATACAATAGTGTGTGATTTTCATGGCTCCACCTGCAGCTGAAAACCTGCAACCCCTGGAGTCCAACCGGTCAAGTGACACTAGATTCTTCCGTATCTTTAGGACATATGCCACACCACCCAAAGTACGAAATACTCCATCAAACATCTTGATCTTCACCGTTCCAACTCTCGTGAACATCACAAGTAGACCCGTCACCCAAAGACACTACACCCGCCCTTGTCTCCTGGAATGTATCAAAATATTCCCTCCTAGAGCATACATGAACAGAGCACCCTGAATCTAAAATCCACTCATCATGAGGAGAAGTGTGATTACCTGTGTAGACTGTGAGAACGTCTCCAAACTCTTTGCTCTGCTCACCTCCCACCACAACATTCATAACACCATTGTCCACCTGGTCAGCTCGCTTTGGACAATCCTGCTTGATGTGGCCATATTCCTTGCAATGGTAACATTGCACACCCTTTCCGCCGACCCTGGATCTTGACCTGCCTTTACCAGATCCCCTGTCAGACGACCTTCCTCTTTGATTTACACCATGAACAACCCCTGCTCTTCATTTGTACTAAGAATAGGTTTCTTTCGCATCTCATTCGATAAGAGCGACGCCGTGACTTCCTCTAACTTGATTGTATCCTTACCATACAACAAAGTCGTCACCAAGTTGTCATATGAATCAGGAAGTGAAGTAAGAAGCAATAGGGCCTTGTCTTCTTCCTTCAACTTTTCGTCAACCTTGTGGAGTTGATCCACAAGCCCGTTGAACACCGTAATGTGTTCCAAAAGATCTCCGCCTTCCTGCATCTTCAGTCCATACAATTGCCGCTTTAGATACAACCGGTTGACCAAGCTTTTTGACATATAAAGCTTTTCCAACTTCTCCCATAATTTAGGTGCATCTTCTTCTTCCATAACATTAAACATAACACTATCTGCCAGACACAGTCGAATAGTACTGACCGCCTTCGACTCAATGTCTTCCCACTCGGCACCCGTCATCTTATCCGGCTTCCCATCATTTCCCTTCAACGCCTTACCCAAGCCCTGTTGAACTAGGATGTCTTTCACCCTCATCTGTCATGAGGTGAAACTGCCATTTCCGTCAAATCTGTCGATGTTGAACTGAGTAGAACTTGATTTTTCCGCCATCTCAGATTACTTTGCACTTCTCGGTAGGGGTGGACATGGTTCGGTTCGGTTCGGTTTTGGGGTATACCCAGAACCGAACCATATATAATCGGTTCCCTGAAATTGGAACCGAACCAGAACCATATAAGTTTGGAACCGAACCGAACCAGAACCATATATAATCGGTTCGGTTCGGTTCGGTTCTGGGTTTACCCGATCTTCATCAAATCAACGGAATTTCTTCACAATAGTTGTTTGAATGTTTGGTTTTCTTTTCTTGAGATAGAATAATTTTTTGTTTCCAGCTTGTCATCATCATTATGGGAAAAGCAGAGCACAAAAGTCTCTAATGAAATGATGAATATGACTTTGTGGGGGCGTTATACAAACTACTCTCATAATATTTTACTATTTTTAAAAGCCTTTCACTTTCTTCTTACACTTACAAAAACTTTCAAGTTAATATTAAAAACAAAAAGGATTCCCACATCTTCTTTCCTGCCATTAAAATATTAAGGCTTGTCTGGTGAGATTAAAAATATTTGGGCAAGTGCTGAGATTAAAAAACTTGTTTTCCAGTCTGACTAAGGGTTTTAAGGTGGGTCGGTTCTTGGTTCGGTTCTCGGTTCCGGGATCCAAACCCAGAACCGAACCGAATTTCCATCGGTTCCAGGTTATTAGAACCGGAACCGAACCATATAACTATGGAACCGAACCGAACCGAACCATATGTGCCGGTTCGGTTCGGTTCCTCGGTTCGAACCGGAACCATGTCCACCCCTACTTCTCGGTGTAGCGCTCTACCTCGAACAAGAATCTTTCTTTGACAATCCTTCTACCCCAAAAATTGCTCTAACCGCGATCCAACCACAACACCCACGATCAATCCACCCGGCCTCTACAATCGCTCCACCTGAGCTCTGAGACCACTTGTTGAGAAAATCCATCGGGCAATCCGATCCGATCGTGCACAAATTAAATGAAAAGTAAAATAAACCAAGCCACAAGATGAACACCAAGATTTTATATGGTTCGACCAAGCCTACTCCACGGGCGAGAAACACGATCTTCCACTATGAGAAAACAATATACAAGGATTACAATGGATTTAACCCAAACCCACAAACCCGCAACCCTTTCCATGCTTTTCCTCAAACCAAGACCGTATACCGAGAGCAACCCGGGAAAAAACCCACAAGAGAATACTTGAGAAAACGCCAAGAGAAAACCCTCTCTCTCTCCTCTCTCTCTCTCTCTCTCTCTCTCTCTCTCTCTCTCTCTCTCTCTCTCTCTCTGCCTCACACACTTTGCAGCCGTGCAAAGTAGACATAAATATTTAGGTTTTTTTTTTTTGAAAGATAACAAATTTTATTCCATAAAGAAAGAAGTACAGAGGGGACAAGTTGTCCCCGAAAAACCACATAAATATTTAGGTTTTGGAAAAACCTAAAAAAACCATCTTTCCAATTTGGCCTTTTTGCTTCCCATGGAAGTTTTTTTTTTTTTGGAAATAAGGCAACTTTCCCAACACTCTTCTGCTTGTATGTCACCCATTCCACAGTGGTCCACTATGTGGCAACTTCATTGTTGTAGCTTTTTACCAGGTTGTCCTCTCCACAGGTCACCCTTTCCGTGTGACTCGAACATGACATTGTGGCTTCTCTACTACCAAATATTAGGTAGCTAACTAATACGTCAAAAGCTATAGAGCTGATGTAACACATTAGGCTTGGACCTTTAAACCTACCCCATACCAGGCCGAGTCGCACCTATTCCCATACCTAGACAGGCCCCACTCAAAACGCTACTTGAGAAGAGGATTTCTTTTCAGCACATATGTTTACATAAAAAAGGAAAAAGAGGTAAGAAGAGAAGAAAAGAAAGTGACGAGAAAAGAGAGAATTCTATCAGATTTTATCTAGGCGGAAACCATAGCAACCCAATAACAGCGTACACGTAAGAGATGATTTCCTTTTTTTTGGTTCCTTTTCTTCCGAAACAATTCCTACCTCATAGAATAGGGGTGAGTAGTGTTTGGTCGTCAACCTCATAGAGTAATGCCAGGGTGAGGCTGAGTGATCATAGAAATGGTCTATTTATGAGTTGATCTTGCTATAGGATGTTTTGAGTCGGAGCAAATGCTCTGAGTTCTGAGTTTTAGTTTTTTTTTTTTTTTTAAATTGATATTTATTATTCCAAAAAGTGCCAAATAAGGGACAAGTCATCCTCTAACCGGCTACAACCATAGCACCACTACATACAGTAGGATTGGCTTACATATCTGTTATATGCCATCCATCCCCATTCCCCATTGCATTACCCAATAGCCTAAGTTGTATTGAATCCAACCAAAAAGTGCCATATTTGTGGACCCCACCCAACCATGATACGTGTCCGCCATGCCACACCGATTTCTCCAGGCGATTTCAATTTTCAAAAGTCCCGCTCGAAGACCTAAGGCTATTGTGCACACCTAACCATGCACGATAGCCGATCCGTGGCTGCCTCCAGCCTCCTGACGGCTTCCCGGATTCCCTCGGCCTCCCTGGACAGATCTGGCCTCCTAGCGACCTCCCCGGCCAAATCCGGCCTCTCGACGGTCAAATCTGGCATCCCGACGGCCCCTCGACAGCCTGAGCTCAAACCTCTCTCTCCATCCACATAGAAGGACAAGAGAAGAGTTGAAATCTTCCGGCCAGATCTGGTCTCTCGACGGCCAGATCTGTCCTCCCAACGGCCGGATCCGGCCTCTCGGCGGCCTCCCGTTGGGCAGTTTCTATTTCCAACCTAGGCTTGTGAGAAAGGCAAGAGAGATCCGGCCTCTTGGCGGCCATCGTCTCCTTCCTGTCGCCTTCCAACCCGTTAGAGAGAGAGAGAGAGAGAGAGAGAGAGAGAGAGAGAGAGAGAGAGAGAGAGATAGGCCTCCCTCCCTAGGGCCCTAGGGTTTCCTTCACCCTAGGGAGGGAGCAACCTAAAAGACAAATCTCTCCAAAGGTAGATATGGGGACGCATTAGCTAAAGCAAACGTTAGTCTGTATGTGTAAGAAGGTGAGCTTTTTTATTCTCTAAGGAGTAGGGATTGTTGGATTAGGCTTTTTTTTTAAATCAGAAGCCTTGCCAAACACGCCCATACATGGTTCGGTTTATAACCTATGTCCACGGGGCCTGAAATTATCTTCTTCAATGGAAGAAGCTACAACTTAGTTTTGGGCTCTTTAAGGGTGAGTAGTGTTTGGTTGTTAAAATGTCATTGGGCTCTTTAAAAAGAGAAACCACCGTATAAAAACTGTCAGTAGCTGACTTTCCTGAGTTAACACAAGTTTCCCCTCCCATCTGAATCACTTCATTGCTTCTCAAAAATTTAATCAAATCCATCAATGTAAAAACAGACTACAGAATTTTCAACATAATAGAGATCTATTAGGTTCCAACAAAACGCGAGCAAGTAAACAAACAAGAAGCTTGGGTCAGTTTGATTGCAAGTAGTTACCTAAGTAGTGGTGAGTTAAAACTTAAAGTAAACAACAAGGAGGAGACAAGCCAAGTAGTCTCCTCATAGTTATCTCATAGACTAAGGTTGAGTAGTGTTTTTGGTTGTTAACCCTGTATAGTAATGGTAAGTGGTGTCATTACCAATACAGAGAGAAAGGAGAGGGAGAAAAAAGGCAAAGTAGCCTCCTGGTACTTCAAAATTCTACATGCAAACACAGTATTTTGCTGATGTGACATGCAAAAACCACAGAAAACCCAGGATATTGTGCAACCAAACAACATGACTTCACCACCTAACAAGGCCTCCATGGAGTCCTTTCCTCTGGCAGGAAAGAAATTGTGCCATTGTTGTAGAGGATCAGAGAAATGAAATTCATAGGCTTAACTGGAACCAACTGAATTGGTCTGTAAAGATTTCTGATCCTTGTGTTTGTTTTAGTTATTCCAAATCACATTACTCCTTGCCAAGTAGGAAAGAACAAGGAACTTAGACCAAAAGCGGATACCACATTCTAATGATAAATGCTGTTGATACAGTATTATTTGACACTAATCAAGTTCTATTTAACAGTACATACTTCCTATAACATTGAGGTAGGAGCAAAACAAACATTTGAACTATCATTACATACCCCAAGTGAGTTTCAAAACTCTCAGCTTTTGTTCCTCTGAATCAGCAAACTCTGTTGCCCATCTTGTATACAGAATAACCCACACCACAATCCATTTCTCCTCAGCAGATAGCTTTCTGTTTGATCCAGTGGGCGCTACCGGTTTTGAAAACAAAAATTCCAAAACACACTTTTACACGATCTTTTCGAACAGACTTCGAAAGAATTAAAGAATCAACAGTGACAAGAAGCATCCATTGCCATCACCAGAGCTATTGCTCCATCAAGAATAGAACTAAAAGAGTCATAAGAATGACCAATGTGAAGCTCATAGTGGCACCAGTCCTATACCCACGTCCTGTAGGAAGTTCCAAAGGAAGTGAACACTCCTCGCCATTAAAGAACACCTTACTAGGAAACCCATCCCCTCCAACCACATTGATTCCAGGTGTCGCCTTCTTTGTAAATGATATCATTGTTTGTTGTTTTCCGGGCACTCGAGGATCCTTTGACGGGTTGCTGCCGTCTGTCTCTGCGACAAGATAGTTCAATCCGGGGTTCCCTTGCATGAAAATGGTGTTGTTCACATCAGGAAAAGTAGTTCCATTGAATGAATACATTGCTTCATATCCTGCGAATGCCTTGTCCAACTCCACTGCAGTAAACCAATCAGCGAAACTAGTATCTTCCCAATTGAATAGAGTAATTCTCGCACTCCAACCCTGGCTGTAGTCTGTATATACATGCCAATTGATGCTAACACCACAGTTGTCACCACAGGGCAATGGGTTTGGTGTCTTGAAGTGTTTGAGATCGGCCCAAGCGAGAGCTTTCGATGTTCTATTGGCAAAAGGTACAAGAAGAGTCTCAGAAGGGAGAAGGAGAGCCGGGGACGTGGTACTGCAAGCGGGGCCTGTATTGGAAGGGCAACCACAAGCGCACGTCCGGCAAGGGATGACAGACTCATTGTAAAATGCCGAGAACGAAACGCAACAGCGTGAGTGTGAGCCCTTTGGCTGTGTGATGTTACATACTACTTGCCAACTCGCGATCGCAGATTTTTCTGATTGTAATCCACTTGGGTCAGGGAACTCAGTTGAGCTAACACGCACAGGAGGCCCACATTGGTAATCTGGGTTGAGCTGACCACTGATCTTCCAGTTCTGAGGTGCAAAGAGCTCTGTTCTGTTGAGGTCTGGTGGCATTTTATAGACTTGGAGCTGAAACACGGACGTGGACTTACTTGGATCCATAGTTGGAGGCAAAATCGTTCCGTTCCTACAACAGAACGGTATCAATCCGACGTTTGAGTCATTGGCCTTGTTGAGGGGAAGGTCCAAGATGGTGGGTGTTCTCTCACAATTCATGATCGTGGTGAAATCCAAGGTCTGGTAAAAGGTACCTTGCTCGCCGTATAGGCAGTCTGTTGGATCAGTAAGATTAGTATAAGCACCCTTCATGCTGTTGATGAATTCCCCTCTCATCCATTCCCAATTAAGCTTCCAATAATCGAGTCGGCCTAGCGGGTTGTGATTTGAAATTGTGACCTGGGCCAAGTAATTGGAGTCGAATGTTTGAAGTACATCATAAGCTATGGTTAGATCGCCGCTCTGACGTGGTAGAAACTGTTCTGATTCAGTTACATTCGCTTTGAATGCAGGGTCTATTGTACAACACACATACATCAAATTCGTTCCTACACAGAAAAAAACACAAAGACAGAAATCCTTAGGGTAAGCTCTTTTCTCAATTTTCTCAATTCTAGCATTTGAAATAAACCCAGAAAAAGGAATTGATGAAAACCCATCAAAGAAATTTATAACAAGAGAAGGAATGCCTAAAAAAATGCTTATGATTTATGGCAGGGATGGCGTGAGGTTTGCTATAATGATGAGCAGTCAGATCATTTCTTGAAGGTGGGATCCTACTAATCCTGGGAAGCAAAAAGTGAACTTTAATGGCTCCATTCTAGGTAATCCGGGTCCTGCTGGGATAGGGGGTCTATTAAGAGATGCCAGAGTGCGACATCCTAGGCTTTTTCGAGTCCCATTGTATATCTAACTCTAACGAGTCCGAGGTAAGAGCCGTGTTACAAGGCATTAGGCTTCTAGAAGCACATAATTTGGATAGAATGATAGGGGAAGGGGACCTGTTAAATGTGATCAAGTGGCTCAAGGGGAGCCTAACTCCTCCATGGCGGTTCGTGCAGTGCTTTGATGAAATTACTGAATGAGTGGAGGCTTCTTCCATCTCTTTTATTCATGTTAGAAGGTCATCTAATTTGGAGGCTGACAGGTTAGCTAGATTAGAGGTAGGGGTGCAACTCAGGTCGATTTTTGGGAATCCAGGTCGAGCTTTTACCATAAAATTTGGGGTCAGGTTTGGGTCGATTCCAATTCATGTTTTACCAAAAACTAAACCCGAACCGACCCAAATTGCACCCCTAGTTGGGAGCAAGGTTTTAAATTTCGTCCACAAACCGGAATGGTCTGAAACCGAAATCGGCGAAATGTACCAAATTTCGGTCTCGGCGAAATTTCTGAAATTTCGACCAAATTAGAAAGAAAATATTAATTTTTTAATCCATTACCAAATTTCGGCCCAAAAATTCGAAATTTCGTGCCCGAGTGACAAATTTCGGCCGAAATTTCGGTTTTGGTGGGGTCCGAAATTACCCCAAAATCGAAATTTAAAACCTTGGTTGGGGGTCCAAGTGTGAATCTCTAGAGCTTCTTGATTTTCTTCCTCCTTGAGGCCCTTTTGATGTATCTTTTCTTTCTTGTATTTTTGTTTCTTGATTTGTCTCTTCTCTTTTTATCTAATGAAATTCTTTATCATTCAAAAAAAAAAAAATGCATACCCACATAGAAAATCTTTAGAAATAGCTATTTTTTCACTTCTAAACCTTCAAAAAACAACCCAAAGAAAGGAATTCAACAAGATCCATTAGAGGATTCTATAACAAAAGATAAAAGAATACCTTGCATAGTGGGGCGAGGGCATAGATACCCATCATTGGCAAGAGAGATATTCGAAGGCATAGGAACATTTGGAGGCCCAACCCCAAATTGGGTCCCAACCAAATCAATCTGAACCTGAATCTGGGTCAAATCTCCAGCAGTCTCAATCGCAGTTTTCAAATCTGCGTTAGGAAAACCCGAAAAGAAAGTCCCATTTCCCACCTGAGCAGGTAATGTAGAGCCATCGGAGAGCACGGCTCCGGCCGAGACGAGGGTTTCATCATGTTGGAACCCAATGAACATTTTCCATGACATGAGATCTTGAGCCCCAGTGTTTAGAATTGTGGCTGTGGACTTAAAAGAGTAGGGTTGGAGATTAGGGTTTGAGAGAAATGGGTGAATTTTTGTGCCTTGTTGGTAGAGATAGGTTAAGTAGACTCCATTACAAGCATCTGCAGAGGGAGATGGGGCTTGGGAGATGGAAAAGGGGAGGAAAATGAAGGAAAAGAGAAGGAAAATTGGGAGATTGTAAGACATGGTTTGTGGGTTTTGCATAGAAGAGAAGATTTTGGGGGGTTTTTGAGAAGAAAGATAAGAGAAGAGAATATTAGGGTAAGAAAGAAAGAGGAAAGTCAGATAACGCGTAGATTAATTATACAGCTTATTGCAAGCTATTTCTTTGGTTTTTTTTTTTCTTTTGCCGGCTTTGATTGTGAAGAAAAGAAAGAGTAAGAGGGTTTTGTTTAGTTGTTTACTACAAGGGGAAGAAAAGGTCTTTGGGTTGAGATTTTGGAAGAGGAAACTAGGGTTTAATAGGTCTTATGATGGATTCAAAGAAAAACCCTGATACCCATTTCTTAGTCTGTCTTTTTTCTCTTTTGACAGCCCCATCTAGTAGTGTAAAAGAGTAGGCATAAATTCACTAGTATGGGGTGTCCATAGTAAATACATGGGGTAAATTTATTACTACCCTTTTTTTTATGAAAGAGTAGGCATAAATACTTCAAATGGGAAAGGAAAGGAAAATGATATATTGGCTAAATTGTTTTACATGGGACAGCCCTCTCTAGTGTAAAAAGAGAAGGCATAAATACACTAGAGGGGGCTGTCTAAATTAAAAGAGGGGGAGAATTTATAATTTCCATTTTTCAAATAGTAGTTTAACGGAATTGTAGGAAGAATCAACGGGCAAAAGAGGTGGGTCGCTTTTTTATATTTGGGTGATGATATTTTCACCCCCTTGCAGTACGCATTCGCCCCTTTATAACGTGATTTGACGTCAAAAAAGCGTTAAAGTTGCCCACTGTTCACGTTACAAAGGGGCGAATGCGTACTGCAGAGGGGTGAAAATATCATCTCCCTTTTTTTATTTGGGAATTCAAAATGGAAAGAGAGGCGTTTGAGTTTCCGTTGGTGGCCCACAGGCGACTTTCTTATTCGAAATTATGATAACGACACTATTGTTGAAGAGAATTACATGAATGCCACTAATTTGAAATCTAGAATGTTCTGTTATCCTATATTTACGCAGTATTCTCTTACCCAATTAATTTGGTACACGTGGCAATAATGGTTGGCTGTTTGACGAATGACTTAGATTTTTTATATATTCGCCCCCTTTTCTTCCCTGTTCCACGCCTTTCGAGTGTGAAACGAGGAATCATAAATACAATAGATGGGGTGGCCAGGGAATAAAATGGGGCGAATATATCACTCCCCTTTGCGGAATCATCTGATTCAGTGGGCACATGTTGGACGTGCCATGTTAGAAAGTGGGCCCACATTGTCTCTAGCCATTGATCAATATGTTTGAAGAAAATGTATGGTGATGATGCAGTCAAATCTTCAAGTGGGGTTTTCTTCTTTGTTAACATTGCCATCCATGATATGAACTACTTGGACGGTCTAGATTAGATCATCTGAATCGTTTGTTGTAGTGATGGACGAATGCTTTTAAGGATTAAACTGTAATTACGTACAAGTTTATGCCGCTGGGAGAGTTTAGGGGTACGATTTTTGGGTGTTGAATCTTCCATGTAAAAAAGAAAGAAAAACCCCACTAAACTCCGATTCTTAATGTTCAATATTTTCGGACATTGGAATTGTAATAAAGATTACTCTTTCAAGAGGAAATGGAATAGGATTGAAATGTGAAATCGATTTCTGATTCCGACAATCCATATCCTAAGGCCCTGTTCGTTTGAGATTGTGACAACTGATTGTGAGCCATCAAACGGATTATTGGACTCAAACTTACGTTTAATTTTGAGTCCAATAATCAGTCGGAGGAAATTATCCTAAGGCCCTGCTCGTTTGAGATTGTGACAACCGATTGTGAGCCATCAAACGGATTATTGGACTCAAAATTACGTTTAATTTTGAGTCCAATAATCAGTCGGAGGAAATTATCCTAAGGCCCTGTTCGTTTGAGATTGTGACAACTGATTGTGAGCCATCAAACGGATTATTGGACTCAAAATTACGTTTAATTTTGAGTCCAATAATCAGTCGGAGGCTCACAATTGGTTGTCACAATCACAAACGAACACGGCTTAAGATTATATGGCCCATGGGTGTGGTGAGATTGTTTATCTTATGGCCCACCCGGATATCATCCTACCCGTAAGCTCGAATGCGGACCCCAGGTGCTCATCAAGGCCCATATATATATATCAACTGCTGAGATTTCTTAAGGAAACACAAAGAAAGGTGCTTTTGATTGAAGGGACATAATCATCTGTTTGGCGTGAAATCACTTAAATCAGTATGGCCCACGATGTGAACGATCCTGATCATAGCTTGAATTCTCCTTCTAGACCCTTTCTTTCCTATTGTCCAGTCGTGCCAAACAACCCATGTTATCTTGTCTATTTACTAGTTATGCCGGAGATTACGTGAACGCGACCCAAAATACCTTCCCAAATAGAATATTGGATTTGGTCACCAATTGGAAAGCTTCAATAGAGCACGACTCATTGTAATCTAATGAGGTGCACCCACTACGGTATCGTGGATTACACCTTTGACTGATCTAAACCGTTCATCTAAAATGCCTTGATTTGGATCTCCTATTACTGAGAAATTATGTTAATATATCATACAATAAGGTATATAGTTAGGGAGCGACTTGCTAGGGACCATCGCAGATGGGCTGTTGCATGAGAGAGCAACCACCTCATGAATAAAGACAAAATCTGTTGAAAAGTGAGCCTATGTGGCAGCTCTCACATGCAACAGACTATCCGTGAAATTCCTTCTACATGGTCCCTATCAAATCCCACTTAGGGAAATGATTTTTTTCTTTTTTGAACGGGTGAATCTTTATTGCTATGAAAGCAACCATGACGAAGGCGGTCAAGAAGCCAAAAAAACAAAAACATAACGTAAAAAGACTAAAATTCAAATTCCCGAGCTCCTCACGGAGAAAGAAAATCAAAGAATTCTAGTTCAGTTCTTGACACTCCCGCACGAGCAAGAAGATCTGCCTCTTCGTTAGCTGTTATTCATAGATGAAGATGGATAATCCTATGACCTTCTACCCGGTCTAGGAAATCTCTAAAGATCTCCACGGGTGAGGAGATTGGCCTTCCAACCACCGAATAACATTAAGGGAATCTCCTTCTACTATGAGGTTGTTGTCCATATCACTATGAGACACTCGTATAAGGCCTTGAAGGATCGCCCTCACTTCAGCTTCATTGGAGTCTTTAAATCCAATCAGTCCTGAAAATGCCCATTTCGTGATATTGTTCTCATCTCTTAAAAGACCTCCAATACCTGAGGGCCTTGGGTTTCCCAAGCTAGATCAATCAAAATTTAATTTTAACCACCCAAGCTCAGGAGGACTCCATTTAGGGGCTACAACCACTACGCTCTCTCTGCTATTACAAATCTATTTCCAACATTGTTTTATACCAGTAGTCGAATACAATGAGAACTCAGGGAGGACTTTTGCCCAAGATACCACTAAAGAGATTATCCTGTGGAAGGTGAAAGAAACACTTTTAACCACATTCTTGAAAGTATGAGCGTTTCTCTCTTTCCAAAGGACCCAAATGGAAGCTAACAATGTCAAGTTCCATAAGGTCTTACACTTCTTAGGCCAAGGTGAAAAAGACCAAGCAACCAAAAGATCAGATATGTTCTTTGGAAAGACCCAAGAAACCCCAAAGAGGGTCAAAATCCTACTCCATATCTCTCGAGCATACCTGCGATGGATAAGCACGTGGGGCACTGTCTCTCCTGCTCCCACACAAAGGACACAATGGTCGATGATGAGGATGTTACATTGGCGAAGATGATGTTGGGGGTTCCACGTGAAAGCAAATTATCCCACATCGGATAAGTGAGAGGATGTGGATGGGCTTATAAGAATTCGGGAACCCTCCCCTTAACGGCTAGCTTTTAAGGGTGAGTACTACCCGAGTCCCAATAAGTGGTATCAGAGCTAAGGCGATGATCTATGATCTAAAGCCTGCTTTGGAAAGCTAACCATCCAAATGCTCTAACTCTGCAGGTCGCTGGGATGTTTCAAACATTGTAAAGCCGTGAGGGAGGGGAAGACGAAGCCAAATGGAGATAAAATTATTTGACAAAAAAGAAACCAGAGGCATTCAAGATACAAACCCTTTCATCTCGACCAGACTTCATGATATAATGAGATTCCAATAGGTGGATGAGGGGTGCCACCCTATATACTTCCCAGTCAAAAAAGTTCCATCTAAAATCGACCTTCGATGTTACCTAATCTCCAACTCTCTTGAAGTAGGCTTTCACTATGGCTTCAGTATTCAAGACTGCTCTGAAAGGATCTGGGAACAAGTTCATTAAAGGTTCTTGTGAACACCATTTATCTTTCTAAAACTTCAATCTATCTCCATTGTAAACTCCGAAACTTATACCTTCTTGAAACTTAAATTGTTGCCTTAAGATATCTCTCCAAATAGTTAGAGCTTGGGAGCCATACTTGTTCATAGGAACCCAATTTCCGGGGTAGGAGTTATACTTGCTATCTATTACCTTCGTCCACAAACTAGACCTTTCTTCACCAAACCTTCAGAGTCAGTTTCCAAGCAATGCTTTGTTAACCACTCTCAAAGAGTGGATCCCAAGACCACCTTCTTTGATGGACTTACAAGCTTCCTTCCATCTTACCAAATGCATCTTTTTCTTGTCACTTGACCCTCCCGCCAAGAGATTCTAGATTCCTCTTCGAAGTGGAGAGCCTTCTTTCAACCCGCTCAACTATCAGATCCCACATCTTCTTTTTGGGCCAACCTATGCCAAGAGGAAGCCCAAGGCAAGTAGCTGGAAACTCTTCGATCGAACACCCCAAGAGGCCTGCCATTTTTCATTTTTTCTTCTTCTGCTAGGTGAACGCCATATATCTTTGATTTATTGAAGTTAGATCTCTGACCAGTCACCGAACCCAATTAGTTTGGGACAAAGGCTTAGTTGAGTTAGGTTGAGTTGAGATCTCTGACCAGTCACCACTTCATAGCATCGCAGAATGCACTTGAGCTTGATAATGTTGTCCTCCACCTGACTAAAGATTTGAGTTGTCATCTGCAAATTGCAAGTGCGATACTTCAAAGCTTTGGTCCCCTAACTTGAAGCCTTCAATCATCTCAGAGCTTCTTCCCTGATCTACCATTCTGCTTAAAGATTCTGCCACAACCATGAACAGAAACAGTGATAAAGGTTCTCCTTGCCTCAAACCTCGAGAGGACTTAATGAATCCTTTTGGAGACCCATTAATCGAAGTGGAGAACCAAGCCGAAGAAATACAATGCATCGTCCAGGACTGCCATCTCTACCTAAATCCCATTCTGCTCAGCAAAATATTCCAAACCGTCCCATTCCACTCTATCATATGCTTTTTCCATGTCTAGCTTTCACAGAACCCCTTTTCTTCCGGTCTTAGCACAAAAATCAATCATCTCATTTGCAACAAGTGAACTATCAAGAATTTGTCGACCCAACACAAATCCTGATTGATTGAAGGAGGGAGATAACCTTCCGCAACACTTTTTTCATCCGATCAGCCAAGACTTTTGCCAACAATTTATATAGACAACCCACCAGGCATAAAATCCAATATCTTTTCTGAACCTTTTATATTGGTAATGAGGGATATGAACGTTGCCTCTGAAATCTTATCCAGTTCCAAACCCTGATAAAACTCTTCAAAGAACGAGCATATATATGTCCTGGTTTCTCCTAGGGAAATAATACATTCACTCCTTTTTTCGGTTTGTCTTTAGGGATACATTCACTCTTTTTTTCCCCACGGGCCAGCCCTCTTAGTGTAACGAAGTAGTCATAAATACACTAGAGGGCCTGTCCCAATTACAGAAAGAGGCAAATACATCACTTCCCTTTTCAGCCTTTAGATGTGAAATGTTGGCTTTCTATAGTTTTTTGTTCACATTTGGCAACGAGAAGTTGATTGTTTAGCGATACATTTGATTAACTTAGGCCACGTTAGGCTGCCATGAAAAATTACTCCATGGAATATTCATGAGCTCCACTGTGTGAGAAAGGTTGAGAAGGAGGAGAGGGAGAGAATTTTGTGGGCCTGAGTAGACATATCATTCATAAAAAAAATCCCTAAAAACTTGTGAAAAGAAAATACCTACATAGAACTAGTTTTTTGTTTTCATGATTTTTGGGAGCTTTTCATGCTCTTCCCACTCCCATCCTATCAAATTCTCCATCTCTTGCCCATCTCTCAAAACTGGCCCCTCAAATATTCCATGAAATATTTTTTCATGGTGGCCAAACACGGCCTTAGATTTGGGGTCTATAGGGCATCTATAGCAAGGCGTGCCTTATTGTATTAGAATGTGATTGCGCTCTTCTAAAACATCCCTCATTGCCACCCTAATCACAAAGGAAATTGATAGTTGCACCCCCAGGAGCAAGGCGTGCCTCATTGTGTTAGAATAAGGCCTCTACTCAGGGGTGCAACTCGGGCCAGGTTGGGTTGAGTTGGGCCAACCCTAACCCAACCTGAGGTCGCATTACTCAACCCTAACTCGGCCCAACTCAAACCTTGGGTTGAGGAGCATTAATACTAACACAATCCGCTTTTAAATCTCTCAACCCTAACTCGACCCAACTCGAATCTTGGGATGAGGAGCATCAACCCTACCCAAGCGGCCTTAAATCACAAATTAAGAAAATTACTAAGTGCACCACTTGTTTTCCATAGGTAAAATGATCTATTGAGAGTCCTTAAAACTGATAGTATGATCTTTCCTTTGATTAAATATGGTTTTGACATTTTTAATCATTTCATCAAAAGACCAACTAGAAATTCCTAAGGAAATATAGAAAACAAAAGGTTAGATAATGATGATCACCAACATAGATTTGAAAGCTTCGAGAGAACATGTCTACTGTTTTGCCTAGTAAATCCTTTCTTAACTTTGCCTCACACAATTAAACAAAACAACTAAAAGAGAAATGGCTTAGTTTAATGTTAAGATTTTGATAAGGACTTTGTTAAATAAACCACCGACAAGGTGAGAACATGGCCAAGAACATGCATTTGAATAATTCTCTTACTGTATTAGATAATAAAAAAAAGTAGACATGTATTGAATCAACCATTTAAGGAATATTTCTTCTTAAAATATCTTATCAAATGAGTGGTCTTAGGGGGGTATTAGATATAAGGAATTTTTGCTGATTAGTCAATTAAGGAAAAGAAAATTATGAAAAATAAAATTTTCCATAGATAAGGAAAATAAAATTCCAGAGTCTAAGTTGAAGTATAAATAATTAAATAACTCCAACTCTAACAGCTTAAGCTTTTGGAGCAATTGGTTGTTTCAAATGGTATGAGAGCTAAAAAAAGAGCCCGAAGGGAAAATGTTGAAGTATAAATGATTAAAGGACCAATTACCAATGAGGGACAAACATTAGGCAAAATTATCAACAGGACTCATGCTTTTCAAAAATTATCAACGGGGGACAAAAGAGGTCTTGTCAGTAAAAGCTGGACGAAAATACCATTTGGCATATACAACACGTTTTGACCTTGTTTTCTCCTTCTTCCCTCTTCTTTTACTTCTCCATTATCACATTTTTTATTTTTTACCCTACTAGTCATCTTCCTCCTTGTTCAGCCACCATTGTTGCTGGCAAATCTTGAAAACCTGAATGTTGAGTTCTTACCATCTATCTCTTTGTATTTAGGTTTTGTTTTTCTTTTCTTTTTTTTTTAGGGTTTTGCACTATTTTTCATTCATATGTTTCTGATTTATCTTGTTAGGGTTTAAGCGATTTGTTTTTTAGGGTGAGTTCTGGAGATAATGCATGGATGGCTTCACTCACTTTTTTGGAAGACAAGTGGTTGTATAAGAAAAAATTGATATAATACATGAATGGATGGCTACACATTTTTTTATTTACTTTAATTTTTTTTTTTTGTAACACACAAATTGGGATGTAACACATGAAACACATTTAATGAAAACAATATCCATTTCTTTTGTTATTTCTATCATGAACAGAATTATAATGCCATTAGAAGAGTTGCTATAGGCAGGGGGTTTTGTAGCAGAAGGGGTTTATCAACTCTCTGGAAGGGGGTTAGTAACTCTCAAAAGTAGGGTTACCAATTTTCGAATGGGCTTATCAAGTGCTTGAAAACTGGCAGAGGGTACTAAAGTTTTGGAAGAGGGTTTTCAAGTTTCTAGGATTGGAGTTATCTAGTATAAAAAATGAGGTCACCAATTTCCGAATGGGGTGATCAAGTCCCTAAAAATTGGCCAAGCGTACTAGAGTTTTGGAAGGGGGTTTTCAAGTCTCTGGGATTGGGGTTATCTGGCATAAAAATGGGGTTACCAATTTCTGAATGGGCTTATCAAGTCCTTGAAAATTGGCCGAGGGTACTGGAGTTTTGGAAGGGGGTTTTCAAGTCTCTAGGATTTGGGTTATCAGGTATCAAAATGGGGTTACCAATTTCAGAATGGGCTTATCAAGTCCCTGAAAATTGGCCGAGGGTACTAGAGTTTTGGAATGGGGTTTTCAAGTATTTGGGATTGGGGTTATCTAGTATCAAAATGGGGTTACCAATTTACGAATGGGCTTATCAAGTCCCTTAAAATTGCCCAAGGGTACTGGAGTTTTGGAAGGGGGTTTTCAAGTCTCTGGGGTTGGGGTTATCCAGTATCAAAATGGGGTTACCAAATTTCGAATGGGCTTATCAAGTCCCTTATGAACACGTTTTTACTTCCTGTTTTTTTTTCACTCGTTCATTTCCACATTTTTTTCTTTCTACCGTACGATTCATCTTCCTCATCCTCCATTGAAAGGGAGAAAGAGAAATGCAAAACCCTAAAACAAATGAAAAACAAAACCTCGATATTGAAAGATAGATGGGAATGAACTCACGTTTCAAAATTTTGAGTTTTCCCACTTCCAATGATGGCTAAATGATGAAGAAGATGACTGGTAATGTAGAAAAAAACGAAGTTGAAAATGAAAAAGTGAAAAAAAAAAAGAGGGAAAGAAGAGAGAAGAGGGAAAAGTGAAAAAACAAAACGTGTTGCTTAAGAAAAGGGCATTTTCGTCCAACTTTTAATGACAAGACATATTTTGTCCCTCGTTGATAATTTCTGAAAAGCATGGGTCATGTTGATAATTTCACCTAATGTTTGTCCCCCATTGGTAATTGATCCATGATTAAATAACACCAACCTTTTGGAGTAATTGGTTGTTTCACATGTCTAATAGGTTTGCACCAAGCAAACTACTCTCTTACAATTGGCTTTGTCTAAGGGGGTGTCAGATAAAGAAAATTATAAAAAATAAAATTTTCCTTAGAAAAGGAAAATAAAATTCCAGAGTAGATGTTGAAGTATAAATAATTATACAACTCTCTAACAGCTTAAGCTTTTGGAGTAATTGGTTATTTCACATGGTATGTGTGCTAGAAAAAAAGATGGGCCTTACAAAGAGGGAAAATGCATGTTGAAGTATAAATGATTAAATAACACCAACCTTTTGGAGTAATTGGTTGTTTCACATGTTTAATATGTATGCACCAAGCAAACTACTTTCTTACAAATGGCTCTGTCAACATCTTATTATATAAAGATGATAGTTCTGTAATGGCTGAAGGCTGAGTTGGACAATCCCCCCTTCTGCCAAGGTGGCGTCCAATCATACGTGGCGTAAAAATTTCAACAAGTCTCCCAAAAAAGAATGTGTATTCCAAAGGCCCTTCTTGGTATTAATTCGATATTAATGGATATTTGCACTTAGAAGGTTTTTAATTCACAAGGGCATTGAGAGATTAAAAGAGGAAAGTTGATAGCTCAGCGTGTGAGGCAAAGGATCTATAACGGTGACACATTACAGGTTAGGGATGATTATCATGTTGTTTCATGCTTAATAGTGAGTATTTCTTTGTTTTATGCTTTATTACAGGTTATGCTTTTTTATAGTTTTATTCATGGATGTTCATATTTATGTTCACCTAGCTATCTATTTCTCTTCCTGAAAGCAATCAATGAGTTGCTTCTTAATTAAATCGGCGCTCATTTTTAAGTTTCAACTGTTAGTTTCTGCTACTAAATTTACTTAATAATTTGTCTTTTATTATTGGATGCATGGATTTATGTAAAACTTGGGTTTGTATCTCACCAAGTCTACCCTTGGAATTTTTATATTTCTTCTACTTAGCAAAATTGTTTTAGTTCCATCTAGTAAATTTAGTTATAAGTTGATTTTCCATAATTGGATGTATTCCTGCTTTTAAGCTATGTCATGTTTGTTGCATAGATCCTGAAGATATAATTGAGATTTTTGGGTGTCTATCTATAATCCATTTGTAAGATATAGGCCAATAGAAAAAAGATTTGAATCATTGAGCAAATGTATGCAAACAAGATGCCATGTACCAGTCCACAATAGTCACAAATATGGAATTCAGTACTTGTTTGTGTCACATTTGACTAACTTTCACATTTGCGAAAAATGTACAATTATAATATCATGATGGTTGTGGTTATTTGTGACTTTCGCCCTTACTATATGTTAGGGTTCTTACTTTTTGGAATATGGCAAGGCTTAGCATTGTTTTAGGTGTAAAGGTTTCTTTCTTACTGGTATATGATTGGGATTTCTTTCTTACTATATGATGCAATCCAAAAATTAGCAATAAATTTTGAAGATGGATATTTTAGGAAGATTCATAAGTGGAAGTTTCACAAGTAGAAAATACGAAAATTTTCGTGAATAAGGAGATGTTTTGGTGGAATGGAAACTTGCTAAGCTTACATGATTTTGAGATATGAGAAACTTACATTCTTAGAAAGCTTGCAAGATTACAAGCTTTGAGATTTAACAAGTTTCAAGATTTGAAAAATATGATTTCTTGTTCTCTAAAGTATTTTATTTCCTAAAAGGTTATCATTTTCTAATTTAGCTATCTGCTAGATTTAATAGGCTCTAGTTGCTTTTCTTATTTGTAGCTAGTTTTTTAGCTAAGGAGACTTTAATATTTTAGATAGATATGCCAATATCATTTTTAGCTAACTTTTAGATTTTGGAAATCTTTTGGAAATCTTTTAGAGATGTAATAAAAGAGATGGAAGATTAGAGTTTGGGAAGTTTTTGAGATTGAATAAAATTTTATCTTCACGGCATACGTGAGATTTCGTACGAGTTCTTCTTGTTACTTGTTCTTTCGTGGCTTTTATTTGATCTTGGTATTTGGGCTGTGCAGATTGGAATCAGAACTACTTCGCTCTTGCGGTTGGCGGTGGATTGATCATGCCACCGAAAAGAAGAGGCGCGCATACCGTTCCGATGGCGAAGATTGAGACACGAGACGAACTAGCCACGCTTCGAAGACAAGTCGAAGACTTGACGGCCCGGATTCTTCACTTGGAAACTTCTGGCCAAGATGAAACCCGTCTGAACCCTTTCCATGACAGAGTAGAAATGGAGGCTCCAGTGAACCCGCGTGAAAGAGACAACCGCAGTTTGGAATCCGGAATGAAAATAGAGATGCCCGAGTTCCATGGTGGATTGTCCTCGAAAGAGTTCTTAGATTAGTTACCCTTGGTGGAAAGACTATTCGAGTTCAAAGGGGTTCCAAACCACAAGCAAGTCCAACTTGTGGCTTTGAAGCTGAGGGGACGAGCCTCAGCATGATGGACACAATTGGAAGTGACACAATTCCGTCGTGGAAAATCCAAAATCAATACTTGGAAAAAGATGAAGAAGAAAATGAAGGAAGCCTTCCTCCCTTTTAGATGTCTTCAGTTTCTTTATCAAACTCTACAGAATCGAGAAGGTAAGCAATTGCTTATTGATATAGACATGGAAAGTCAAGATGAACCCGTCTATGATGAGTATGGGGATGAAGATGAAATAGTGGAACTACAACCCATTTATGATGAGTACGAGGACCAGGACAAGGATGAAATAATAGAACTACAAGGAATTGTTGGGGAAGCCTCGGTCATTCGAAAAGAAATGATTTCACTTCAAGACAATTTTGTCGACTATTGTAGAAACAATAATTTTCATTCTATATGTACGGTGTCCAGGAAAATTTGCTCGTTTGTTGTCGATAGTGGGAGGTGTGAGAGCATCCTATCAGAGTCTCTCACGTCCAAGTTACAGATCGACATAACAAACCATTCAAAGCCCTACAAGCTTGTATGGTTGAAACGAGGAAACAAGGGTGATTCGTCGAAGGACTGCGTGTCAAATTCGAGGGCGAATTCTTCTCAACAGGGGGTGACTGATGCAATCCAAAAATTAGCAATAAATTTTGAAGATGGCTATTTTAGGAAGATTCATAAGTGGAAGTTTCACAAGTGGAAAATACGGAAAGTTTTCGTGAATAAGGAGATGTTTTGGCGGAATGGAAACTTGCTAAGCTTACATGATTTTGAGATATGGAAACTTACATTCTTATAAAGCTTGCAAGATTACAAGCTTTGAGATTTAGCAAGTTTCAACATTTGAAAAATAGATTTCCTATTCACTTAAGTATTTTGTTTCCTAAAAGGTTATCATTTTCTAATTTAGCTATTTGCTAGATTTAATAGGCTCTAATTGCTTTTCTTATTTGTAGCTAGTTTTTTAGCTAAGGAAACTTTAATATTTTAGATAGATATGCCAATATCATTTTTAGCTACTTTTAAGATTTTGGAAATCTTTTGGAAATCTTTTAGAGATGTAATAAAAGAGATGGAAGATTGGAGTTTGGGGAGTTTTTGAGATTGAATAAAATTTTATCTTCACGGCATACGTGAGATTTCGTAAGAGTTCTTCTTGTTACTTGTTCTTTCATGTTTTTAATTTGATCCTGGTATTTGGGCTGTGCCACTATATGTTAGCATTATATGAGTACCGTTTCCAAAGATGTTTTTGGCATAATAGGTATGGTTTACAATTAATTTTTCTAATTAAGTTTATTCTCTTGCATGAGGTGTGCTAACTAAGCTGATATTGCATATGGTGTTTTGGTTTTGATCAATTTAAAGAGTTGTTTTCATAAAGTTTTTTATTACTTCTGTTCAGTTAGGTTCTAAAAGTTTTTTTTTTTTTTTTTGATGGGTTAGGTTCTAAAAGTTGGCATAGTGGTACATGTATTTGAAGCTTCGATTTTTTCATGGATCAGGGGCTGTTAGTCTTTGACTTAACAGCATGGATAAATTTCGTCATTAATTAAGAGTTGATTAGATCATTTTCAATTGGACCTAAACACACCTTAAATAAACCGACAAAACTCACACTTGATTTGCCCAAATATATATTGTCTTATGGGATATATTTTCCCCGAGGATTCTCTTAATTTTTAAAGTTCTGAGAATCCCAAATAAGATTGATTTGTGAAATAAAATTTGGAGTAGTGAGATGCAGATTTGTGGAGTCAAGGAGAGGTAATTCTTGATCAATTTTGTAAAGGCAAATCCCTATGTGACATAGACATAATCAGTATGTGGCGTTTCAAATTGAAATGGGTTGTAAAGACTAATCTCACCATTAAATCAATGTCTTCTTTGATTTGTCCGTTGTTAAGTCCATGTAACCCATGGTGCATTTGAGAAATATCAATGTCTCCTTTGATCATTTGTCCATTATCAAGTCCATGTAACCCATGGTGCATTTGAGAAATATCAATGTCTCCTCTGATTTGTCCATTGTTAAGTCCATGTAAAGTTTCATTTCTTTCAAATCCTATGTTTTCATTTGAGAATTGAGTGGCATAAATAAGGACAGACATTATATGGTAAGTGCTCATACAAGAAAAACTTTAACTGAATATGCTATTTTGCATTTCCAAGGGAATGAGCTTAGGTGTCTTTTTTTCTTGCATGAACATGAGGTATAGCTTGTGTCTCTAAACTTGCATTTCTAATGTAAAGCTTGAGCATAGCCAAAGTGTCATCTCTAAACTTGCAGTCCTGTTGAACTTAGTGAGGTAATAAGCTTAGCCAAAGCTTGTGTCTGTTTTTCCTCAGTTGTCCTTCTGATCTTCTCTTCTTTTATTTGAAGTCCCTCCGATATTTTAACTCCTTCCATACACAAACATGTCAAATATAGCTAATGTATAACCCTTAAATCTTTCTTCACTTGCAAACTTGCAGGCCCATTCTGTTCTTCAAGGTGGTCATGGCAGAGGATCACAGATTATGTTATCAAGCTAAAACATTTGAGCAGGAATGAGAAATCTGGAGTTACTATTGGCATAATCGATTTTTCAAAATTTTTTATCTTTTGATTTAATGAATGCTTCATTGAATTAACTGTTGTTGTTTGGTCATGAATAAATATCCCCCTTTTAACATGTTTGGCTGCCACAAAAATTTTTTTTTCCGTGGAAAGTTTATCAAGTAGTGAGAGAGGGCTAGGAAGACGGTGGCAGAAGGAGACACTAGAGAGGGCATGAGAGAGGAGAGGTGGGAAAAGACTGTAAAACAAGGAAAAGAAAAACTCTAATAAAAAATGCAATTTATTTTTTCCCTGTTTTTTTCCCACTTCTTACCCTCTTGAACAATCATGTGATCTCAAGTCTCTTCGTCTCCTACCCTCCTTAGCCCTCTCTCACCACCTGATAAACTAATATTTCATGGGAAAAAAAAAAAACCATGGTATGTGTTTGATGTTGAATTACATGTATATGATGAAACTTCCCAATATAAACATAATATGTGATTTTCATGTGAGTGAAAAAAGTATGTAACAATCTCTCAGGATTGATTGTGAGCCATTACTTAATTGCATGCCATGACCTTCAACCATCTTGTCCTTTTTATTTTGTTTTATATCGATCTTTTTTTATTGTTGGGCTTTCTAGATTATGGTAATTTCGAGGGTTCACACTGTTCAAATGATGGGAGAAGTATATCTTCTTCCAGAACATTGGTTTCTAAGCGCAGGGTGTTCTGTACATACAGGTATTAGTGTTTTTGAATTCAAATAGGGTTGCAGAGTTTTGTCTATTGGACTGAAAATTGTTGTATTTTGATGAGTATGTTATGTTTAGGATGTTTTGGAGTGTAAGGCGGGGATGCAAAGTTCTTCATTTACTGCCTTGGTTGGATTCTACCATTGTCTTTTAGCACATGTGTAGGAAGAATGGGAGATAGAAAGCAGTGAACGAAAAAGAAAACTTTATCATAGGCAAGCTTAAGAACAAACTAACTGGAATAGGGGATGGAAAAATTGGTTGGATTTGACAATATTGTAGTTTATACAGACACCCTTCAAAAGGTCAGTTTTTAGATAAGAAAAGAAAACAACCGTTTCACGTGCGTTTTCAAAACCATATATTGCATGTTCTTCTTGTGTTTCACATGTGTTTTCATTAATGTTTCTCTATTGCTTCTAAAACGTTTCTAATGTGTTTCCTAAGACATTTCTCGTACGATTTTTATTGTTTTCCCGTTTGTTGTTTCCCCTCTATTTTTTTTCTTGCTGCCTCCCATTTCCGTTTCTCGTTTCGCTTCCCGAATCCATTTCCCAGCCCAGCAACTGTGGTCTTGATCTTGTTATGTGCAGTTTCTTTGCGTTTATCTTCGGTGTGAAAATAACTTCCAACTCTTGCATTGCACGGGTAGTCACACTAGTTTGTTATACATTGTTTTTGGTGTGAATCTTTGGCAATAAGATTTGTTCATCTTCCACAGTATCAAAAACAAAGTGATACTAAACTTAAATGTTCTTTGTCCATGCATGATAAGTTGGATTTCTAGCTTAATGGTATGCACTATGAATGTCACAATGAACTACTTTTTTTTTCGCTAGACACTCAAATTCTTAAGCAACCTCTTCGACTCAATGCCTTCTTTATTTTATAAGTCATGTGTAACTCACATAACTCTGCTTCTTAAATAGAAAAATTCGTCACAAATTGCAATTTAAATAGGCAACTCACTAAACTCTTAGCCAAAAAAAAAAAATTAACAGTCAATTTCCTCTATGATGATCTCATTTGAAGTCCGAATCAAACGTGTCCAAATTCTGACTCTTAATAGCAGCATAGGTTACTACAAGAAAGATGGTTTCTGCCAACATACAAACACAGGCAGTAAAAAGAATCTCTGCTAAAAATATCATTTGGCAGCCGCCGCCTATAGGCGAAGGGACGAAAGCCCGGCGAAGGTTAGACCTGAGAAAGTATGAAAAAAAATACGTTTAGGTTACGAAGTCACTTAGCCGAGCCGAGTCTAAGGTTATGGAAGAACTTAGTCGAAGATAGTGAGATGTTGGTTATGAAATAGCTTAGTTGGTTGAAGGTAAGTGAAACTAAGGAACTGGCTTAGCTGTTCTACAAAGGGGAAAAGCTAAGGTTACAGAGTCACTTAGCCGTCTACAAAGGGAAAGGCGTCAGTACGGAGTCACGTCAGCTGTGGATATAGACTAGGCTCAGGAACAGAGTCTTAAACTATGGATGTAAAATTTTTGTTTTATGTTCATTTTTACGTCGAAAGAAATGGAGCCTTACTGACAATAATTATAAACCACGAGAAAAATGCTTTCCCTGCACGCGCTCTCAGGCTTCTATTCCCACAATTTATGATGACTAAACTAAGCATTTTCTAGATTTGTGAATTTATGGTGGAATGGTCAATGAATTGGGCTAACCTGAGTAACTAATGAATTGCCCATGATTTGTCATTTGTGTATTACATATGATGAAGCAATGTTTAAAAGCTTGATTGACTCAATCTAAGATTTGGATGCTAGACCTTAAGATTCCCATAAGACTCGGGGTGCTAAATCTAGTAACTAACATCTTAAGCAGTATGAAAGCTCTTGTAGTGTAACAAGCAGAATTCGCCAGGTAAAACTGTAGAAGTCCCTTTTTTGTCTAAACATATTTAGTCATTTCATTCTAAAAAGAATCCTAAAATGAGAACTAGAGGAATTCCCTACGAAATTTGGACTAGGGCCAATGAGAGCTAAAGGATCCAAACCTCGAATTGGAGGATTTGGGTCTGATCGGACTAACATCTTAGGAAGCTTGACTGCCTTGATCTTATGCAACAAAGCACTAGCCAGGTGTAGAATTGGCTTGTCAAAATGAGTCAATTGTCTTCCACTTCTCGATTCTATGCACTTCAATTTTTTTTTTATGACATAGGGTATCCCCAACCCATTTTAGCGTGGGACTAATCCCTATGGATGCGCGCAATCACCCCTAAAGCACTTCGTTATTTTTTTTATAGAAAATTAAGAAAGAGTTGTAGATTGTATACAAACATAGATGAATAATGGGTGTAGACATTCTTAAGTAAAGTTTGAACACTTGCCTAACACCTTCCATCTCTGTAACTAGATCCATTACCCAGTAAGTTGATGTAGATACAGTTCCAATCCTTGTCATGTTCTCCCATTCTCTAGCAGGTGACTCTCTATCTAAAGGAATGTGCACTCATCATTCATTGTGAAAGAGAGAGGGGAATAAGAAAAGTGGGAGAGGGAGAGAATTGAGAGGGCATGAGTGCGGAGATGGTGCCAAGAGGCTTAAAAATAAGGAAAGAAAAACTCAATTTGAGTATAGTTTTTTTTCGTTATTTTTATGGCACTTCTCACCTTCTTTTCAATCATGCCTCTGCCCCCTCTCACAACTTGATAAATCTATGTTTCATGGGAAAAAAAATTCATGGCAGCCAAACACGGCCTAATAGTCACTTGGATCCACAAAAACTTAGCAGCATGAACTACGCATTCTGCGTGCTTTGTTTTCATAGATAGGAGATATATGGTATTCACATACATATGGGATATGTTGAGGTCCCGATACAGTTTGAAATGTCTTTTCATTAGGCGTGGCTCACATTGACGTTGCCGAGATGCTTAGGGGTGTTAAATGGGATTTCCAAAGGGGATCAACGCTAAGTAAAGATATAACTCTCATCAAGGAGTCATAATTTGGCAATTGTTCGAATAAAATCAAATGGTTCGTGGGTTATTCTCTGGTAGTCGTTGATATACCAAATTAACATCGGTGATTCCATTGATCTAAGCATAAGGGCTCAGAAGGCTACTTCATATCTAATAGTCAGGGAGCTCCGTATAAATTCTGTACAAATTTCAATTAATATTCTCATAGGTACATGTGGAGTACATGAAAAGAGAGTAAATTTTGATTTGATTTGGGAGGTACTTCACATGGAAAATGAATATAACGTTGTAGAATGTTTTTTTAGCCATTTGATCCTCCACTAAAAAGGGTCAAGGTCCCAAGTCCAGAAAATGGACGACCAGTGAGAGAGACTCATGAGTCACAAGTATCTCAAGAATCACACCTACACGTATTTAAAAGAGCATGTACAGTTACACCCACTACTTGTGAATTAGATGCAACTAAAGTTAAGGATTATTTCCCCTATTCCCCTCTTGTAGGAAGTATGATACTTCGAGATAAAAATGAAACAATCTCACACTTGAATTCATCCACTGAATCCTTGTTACGAACCCGAATTGGTTCGCAATGGAATTGATCTTCTCGCAAGGGGGTCAGCCTCTCGTCACACTTGATGAAAGGGTCAGTCCTCTTTGTGTGCAAAAATACAATGTCTGGGATAAAATTCTTCATTAAATTACATAGAAGCTAATGAGAGTTTATAGAACTAAATAACTAAAAAAAGATTAACATAATCTTAACTAGTTTCCAAATCAATCCTGCCATTTCCAAAAAAAAAGTATCCAAATCAATCCTAGTTGCCTAATTTGTGCTACATGCCTAATCTACCATCCAAGTAATCCAACAATGATCAAATCTTGGAAAATCTGATATATTCTACTCTAGTGGAACCCATCTAGGTACGCAACAAATTGTTACAAACCCAAATCAGTTCATAATAGGAAGATCAATCTCTTGACCCACTTCGAGGGGAGGATCAATCCTCCTTCTTCGTGATCAAATACATAATCTTGGAGACAGAATTCTTCTTTGAATTACAAAGAAGCTAATGAGAGTTTATAGAAGAACACAAGTTAAATACTGAAAGATATTGTGATGAGAATGAAAATAGCTAAATAAAGATTAACCTAATTTTGAATAGTATCGAAATCAATCCTAGTTGCCTAATCTATGTTACCTACCTAATCTATCATCCAAGTAACCCAATGATCAGATCTATTCCACTTCGAAGGGACCCATCTGGGGCAAGTAACAATCCTCACAACAAAGACCCGGTAATCCGAAACCCTACCAGTTCTAGCGAACTCCAAAGACCAAAAACCAACATACCATAGAAAAAGCCCAAGCTTCCCGAAACCTCACCCACAACGATACCCATAGATTAAGAAGCCCAAACTCCACGAAGTCTCCCTCCATAATCTACCACTTCAAACTTAAAAACGGAAACACTAACTAGCTCCAAACACCATACTCCAAAATCTCGCTCGACACCGCCGTTGCTGAAACCCTAGCTAGAGAATCCTCAGTAGAAGAAGAAAGTGGTGGACAGAGAAGGGCCTTAACCTTCTTTTCTGCTTGTCCCTGCTCACCATTTTCTTCACCTGCAGTCAGCTCCAACCATGGTTTTAAATTTCAGCCTAAATCCAAAATTTCAGTCCGAAATTTCGGGTTTACCAAATTTCGGAAATTTTGGAGCCAAAATTTCAGGTTTACCAAATTTCGGCCAAAATTTCAGATATAATAAGATATTACTTTTCATTCTATAACCGGATTTCAGCTGAAATTTCAGTTTCGGCCAAGGCCGAAATTGGGACCAAAACCGAAATTTAGAACCATGGCTCCAACAAGGGATATGTCACTGGTCGTGACCGGTAATGAGCTAAAACCGGTAAAAAAAGGGGCGAAAGTAGAAAAAAAGAGGGCAAATTTATCACCTCACAAAAAAGGTGTAAAACAAAGTGACATCAGATTAAGGCTATTATTTTCTAGTGGGCCCATATAATTAATACTTTTTTTTAATGGGACCCATCTATTAAACGGATCCGATGCATCTCTAGGCAACGTGCCCCAACTGCCACTCACTCAATATTTGGTAAGGACAATAAGGCCGTCCTCTTCGCTCTTTCCCATAGCCCTTGCCTCAATCCTCCTCATTTGTTTTTTGTGATTCCACTTACTTTACAAATCCCAACATAAAAATCATTGCTTTTTTCTACCAAAAAGGAAACTTTGTGCATTTTTAATGGACAAATTGCCAAGGAAAAGGTCACCCATCCCTGTTTTTTTCTAGCTGTAAAGGGTGGAGAATGCCAATCTCTCTTTTTGCTCTTCACATGTGCTATTTCCAAAAGCCTTTTTCTCTTCCACTGAAATTATAGAAGCCTTTAAATTGCTTTCAACCATTAGTAAACAGAGGCTAAAGAGAAATGATGGTGGCAAAACCTTAGAATCTCTCCAAACTCTAACCCACAAGGTGAATAGAGATCAAAGTTACTATAAAGTGCCATTACAGAAAAGAAATTGTGGCTATTGTAGCAGTTAATCCGTCTTTAGAATGTTTTCAGTGTCTAAAAGTAATCTTTCTTTGTACAATTTGGTAGATAGAATCAATGAGAAAAAAATAAATAGTACTTGGTTGAAGCTTCATAGTAGTCACGGGCATGATAGATAGTCCTCATGGGTACCTTTGGATGAATATAGAGTGAAACCTGGATAATTATGAAAGGAAAGTATTCTAAGCAAAACCTAAGTTGCTAATCTATATAACTTCATCCTATTCTAACACTTGGGCACTATTAGTTTTAGATTGTGGTCGGTTTGGGGCCCACAACCAGCTACAATAAAACTAGAAAAGTTTGATCTTGCACAAAATCTTACTTTCAACATACATAAATTGCAAACTACAAATGCCCAAATTGAACCCAAATTGCATTTTTCAGTACATGGGTGTCAATGGACTCGACTCGGTCACAGCATTGGACAAAAAAATGAATGGCCCAAATCCGAAAGTGTTGCGGTCACAGGCATAGGTAAGCTACAATGTGAAACCTAACACCTGCGTTTCAAAACGCAGCCAAAGCAAATCCTAGTTGACTCGGCACGTATCGTAGTACTCGGTTAATGAGGTAACAACTCGGGAGAGTCGAAAGAGTTTCGATTGACTTTGTAGTGCAAAACGCAGACTCGGGCAAAACCACAGTTATGGTAAAAGGGAGTCGACTCAGGGGAGTCCACGTTGACACGAGGGAGTTTAGAAACCATACCTAACACTGCAAGAATCACAGTATATTGAATCGTTGATTGATGGAGATAGGATTGAGAAATTGGGTCTCATTCATTCCTACAATGACTCTTCTAAGCAAGCTAGACTCTGTAGTGCAAAACACAGACTCGGGCAAAAAAACAGTAATGGTAAAAGGGAGTCAACGGGGAGAGTCCACGATGACACGAGGGAGTTTTGAAACCATACCTAACACTGCAAGAATCATAGCATATTGAATCATTGATTGATAAGAGATAGGATTTGGAAATTGGGTCTTATTCATTCCTACTAATGACTCTTCTAAGCCAGCTAGAAAGTTCTCTCCTGCCCTCTAATATTAGTAGAATGCAAGGAGCAAACTAATACAATAGCTTATCTGATATGATTTGTCCCCGACATTAAACCTAACCTCACAAATAGAATTACATAAAATGTGGACAACCAAAAAGCATGTACATAAGACAAGAAATACTGAAAGATAAGCAGTCTCTCTCAGCTATAAAAGAAGAGGTAATGACATATAGGAAAAAAACAGAATATCAATTGCTGAGTCATCAGATAATAGAAAGAAAAATTGGGGACCCCACAAAATTATTGGGAGGAAATTGCCACGTGTAAGAGGGGGGGATATGGTCCCCCACTCTATACTTTCTGTAAACAACAATGAGAAGTAGGGTCCACCCACGAGCAATAGAATAAAGAAAAAATGTAAACACACGTCAGTGAGAATATTAATAGTGATTAATTAATTAAAAATGATTAAGAGAAAGGGATGGGGGAATGGGCCCCACCTAAACACGCTAGAAGACAAAAGGGGTGGTAGTTCACATGTCCACCGTTGGGGCCAATGAAAACAGAATTTCGATTTTTTGTTAGAATCTGCCGCCAAAAACATCTCTCTCGCTGGCCACACACAGTAGGCTAAAATTAACCTATAATGCCCAAAATGCCATAAGAAAGGAAAGAATGCATTCTTATGCGAAGAAGTAATTCCGAGGTCATTTTAGTAAATAGACTGATCGAAAAAGCTGGGCGACTGAAAATGGGATGACGCTCATGGGAATCCAAGAACCAGCTGTAGCTATTCCCATTTCAGGGGGGGATGACCAAAATGCCCTTTCAACTTTAGACCTACCTATCACCACTAGAAGGGCAATTTCGTCAATTTTGAAGCGGGTAAATTTACCCTATGATGCCCAAAATGACATCATCAAGGAAAGAATTCATTCTTGAGAAGTGATTTTGAGGACATTTTGGTAAATAGACTGAAGAAAAAGCTGGGGAGACTGAATATAAGATGGCACTGATATGGGAATCCAAGAACCAACTATTGCCATTTTGGTGCAAAATTACCCTATGATGCTCAACATGCCATCAGCACTGAAAGAATGCATTCTAGAGGGGAAGAAGTGATTTTGAAGACATTTTGGTAAATAGACAATGAACAAGAAATTGGAAGGCTGAAAATGAGATGACACTAATATGGGAATCCAAGACCCAGCTGTCAGACCTATTATTATTGGCTTATTGTCTTTTCAAGGAAGAGCATAGCATCATTTGACCACAATGCCCTACAACTTCAGACCTATCTATCATCACTAAAAGGGCAGTTTAGTCAATTTTGAAGGGGGGTTAAATTACCTAAAATGCCCAAAATATCATCAGCAAGGAAAGAATACATTCTTGAAGAAGAATTTATTTTGAGGACATTTTGGTAAATAGACCCATAACAAAAAATCTGGGTGGACTGAAGATGAGAGATGACACTGATGAGGGAATCCAAGAGCCAACTGTCAGAGCTGTGTGACTATTGCCATTTCAAAGGCAAACCATATAACACTATTTGACCACAATGCCCTACACCTTTAGACCTACCATTCATCACTACAAGGGTAATTTCGTCAATTTCCAAGGGGTTCCCTTTGCCAGCCTAGATATGTTGAACACAGAGCATCCAACAGAAGGGCAGAGTTTGGGAAAAAGCATAACACTATTTGACCACAATGCCCTACACCTTTAGACCTACCATTCATCAATACAAGGGTAATTTCGTCAATTTTCAAGGGGGTTCCTTTTGCCAGCCTAGATATGTTGAACACAGAGCATCCAACAGAAGGGCAGAGATTGGGAAAAAGCATAACACTATTTGACCACAATGCCCTTCACCTTTAGACAGTAACAATCATCACTAAAAGGGCAATTTCGTCAGCTAAAGGGAACAAAATGAATTATTTTTTTTTTTCTTTTCCTCTTATTTCCAAAGGCACGAATAATAGAATAGAATACAATCGCCTGAAAAGAAAGAAAAGATAGAAAAATTGGGAACCCAACAAAGCAGAACAAAAAACGTAGAACAAAAAACGGGAAGCAAAAAAAAAAAAAAATTACCGGAAGGGAGCGGTCAAGGAGACAGTCCGTACAGGTCATAAGGGGCCCACAAAGCATCAAGAGGGCAAGGACTCTTCGTATCAATCCTAAGCCATGGCTTCCCACTCCCACTCCAATGAAGTAAACTGACCGGACCATGATGTAAATCCCGACAGCTGCCCTTCACATTATCCCCACCCAAACCATGTTGATTCCACCTATGCTCGATAGGCGCCACGTGTCCAGCAAAAACTAAGAGAAACGGTGGTAAAGATCCCAGCTCGTAAATCCGACCGTTCTTCTGAATCTCCATCCACCGTTCGATCTTTTTCGTAAAGCCAAACCTTCTCCATTTCACCAAATCTATTACCATTACCCCTGTGTTAAAATAACAAGGATTCCGGCGAGAAAATGTGCCGGAAAACCGATCGGACGACCAGAATCTCTCCGTGAAATACTTCGTGAAATTCGCGTGGCAATATTCCGGTGCTCCTAGGGTTTTAGAACCGAGATTTGTACTCCATAGCTTAGAAATATCATCAACGAGTACTAGATCTGAGTCCAAATAGATTACTCTCTTTACACACGGCTCGAGAATATCAGCCATGTAATTTCTAGCGTAATTCAGAGGCTGTTCTAAAGCTTGTCTAACAGATGATGAGATCAGGCCTCGTACAATCTCTGGATCGAAAAAATACACCTTGAATTTAAGTTTTGGAAATGTTGATCGAACTAGGGTTTCGAGATCAGTTTCTGAGACTAGAAAATGGAAGAAGATATTTTCTGGACAGAGAGAATGCTGGAGAATCGAATGAACGGCTGCGATTGAGCCACGGAGGTAGTCCAGATCTAGCGTGATCGCGATATGAACGAGATCTGGATCGCAGATCCTCATCTCGCCGGAGAATTTCCGGTCGCCGGAGCGGCATTCTTTCGCATTACGAAATGTTTGACATTTTCTGAAAGAAAACGGATCGGAAGTTGAAATCTGGCCGGAATATCGGAGATAAGAGTCAAAATGAGAGGATCTGATGGCTTCTGCAGGAGGAAAAGATTGTAGAGAAGGTGAGAGGATGATCATCACCATTGCTGCGGAAAAAAAGCCAGAAAATCTCATGATCCAGAGCATTTTTTTTCCTCTGTAGCTCCAGGTTTTTCTCTTTCTCTTCTTCCTTTGGAGATCGAGCAGATCGTAAAATCGTGAGGAGAGAGAGAGGAATAGGAAGGCTAGGGTTCCTTTGAAGTCTGCCAGCATTACAAAAGAAAAATGAACGGTCCGATTCGCTTAATCAATCTCTCTCTCTCTCTCTCTCTCTCTCTCTCTCTCTCTTATCTTTTTTTCAGAACTCGGATTGCTTTGATGTGAAGCGATCTTGGAGAGAGAAAGCAAGTGGAGAATCGAAATCAAGGAGAAGAAAATCCTTGCCGCAGAGAGAGGAGAAACCTCGAACAAATCAAGAACTGTTGCCTCCTAACCTGCGCCGCTACTGGTTCCTTCTAAGGTGCGCCTCACTCATCTTCTACTTCTTCTTCCCCGCCCTTTCCGGCTAACGTGCGCCGCACTCCTTGCCTCTCTCTCTCTCTCTCTCTCTCTCTCTCGCTGTGCTTTCTATCAGCGGAAAAGGAAAAACTCAATTTCCTCCCTTTTCTTTTCCTTTTCCACCATAGAAATCCACGGACGAGGATTAATAATACAAATAAAAAAAGGGATTTTTTTTTTTTTTTAATTTTAAAAATCGATTGCCAAAACTAGAAAGAAGGGCTTCTTAATGAGGAATAAAAATCCATTCCCCCCAACCCAAAAGCCACAGAGCTTTGTGGAAGAAGGAAAGTAAAATGGGCAAGCTGTCCTGTCTCTTCACAAATGACAGGTGGCTCCCTCTTAGGTAAAATGACTAAAATGCCCTCAGGAGACTAACTATGCTACCTTTCGAACGGAGGACGATGTTCGTAATTTTGAATCTTTGGTAGTAAGTGTAGTAAATGACAAGCTTTTAAGAGATAAAAAAAAATTATCTTAAGCTCCGTAGCATCTCGTTTTGATATTGACACCCGTCTATTTAAGCTTCTCTGTCAGTGGATCTACTAGGAATCACATCCAATGAAGTCTTTGTTTTGTTTGAAGTGTTTTTTTTCGGATCCTATTTTGAGTTTGGGTCACTATCAATTTGAAATTGGACCAATCCATCTGAGTGTCCTAGATCAATTTCAATTTGGACCGTCGATCTGATGTCATAGGTCTACTTACCTTGTACGTGGTTAGTGTCATCCTTTTGTCACTGAAGATCCACCATGGACCCATTTGTTGTTTAGGATAATGGGTGATGGTAGGTGTTAGAATATCAAATCGTTGTGGGGGTTGGTGAGGGGTGGATTAGGCAAGTAGATTAAAAGAGGTAATGTAGAGAAATTAGGAATGTAAATTTGATTAGGATTGGTTCCTTTCATAAGATTACATTCTATGTTTTTCATAGAGATTTCATTCTATATGTATCCCTTTAAGTTTTAATCAACGAAGAATTACTGAAAGGGCGGTGATAAATCGACTCCCAAATATCTTAAATCGACTCCCCATGTATCTTTCTCTCTTCTGACTCAGAGGAGAGAGAAAGACACATGGGGAGTCGATTTATCACTGCCCTCACTGAAAACATGGTTATAAAACGGCAGCCCCACCATATGAGTTTGGATAGAGATTGTCGGCCCTGCTAGGGGTGTAAATGGATATTCGAAAATTCGATTACCGTCCGCATCCGAATCCGTTTATGAGATATCCGGCTCTTAGCTGATGCGAATCTGGTAAATGGTATATCCGATCCGTTTAACATCCGAATCCGAGAAGTAAATCATTTTTATTTATTATTATTAATATCATTAATATTTATTTTTAGTAATGACACACTATCTTTTGTTTTTAAAAGAAAAGAAAAATAGCCTAAACTCATTCCATCAAAATAGCTCAAACCCATTCCATCATATATACACAAAAAAAAAAAAAAAAAAAAACCCAAATACCACTACTAACACTATCATCCATCCCCACTGCCTCCCTCTCTCTCTCTCTGCCTTTGTTTTAAAAGGAAGAAGAGGATCTCATATATTTTAGGGTTTGAGAGTTAATTTTGTGAAGAGAATGTAGAGGTCTAGTTTTAGGGTTTGAAAAATTCATTCGAGTAAGAAGGAGAAAAAATATGAAGTGCTGCAATAAAATGTTCGAATTTACTGGATAAACGGATACGGATAATATCCGAATTCGAACAGTATCCGGCGGATACGAATTCGGTAATGAATATTAAATATCCGTCGAATCCGAATTCGGATAGTGTAAATTGTAATCGAATTCGGATATAGCCATATCCGCTCCGAATTCGATCCATTTACACCCCCCCTAGGCCCTGCATAAGGAGTGTAAAATGGTATGCATAAGTGTGAAATAATGGTCCTCACCTTATCAAAACATGTGTTGTAAAATGAGGGGCCTTACCCATACTATGCATGAGGTGTTAAAAAAAAAAAATCCACCGAAGACAAAATTATAGCAAAATTTTCATGTGAAAAGTTTTCCCGATAAACTTTTTTCTTGAAAAGAACCATGGTTAGTATATAGGAAAATGATATGGAGACCGAGAGTAACACCGAGCAGGGGACCTACAATGAGAATGTGCCATGTGTGCAAAAAAAATTCCGTTTTTGTTATTTTCCTAGATTTTAGGGATCGCTCATGTCACTTGTTAGGATATGGCAATAATCAATTTGTTGGGTCTCCTTTTTGGTTTACTTAGAATTAGATTAGTCAAATTTGTTGAGGTGATTCAACTAACTAAACTACTTAGGGCCAGTTCGTTTTCGATTTTGAATCCGAAATTAATTATTCAACTCAAAATTAAACACAATTTAGTGTCTAATAATCAATTTAAAACTTGAAATCAGTTCTCAAAATCCAAAATGAGCAGGGCCTTGTAGGCATTAACAAATAGGAATGATTATAATTTATAACTTGAGGAATGCTAAATTGAAGGGTGCCCTTGTCAAGGCACAGAAAAATATAAAATTAAAGCAGTAGTGCACTTTGGTGAGATGGTCCAATAGGGGGCCCCTAGTATTTGCTTTTATGCATGGGCACCCTTCACTTTGGCATAAGGCATACCTCTAATAACATTCATTGTCATTTTTGTTGCAACCATGAAAACTTATTCTATGGAATATTAGTGGGGCCATTTGTATGAGAAGAGTAGAAGGAAAGGAAGAGAATTGAGTTGGCAAGAGTGGGGCCCGTTTGGATACCTCCCATTTTGTATTTGGATTTGGAGTTGAGTTTTGAATACAAATTGAGTAGATCCGGCAGCTCATGTAGAGGAAATTAGAGAGGGAAGGGGGTACTTCCTAGTGGAGGGGAGAGGTTGAGGAGCAAAGAGGGTGAAGGAAACTCCCAGATCTGTGGATTTTCAATTTCTTATTTCCACAGCAAACTTAGAAATTTGATTTTTTTTCACCTTCAGATGCTGAATTAGAAATCCAAGAATTTGATCCGATCCAAATTACAGTGCAAAAAGGGCTGTAAATGTGAGAAATCCAAATCAAAATCTTCTCAGCATCCAAACGGGCCCTGGCTAGTAAAAAAAATTACATATTTAGAATTGATTTTTTTTTGTTTTCCCTATTTTAGGAGCGTTTTTAAGCTCCCCCCCCCCCCTTCCCACCTTTCAACTCTCTCCATCTCCTGCCTATGCCACACAACTGGCCCCATGAATATTCCATAGTAAGCCACTCAAATGGACGGTCCAATTTGAAATGTACGGGGACCCGTATGATCCAAAGAAGAATACTCCAATAGGATACGAACCGGATAAGGATCCGAATTAGATGCCCCCCTAATTTTAGGCATACCACCTTATCTCTCTAGATTTTTATGGGACTCGAACAACCCATTTAAAACATGTTAGTATTATTAGTAGGACGGAACTTTGACTGACCTGAGTTCCAGGGGTATTTCCGTCAAATTTGAATTAATTTCGTCCATAGAACATCACTGTTACGTATCGGGAGAAGGACGATTCTGTCCTTGATTTTTCTCGAACAAGCAAATCTAAGGGCAGAAACGTCATTTTCAGAAATTAGTGTCAGGGTTTTTGTCCATGAGATAATTAAGTGCTAAATCCCGCGCGGGACAAAGACGTACGCCATAAAAAATGGGCCCACATAATCGTTTCGTTGGATTTGGACACGTGGCTCAAGAGTAGCTCTTCTCCACAACTAGGCTACGATCTTTCCACGTGGCTGTACTGTTTTGTACGGCCTCCCACGCACCGACACTAGCGTTATGATTTATTTTTTTTGGGGGAAGCGTATACGCCTCGAGAGGCGGAATACGTATCTGCATACCGTACGCCAGCCTGTCCTCCACCCGGGCTTTTTAATATTTACGCGCGTGTTTGCTCGCCTATTAAGTTGGTAACCGTTTTGGGAACCTATTTTTTCTTAAAATGGCAAAACTACCCTCCTATGCCATGTGGCATGTAAGGATTTTAACGGTTCAGGTTAGTTCGTGTTACTATCAATACATGACAGTGCAAATATTATTAGCCTTCAAGATTTCTGCGAAAGCATGCATGCGATTTGGCAGAGCAAATATCAGTAGCTTTCAAATGACACCGTTGATTCTAGGGCTGGCAATTAAACCCGTGAAGATGGGGATCCCCCCAGGCCCGCACGGGTCAAGGAATCCCCGATTTAAGCAGGGGCGGGGATGGAGATTTTAAAAAAATCCCCGAACCAAGGATGGGGATGGCTTGAGGCCCAGCCTGCCCTGTAATCCTCGTCGATAATTTACATTAATGTCCCTATAAAGTGTTATATTTTAGTTTGGAGCTTTAGATTGTTATTTAATAAATATTTAATTAGATTAAAAACGTAGAAATTATTACTATAGAATGGCGGGGAGTTTTTCCCAACGGGGCGGAGACAGAGATTCCCCGCCATCCCCGAAGCGGGGACACGGACGGGGAATGCGACATCTGGCCCTGCCCCGTTTAAAATGCCACCTCTGCAAATCGAAGGGTCTGGATGATTCTATGGAGATGATTTTTTGGGCACACCCTATCTATGTCATGGCCCATCAAATGAATGGTTTGGATCACCCAAATAATGTGGGCCCTACTTTATTTCTGGTTGACGGACCAAATAAGTTATCTGGTTGGTCGACCATAAACACTTTTTCGCATAATGAAACCTTTTTTCATATTTTTTTTAATAGAGTAAGGCTAGAGAAACCGAGAATAGGACCTAAAAGGGTACCGAACAGATAGCTTGACATCCGCCATCCCGAAGCAGGGTCGGGGAATTTCCTTTGAGACAGGGACAGGTAAGGGGAATGCAACATCCGGCCCCACCCCGCTGCCAGCCCTAGCGGTTGGGCAGTAAGGGCTGGTGATTTTGAAAGGAATTGACCAGAATTGACCATGTTTCATTGTTTCAAATAAAATTAGACAGCTGATATTTGCACTACCATGCTTTGATAATGACAGAAACTCATCTTGTCTTTTATAATTTAACCGGCTGTCAGAAACTACAATTCCTACGAGAAATTATAATGATGAAGGGCCTTGTGAACACGTACTCATCATCCCATCCTTGATATTCATTCTATCCAAGAGCAGCTCACTTATTTGAGGAGCTGCTGTTGGAAATATCAAGGGTGGTACCTTTGTAGTACCACTTTTAAGTGTTTATACGGCCCTTCATCATATAATTTCTCAGGAGTTATTGAGATTCCATTTTCTAAAAAAGGACGAAAATGGCTTAAAGTCCTGGGTATGCTCCCCCATCCATGCGAGTTCATATCCCCCGGGCTTACCCAATGCGCATAGTTTTCGGGCGGCTGCGTGCATCCGTAGGGAATAGTCCTGCACTAAAAATTAGGGTGGGAATACCCTATGTCATAAAAGAAAAAAGGTTGAGCGTCAAGTACTTAGTCGTTGGATTAAACAAGCAGCAATGACTGAAACAAGAGATTATCAGATGCAAAAACATCCACCCATCTGGGATTGGGATTGGTGTCTTGTTTCCACATAAGTAGAGATTTCCTTTTGTAGTTTTCTAATCTAATTTAAAAAGGGAATTGCTAGCTTCCATCGCAAAAGGAATTTCACGGCTAGTCTGTCGCACCTCAGACCAGCCACCTCGTGAATGGAGACAAAAAAGAGAGAGATATCGTATCTTAAAAAACATTGTTGTGAATTTTTTTTTTTGGGGGAAATGATATCAGCCCTCCAATGGTTTAATGTTCACGCTCAAGTTTCTTGTCTTTTAGTATTTAAAGGGTTGTCAAAAGGTTATTGCAGTTCCAAAAAAACTCTCACAGGCCCTTTAAATACTAAAAGACAAAAAACTTGAGCGTCAATATCATTGCATTGGAGCGCTGATATCATTTCCCTTTTTTTTCTTGGGAAAAATGTCTCTTTCCACATTTTAGAGGGAAATGATATGAATTTTTTTTTTTTTTCGGTAGACAAGCTGGGATTGAACCTCTGACCTCCGCGCTGAAGAACAAAACCTTGACCAATTGAGGTAAAAGCTTAACCCCAGGGAAATGATATGATTATAGTTAATTTAGAGGGATATTATCATAAAATTGAAGCTTCCTTTAAGTAAGAAATTTTAGAAATATTTATCCTTTCCAAATTTTCTGAATAATTCCTGCAATCCAAAGAGGGCCTAAAATTATGCAAGGTATTATCATACATGCAAAAAGAAAAAATATAAGAAAACTAAACATGTGGAAAGTAAAATTTGATTCGTTTAGACGTTGGGTCCTGACTCTTGAGTTAGATCTTATGGGTTGTGAGCGTTGAGCAGGTAAGAATTAAAGAATTGATTATGATCCTCTTATAATTTTTTTGTAGTTGTTCATAGTAGAAAATTGGTTATGATCCTCTTATAATTTTTTGTGGTGGTTGTTCATAGTAGAAGATGAATTCTCTCCGCAGATATAGACAAATCTTCCTAAACCCTGAAAATCAAGTGTGCATTTTCATTGTGTGTGACTTGTGGTTTGTTTACTATCTCCATCATGTATGCTTAATGTAGATCACAGTATGCTTAACAGATTAGTCTCTTTACAACAAAGTTATATTAGAGTCATGGTTAGACCGTAGTTGGAGCGATCATTAGGGAAAAATTATAAAAGAACGACAGAGTTTCGAAAGCTTGACGAAGATTTTAGCAGATGGAGTTTCATCACAAGATAATTAAACTTCATCTCAGATCTTGGTGCGGTTTAGTTTTGATTTCAGACGTGAGCGGATCGATCAGATAGCGTCGGATTGATTTCGAGATACGCAGTTGGGCCTGCTAATATTCCATGGAATAATTTTTCATGGTTTTCATAAGTACAACAAGGGAGTTGGAGCCAAAAAAAAGATGCCTACCGCTAATAAACCAAGTTTATAAAAATGTTTAAGAACTAATAAGCACGAACTCAGACCAAACGAAGTAACAAGGGAGGTATCTATCTATGTGTCCTCAAAAAAATTTCATCCTAGTGCCTTGAGAACAAAGGTAAAAATTCAAGCACCGAACTTTTCAATTTCACTATCAGAATATAAACACTACACATCTTAAACACTGGTTAGCAACATGAGACCTCAGAAGGCAAATAGTCTGACTATTCCCTTTTACACATTTACTTGCATGCTTAGTTTTTCTTACATGCTTGGTAGTCTGCTGAGATTCATACTACGTTGTATGGATCAGTATTTCAAAAAGCGGATGCTGGCCAAAGCAAATTCTAGTTGACTAAGCACGATGAGTACTCAGTTGACGAGGTCATAACTCTAGAGAATCGAAGGAGTTTTGATCGACTTTTGAGGCAAAATGCGGACTTTGACAAGAACACAGCCGACGTAAGAGGAAGTCTATGGGATCAAAACATACAAAAATTCTTTCTAAGAATTCTAGATCTCTTCCTTAAGAGTAAAGATTGTAAGTGCCCTTTTAATTAAACAGAAACTGTATCCCTTGAGAAAATTTCAGAGCCAAGTATCCTGGATAAAATTTTAAGAATCGGGTTAAATGGCAGTGCGGAGCATTAAGTTATTTGGACGAGATAAGCTCAGACAAATCACTTATATGGTTGTCGTATGAAGAATATAGTTGTACAACACAATATATATTATTTGAGAAAACAGTTCCTCTCTGCGCTCGAGTGCAGGAAACAAGGGTGGGCCCACATTTTTTGGGTGATCCTAAGCATTCATTTGAAAGGCCCCATCATGGATGGGGTGTGTACCAAAAATCAGCTCCATTGGACCATCTTAGGGTGTCCATTTGTGGGGGAGAAAATAGACAGAAACAGTTTGTCCACAAATCTGCCCATTTTTTCATGCCACAAATGAAAGGGTTAGGATGATCCAATAGAGCTGATTTTTGGTACACACCCCCCATCCATGATGGGGCCTTTCAAATGAATGGTTAGGATCACTCAAAAAACGTGGGCCCACCATGTTTCCTGCGCTAGCGCGCAGATAAGCTTATCTGCACTCGAGCGCAGGAACTGTTTTCACATATTATTTATATTTTTGCATTTTAGTTTTGTCAAGACAAGTGAAAGATCATCAAATCTAAAGATCAATCAATAATTACAAATCAAAACAAATACACTCCAATTCAGCAAGAACATTATATCATGGCCCTAAACCTCAAAAATCCTGGTAAACAATAGAATGATTTGGTAAATGGACAATAGAATGATTTGTAGTTTTAATTTGTTTTGAATTACTGCTGAAGTGTCGAAGGTGGGAAGCAACAAAAGAAAGCAACTGATAATATGGTTTGCCAAACCTGGAGCTTCTAATATCTGCCACAATGTAGGGGATCACTAAACAATGCAAATGAGTTTCAGGTTTTAAAATTAATCTTCCAAAACCATTGATCTTGCTGAGAATCAATGGCGAGTAGATTTGTAGAAACAAGCAGAACAGACTATCATTTTATCAATCACACATGCATAACTCCAGCAAATTCAATACACCATATGACTGTTGATGATCCACATGATTGCTTTAATATACTAAAGTGTGTATTTCTGGAAACTAATATAAAATACAGTTTTCGATTTTTTTCCAGAATCATCAAAACCTTCATCCACAACAAACATACAGTTGCAATGTTAACAACGGCCATGGATTTTCATTCAGATCACAAACACCCACAACTCCCCCATGGATTCAAAACATGAAACAAACATAAGTTAAGACATACCCGTTATTGTTCTTGCCCTGCCAGAAAATTACGCAAAGTGTGCCGTACCTTTCCACCTTGTGCACCCACTAAAAACGAGGTCTTGCATCCCATATTCCTTTGACTCAGATGAAACCAGAACCCTGCGTCCTCGTGCAGTTTTTATGTTTTTTGGATCCATCTGCCTTGCTTTCGAGACAATCCTCCTCTATAAGTTAAGCCAGGCACATATAAATAGAGATGCATGGGAATACCGGAGCAACTCCACACAAGATTCAACCAACACAGAGTCTAGTAGGGAGAGCTTTGCAGGCATTTAAGTTCTGAAGCGATAAAGGTTTCAAAACCAACACCTCGAGTTTCTGCACCTTTCAGATACTCCTCACCTCCGATATGCATTATGAGAAACAAAGAAGCGGAAATCGGGGTGATCAACCTGCAAGACACTCAACCAATTGTCGGCATCTTGCAATAGCCTGCTCACTTGTTGACGTTCATACAAGCCACTAGGAGTCCAGACCGAACCTTTAAACTTGTAGGATGCAAGCCCAAAGACAGGTAATGATAGTTTCGCAGATATGTCCACTGTACTGACCTTCCTAAAGCTAGAAGAGAGAATCTGTGGCTGGACATTGCTCGAACCTGTTGAAAACACACCATAAACAGATCAAAACCAACAATACACAATAGATTGTACTATGTCAAGATTAGGACATGTCCGCAAACACATTCTTTCTTTTTTTTTGAATGGTAGCAAACTAAGGGTGTCAATTTTGGTCGGGGCTCGGAAGCTTGCTCGAGCTCGGCTCGGAAAAAGCTCGGCCTGAATCCTTAACGAGCCGAGCCGGGCCGGGCCGGGCTCGGCTTGTTAAGCTTAATGAGCCGAGCCCGAGCTAGGCCAGGCTCGGCTCATTAAGGCTCGTTAAGAATTTAATATATTTAAATATATATATATATTATATATTAATATATACACTAAAAGAGTTGTCCAGGGAATGAAAGGGGGAGGCAAAATATGTCACTTCTTTTTTGGAACCTCATTTGTCACTTGGACCACCCCCCCGTAGAGTAAAAAGAGTAGTCAAATTACACTAGATAGGGCTGTCCAGGGAAGATGAGGGGTGTGAACTTAATATAACCCGAGGTCGATAAGGCTCGCGAGCTTGGCTGAGCCGAGCTCAAGCCTGGTTCGAGCCCAAGCCGAGCCCGAGCTTTTGAGCTTAACGAGCCGAGCCGAGCCTGGCTCCCCTATAGCAAACACATTCTGTGCAACCGCAAAATCCCTACTAAGTTGAAGCGAAAGTTCTATAAGACAGCTGTGAGGCCAGCCATTCTGTACGGCTCAAAATGTTGAGCCACCAAGAAGCAGCATGTGCATAAGATGAGTGTAGCGGAGATGCGAATGCTTAGATGGATGTGCGGCCACACAAGGCTAGATAGATTCCAAAATGAAGACATTCGTAAAAAGGTGGGGGCGGCACCAATTGAGGAGAAGATGAGAGAGCACCACTTAAGATGGTTTGGACATATCCAACGTAGGCCTTTGGATGCTCCAGTGAGAAGAGGCGACTCGTGCCAAGCTGATGGAGTAAAAAGAGGTAGGGGCAGACCGAAAACAACTTGGGTAGAAACAATGATGAAAGACTTGATAGCTAGGAACATAACAGAAAACATGACCTTGGATAGGATAGAATGGAAGAAAATGATCCACTTAGACAAATCCAACTAGAGCTAGGATTAGAGTCGGGTAGATTCCTTTCACCTTCTTCATGAAATTTTTCTAAAGGATTCATTTAGCCGACCCCAACTAGTTTGGGAAAAAGGCTTTGTTGAGTTGAGTTTAGTAGCAAACACATTCTGTAATGCATGATTACTCTTTTTTTTCTTTTTTTTTTTGAAAAAAAATATTGTTGTCCAATATAAGTGTCAGACATGTCTGGCTCTGTCATTACAAAATTACGCTAATTTATCATTCCCTCCTATTTTCATAGGGAAATGATATCCAGATTTCCTTGTTTCAATAATGGCGCTCCTCACTTCGTTAAACACTTTTTCAATTAGATATTGATGGCTTTTGGAGAATCGTAACAGCTAATATATCATTCCTATTATTTTCATGTGGAAATGATATCTAGATTCCCTTGTTTCAATAATGGCGCTCCTCAATTTTTTAAAAACCTTTTTTTTTTTTGAAAGATGATAAATTTCATTAATAATTGAAGCATAGTCGGGACCAGAGGTCCCAGCCTGCTTTTACAAATATTAGATATAGGACACCGGACATATCCGATGGTTTACAAAAGAGACAAAGCATACTTCTAGAAAAAAAGGATAGAACTATCCTTTTCGTAATGGAATACGAACATTACAGATATGAAAATATTTCAAATTCCTCCCGTTCTGCTCCTGCTTTAGCCAAAGTGTCAGCCATCTCATTTGTCGATCGCCTCCGATGTTCAAGCCGCGGATTAAGTACTCACATTAGATCCAGTATTTCCGCTACTAGCTCCTGCAATCTCCAAGGACCCTTTGATGACTCAGAAGCCCAAGCCACTAAATTTGAGGAGTCCCCTTCCACTATTAAGGGACGTTGGTCGTGTTCAGATGCCCATTGTAGACCAAAGAGTAATGCTCTAACCCCGGCCTCATTAAAGTCACATATTCCACAAGGTCCTGAATATGACATAACAACTGATCCAGAAGAGTTTCTAATGACTCCTCCAATTCCCGCTCTGCCAAGATTGCCCAAAGAGCTGTCATCGAAATTCGGTTTCAACCATCCTGTTGGCGGGCATGCCCATTTTGGTTTAGGCTTAGAACGAATAGCTCTGTCCCATATTTTTGACCACCAGTTCCTTATGAGGTCACCCATTACATAAGTAGTTTGTTTCCTGACCTTTGTCCATGAAATCATTTCAATTTTGATATCCGAGGCAATACGAGCCACAATTCTACTTTTCTCCTGGAAGATGCGTCTATTGGGTTCTTTCCAGATATTCCATACTATGGCATATGGAGCTGTTGCCCACAGATATCTACCCATTTCTCCAAAGGGTACTGTGCACCATCCAGAAAGTAAGGAGCTGATAGACTGAGGGCACACTCAAGAGACCCCAAAGGCTCCGATTGCTTTTGTCTAGATGTGATAAGCGAAAGGGCAATGAGTGCAGCATTAGGTGATCCAGGGTTTCTTCATTTTGATGACAAAGGACACACATACTAGCCATACTGAAATGTCTTTTCTTTAGGCAATCGCATGTATTGATCCTCCTGTGTATCGGTGTCCATCCAAAAGCTACTACCCGTGGTGGAGCCAGCGATTTTCAAATACGCCTTACCGGAGAAAGATGACCTTCATTTAACAAAGAAAAGAAAGACTTGGCTGAGAAGTCCCCACTCGAAGAGGGGATCCAGATTCTTTCATCCTCCTTATGTTCTGAGCAATATGCCCATTCCAGGGAAAGAAGTAATCTCTGGAACTCTTGAATTTCATCGTCCTTGAGGTCTCGACGCAAGTGAATGTCCCAAAACCCTCTTCCACCCTGACCCTCTCTCACAAAGTATTCAGCAACAGTCCCTGGATTCGAAGCAAGTCTAAAAAACTCCGGAAATTCCAAGCAAAGTTTAGATTGACCACACCAGAGGTCCAGCCAAAATCTTACCTTAGTACCCTTTCCCACTTTGTATCGGATTGACCGGTCAAATTCCACTTTAACAGAGCAGATGGATTTCCAAGCACCTGAGCCCTTTCCAAGCACCTGAGCACTTTTTCAATTAGATATTGATGGCTTTTGGGGAATTGTAATAGCTAATTTATCATTCCTCCTATTTTCAAAGGGAAATGATATCCAGATTCCATTGTTTCAATAATGGCACTCCTCACTTTGTTAACTGTCAAGTATAGGCTTCTCATACCTAAGCTTAACGACAAGTTAGACATGTCAAGTTGTGTCTATTTATTTTCCAAGATCGATCTTAAAAGTGGGTATCATCATATTAGTATATCATATGACCGGCGATGAATGCAACACCACCTTCAAGACTCGTGAGGGTCTTTATAGCGGCTGGTCATGCCATACGGTTTCCCTAACACACCCAATACTTTTATGGGTGTGATGGGTCAATTGTTACGACGCTTCATAGGGGAGTTTGTCATCGTATATTTCGATGATTTACACATTTACAATGGGGACCCCAGAGAGAATTCCTCGTCTTGGAGGAGTCTTTTAAGTCATAAGAGAGAATAAATTGTTCATGAATCTCAAGAAGTGTGAATTCATGACAGATAGCCTGACCTTCTTAGATAATCATGTCAGTAAAGGGTATTGAAGTCGGCCCGATCAAAGATGAGGCCATAAGAAGTTGCCCTGTGCCGGCATCTATCAATGATGTGCGATGCTTTCATGTGCTCGCATTTATTCACAATTTTAGCTTTGTGATCGCACCAGTCACTGAGTGCCTAAAGCATGGTATATTCCACTAGACTTCTCAAGGCTGATCGGAGTTTCAACCTCGTTAAGACTAAGATAATGAGCGCTCCAATTCTAACAATTAAGAATTTTACTTAAGTCTTAGAGGTTGATTGTGATGCCACTCGTGTATGCATTAGAGCTATCCATAGTCAGGAGGGGCGCCCCATAGCCTTCTTCAGCGAAAAGCTGAACGACCCACTGTTGAGGTACTCGACGTACGACCTCGAATTTTATGTAGTCGTTCAAGCTGTCAAGTATTTGAGGCACTATCTAATACGTGAGTTCGTGCTTAATTTCGACCATGAAGGCTTACGCTACATAAATTCCTAGCATACCTTAAACAAGCGTCATGCTAAGTGTGTCACATTTCTACAGGAGTACACATTCAATCTTAAGGCACAAAGCAGGGGCTCAAAATTGCACACTCGATGCCTTGAGTAGGAGATTGTATTTAGTATTTACTTGGGACACTAAGGCGAGTCGTCTCATTTTGATTGGTGATAAGGATGGAGCCACCTCTAAAATCACTTTTTTTTAAAGGTAAGTGGATTTCATTAAAAAAGCGATCCCGAGGAGGACTCGAAAGTACATCAAGATAGCAAGCTAGGAGAAAACATATTGCACACCTCTAAAATCATTTAACCTCTATATAAGGAGGCCAAGAGGGGAGGAGAGCCCTAATTTTGGTTTGAGGTCGCACCCCCCCTCCTATTCCAGTTGCAAGCTTGGAGTTCCCTTTTGATGCAAAAGCGAGAAAATCTCCCACGTCAATAGGTGAGTATTCTCTCTTCTTCTTCCTTCCCCTAATCTTCCTTCTCCTCTTTTCTCCTTCTCCACTTCTTTCTTATCTTTTCTTTCCTCCTCCTCTACCTATCTTCCCTCATTTTCTCTCTTCTTTCTCCTTCTTTTCTCTCCTCTCTCTCTCCCCTATACCTCTCAACTACATGTGCACATGCACACAACTAGAAAGCAGTCCTCAATAGGTGAGTATTCTCTCTTCTTCTTCCTTCTCCCTCTTTTCTCCTTCTCCCTCTTTTCTCCTTCTCCAATTCTTTCTTTTCTTTTCTTTCCTCCTCTACCTATCTTCCCTCCTTTTCTCTCTTCCTTCTCCTTCTTTTGTCTCCTCTCTCTCTCCCCTATACCTCTCAACTACATGTGCACATGCACACAACTAGAAAGCAGTCTTCCTGCTCCCTCCTTATTTTCCTTTTATTCCTCCTTTTTCCCATCCTTTCCTCACCTCCCCTCTTTTTCCTTTCTCTTCTACGTTCCTCCCTACCCTTCTTGTTATCCATATCAAGGTTGCCAAAGCGGGAATCGAAAGCGGGAATCGAAACGGGAATCTAAAGCGGGAATCGAAACGGGAATCTAAAGCGGGAATCGAAGGCTCCGGGGGAAGAATCCTACTCAAGGTTGCCAGAGCGGGAATCGAAAGCGGGAATCGAAACGGGAATCGAAGCGAGAATCGAAGGCTCCCAGGGAAGAATCCTGCTTCCTTGATCCATATAGCCCAAAGGGATGTCGGCAAGCGGTGCACATGACTGCAAAACTGATAGTCCCCTTTCCTCCACTTCTATACCGCTTTGGGACTTCCCCTAGTCCTTTTCCCTTCCAGTTGAGAATCTTGCTGGTTACAACCTTCTTCGCCACTATTTCCCCATATATCTATACTTAGTCCCTATATCCATCAAGGGACTGTTCGGTTGTTCGGTGGACTGCATCACCGGGCCGTGCACGATCATACCTCCATCTTATCCCCCTCTTAGGCTCGACCTATCGGTGACGATTGGAGATACCTTGAGCGGATCGGGTATCCTGGTTTGGTGTGATTGTTATTGCAAACATGTTTGGAAATGTTTAAGTCCATTGATGAATTTTCTTAAAAGACTAACTCAAAAGTGAAACCCTCATTCAATTCGATTAACTTACTAACTCTTAATCTAAATTTTGGGACTGGCAGTGTTACTTGAGATTGACTCATCTAGCTCCCAACAAGTTCTCTAGAATAATTCGGGTTTGCACCAGATTCCTTTCATTTCGTTTATAGTAGGGTTTTCCGTCTGTGCATCAGTTCCCATCCCTTTGTCCAATTCCTTACATCCTATAATACTTCTATTCAAGCATGATGGATGTTGAAACCATTTCTAGATCTGCTAGGACGGGGCATTCTTTACCACGGACTTCGATTCTTTAAGAATTCTTTTGAGTGAAAAAGCTATCACTTTCAGACAGGTTTTGTTTCCTACACGCTTCCCCCCCAAAAGTTAGCTCGGGCAGTAGAATGAACATCTTTGAATTTTGCACGAAAAGAACCAAAGTATTTCTTGTTTGGTTCCCCTTGTGGCCATGCCATCCTCATCTAGTTACCTCTTTCTGGCCCTAGGAAACCTTTGCACGCCTCTGTTACCTTTTGGGAGGCCTACGCCACATAGAAACTGTCTACCTGAGACTGTCCCTTGGCCCATAGGTCCTGACACAAGGTTATAATTCTAGCTCTTCCAGAATTACCTCTTTCATCTAGCCTTAACAGATCAGTCCTCTGAATGCCCATTTCCTCTTCATTTAGGTTCTTTCTTTCCTCGCTCAAAGGTGTGCGGATGGTAGATTAAAGAAGAACTGGTGGTGGTGGCAGTTTTTTTTTTGGGTGGGGGTGGCGTGGGTTCTCTTTTAATCGGCGTGAAAAGAAACAAAGTGAAGTCATTACAAGACAATTTTGTGGAAATGCTTATATGATACTTATATAATTTCATTGTATTCTTTTATTCTAATTACGTTTATCTACATCATACGTATGAACTAGTGTTTATTACACACACATGTCAATCTGTCAGGTTTCCCAGGCTCATTGTGCTTGACACTTCAACCAACACACATTTTATGTTGAAGTTATATTATGAAGAAGGAGAAAATGTGTACCTCTGAAACGTGTTGAGAGAGTGTGAAATGTCAAAAAGGAAGCCTCCAAATCGCGCAGTGTTGGACCTGTGGGTATCCTGTAGATTGGATACCTAAACCAAAGTAAACAAAAAAAATAGAATTACTATAAAAAACAAAATCAATTATAAACTGCTCAAACATCTCACATAATAGTAAAAGCTTACGAATCCAAAAAAAAATAGTAAAAGCTTACCAAGCCACAGAAATCCAACTAGCTGGCAGCAGATCACAGCTCCTGTATGTCATAAGCTCGGGAAATTGGCATGCTAGGACTGAAATCTGTGATACAAAAGTTACCAAAAGAGGTTGTTATGCCAATGAAATTGCATTCCAAGTTTGACATAATCTGACGAAATAAAGAACTTGCCTTGTCTGCTAAAGGTTCACGGCTGTAGGGAGGATCCCGTTCCAAGTATTCAAATGCCATATGCCCATGGGGGCTGCAAACCTCACCATCATCGCTGGAGAAGCATTCTTGACCCACAAGAGTTCTATCTCTCAGGGATATTCTATTGATTCTTTGTGTGTTCGACTCTGTGAGGTTATGTTGATTCCTTACCCCCTCAGCAATAATTTTGGACTGCCTTTCAACTTCACAGTCACTGCTGCCATCGCTACTCGTGTCTCGGTATGAATCATCACTCTCATCGCCAGGTCGCCTGCAACAAGGTAGAGATAAAGTAAAATCAAGAAACTTACGCGAAGTGTGGTCCCAATCTCCAATGAGAAGTTATCAATCAAACTTGCAGTTGTTCAACCTTTTCAAGAATCACAAACGTTTTTATTACAATGTTTAACATTTATTTATGTAACAGACCCCAGACTTTCTAACCTTGACAGAGAAAAGGAATGAGCTAGACCAGTAAGTAACAACAATGTCCACAGTTTAAGACATAGTAAAATAAGTAATCGGCACCTAAGAATCTCACAATTTCGAAGTGGAAGCAGCCTCCTAAGCAAATAGTGACAAGTTGTTTAGGATCCTACATAGAGTGTATTTTATTAAGCATTTTCTACTGCAAGAATCGGCATGGCTTTAGATGAGTCAAATATTATAAATCGGCAGGAGGTCGCTGAATTTCCACTTATTGAAGGCAATCATGTTATTCAATGCCAAAGGTGAGATGAAGTAGTTGAATTTCCACTTATAGAAGGCAACACTGACTCAGTTTCGCAACCAGTAAAAATACCCAAGGCATATTCGTTTTTCTCTCAACCTTCTTTGGTGATTAATAGCCATTAATCTATGCACATGGAATAAGCAGATTCACATGCTTTGGAACACTCTTCAAACATTCATCCAAATTAACAGAAATCTGGAAATGCTCTCAGGGAATTCAATTCAACAAGATGGTCATTGAAGTGTTCGAGTTTCCAGAACTCAGTTCTTTTATAATTGAAATATCAACCCAGGTCCAATTTACGATTTGTGTACTTGGATCCCTAAATGAGAGATTTAAATGCTAGGTTGTAGAATCAAGAGACGAACCCACGAACCTCTTACTAATCTTGAACCGGGGTCGTTAAATCAGGCTTCAAAACTGAAATGAGACAAAAGGAATGAATTACCTTTTCTTTATTTCAGAGATGTTCTTATTGCAGAGATTTTCTTCGAGCAGTCTTCATCATATTCCAAAACATGGGGATGCTTTGAATTCCAGCCTCTTCTTTTATAATTTCTTCACCAATAAAACTCCCATTCGGCTCTTGGATGGGAATGCAAGAAACACTATTTTTTTCCCAAAATCTTGCATGTTTACAAGGTAGAGTAGAAGAAGAAGATGGAGCTTGATCACAAGGTCGGAAGTTCCTTCTTGGACGAAAAACACCTAGAAACCCTCTTTGCAAGAGCTTTTCCTACAGAAACCCTAGTTTGATTTCTTTCCCAAAATAAAAATCAAGAGCCCCCGGCGGCAGGCGGCTAAATGAGACACGACAGAGCTTTTATAAGGAAGCCCTAATGTAATGGCATTTCTTAAACTACCCCTATTTAGGAAGAGACCATTAAAGACATACACTAAATGCAAAATGGCATGCAAAGACAACTAAAATGATAGAAAGTGATTAAATATACCACTAATGCAACTACCTATTATCGAAGCTAGCAACTACCCTAAGGAGCCAGGTAAGGACTGATGTGTTGTCAGGGGGATGCGTCTGCATCAAACTGCCATGGAGAACACAAGATAGCTAACTAAAAGGAACAGCTATAATAGATTATAGCAATTAAATTAAACAATGGCGTGCCAAAGCTCACAAACTCCTTGCATTCTTCCTCATACAAACCCACATTAAATGTAAGATCGCAGAGGCTTAGAATAGAAAATGCCCATAAAACAAATGCATTCAAAAATCAATTGCCAAAACCAAGAACTCTCTACATTCTTTCCTGAACATCCCACACTCACATTAAATGCACAACACAGAGACAAAAAGCTTCGAATTGGAAATGCCATTAGAACGACACAACCATATAATTATATTATCATTCTACTCTTGAAATTCCCAACAAAGCACATGAATTATCCTCCAACAATTAGAAAGAGACACAAAACCAGAAGAAAGCAGCAGAATACTCCCTAATTCTATCCAAAATCAGTTTAAACCTATGATTTGTGGACACGGACACAAGTGTCGTGTGTCGACACGGACGCGGCGACACACGACACGGAGTGTCGGACACGGCAAACTCCAAAAAGTTAGAAAAGGGGACACGGCTAAAATAGAAAGTGCATACATAGTACATACATATAAAGTTACTAACAAGGCTTGCAGTACATTTAAAAGTGTCTAAAGGAGTGTCGACATGTGTAGACAAAGGTATCGTGTCGTGTCAACACGACACGTGTGTTGGCAATAAATTCGGAGTGTCGACCAAATCATAGGTTTAAACAAAACCGCATACAAATTCATCGGAAAATTACCTCGATCTCAAAGAAGGCTTCGACGAGTCCACGTAGAGCTGAATACCCGACAAATATGGCACGTAATATTGAACAACAGAGTCACTCCCATTCAACAGCAGCGGCACTCCGGCACCATACGCGCTCCACTCCTTGAATGACTCCCAAAGATCGCCCAAACTGAAATACGGATTCAACTCCGCATCATCGTAATTTCTGCATCCCCTCATACTCGTCTGCAAGCCCGAAATTCCAACAACTAAATGAAAAAACTAAAATAAAACAAAACAAAACCTAGAAACCCATTTTTAAGGAACCATATGCAAAAACTGGAATATGGATAGAACTCCGCATCGCAATTTCTGCATTCCCTTAGGCCCTGTTTAAATTGCAGGACTTCTCTAGAAAAGTTTGGAAAGGAAAAAATATTTCTAAAATCTTCTACCACACGAAAAAAGATAATTTAAAGTTTTAAACCAACCCTATTCAAATTTTATTCAGAGAGGGCTTCAATTTATCATGTTATCCCTTTAAATTAACCATAATATATCATTTCTCACTGGATTGCAGAAAGAAAAAAATATCCCATAAAAAATTTTCTCCCACAAATGCTTTTCTTGCAATCCAAACAGAGAGCTTCATGCTTGCCTGCAAGCCCCAAATTCCAGTAACTAAATGAAAAAAAAGAAACAACATGATATGATCATGGCTTATTTAGAGAAATATTATCATAAATTGAAGGCTCCTCTGAGTAAAAAATTGAATAAAGTCAGTTAAAGTAATCTTTTTTTTTTGTGTCTAAAAAAAGTAGAAATATTTAGACATATTTTTTCTTCCCAAACTTTTCTACAAAATTCCTGCAATCCAAACCTAACCTAAATGAAAAGACAAAAAAACCCTAAAAACCAATTTTTAAGAAACCATGAGCAAAAAAATCCCTAATTTTCCTTCTGTTAATACCTTGGAGAAATACTGTGCTGGTACAACAGGTGTCGTCGATTCAAGGAACCGATCCAAGTTACCGGACGGAATTCTCGCCTGAGAAGAACAAACCGAGGGTTTCTCCGGAGAATCACCAAAATCCGTTCGATTCTCCGGCAACTCGCCGGACTCAACGCGATTCTCCGGCACCTTCGGCTTTTCCGGCCGGTGAAGCTTTTCCAACTGTATCTGTTTTTGCCGTCTGATCGCCGGAGAACTGTAAAACCGATCTCCGGCGTGATTTCTACCAAACCCTAACATTTTAATAAAAATACAAAGGGAAATAGAAAATTTTGAGGGAATTATAAGAAGAAAAAAGTTTGATTTGTTGTTTTTAAACGTTCTGGAATGGAGAAATTCAGTAGAATTGTATGGGAATTTCAAATGGTTTTTTTAGGGTTTGGGATCTGAAAACTGAAGGTGAGAGAGCTTTGGAGAAAAGAAACCGTGTTTTCTCTCTCCCTCTCTCTCTGTTTTCTGTCTTTTCCCTTTTTCTTTTTAGAGGAGGATTGTCGCGTACGAGTTAAATACCGGAAATGCCCTTTGGGAGGATATGAGTTTTTGTACGGTGGAAGCGCTTATAGTCCCGTATTTTTCTACGGACCTCACTATAGGTATTGCTAAAAAAAAATCATTTCCATAGGATGATCCCAACCCTCCGATTTATAGAGGAACTTCATATTATGGAAGCCGACTATAGATAGATAGGAGGGCAAGGATCATCCTATGGAAATGATTTTTGGGAATAACCCTTTTAGGTTGTGGTCCATCACATGAATGGTCTGGGTCTGGACTATAAGGGCTTACACCATATAAAATCTCAAGCTTTTATACGGAGTTAATACTGTATTTTTCAAAAAGTATTGTATGGATAATGGATTGGGATGATCTAAACCGTCCATTTAACGACGACGTACAAAGGTTGTGCTCAAAAAATTGTCTGAATCTTTTTCTGGACACAAGGTTTGGACCATGGTTTAAAATTTCGACCGAAATCCGAAATTTCAGATACCGATGGGGACCGAAACCGGAATTTTCCGAAATTCTATTTTTCGCCCTTTACCAAATTTCGGATTTCGGTCCGAAATTTCGGTTTAATGACATTATTTATTTTTTAAAAAAAGTGTTACAAAATTTCAGAATTTCATTCCGAAATTTCGGTTTTTAGTGGGGTCCGAAACGGTTACCGAAACCGAAATTTTAAACCTTGGTTTGGACCATCTATGTCGTATGGTACTTTTTTAGACAACAATGGACTGTTTGGCTTACACCATAGGATGATCTAAACTGTTCATTTGATGGGCCACAACATATATAGGGTGTGCCCAAAAAATCATGTCTACAGGATGATCCCAACCCTCCGATCTATAGATGTTTTTATAATATGCATTTCCTCTAGATCAGAGGGCTGAGATCAAACTATGGAAATTATTTTTTTGGACACAAGCTGTTTACTTTGTAGCCCATCAAATGGACGGTTTGGATCATTCTATGGTGTGGGCCATACAATACTTTTTGAAAATGCTGGAGTGCATGGGTTTACACATAATAAAAAACTCGGAAAAAAAGATTGAGGTGGGGCTATGTTTGTCATTTAAAGGAAAGATGAAGGTTAGCTAAGTAATGTGTGTGTGTTTTCTTAATGAAGAGGATGAAGTAATGACGTGGAATACTTGAATAGTAAACTGACAGGTTTCATTTGTGGGGGCAGTTTTGTCATTTTAAAAAAGGAGAGGATTATTGGATAGCGTTCGATGCCGATTCTTAGAATCTTAGGTGGCAACTGATTGAGAGTTTTTAACCTCTTCGGATTAATAAATGCCACGTGGACGGATATGGATTAACTGGAAATTGTTAATCAGGTGGGCCCTTTAATGGAATAGTTGGCAAACATATGGTGGGGCCATTAAACCAATGGGTTTTGTAACAGGTGCCCTTCACGGGTTTTTGCTCTATGGTGGGGCCCATTAAATCTATTGGAAGGGTGTAGATCTATGGTGGGGCACCTGTTAACAAAGGGAAATTTTTGCCTGGACAATTGAATGGTTGAGATCATTAGATTGATTTTCGTGCCAATACCAGTGGTGGGGCCCACTTAGACTTGGACTAAAAGGTGACGTGGCATGGAAGTTCCAGGTTGGATAGCATTGAAGCTAAGAGATAAGAAAAGGATTCTTTTTAAGGCCAGTTAAGAATTTCTTGTCTGATGTGGCATCTGATGTGGCATCTGATGTGGCATAAAAAGGAATGCTCTGAAAGGCCTAATTTGGATTGCAAAAAAAAAAAAAAAAAACCATTTCTTGTGTAAATTTGGATTGCAAATGAAATCCGGTGTTTTTTTAACCCGGAATTTATCTAGGAACCTTGGGCGGCACCTTAAATTTTATTGATAAGAAAAAACTAGTTACAAGAGGAGGACATAGAACCTTGCCTCCAACCAACAAGACACAAGAAAGGGGGAAAATAGACATAGAACCTTGCCTTCTACTAGAGGTTTTGGGGAGAGTAGCCCAATCCTAGTCAACGGAATTAATGTTGGTATCACAAGCATAATTGGCCAAGCTGTCCGCAATAAGGTTTCCTTCCTAGAAAATGTGAGGAATAACAAGATCCGTAGCGAATAATATATTTCTTATCTCTTTAAGAATATAGTAAATGTGTCATGGTGTTCTGTTTTTACGTTTGATGATGTTGATAGGGACATGACTATCAGATTCAATCCAGGTTCTATTAATCCCTAAAATAGCACGGTATCGTAGACCATCTCTCGTAGCTCTAGCTTTAGCCAACATATTAGTGTTTACATCGTAGAAAAATTAGCGAAACCCCAATTTGGAAGTGTTTCGCTTATTATAAATTGAAGGTCTGAAAAGAAAAGAAAATGAAAAAGGTATTCCTTTCCAAACTTTTTCCAAAAAAATCCTTCAATCCAAACAGGGCCTACTGGACGACCCCATTACGACATGGTGGTCCAACCATTAAATGATCTGAATCGTCCAATTGACAGGGATTTGGATATCTAAGGGCAAAAAAATAGACAAAGGGCCTAGTTGATTACACGATGATTTTTTGGGGGCATAACTTATTTGAGAATAAGATATTATTCACCATTTGTTGAAGAATCGCCCAGGAGAAAAAACAATCCAACTTCTAACTTTAACCTAGAAAATGAGTGCAATTGAAATCCTAGATGAAAGATGGAATTTCACTTACCAGGGACGAAAAATGAAAACTATAAACTAAAATTAAAAAAAATTCCAATTAAAAATGAAAAGACAAGCTGATTTAGTGCAGTTATCAAAACATGGTAATGCCAACATCGTTAGCCCATTTTTTCGATCCAAAATGCTCTTAACCCGAATAAAAAAAATAGAGGTTGTTTCACATGCGTTGCGACGAAGGCGAATACCCTTCGTCGCCCACCTCATAGCCTTTTGATATAACGAGAGGTAAAGATTAGTTGGGGTGAAAAACCTATCCAACATTTCCATCTCCCTTGTTAAAGTATAAAAGATAAGATAACACCTTCTCCAACATCTTAAGTTTTTGGAGTAACTGGTAGGTTTCAAATGGTATCAGAGCAAATGCTTGGGTTCAAACCTCCTTGATAGTAGAAATCCACATGCAGTGGAGTAGCTGGTAGATTAACACCTCTCTTTCTCTACTTCACCAAACGGAAACAAGATTTTTCTTCCTTGTTTTCCAGCAATGTTATAGGCACTCATGGGAAATACACTGGTTTGCTCCCTATCTAAAATATTTATCCTTATTCTTTAATTCCACCATCAATTAAGATAAAAGACATGATCTGGTGCTCACTCCTATATCTCTCTTTCAAATCTTAAGTAAAACAATGGGAAGGGTTTATGTGCTACCAATTTATTGTCTCTTCCTTATATGTTCTTTCAGGGGCAAAGACAAGCTTACTCCTATATCTCTTCTTCAAATATTAAGTCTCTCGTACCATGCTCTAGTAAGCGATTTAATAAAAAATGGGCATTGGAACCTTGCTCCTAGCCACAGAATGACTGGACACAGTGTCTAACGCAAGAGATTGCCCTGTATGAACTCCCGCAGCTCCCTATTGAAGACGGGATCATTTTGAAACACAGTGGTCTCTGACCAGGACCAGGATCCAATTCGAATTCAGATCTTGACATGTCGGTGGTTTTTAACCGTATCATTTTGAAACAAAGTGGTCTCTGATAAGGACCAGGGACCAATTCGAATTTGGATCTTGACATGTCCGTGGTTTTTTACCGTATCATTTTGAAACAAAGTGGTCTCTGATAAGGACTAGGAACCAATTCGAATTTGGATCTTGACATGTCGGTGGTTTTTAACCGTATCATTTTGAAACAAAGTGGTCTCTGATAAGGACTAGGAACCAATTCGAATTTGGATCTTGACTAGGGACTAGGAACCAATTCGAATTTGGATCTTGACATGTCGGTGGTTTTTAACCGTAGGCATCTCGCCAGGAAGTTGGTGGGCTCATCATGAATTACAATTGTAAGGGTGGAGCCAGGAATTTACAATTGAGGGGGCCGGATTGGTCATTGGGGGACCCACTTTCAGAAAAAAAAATAAAAAATAAAAAATAAATTTGGTTGCCACACTTATCAACCATCAAAGATTTCAGCACCCTCGGACCACAAAGACCTTTTGCAGCCAAAATCATAAAACCCCTCGCACGCTTGTCTCTGTTTCCCATTGGATCTCTTGCTTCTCCAAATAACAGCCGTTGATTCTCCCATCCGACGGTCCGATCGTCTCCCTCTAATCTAAGGTAAGCCCAAGCTCTCTACGCCTTCTCTCTTACTCTCCATCTCTATTTTACAACTAAAAGAAAAAACCCTAGTTTGAAACTCTTTAGTTCCTCTATGAATCTCTGTTCTGCAACAAAATCAGAGATCCCAAACTCCCATTTTTCCCATCCTGTCTAGGGTTTATACCTATGATTGTTTTCTCCTTCCCCTTTTCCTCATCCAAACGAAATTAGGGTTTCTGGAACCCTATTCGTTTTTTTATTCCAATATATCTCTTTGATTTATTCGTTTGAATGGAGATCAAGGGGTGAGATTTTTTTAGCAGTGTCCATAGATGCTCTAAATTTCGGAAGTAAGATTTTAAATTTCGGTTTCGGCTATAATTTTGGTCTTCATCGAAACCGAAATTTCGGGATTTTGGACGAAATGTCGTATTTTTCTCCTGAAATTTCAGCCGAAATTACCGAATTCTGTAAAGAAATGAAAAAAGAAGAAGAAGATTTTGTTGAAATTTCTACAGAAATATGAAATTTCGGTCGAAATTTAAAACCTTGGAGGGAAAGGGTTAAGGCATCTGTCCAAAAATTATTTGCAGATTACATGCAATTTATATGGAAGTCAACATTATTATTTTCAAATAATGGTAATTTCTAATTTCTTTTCCATTGCATCTTTTTCGTCTGTAATCAGATTTTCTTTCAGTTGTTCAAGGACAAAGAAACTGCATGTGGTCTTAGTCCCACATTGGTTACACTATCATGTGTCGCCAAGTTCTTAGTTAAGGAGCATAGCCTCCTTATTTATGCTAAACTCTCTTTTTTTTATCGCTTTCTGGGTCTCTTACACATGGTATGCAAATTTGGATAGGACCCTTTTTCTGTTGTAGTCTTAGTTTCAAAACTCCCCCTCCCCCCCGCATCATGGTTGACTCCCTTTTGCCTTGGCCGTGTTCCTCATCTTGCCTTGCAAAGTCAGTAAAAACTCTTTTGACTCTCCAAAGTTAGGACTCCGCGTCAACCAAGTACTCAGCCGTGTCAACCGAGTACTCGACCACATCATGCCGAGTTGACTAGGATTTTCTTTGGCCGCCGTTTGACCTGCATCCGCATTTTGAAACTAATCAATTGCAGGGATGTTCACGTATAATCTCTTTTCGAGCATTGTTTGTTAATTTTATAGGAAATGGCATCCTCCTTGTTTCATTATTGATTGGTATCAGTTATTTCATGTTCATCTTATTCCAGGCTCCAGCTTCGTCATTTCAAGAGTTTCTTGCTTGATCTGATGATGGTTCTTAACTTCATATATTTATTAGGTTAACCATTGCCATTATGTTTGTTAGGAATCCACTTGACAAAGTTTCTACAGCATACTTGTGAGTCATGTCTTCTGTGCTCTGACACATAGTTTTAAAACTCATTTGTGTCATTGTGGACTCCCATGAGTCGACTACCTTTTACCTTGGCCATGTTCCGCATTTTGCCATACATAGTCAATAAAAACTCCTTTGACTCTCATGAATTATGATTGCATCAACTGAGTACTCGACCACGTCATGGCGAGTCAACTAAGATTTTCTTCGGCCGTGTTTTGACCCGCATCCGCATTTTTTTTTGAAAGGTAATCAAAGCAAATGTATTAAGACGGGAAGACCAAGGAGGTCACCCTAGGAAGAAACAAGAGAAAGAAAAAGAAAAAGACAAAATACAAGGGCCTCAAGGAGGGAAGAACTCAAAAAACTCCAATACATCCTTATTAACACCCTCCCGAGCAAAAACATCTGCCTCACCATTCGCAGATCTTCGCACATGATTGAAAGCTATGGAAGAGCCACGAACTATATCGTGAATCTCATCGAGGATTGACCAAAATCTCCATGGAGGCGACGCAGATCCCCGAAGCCATCTGATGACATTGAGAGTCTCCTTCTACAATAAACGAGTTCAAAGAACCCGATCGATGTGTTTGAACCCTTCAAACGCCGCAAGAACCTCAACTTCACTAGAATCACAGACCCCCAGGGGATCAGAATAAAGACCGGCTCACCACTAGAAGAACGGCATAAGCCCCCCACCCCAGCCGGCCCCGGATTACCAATGCTAGAACCATCAAAATTAATTTTCAGATAGCCAGGAGGGGGTGGACTCCACTTTTGAATTACCTTGGGGCAATGGGACCCTTCCATACAAATCACGCTCCACCCTTCCGTTAAATCAAATGCAGAGACGAAACGGAAAGAGGGAAGACATCGAGCCCTTTCTATCACAGAAGCAATGATATTGATGAAAACCCTCTGAGCAGATTTATGTACACCCTAAAAAATTCTCGCATTCCTCTCCTTCCAGATTTGCCAAAATGTATAAAATACGCGCATCTTCCAAAGCATTATCCCTTTTTTCTTCCAAGGCACTCCCTCCCAGCACTTCAATGAATCCAAAATAGAACTAGAGAACACCCAGCAAAGACCAAATCTCGACAAGATTAAACCCCAAACAACTGACGCAAAGCTGCAATGGATAAAGAGGTGATTGGCCGACTCACCGGCCTTAAAGCAGAGAGGGCAATAATCAACTAGAATCATTCCCCTCTTCCTGAGAAAATTAATGGTCTGAATCCTATCCCTGCAAACTGCCCACCCGAAAAAACACACCTGAGAAGAGCATGAAGAATTCCACACCTTAGCCAAAATAGGATGAGGCGAGCCAGGGATAAGATGAGAATAGAAAGACCTAACAGAGAAAAATCCAGATTTATCCCAAATCCATACTCTCTTATCAGCCCCGGACATCTTAATATAGCAGGATTCTAACAGCTGAAAGAGACTCGCCAAAATATCCATCTCTCTCTCAAAGAAATTCCTGCGAAAAGCTGGCATCCACAACACTCCCACTTTCCCGAACGAAGCAATCTTTAACCAACACTGCCTTATCAGGAGCTATTTGAAACACTGCTCTAACATAATCATTGAGCGGTAGCCTTGTATTTGCACTCTGCATCTGTCGTCCCCATTAAATTATCCAATTATTTAAACTTTTATCATGACTTAAGAATTGGAAAATTAGACTGATTACACCATTGCTATCAATAATTGCAGAAACCCTTTCATCTAAGATTTATGGAGCAGTGGACTTGCATCTCCATATAAGCTGCCATGTTTACGAACAATCAAAGGCAAGTAGAGCGCACAGGGAAATACGGCACGCCAAGAGTGCAATACCTTCAGGTGCTATTCATCTTCCTCTCTGTTTCTCTATTATAGGAGAGTTTGTCATGGTCATTTTCTTTTTCTCACTGTTGTCATTTGACCTGCGGGTTTTCATTTTACCGGATATGAAGCTTTTCATTTCCCACTATTTGAAATATTCTTTCCAACGTATTCATGTTGGCTAATGAAATTTAATACCCATGATTACTTTAATACTTCATCTCGGTTCAAGCTCAGTTTTACTAGAAAACTGACATTCTAAAAGAGCAAATGACTTTCCAATGTTCTCATTCATGAGTTAGCTTATTAGTTATTTCATATTATTATTATTATTATTATAACAAATTGTTATTATTGGATTGGTACGCTATGTTTAAGGATACTGATAGCCTAATGATGCTTCGCATTGAGAAGATTTGAACTCAATATGCTTCCCTATTATTAGATATGGACGCAACATTTTTTTTTCTGCTTTACTGGCTGTATATATTCCAAAGTAGTCAAACTCCAAAAGGTTAAATGTTCCATTCACTGAATTTTTGGCAACATATGTCACTATAGGAAATTATCGCAGAAAAATGACATCCTCTTCAACGTACTTGTTTGCTCATAAATGATTGGGTTTCAAAGAAATTTTGATTGCACTAGCATTATCTACATGACATGGAGTTGGGGTAGAAGAGACAGCAAGATTACAACATAGTACATGTAACCAGTATTTCAGAACTCAACATTTCCTAGCCCTTCTAGATCTCCTTTACTGGTTGTGTGTATTATGTTGTAATCTCCTCGCATGCCGGGAAATGTTGTTGTGACCCTCTATCTCGTCCAAGATTTCTTCAATCTCATATGCAAATCTCCATGGGAATGGGCTCACCTTTCTTGTCCACGGTATAAAATTTAATGAATCTCCTTCTACTACCATTATATCCAGATCTATGTCGTCCACTAACCGGATCCCTTGAAGCAAGTCAAGCACTTCCACTCCATTTGGATCTTTAAACCCAATTGAGCCAGAGAAAACCCATTTAGTAACTCCAGGATTATCTCTCGAAAGGCTTCCTACTCCTACTGGGCCTGGGTTTCCAATGCTCTGAACCATCAACGTTTAGTTTCACTTGATTTGGGCTCGGAGGTCTCCATCTGGGGTTGGACCACTCCCCGCCTCTTTGCCATTGCAAACCTCTTTCCAGGACCTATGGATGGTGGACTCCGAGATGCTTCTAAAGCAAGAAAGCTCACACGTCTATCAAATGATCAAAGAGACTACACGATGATAAATGACATTTGGGATTTTTGATACACCCTTGAAAATCCGCTTGTTTCATGCTTTTCCACACGGCTAGGAGGGCAACAAAACCATAGGTTTCTTCCTTTCACAGGCCAAGGAGCAAAGAACCACCTCTGCTTGATGATAATATAATTGATTGGGAAGATCCATGACATCCCGAACAAGATTCGAATTTTGCTCCAGATTATGTTGGCCATCCTACCGTGAATAAAAATATGATCTACAGCCACACCACCTAGAGTCATAGTGCACAATGATCTACAATGAAAAAACTTACAGTTACGAAGATCATCTACGATCAGAATTTTATTGAGGATCACAGTCCATCCAAACACAACTTTTTCTTTTTCTTTTTCTTTTTCTTTGTGTGTGTGTGTGTTGTGGGGGGGGGGGGGGGGGGGGGGGGAGAGGTGGATCCTTCCAAATTTTGGCAACTGGCGAGGTCGGAAAAGCTGGTATGAGGTGGCGGTAGAAAGAATGGAGGAGCAGCTCTCATCCCAAGCCCGTAGCCAAACCTTTTGTCTTTGCTATCTCTTTTGAGGTGTGACAGAGCCCAAGGTTTCTAAGAGTGCTGCTCCTCTATCAATCTCTCTATCTAAGAAGTTACTTCAAAACTCGGTTTTCCACGGCCTTGCCGTCATACCACACAAAGAAACTGCACAAAAGAATTTTTCACACTGACCTCTCTCCTGCTAGAAGTGACAAACAGGTATTAAGAACATAGATTCCAAATGATTCTCACTGCACCAAGTAACATGCTAAAATTGAGCCATGTCTCCTTTAGACACCCTGAATCTAATTCCACAGTCAAACGTACATTTTATCTTTAGTATATCTCTCCAAAATGCTACCCCGGGTTTCCTTTACTTGTCAAGAGGAATTTATCCACCAAAACCAGCTCCATACTTAGCTACATTCACTTTTCCCCACAAGCTGTTTCTTTCCTCTCTAAATCTCCACAGCTATTTACCCCGGAGAGCTCTGTTCATGAACTTTAGGCTATGTATGCCAAGAACCCCAGTTTTCTTTGGCTACATTGTTTTAACAAATTTTGAATCTGAGACATATCTTCTGATACTATAGTAGGAATTAGATGGAAGCAATCTGTGGCCAACCATATCATTTTCTAAAGGAAACCTCTGTAAAATTACTTTATCCCATTCCATTAAGGACCAGATGTTGGTGGTGCCTTTTATGTGGAATGATGCAACTTAACAATAGTAATTTCTAGGTTATTTGTTTTCATAGATGCATACTTAAAACTAAATGTGATCCTTCCATTTCATTTTAGATGTCATCTGGTTCACATGATTCATCACTTCAAATCCTTTGGCTCACACTAATATTATGCAATAATGCATCATTGCCTGGTCATCGACACCTAATGAAATAAAAAAGCCACCAACAAAACTTTCAAAGGGATTTTTCTATGACTTAATATTTCAGATTTCTATCTGACTATCAACTTCTAGCTAAACCTAATAATCTGATTCATTATCTCTTGGTCTAAACTGTAAAGATATGCATGCATATTACTTATCTTGATTCTATATACTTGGGCCCTTCCATACATGTAAGCGTGTATACATTTTTAATCTAGGTTATTTGTTTTCATAGATGCATACTTAAAACTAAATGTGATCCTTCCATTTCATTTTAGATGTCATCTGGTTCACATGATTCATCACTTCAAATCCTCTGGCTCGCACTAATATTATGCAATAATGCATCATTGCCTGGTCATCGACACCTAATGAAATAAAAAAAAGCCACCAACAAAACTTTCAAAGGGATTTTTCTATGACTTAATATTTCAGATTTCTATCTGACTATCAACTTCTAGCTAAACCTAATAATCTGATTCATTATCTCTTGGTCTAAACTGTAAAGATATGCATGCATATTACTTATCTTGACTCTATATACTTGGGCCCTTCCATACATGTAAGCGTGTATACATTTTTAATGCATGATGCTCATTCTTTGATCTGATCCCTACGCTCTATTGGGAATTTTACCGAAGACTTGAAGGGCGCTAGAGGAACTTACCTACAGCATTTAATTAAGGGAGACTCAAACTGGACTTTTGTTGAGCACTTGGGAGGCTGAAAATGAATGAGCCAAGAGGAAGAGAGGGAAAGGAAATAAGAAATCAAGATCAATAAAAGGGAATCAAGACTAAGAGAAGAGATCAAGATCAAGAAAAGAGATTAAGATCATGAAGAGGAGAAAGACAGATAGAAAGAAGAGCGGTTTATAAACCCAACCGCGAAGGGTGAGAAAAGTGATGGGAGAAAAGAGAACATGAAGAAAGAGAGAAAGATGAGTCTAGGGATAGAAAACTGACCTAAGCATCACACTTCAAAAGACATAACATCCACATGAGAGAGAGAGAGAGAGAGAGAGAGAGAGAGAGAGACTTCAAATCTTTTTATTCCATTGCTTCGCCTTCCAGAAAAGTGCCATGAGACTACATATTTATAATAATGTAAAGAAAACTAGAAAGTTCTAAAATCCTAAACAAAAGCCTTATACTTTGGAATAAAATACTCTCTAAAGACTTAATGACTTAAAATTTTCGTAATACATATGTGGGCCCTCTTTAAAACAGTCATAACTCAAAGAACATAAGTAATTTTGATGGAAAAAGACCGTGATACACCTCCTATAACTTAAAGGACTTGAAAAACCTAAAAGACACATGAAAAATTAGAATATGGGCCCAAGGATGGTCCCCATCATTCTTATATCATGTAAATGTTTGCGTTCATGTTTTCTTTCGTGGATGTACAGTATAAGACCAAGTAATTGCTCAGCTGCTTACCCCAACTCATATAACTTGTCTTCGCTCTAGCATAGACTCGCTCTTATGTCATGACTTTCCTTGCTCCACCGCAACTATAAGCTGCCATGATGTAGGATCTTTAGGCCTCTATCCTCTATTTTCTTCTGATCTTCTAGCTAGATCTTCATTGCACTGCATGTAAGTTCAGCAATGAAGATCCCTCAAAAGCATTCAATGATGGTTTGAGTGTTTGGTAAGGAAGATGTCATACCGGTCGTTGCTGATTCTGTCAAGAATGGGCATAACCTATGGCTTAAGAACCTTTTGCTGGTTGTCGTTTTAAACTGAACCACCTCTATCCTCCAAACTCGTTGCTTGCTACTTGAGATATTATTATAGTATGAGTACGTCAACAGTTACAGGGTATCAAGTTAGAAAGTAACGTATTAAGTGGGCATGGAAGGATTTGCGTGTGTTAATTTATCTGCAAAGAATGCTTGTAGACTTCAGTTCATTTTATTAACAATTCTAGACATCTCATGAGAAACATGTATTCATGACATAGACTAAGCAACTATAGTTACAAACATTCTTTCCCATTAAACATATTGGTAAGCTGCCCCTTTAATAACTAATTTGATGACTTAACTGATTATTATCATAGTTGATGTTGCTCATTTATTTTCTTCTTCTTTTTTTTGAATGATCACCAATTTATTAAAAAGAGAGACCGAGTTGGTCAAAATACAAATGAGGGAAGTACAATAAAAATAAAATAGAAGGACACAAGGGAGAATTATGCGGGGAGAGAATCAAATAGGGCCAAAGCTTCTTTTGACACCCCGATCTAGCCAAGCTACTGGCCACCTCATTTGCCGATCTTCGAACATGCTTGAAGGATAGAGCCATAGATCTAGAGCAATCTAACATCTCATCAAAGTATGTATCAAACCTCTAAGGGTTCTTTTGGGATCCATTAAGCCACATGATAATGTTTGAGGAATCGCCCTCTACCACCACGTTGTTAACCCCTTTTCAAGCCAAGAGTATGATACCCTGATGAGCTGTTCGGACCTCAACTTCCGTAGCATCCGCTACCCCAATAGGACCCGTGAATGCCCTAACAACGTCCCCTTGATCATTTATGAGAACCCCACCTATTCCGGCCGCCCATGGATTTCCCAAGCTAGATCTATTGAAGTTTAACTTAAGATAGCCAATAGGCGGAGGTCCCAATTTTTGTTCTACCTTTTGATTCATTTCCGTGCTCATGCACACTTCCTTCCATCATTCCCAAAGGTCATACGCTGATACAAATGCAAAACTTGGAAGAGCTTTCACCCATGATATAGTAAGTGCTATCACTTTGATGAATAGAAATGCGGGGCTTTTCGCATATCCCTTAAAAATCTCACATTTCTTTCTTCCATAATACCCACATCGTGGTTTGAAGGGAGACCTCACACAAGATTTCCCCTTTTTTCCTCCAAGGGGCAAAAGACCAAGCTTGTAAGAGCTACATGAGTGTTTCAGGGATCACCCAATGGATGCCAAATCGGTTAAGTAATTTGCCCCACACCATCCTCACCACTTTACAATGGATGAGAAGATGACTCCCTCTGTTCTGCCTCAATACTTAATGCACAGTGATTGACAATAATCATCTTCCTTTTTCTCAAGAAGTCCCTCCCAAGACATGCCACCCATCCAAAAACACCAATTCTTGGAGGTGCTTGGATTGTCCACACTCTAGTGATTTTCGCAGACGCGGGGGCATACAACTAGTTGAAGATAAAAACTTTTTACAGTGAAGTCTCCTGATGAATTCAAGAACCAAGCCCTCTTGTCTTCTCCATCTTGCTTAACATATGCTTCTTCTAGAACTTCCAACAATCTGATCATAGATGCGATCTCCTATTCGTACAGATTTCTCCCTAAGAGCGGTGTCTATACTACCTGTTTTCTCTCTTTTCCATGAAGTCCTTTACTACCCCATCTCTATTCACAGCCATAGAATACAACTCCGGAAAACTATCTTTAAGATGTTGATTAAAGCACCACTTATCCAACTAAAACGAATCTTGCCCTCCTCATATACCCTAAATTTTATGCCGGCCTCAACTAGATGATTTAAATCTAGAATATCCCTCCATATTGTTCTACCCTAACATCTGAATCTGTCCTCTGACACCCAATGACCCAGCGAAGCCCCATACTTAGCCCCAATGACTTTCACCCATAGGTGGTTTTCCCCATATTTACATTTCTTACCGGTGTTATAATTAGATGATTGAAGAAATTCCATCAGACTAGTATGTGGCATGTGCTGGCCTCCTTCACTTTTGTCATTGTTTTTATGTTAAAAAAGTGCTTTGAGTGTTAGCTATTGTTTTGCAATTACTGATTGGCAATGCATTCATCTCACGCTTTCCCTTTTTAATGCAGGAACTGGTGACTGAGTTCCAAAATACAACTGATGAAGGTGTGTTTGGATTAATCCACTTTATCTGTTCTTTCGAATTCTGACCTTGCTTGTCCCGCTCAAGCTAGTGAAAGAGTTCCAAAATAAGGCAGCTTGGCCACTCAAGCTTCAATTATCATGCCTTCTTATATAGACTCTCTAATGAGTTGTCATTAGCACATAGTATGCTTAACCTTGCGCTCCAGGTGCATTTTATTAAATGAATGTCTTAGGCTGAAACGTATTTTCTTTTAAAAACTGATATACTAGTCCAATTGTTGTGCTAATATTCATGGAATTAATTGAATAACTTAACTGATTCTTTTTCATTTATTAATTAATGAGCGAAAGTCAATTTGTGAACCAAATTGGTGGCTTTTCCATGGTAGGGATAACAATCTGGCATTGGACTATTTGTAGAAGAGTTTTTCTAATGCCTGAGAAGTGTATTACGTGCAACAAGTGGGCAAAAAATTACATGTTGATTTTCATATCTATATATAGAGTTTTTATATGGTGGCCGACCGTCAAACAACAAGGGCAGAGAGAGAAAAACCCTCCCCCTTGATTTTTGATCCAAGTCAAACTCCCTTTTTTGACTTTTACCTTCTTCAAAAATCAACGTGGTTGATTTTTTTCTCTCTCCTGTATATAGCGTGCATTGACCTAGACTAAAACACTGTAGTTTATTAGTAAGGGTATTCTGTATAATGCTGCATAGTTGTGTGTTCATGGAGTCTGCCAGGATCAAGCTGTCCTTGATTGATTAAGTCATACTTATTCTATAATACTTGATCCTTATTTTATAATTGTTGATCTTTAACAATCTTGACAGGTATTGGAGTCTTATTAGGTTTCAAATGTTGGATACATAGGCAAGAACAGCATAGGCAAGAACAGTTTATTTATAAAACATATATATTATCTGCCAATTATATCTTATAATGTCAATTTATCACGATACTTTTCAAAATGATACTATCTCAATGCGCTTAATTTACTGCAGTACAATTATTATTTATTTATTTATTTTTGAATGGTATTATTATTTATTTTTTGTATTTATGATCTAACTATATTTGTTATGTCATCATAAATTCCTTTACATTCCTTTTATAATTTTTATTTACTTATTGAATTTATATATTTTAACTTTTTAGCTACTTTTATTTTCTGCAATAATTTTCTGATATTATCTGTTAAAATGTCACATTTAGAAATCATCTCAATGCATACTGTGCTTTTTCTTATATTATCTGTTCACATTTAGAAATTATCTCAATACAGACCGTGCTGATAAATTGTCTAGAATATTATATACAGTAAGATACCAGAAAATTGCATGATATGCTGATAACTCTGTAGATTATGTTATCATGCATTTGCTATGCAACTTTGTGTTGCATTTGATAGATTAAAAAAAAGAAAAAGAAAAAAAACTTTGTGTTGCATTTGAAAAAATTGGAGAAAAGAGAGGTCCTGGGAAGGGCTATTGGAAAGTGATTGCCCGCTCCCTCCATATTTGAAAAGTGATTGAGTGGTTGCCAGCTAGCATTCTGGGGTTGAAAAAGTGACTCAAACCACCATTTATTTTGTTTTTGTTTTATTCTTGGCAAGTCAAAAATCATTGCATCCTAACTTCTTAATCACTTTAATAATCACCCTTGAAATTTTATTTCTGCTTGTTGCGGACTGCTCCATCGTGTTGCAGAATCAAAGGAGAGACTTGTTGCTAATTTGGCTAACTTTGCTTATGATCCTTACAATTATACTTTCCTACGGCAGGTATTACACTGAACTTTTTTGGATATCAAACTAAGTTTTCTATATTGCATTGTTGAATACATCATAAGTACTTCAAGTTTTGGGGTTTAAACACAGCTCAACGTTTTGGAACTGTTCCTAGACTGCATAACAGAGCCAAATGAAAAACTAGTTGAATTTGGTGTTGGTGGGATCTGTAACTCTTGTGTTGGTGAGCCACGTAATCTGAATTCCTGTTTAATCCTGTAACATTCCTGAATTATTTGAGATTAATCAAAAGCAGCCATTTATATTTGTAGCTTCCATTAACTTAATAAGATATTTTGTTATGTTACTTACAGACCCGGCAAATGCTGCGATCATTACTGAGTGTGGCGGGATTCCTTTGATCATACAGTGCTTGTCTAGCCCGGTTAGAAACACTGTAAGTATTTGGATTTGCATATACATTCCAATGACTCTGAGTCTTTTTGGATGCCACCAAAGTTTTTATTTACAAATGGAACATTAAGGCATTTCTGGAAGTCATTAACCATATGATTTATAAAACTACTATAATATTTATTTGTAGATAATCATATTTAACTTCAAAACGATTTTCATATAATATTATTAGCAAATAATTTTTAGTCGTATCCAACGGGGCCCTAAATTATCTCAAAGTACACTGATTTTTGAAAAAATCAGGAACTACCTCCATTCAACTACTCAAAAGCTTCAAACTACTGTTTAAAATCTCCCGAGTTGGCTTTGTTTTACTTTGTCTGAGTTTTCGATCCAGTCCAAGTTTTGCCCTATCAAGTCGATCAAAAAACTCATTTGACTCATCCGAGTTAATCAAAAGTTGACCCGCCTCCGAGTTAATCAAAAGTTGACCCGCCTCAATCATTGACTGCCCAAGTTGACTCTTTATTATCTTGGCCCAGGTCTCAGCCGAGTCCGAGCTTTTAAACACTGCCTCAAACTTCTTGCTGCAAATTTGTAAATGCTAAATCCTGTGGTTTTTAGTTTGGACTGATTTTTCAAGATCAACACGAAAATTGAAAAGTCTACCGATGAAGCATGTGATTTGCACTGCTTGAAATATTTAAAAAACCCCAAACCCTAACCCTATCCATGTGATTTGCACTACTGCTTGCGAACCCTTTCTGGCATTCCAGAAACATTTTAAACCATTCCAAGCATCCCTCTCACAACGTTTTCCTAATTCTCCATTTATTAGTTATGATTTCACAACTCGGTCTGTATGGTTTATTGACAGGTGAATTCTGCTCTTGGAGCTCTGTACTATCTGTGTAATCCATCAACGGAACAAGAAATCTTGAAATCGGAAGTGGTAGAACTTATCAGAGAGTACGCTGCAGCCGAAGCTGTTAGTGTTAGCTTCAGCAACCTGGCCAAGGCATTTCTTGAAAAGCACACAGGCTAATCCTACATGAGGTATGAGTTTGAGGCTTTGAGCTATATATGGAACATGCAATTTGTTATTTGGAGCCCCGTATTTCACTCGCCACATTTGGTTGCGAGTATTTACCTTGGAGAGTGGTGGCTACGTTGTCAACAGAGAGGATACAGCATTGGATTTACCTGGAACTTACCTCGGAGAATAGTGGTTTGTAGTGTTTGGTTGTTAATCTCGAAGAATAGTGGTAGGGGTTGTCAATATCAGTAGAGAGAATTATCTTATTTTCCACACTGCCCACATGAAATGCAGTTTTGTATCATGATCTATTACCATAATTCAAAGCTCTAACACAAATTTTTGCACATGATTTCAAAATTAAAGCTGTCATCGGCGACCCGACTGGGCGCGACAAAAGGACAATTTGTGTCCTTTTTTCCATATTTCTACTATCTTTTCTCTTTTTATGGAATTTATTTTACACGGAATTCTGTTTCATTATTAATGCCATGGAGTCTCTCCTTTTTCAGTAATGCAAACAAGTAGGGTGTTATTAATGCAAATAATATCACCATCATCTGTCCATTTTCATTTTTCTTTCCAACAAGGGGTCTGTCTGCTTGCTTTCCTCCCTGGAAAAGTTGATATAAATTAGCTATAATTTCACACTGACTTTATTTTGGGGCATCTAGTTTCATCTTCCCTATTTTCACATTTTCTCTTGACAGCTCTTGTTGTCCTGTGGAGAGGGAAAATGAGGGAGAAAAGTGCAACTTTTCTAGGATTTCATACTCTTCACCTTTAATAACCAAGCAATATAGAAAATAGAGAGGGTGGGGTTTCAGCAAATTTGGCCCTGTTTGGATTGCAAGAAAACATTTCTGTTGGATTTTTTTTTTCTTTCTACAATTTTATTGGAAAATTATATGGTTATGGTTAATTTAGAGGGATATTTTCATAAATTGAAAGTCTTCGAAGTAAAAACTGAATAGGGTTGATTGATATTATCATAAATTGGAAGTCCTTAGGTAAAAATTCACCTGGGCTTGTGTAAGAAAGTGAGAAAAAAAAGGATGACGGTGAGAACTGCGACTAATCTCCTTCATGTCCTGTGGGCATAAAATGCCCTCCCCACCATCCCGCTACTCATCACCTTTGTTAATAACCTAAATCAATTCGCAACGTGATTGATCTTCTCAGAAGAAAGATCAGCCTCTCGACCCACTTTGAAGTAAGGGTCAGCCAGTGATTGATCTTCTTAGAGGAAAGATCAGCCTCTCGACCCAATTCGATGGAAGGGTCGAGCCTCTCTAATTTGGGTTCGTAACAATTTTCTGTCATTTGCAGTTCTCATTTTCGAAACTGTGCATTGAGGGAGATGCTGTCATGGGTGATAAGGACAAAAAGGATGTAGGGCTGAATTTGATGGCGGGGGTGGGTTTCTTGAATAAGATATGATCCAGGGATAGAGATTGATGAAAAGAAATCTTAGGTTTGATAGGATGTCCTCGTTTCAGGGTCCATTTGGATGTAACATTGTAGAAGTATAGAGATTCCCTTTTCCTTGTGATTTGAAGGAAACTTCAAACGGTGAAAAATGGCTAGCATTTGGAAATTTTGCAGCCTACATTAAGGCCACGTTTGGATACCAGCAAGATTTAGATTTAGTTGATATTTTTAACTGGATCAGATCCTTAGATTTCCAAATCAGCTACAGCAGTGCAAAAAATTCCAATTTTCAAATCTTTTCTGCGGGACATTATTTGGAAATCAATATTTGTGGCAGCTTCCGTCACCATCGCTGCTCCTCGACGTTGCTCCGGCAGCAGCGAGACATCCCTCCCTCCCTCCCTCTCTCTTAAAACATGATCATGAAGATGATTGATGTGTTTTGTATCCAAAACTCAAATCCAAATCAAAATACAAATGCATGAGGTATCCAAACTGGCCCCAAGTGTAAGTGAAAAGCATGGTTTTAAATTTCGGTTTCAGAATAATTTTCGGTGTTGACCAAAACAAAAATTTCGGCCGAAATCCAGTAATAATATAAAAAAATTATTTAACGATTTATGAAATTTCAGAATATTTCTATTTTAAAAAAACAATTCGATTTCTCGAAATTTCGGCGGAAATGCCCGAAATTCGGATTCGGTCTCAACCGAAAGATTTCGGTTTTCAGCCAGAATGTAAAACCATGGTGGAAAGTAAGTAGCAACCAAACAGCATTAGGAAAAGGAAAAATGTGCTTCTATTTTCCTATCAGAAATACAATTTTTGGTGCAACCAAACCGACCGCCCTGCTCCTTTTAGATTTTGACAATTGGTGGTGTCCAAAACCGATTATGGGACTCAAAATTAAAATGATTATGAGTCCACTCACTCCACTTCATTTCACTTTCCCTCCTAGGGAAAGAACCTAACAAATTTAATGGCTAGGACAGAAAAAAACAAGCGAGAAAAGTAGGATACTAAAAAAACCACACTGAATTTACCCTTCTGTTCTCCCTTCTCTCTTCGTGACTAACCCCATCAACGAATTTTGCCTACACCAACTAGAATCAGATTGGATTGAGGTTTTAGTGACCCCATTTAGGCCCTGTTCATTTAAGAGATTGTGACTGCCAAACCGATTATTGGACTCAAAATTACAACCGATTGTGACTGCCAAACCGACTATTGGACTCAAAATTACATTTATATTGGGGTCCAATGATCAGTTTGGCACTCACTATTGGTTGTCATAATCTTAAACACACAGGACCTTAATTTGTCGGATGAGGTTAGTATAACTTGATAATTAGAAAAATATATAGAGAAATGTGTTTCAGCTCAGTCGCCAAAAACACAATGGGCCCACATTGTTTGGATGATCCAAAGCATTCATTTGATGGCCCTGACATAGATAGGGTGTGCCAATAAAATCAAGTCCATAGGATCATCCCAACCCATCGATTTGTAGAAGTTAAAAATGGACAGATTTGTGGAGGTTAAAATCAAATCCATCGGATCATCCCGCCCATTTTAACCTCCACAAATCAAGGGTTGGGATGATCCTATGGAGTTAATTTTTTGGGCACACCCTATCTATGTCAAGGGCCCATCAAATGAATGGTTTGCATCACCCAAACAATGTGGGCCCACTATGGTTTTGGCCGACCGAGCAGATAACTGCTCGATCAAGCGGAAACACTTTTCTGTATTTATATATATACACCCAAATATCTAATAATCTTCTCGTAAACATGTATATAAAATGAATCATTAATGATTTTGATGTATTACATAATCCATAAACAAAAAAAGAGAAAGAAATAAAAATTTACCTCAACCGGAAAATCCTAAAATTTTGTAATCCAACTCTGACCCATCACTTCATGCTTCTTTGTTTATTTTTTCGTGGTTGAATCTGATACATCTATGTTGATTTTAGTCATACAATCTTAAATCAAGAAAAACTCTGAAAATGATAAAAAAAAAAAAATCAGGATATTGATAACACAATACATACTGTGTCAGTAGAGATTGAATTGGCCCTTGTATTGGTCGTATAGGCCGCGACACCATCCAGTGTGTGAATACATAAAGATACAACATTCCTCATGTTTCACAATATGATACAGAAATAAATATACCTCTTTATAAACAACATCACTAGGGTATGATATTGTTCATTCTGTATAATCTAATTATTGATTAATGCAATGTCCATGAATTTTTCGGTTTTTCCAAAAGGAAAAAACAAAAAGGAAATTGCCCAAAGAGAAATGGTTGAATAAATTTGCAGCCTAACCTTATTGTTGCAGCTTCGTCTTCATAATCTGTACCACCACATTTCTCACAAAGGATTTGAAGCAAGACCTGCAACAACTCTTCAATAGATTCGCTGGTTCCTCACCTTTTTCTAGATGGAAACAGTCGGATGGTGGCGGAATGGGAAAGGTCACACTCCTGTTGTGCTTGATTCCGCATGCTGCTAAAATGGTGTAGGTAGAATGTCTGGCGATGGATTTAAAAGTAGTTCGGTCTTCATTGAAACAATAGAGAGGAGTCAGTTTCTCTCTATATTCTCTATAACCATATTATTATTAGGCCATATTAGCTAGCAAATCAGTATGTTGGAGAACTAGTGGTTAACAAACATAGTAGTGTCAAATGAAGTAAGAGCTAAAAACAGAAAAGGAGCAAATAACAGCAAGATTTATTTGTGGATGGTGAAAACACTATACTGAATGTGAAGAACACTCTCACTTGAAAAAAAACGCCCATACTCGGTCCACATTACACACACACACACACACACACATACACTGCCATTGGTTGGAAACATCAAGTGATGCACATGATGACAGTGAACCTTAAGTGCCCATCAGGCTGCCTTTTTGTGCCTTAATCCACGCGTGGCGCCTTTTGCATTGCGTCTTAGGGCATTTTCCTTATGCCTCACCTTGAGGTGTGCCTTGAGGCATACGCCTTACATGCTTTTGAAAACATTGGGTACCGGATGTCCACTTTTGCAAATAAGGTTTCATAAATAAACTGCATAATAGTAGAAAACACACCAATGACTAAGACTAAATAAACTTACTTATTTGTTTTAATGGTCATAAATTACATCAAAATGGACCGAGATGGTCAAAATAATACAGAAGATAAAAAGATCAGCAATATGCAAACAACAACACAAATGATCAAGGAAGGAGGAAGTCGTATTGCTCCAACGATTCTAAATACACTCCACCTTTTGCTAGTCTGTCTGCCTCTCCACTAGCTGATCTTCTTACATGGCGATAAGAAACCCTACAAGAGCCAACAATGTCTTTGATTTCATTGAAAAAATCCGCAAACCGCCAAGGAAAAATGTGAGAGCCGGAAAGCCACCAAATCAAATTGAGGGAATCTCCTTCCACTACAATGCAATTGAAATCCGCTCCCCCAAATAATTTTATCCCATGATGAACCACATGAACTTCCGCATCACTAGAGTCGGCGATACCAAGAGGACCCACAAAAGCCCACCTCACCACACCATTTTCATCCCTGAGCAGACCTCCCATGACAGCCCGACCCTGATTTCTAAAGCTAGATCCGTCGAAGTTAAGCTTTAGGAAACCCTTCTCCGGCGGAGCCCGTGCTTGAACAAAGGGAATAGTAAATTCGGAACTATAACATACTTCTCTCCACCAATGCCAAAGATCAAAGGTGGATACAAAATTGAAGCTTGGAAGGGATTTTGCCCAAAAGACCGTTAGCGCCACCACCTATGAAGATAAGTAAGGTGCACTTTTCACCAACCTCTTAAAGATTCTAGCATTCCTTTGCTTCCAAAGTACCCAAATTACCGCAAGGAGAGAGATAAGCCATAAAATTTTGCCCTTCCTTCTCCAAGGGGAGAAAAACCAACCCTCCAAGGCCTGAATGAATACCCTTGGGGAAGACCCAAGAAATACCAAATCTCTTCAGCACACTACCCCATACATCCCTAGCCACCTTACAATGAATAAAAAAGTGGTTAAATGATTCACCATCCTCAAGGCATAGAGCACAGTGATTAACAATCAACATATTCCTATCCCTCAAGAAGTCCACTGTTTGAATACGCTCCTGAATGGCGGCCCATCCAAAAAGACCAACCCTAGGGGGAGCATGAATAGACCAAACTCGAGCGATCCTAGGGGAAGCAGGACAAGATACAAGGTGCAGGTAGAAAGACTTGACTGAGAACTCCCCTGAAGGATCCCAGATCCACACTCTAACATCAGAGCCGTCCCGCTTTATATAGAACCTCGAAAAGTCTGACCACCGAAGGGAGCTCCCTATCGAAGAAATGCCTCCTAAAAGCAAGTACCCAAACAACCTTGTTCTCAATGCGTAATAAACAATCTTTAACCAAAGCCTCCTTTGAAGAGGACACCACAAACGGGTCTGGAAACATCTCCTTCAGAGGGGAGTGAGCACACCATTTACCATACCAAAATTTCACGTGATCACCCGAGGGCACTCTAAATCTAAATCTAGTGCCGACACGAAACCAATGAGAGCAACTCAGAATGTCCCGCCAAACAGTACATCCGTTCTGAGCAAATCTATCCTCAGATTCCCAATGTCCTGCTGACAACTCATACTTGCCATCAATGACCTCCGCCCATTGTGCATTTTCCTTACAAGACTACCACCACTTCAAGGGAGTGACCTCCTTTAGGTATAGATTTGTCTATGCCTCACATTCTACCCCAGAACCCTTATTTATTATGTTCTAGCACCTATGATAGAAAGATCTAAAGTGATTCATATCCAAATCAATTCACCAACCAATCAAATCCCTGATCCTTATCCTAATTCAACCTCCTAATCTAATAATACTTTGTTGAATGAACTTTCCTCGGAAGGGATCATTACAACTCTCTCTCATCTTTGCAACAAACCCAAAACTATGATATATAACTAAAACTAAATCTGAATTTGTTAGTAACATAAACACGCTATTTTTCTAGGTGTGTGTTGGTATGGATTTCATTATTGGTCTTTCAATAATACATTTGATAATACAAATGGCACTATTACAGATTGCATGGGCATTATCAGAGCAGGCAACCGAGATGATTTTGGAATGTGAAAACATAAAGAACAAAAAAATGGGTGAAAATCCTCATGCTGAGAAAGAGATGGCACATTGTTAACACAGGAGGAGAATGATAAAGTGCTTAATTGAAGTGCAAAATCTAGGTCAAGCCAAACCCAAGCTGAAGGGACATGAATGTGAAAAATGGGAAAGGGGGGCTGAATTTATGAAGGAAAAAAAATTCTTATTGACCTTATGAATATAATAAATTGTAGTGATTTTTGCAGGATTTAATGGGCTCTCTTTGATCTATTTGAAAATTGCAGAATATATTCATGGAAAAAGAAGGAATAGTAACATGAGAAGTCTACATTAGATTATATTTGCTGTTTCAAGTCTGCTTAAGAAATTAATATGGGTTAATTCACCTCTCACAGGATCATTATAAAAATAAAATAAAAAAATCACCTCCCATACAGGTTGAACTTTGACTGAAGTGTATGGTTGAGAAGTAAGATTTATGGTTGTTTTGGGGGGAATATATGTTTGATTTGAGAGCTCCATAGTTGATCATATATAACACCTCCTGCTGATTCTTCTTGATCTTTTACTTTTTTGAAGTCTACTTTAGATTATATTTGCTGTTTCAAGTCTGCTTAAGTAATTAATATGGGTTAATTCACCTCTCATGGGACCATTATAAAAAAATAATAATTCACCTCTCATAGGGGTTGAACTTTGACTGAAGTGTACGGTTGAGAAGTAAGATTTATGGTTGTTTTGGGGGGAATATATGTTTGATTTGAGAGCTCCATAGTTGATCATATATAACACCTTCTGCTGATTCTTCTTGATCTTTTACTTTTTTTTCTGCCCTAGAAGCATCCAACTCTGCATTAGATTAACAAGGGCATATTTCCAATCTTCCAAAACTACTCTAAAATTGAACTAGGAAAGTAATACAGACATCGAATAAAGTTGGCATCAAGTAGTTCTGCCATGCTACAGATAACTTCTAATGTTTGATATATCAATTAACAATTTGACATATATTACTGAATTGAATATTCTAAAAATTGATAATGATTTCTGCTTGTATTTTGGGGCTAAGTGAATCATGTGATCTCATTCCGATTTCATGGATGGTTATGTGATCTCATTCCCTACATATACACAAATCATTGTGCACTAATATATGTCAGTTAATCACATCATAACTTTTCTCAAGATTTCTTTTATACTCTTTCAGTTATCTGAAATGTGGAATAAAATCTCAATGATACATCTAGAATCACAGAAATATATTCATAATTCAATACAGAAAGCAACCCATTTTCAGTTATAAATGGAGTAGCATATGCACCATCCCCTTAGTGAAAACATGATTTTAACTCCTGAAGTTAAAGATTTTAAAAAATTAGGTTCCAGCTATGAATCCTAAGAGTAAGAACCACCCATAACGGAGCTATTTGCCAATTAGCTTAAACAGAGAAAGAAAAGATAGCAAATAAGAATGTATTAACTTAGGATGGATCAGCTCATAGAAGTTGAATAAGTATACAACCACAAAGTTTGACATACCTAACTCAGTATCTCTGGACAAGCGTTTCAAATGGCTTTTCACCATTGCCCGCACTTGTTCCTTGGCACCTTCAAGCATGCTGAAACCGCACTCCTCATTTTGTGTGCGTAGAGAAATATTAGCACTAGTCCCAGCAACAGCCCCACTAGATTGGTCGTAGTCCAATACAGTAGGTGATGGATTGATCCCTTCTAGGTAGCGACTAGAAGAGGCAGTACATGGGGCCGGAATTACTTGCTTTCTTGAATAGCTCAATCTTGCATCAACAGGATCCCCATTAGGTACCGTGAAGGAGGGACTCAGTCCCAAAATAGCTGGTGACCCACCACTTTGTGTTCTAGCCTGTTGAGATGCAGTCATATCCTGGTCGACGTCAGAAACAAAAATACCACTTTCTAAACTAGCATGTGGGGGCCCACCAGTTTGGTTGGTCATTTCAAAGATAGGTCTCATTCTACTACTGGAAAGCAATCTATGTATCCTAAAACGTAACATTCGTCTCCCTGAGACTGTTGATGCTGTTGAGGAGACAAACATATTCATTTCACGGGAATTGGATTGTCCTAGTGAATCTATAGGACGGGGTGAGTGAGTAGACATATGAATATCAGAACCTTCAGCATCAATTCCCCCAGCAGAGTGCTCCATGCCTAAGCCACTATTGCTAGCACTCTGATTGGGCAAGGTATCCGGACCTAGCGGATTTGAGGGTCCAGGATCGGCAACCCTACAACCTTCACAATACCAATTACCTTCAGGTACTTCCCTCCCTAGGCCAACACAATAGGTATGTGCAGATGAATCACATATATCGCACAGTAACATAAGGCTGTCATCTCCAAGCTGTCCGCATTCTATACAAGGCATATTTGCATACGGATCAAGATAGGCCCTCAGTTCTTCTTCTGAAGGTTGATGAACCTGCATAGAACATCTGGTTCAGATCAATAGGCAGGAACAATGCTAGGAAACTGTCGGCCAGCAAGGATAAACGTAACACATTTTAAGCCTAGATTTTATATGATATGTGGACATGTAAACCCGTATTTTTCAAAAAGTACAGTACGTCCCACTCCATGGGATGATACAAACTGTCCATTTGTTGGGCCACAACATAAATAGGTTGTGCCTCAAAAGTCATTTCCATAGGATGATTCTAACCCTCCGATCTATAGAGGAACTAGGGGGGATTGCACATTATGGAAACTTCTATAGATCAGAGGGGTTAGGATCATCCTAGGGAATTGATTTTTTGGGCACAACCTATTTACGTTGTGGGCCAACAAATGGGCGGTTTGGAATTTTGGATCATCCTGTGATGTTGGATGTACCCTACTTTTTGAAAAGCACGGGTTTATACGGCCACACATCATATAAAATCTCTATTAAGCCAATATCATGCTTAGTCTAGACAAAACCATATCACTGACTTTCATTTTTCAGGACTGGAACGTCGGCATAACTAAGAACTAAAATACTTAGGGAGATGAAGCTTACAATATTAAAATTACAATTTGCATGAAAATTTCGGCACCTCATGCTTCAATGATTTCCTGTCCAGAAAAAAGTCGCTTTTTGTAGGGTAGAAAAACACGGTCAAACCTGAGCATGTCTAACATCTAAAGGGAACACGTTGCACATTTCCAAGGCGAAATGGTTATATCCAGCTAACATGGCACTTTATGGATCTTATAAACAACGTAGGAAGATCCAGGTGCAAGATTCTCCTGAAGAAGATCATTTATTGCTGCTGTGCCCATTCTCCTACAGACTTTGGCAGGCTATTATGAAGCTCTTCGGTGTATCATGGGTGTTTCAGAGATCAATAAAAAAAAAGTATTGCTTCGGTGGGTAGGGGAAACTTTTGGTGGTGGAGGATTGACCTTGTGGAAATTAGTACCATATGCACTGATTTGGCACATATGAAAGGAAAGAAATAATAGAATTTTTAAACAATAGACATCATAGCTAGGGAAGAGAACAAGTGGATTCTAGCTACAGTATGGAGATATATTAATGAATTGGAATACGGTGACGGAGAAAGAAAAATAAAGAAAAAGCTACCCCAAATTGGTCTACACCACCGGTTGGATGGCTCAAATTGAACTTTGATGGCAGCTCCAAAGGAAACCCGGGTCGAGCGGGCATTGGAGGTTTGATTCGTGATTCTAGTGATAGATTAGTGATGCCATGCTCGGGCCCTGCAGGTTTCTGTGACGCAAATGAGGCAAAAGCAAGAGCACTACTTTGGGGACTTAAATGGTTTACGTCTCATAGGTTGGATCCTTTAATAATTGAAGGGGACTCTGCAAATGCATTGGCTTGGGCCTCAAACAAAGGTAGAGAGGTCCGTGGAAACTTGAAGACATTACAGCAGAAATTAGAGATCTTGTGTGCAGAATTGGACCCGAAATTCAGCACAAGAGGAGATCAGGAAAATGAAAAAGTTGATCTCTTGGCAAAGGAAGGTGTGGAGAAGGAGGTCGTAGAAGTAGTTCAAGGCGCTATAGAAGATGGTGGTTAGCATTCGACCAGCTTTCAGATTCCATTCGGGCCATTGCTGATAATTGCCGTTGCTAGCTCCTTGGGTGAGGTTTGCAGTCAAAACGGAAAAGGAAAAACTGTGTTTTCTTCAGGTGGGTAGTTGGATGCTCCAGGGTGTTATTATGCTTGGCTGCTTATGTCTTTTACTTTCAGGGGGACCACATAAAAGAAAATCCACAAAATTTGTGAACCAAGCCATTCGTGCCCTCCTCGGAATTTGAAAGTTGATACTCATTCAAGGCAGAAGATATGGGTTGACAATATTTCTTTTTCATTATATTCTTAAAAGGATGCATATAAAACAAGCATAAAATTAAAATGAATTTTAAGGCAACTAAAATTCCTAAATGCTCAACCATAATCGTCATAGTTGCTGAAGGAAATTGTACCCAACTGCTAATTTTGATCACTAATTGATATGTGGAATTTAATACACATGCAAGCTAGCAATTTGAATATAGACCCCTCACAAGAAAGGCCGCAATCATGCATATTTTTTAGAAGGAACTCAATAATCAGTGATTGCAGCCTTTCTTGTGAGGGGTCTATATTCAAATTGCTAGCTTGAATGTGTATTAAATTCCACATATCAATTAGTGATCAAGTTTAGGAAAACATGTTATACTTCACAAATTTTCAAATGTAAACTGTATGAAGAGGAAGACAAACAATAAGCATATAGGCAGAAGCTTTGTTTGTTGGTTCTCTGACCGGGACGTGTACCTAACCATCAGCATCAAATAATGTATCTAAATGTGTCGATGGATAAGAGACACGAGTATAATGAGATACCTGGTCACGTTTTGGGATCCTTGTTACCGCCTCCCTCAGGCCAATCCCTACGTCTGATCTTGCAGGCTTACTGACAGTCACAAACCGCTGTTTGCATAACGGACAACGAGATTCCACCTTCGCCCACTCCATTATACAAGTGAAGCAGAAAAAATGCAAGCAGCAATTTAGGGTGCCACGAATAGTCCCTTTCTGTTCTTCTGACAAACAGATTCCACACACTTCCTTCCCCGAATCAAGCTTGGGGTTAATGACCTTCTCTTTTCCCTTTATTCCCAGCATTTTCTGTTGATGATGTTTCAAAGCTCCATCAACTCCCAATCCCTTAGACAATGATGAATTTCTTAAGCGATTTGTTTGGTTCCCACTATTCCCGGATTCTCTTATCAGATCTCTCTCCTCCTCAGAGATGGTGTATTCAAAATCCGAAGACTCAGAATCCACAAAATCTGAATCCAAATTCACAACTGTTCTCTTCTTTCTTCTCTTGGTATTCTTTCTAACCTTCTTTTTCACAACCCGATCCTCAACAACGAAATCTTCATCAGAGCTCATCGCCACCCGTCTCCTTGAAACTAATCTCCCTCTCCTCTTGTTCAAGCAAGTAGTTAGGTTCCCACTATTCCCAGATTCTCCTATCAGATCTCTCTCCTCCTCAGAGATGGCATATTCAAAATCCGAAGACTCAGAATCCACAAATTCTGAATCCAAATTCACTACTGTTCTCTTCTTTCTTCTCTTGGTATTCTTTCTAACCTTCTTTTTCACAACCCGATCCTCAACAACGAAATCGTCATCAGAACTCATAGCTACCCGTCTCTTCGAAACTAATCTCCCTCGCCTCTTGTTCAAGCAAGTTGTTAGGTTCCCACTATTCCCGGATTCTCCTATCAGATCTCTCTCCTCCTCAGAGATGGTGTATTCAAAATCCGAAGACTCAGAGTCCACAAAATCTGAATCCGAATTCACAACTGTTCTCTTCTTCCTTGTCTTGGTATTCTTTATAACCTTCTTTTTCACACCCCGATCCTCAACATCAAAATCTTCATCAGAGCTCATCGCTACCCGTCTCTTTGAAACTAATCTCCCTCCCCTCTTTCTCATTCCCTTTCCCAAACCATTCGATTTCCGCTTCCTCTTTCGACTCTTGATAGATCCTTTTTTCCGTACTACGCCCTTCCGCGCCCAATTCTGCTTTCGGGCTCGATTGGATCGATCTTCTTCTTCTTCATTGATACAATCATCCGCATCCGGCACGAATTCCTCATCATCATCATCATCATCCCCTTCTTCATCCGAAACCCTATCTTTCCTACGTGACCTCTTAACCCTAGATATGAATTCCTCATCATCTCCCTCTTCCTCATCACCAGAAACCCTAATTTTCCCGTGAGCCCGCTCAACCCTAGATATGAATTCCTCCTCCTCCTCATCATCAGAAACCCTAGCTTTCCTGCGCGAACGTTTAGCCCTAGATATGAATTCATCATCATTAGAAACCCTAATTTTCCTGCGTGACTGTTTAGCCCTAGATCTATTCCAATCAGAAACACGCTTCTTTGGCTTCGATCTAACAACCTTCTGATCTTCCTCATCAGATTCAAAACTCATCGAGGCAAAATCAAAGCTTTCATCAGAGGGAAACCCTAACGAGGCCTCCGAATTTTCAGATTCCTCTTCTTCTAACACATAATCATCATCAGAATCATCCGATCCCTTATCTCTCAATCGAATCCTTCTCTTTCTATCCTTTCTACACACTAATTTCCCTCCTCCAGCCATCTACCTTTAAAAAAAGGGGCAAAAAAAAAAAAAAAACCCTAGAATCTCAATAATCTCTGCATAAATGATCTCTCATAACTAAAAACATGATGAAATCCAAGAGATAGAGGGATTGTTTACAGATTACCCGATCTGAAAATGCGATTTGTAATTTGAAACCCTAAAATTCAGGTATCGAATCTCAGAAAATGACCGTTATTACTGTTTTTTAAAGGAGCTTGGTTCTTAGTTCTTACGTTGTCGGTTTTAAACGAGAAATTACCACTGCTCGTACTTTAGATGTAATACAAGTAGAGAGATTTTATATGGTGAAGGCCTTGTAGTCCCTTATTTTTCAAGAAGTATTGTACGGACCACACTAGGATGATCCAAACCGTCCATGTGATGGGCCATAACGTAAATAGGTTGTGCCCAAAAAATCATTTCCATAGGATGATCCTAGCCCTCCGATCTACAGAGGTTTATGGATCTATGGAAACACTCCGATCTATGGAAACCTCTATAGATCGGAGGGCTAGGATCATCCTATGGAGATGATTTTTTGGTCACAACCTATTTACGTTATGACCCTTCACATGGACGGTTTGGATCGTTCTATAGTGTGGTCTGTACAATACTTCTTGAAAAATAAGGGACTATAAGGGCTCACACAGTATATAATCTCGACAAGTAGATTGTCACTTCATGAGTTTTCGAAAGGCCTTATTGTCCATGATTTTTCAAAAAGTGCCAGCACGCACCATAGGATGATCCAAACCGTCCATTTGAAGGGGTTTGGTATTACCAAAATTTCAATTATATTGGAAGGTATACTGTGCTTGTCTAACATTTATTCGGTTTGGTATGGGATTTGCTAGGCAATTTCACGGAAAGCAAGCAATTTTGCGGTCTACTTTTGCAGGATAGAACAGCAATGTAGGCTCACTTTTTAGTAGATTTTGTCTTATTAATTTAATTCATCCGAGGTGGCTGTTCTCTCATGCATAATAAGTAAGCCCCAAAATGGCTTTCCGCGAAATTGCCTAGCAAATCCAGTTTGGTATAAAAACCCCAATTTGCCTCATTATGTGATCAGATCATTTGAAACAAATTGCAACTATAAATCTAGCCAATGCCAATGAGAACATAGGATGATCCAAACCGTCCATTAGATGGGCCACATTCTAAATAGGTTATTCCCCAAAAATCATTTCCATAGGTTGATCCTAACCCTCCGATCTGAATGTCAGAGGGTTGATCCTAACCCCTATAGATCGGAGGGTTAGGATCAAGCTATGGAAATGATTTTTAGGGCACTACCTATGTAGGCTGTGTCCCGCCTAATGGACTGTTTGGATCATCCTATGGTGCGGGCCATACCGTACATTTAATAAAGTGAGGAGTGCCCTCATCAAAATACAGTAGTGCTGATAACATTTCCTGTCCATTATCTTAAGCCTGTGATGCCTATTCAAGACAGGACTAACATCGTGTAAGTCACCCTATGATGCTCTCCAAAATCAACGGCCGGGATTTCACATGCGTGCTCTTACCAAGACTCTAAGACCCTGTTTGGATTACAGGAAATTTTTTTTTTTTTTTGGGAAAAGTTTGAAAAGGAAAAATATTTCCAAATTTTGCTACTTTATACATAAAAAAATCACTTGAACCAACCCTATTCAATTTTTATTTAGAGGGACCTTCAATTTATGATAGATATCCCTCAAAACTTATGACCATAGATAGCGGAGGTATTCTAAAATGAAGGCCGCCCTTGTAGCAATGGGGTGACAAGGTGCCCCATTGGCTGCAAGGAGCAATTGTGCACTTATAATGGCTGAAAGTTTAGTGTATTAAATGAATAACTGCTCCTTGCAGCAAATTGGGGCGTCCTTTCACCTCTTTTTCTGCAAGGGCGCCCTTCAGTTTAGAATAACTCTAACTCTAGTTAGCAAAACTTGATTTGGCAAAAAAATAAGATTGGAAAAATTCGAGTTTAATACGGCTTTGGTTTAAAAAGATGTAGGGCACGTCTGGCTGCCAGGAAATATTTTTCCTGACAAATCATCATCTCCAAGTGTAAATTGGAGAGAAAGCAGGAAATAAAATCCCGGATACGACGTCTCAAGTGAAGGGAAGATCTGCTACTTTTGCTGTCAACTGTATCAATTTAGTTTGCCCTCCCTCCTTGGAGGAAGTTGCCATTGATCCGAAATACTTGGAAGGATTTGAAAGACACGGATTGGAGAATCACACAGATTTGGAGAGAAGGAAATATGGTAGCGGATTACTTATCCAAAAGAGACTGCATATGCAAAGGCAAAAAGTCCCAATTTCAAAATTTCCCACTTATCTGCTGAGATTACTGGAAAGTGACAAGAGATGGATGATTTACTTTCGAAAGCCTCAGTGAATTTGCTGTCTGCACAATCATCTTTTATGTATTTCTCTGTTTAGGATTGGTGATCTCCTGTAGCTTGTATATTGTTGTTTTTCATTAGCCCTTAGTGGCTTGTAGCAGCATGCTAAGTTAGGTCCTTGGTGGCCCGTTCTCTGTATTTCTCATTTTCTTTTAATATATCTGGTGGGGGTCTTGCCTCACCCCAGCTTAATCATTAAAAAAAAAAAAAAAAAAGAGTGAAGGGAAGATGCAAAAAAATCCGGTAATTGAAATCTATACTCAAAACTGAATCAATCCGTTTCTGGTTTATAGCAACTTGTCAACGCCAGACTCATCGGTTTTGGGAATTTGTTTGCAGATTTTAAGCAACCTTCACCCTAATCTCCACTTGGAGATGGTGATTTGTCATGAAAAACATTACCTGGCAGCCATACATGCCCGTAGTGAAAAAATGAAAACACAAAAAAATGTTGTTAAAGTTTTGTCATTTACAAAATATAGCAAGGTGAAGTTGGAAAGTTGGCAAAAAAGGTGTTTAATATGTTTAAAATGCATTTTAAACTTTTTGCTTAAAGAAAAAAACTTGTAAACGTTTTAAACGGCAAACCCACAAAACGTTTTGCTAGCTATGGTTATGACCAAGGTGTCAAATTTCGGTTTCGTAATGCGTTTCGGTCCTCACCGACACCGAAATTTCAAAATTTCGATCGAAATCCAACGAAATCTTTTTCACGGCTATTTTTTCTCAAACTTTATTTCGATCGAAGTTTCCAAAATTTCAGGATAATATTAAGTAGTTATTAAAAATTCAGTTTTTTGGGTGAAAATCCCTAAAATTTCAGGATAAACGAAATTTCGACCGATTTCGGTTTCTTTATCAACCGAAACCCGAAATTTCGGATTTCGGTCGAAATTTAAAACCTTGGTTATGACTACTCTTTTACACTATAAGGGGGTGGCCTGGGGAAGCAAAAGGGGAGAATATGTCATTTCTCAAATAAAGTACTCTCTTTGCTGGACTGCAACCCACACAACATCAACTATTTTGGAAAGGGAAATGATATCAGGCAAACCATGATTTAATAAGTGAAATGATTTCAGCGCTCCAATGTTTTGATAAACATGCACTCACTTGTTTGTTGTGTAGTATTTAAAGGGCTTTAAGAGCTTTTTGAGAATCGTAACATCCTTTAAATACTACACGACAAACAAGTGGAGCGCATGTTTATCAAAACACTTGAGCGCAGAAATCATTTCCTTTTAATAATTGCACAAACCGAGCTTTTTGGGAACTGTAATAACCCTTTGAAACCTCTTTAAATAATAGAAGACAAGCTGGTTCAGTGCACTTAACCAAAGAGAATGGCTCGCTGCAAACGGGATTCCGTTTTGGGAAACAAGACAAGCTACATTTGTGCAATTATTAAAGCATTGTTGTGCTAGTTTCTCAAAAGTTAAAAATTGTAGTAGCTGAAGAAACTAGTGAAATAGCACCACACGTTTCTCTTTTTTCTATTAACAAAAGGCACCACGTGTTTCAGCCTCTTTAAATATCACCAAACCCCACTATAAGACAGTAAACAGTATAATACGCCGCGGGCTATTAGTCCAGGGCGATAATTTTTTCGCCCCCCTGTAGGATTATCCGCGCTCCTGTAACGTGATCCGACGTCAAAAAGCGTTAATGTCTGGCTGTCTGCTCACAATTGACCTTAACGAGTGGGGCGTATTATCCTACAAGGGGGCGAAAAAAATCATCTCCGTATGTCTATCACTCCTTTTCTGACATTCGACCATTTCTCTACCCAATGGTCAAAATCCATATGAGGCGTGTAGCTTAGAATGATTCCGCGTCTTTTCTCGATGTCACATATGTTAATTATAATTTTTTCGCCCCGTTGTAAGATAATGCGCCCCGCTTTTAACGTGATTTGCCGTCAAAAGCGTTAATGTCTGCCCACAATTGGCCTTAAAGAGTGGGGCGCATTATCCTACAAGGGGGCGAAAAAAAATCATTTCCCTAAGTCTATCACTCCTTTTCTGACATCCAACATGGTCAAAATGCATATGCGGCGTGTAGCTTAGAAGGATTCCGCGTCTTTTCTCGATGTCACATATGTTAATTATAATGTTTTCGCCCCGTTGTAAGATAATGCGCCTCCCTGTTAACGTGATTTGCCATAAAAAAGCGTTACAGTCTGCCCCAATTCACGTTACAAGTGGTGCGAATTATCCTACAAGGGGCGCGAATTTATCATCTCCCTAAGTCTGTCTTAGAAGGATTCCGCGTCTTGATGTCACACATACTAACGATGATTTCTTCGCCCCGAACAGGATAATGCGCCCCCTGGTAAAGTGATTTGAGGTAAAAAGCGTTCACCATTCACGTTACCAAGGGGGTGCATTATCCTACAGTGGGGCGAAAAAATCATCCCTCTTAAAAAATTCCCTTCTCGAGCCCAGTTTCGGACTTTCGGTCGTGTGATTTAGTCAACAGCGAGGAGGGAACGAAGAAAGCGAAATCCAAAACAAGTATATTTTCTCCTCCACCTGATGAAACTTCCATGGCGTTTCATCAAAACCCTAACCCTAATTTCTACTAACCTTCTCTGCTGTCAGTGAAATTCTTCACTATATCTTTTTGCCATGCGACTCTGGTTGTATTCGATCTTCCTCTCCAGAGAGGAAACCCTAGAATTCTCCAAAAATCAGTGTTTTTCTAGATTTTTCGAGTCTTTTTTCTTTAATGGCGGTCGAATCTCATCTCCTTAGCAAAAGAGGCCTTCTCTGCAATGCCGGCGCTGGCGCAGCTGCAGGTATAGTGAAATCTTTGATTTGTTTGTGGATCGTTGGGTTTAGGTCTTTAAATTTCGTGAATTTGAGTGTTTTTGTAGATACTTTTGATTTATGTGTGGATCGTTATGTTTTAGGTCTTTAATTTTCGTGAATTTGAGTGTTTTTGTAGGTACTTTTGATTTATGTGTGGATCGTTGGTTTTAGGTCTTTAATTTTCGTGAATTCGAGTGTTTTTATAGGAACTTTTCATTTATGTGTGGATCGTTGGTTTTAGGTCTTTAATTTACTAGATATTGAGTGTTTTTGTGGGAAATTTTGATGTATTTGTGGATTTTTGGTTGGAGGTCTTTAATTTTCGTGATTTTGAGTGTTTTTGTAGGCACTTTTGATTTTTGTGTGGATCTTTGGTTTTAGGTCTTTAATTTTCATGAATCTGAGTGTTTTTGAGTGGGTCGTTGGATTTAGGTCTTTAGTTTTCGTGAATTTGAGTGTTTTTTTTGTAGGCGCTATCGCAGCTACTTTTGTTTGTCCTTTGGATGTTATCAAGACAAGGTTTCAGGTCCATGGGCTGCCGAAGCTCGGTAATGACAGTGTTAAAGGTCTGGTTTATTTTGACCCTTTTGTTTTGTTTTATTTTTTCTTTTAAATTTGCTTGTTTCAATTAAGAAAATTTATCATTACTTGTTTCATGGTGATGCTTAGATGAGTGCATGGTGTCATGCTCTGTACTGGGGAGTCGTGGGTTAGAATTGCTGTGTCTTTTTAGCT